>NC_133326.1:124119234-125319234 GCF_042186555.1 Aquarana catesbeiana
TTTAGACAGATCCAGACTGAACCAGTGTAGGTCTATGAGCAGGCAGATGTAAACATTTACTTGCATCCAAGTCTAATTTTCTTTTTTTGCGGTCATAAAGGGATGTAAATGGATGTTCATTTACATGCATTTTTGGGCAAGAAACATTTTTGTTACTATTGTTTTTTACGAATGTGAAAAATGAATGTATACTGCTTTAAACTGAATTGAAGTCGGATGTACAAACTGATGTAAAATGATTCAGTTTTCATGCATTTTTTTACCCATTTTTGTAACAGAACTGTTGATGTGATGTGAAAAGACTCTAGCGTTAAAGCAGAAATAGAGGTAGAGACCAAAATCAAAACCAGTAGCTATCATGTCACTAGTATTAGCATTTAAGTCTAAGGCTCAGTTTACATTTTCAAAGAGCGATTCTCACGCGATTTTGCATGTCACATAGGGCCAGTCCATTCAGTCGAATGGGCTGCCCTACGTATATTTGTTACCTGAAAAGAAGCTGCTACGCCTTTTTGGGGGACAAGCTTCACACGATTTTTAAAGGTGGGGTTTTGCTGCATGACAATCACAGCAGAATTGCATTGCGTTTGGGGTGCCAGTAAAGGATAATGGTACCCAAATGCATGTCGAGTGTTGTGGCGCAATTGCCACGCGATTTAGAATTGCAGCTATTCTGCATGTTCAAGATTGCAAAGTGTGTGGACCCCAAGTGTAGCTAAAATAAACAGAAAGTTCAGCACAAGGGAAAATAGCTGTCAGTAGGATGTGTCCCCGGTGCCGATTCCTTTTCGGTTAATAGAAATCTTCTGTTCATGCCCTTTCCCACCCCCACCGCCTTGCAGTGAGGTGGGGGTTAAAACTAGGGCTGCTGAAATTAATCGCAGCATCGATGCATCGCGATTCAGGTGTCCCCGATGCGGCATCGATGCATGCGACCCGAAAAATCGATGTCTGGCCCCGCCCCCTCCCGGGAGAGCGCTTCGTGCATAAAGCTGTTTTTAGTGTGTGTATAATCCGGTCATGTGATTCTCAGCCGCGCCTCCCTCCTCTCAGTCTCACCTGGTGTCAGCTCCGCCCACTGACTGGAGCCATCAGGTCGGAAGAGAGGCGGGTGGGGCTGACATCAGGAGAGACGTGAGAGGAGGGAGGCGCGGCCGAGAGTCACATGACCGGAATATACACACACTAAAAACAGCTTTATGCACGGAGTGCTCTCCCGGGAGAATTCACTGCAGATCCTGAGATGTGACAACCGGCGGAACACCGGCCAGAGCAGCATGTAAGTAGGGAGGGGGGGGGAGGGCGCTGTGTCTGACCATCTCCTGTGCCATGTCCCCAGTGTCTGACCATCTCCTGTGCCATGTCCGCAGTCTCTGATCATCTCCTGTGCCATGTCCGCAGTCTCTGATCATCTCCTGTGCCATGTCCGCAGTCTCTGACCATCTCCTGTGCCATGTCCGCAGTCTCTGACCATCTCCTGTGCCATGTCCCCAGTGTCTGACCATCTCCTGTGCCATGTCCCCAGTGTCTGACCATCTCCTGTGCCATGTCCCCAGTGTCTGACCATCTCCTGTGCCATGTCCCCAGTGTCTGACCATCTCCTGTGCCATGTCCCCAGTGTCTGACCATCTCCTGTGCCATGTCCCCAGTGTCTGACCATCTCCTGTGCCATGTCCCCAGTGTCTGACCATCTCCTGTGCCATGTCCCCAGTGTCTGACCATCTCCTGTGCCATGTCCCCAGTGTCTGACCATCTCCTGTGCCATGTCCGCAGTCTCTGATCATCTCCTGTGCCATGTCCGCAGTCTCTGATCATCTCCTGTGCCATGTCCGCAGTCTCTGACCATCTCCTGTGCCATGTCCGCAGTCTCTGACCATCTCCTGTGCCATGTCCCCAGTGTCTGACCATCTCCTGTGCCATGTCCCCAGTGTCTGACCATCTCCTGTGCCATGTCCCCAGTGTCTGACCATCTCCTGTGCCATGTCCCCAGTGTCTGACCATCTCCTGTGCCATGTCCCCAGTGTCTGACCATCTCCTGTGCCATGTCCCCAGTGTCTGACCATCTCCTGTGCCATGTCCCCAGTGTCTGACCATCTCCTGTGCCATGTCCCCAGTGTCTGACCATCTCCTGTGCCATGTCCCCAGTGTCTGACCATCTCCTGTGCCATGTCCCCAGTGTCTGACCATCTCCTGTGCCATGTCCCCAGTGTCTGACCATCTCCTGTGCCATGTCCCCAGTGTCTGACCATCTCCTGTGCCATGTCCCCAGTGTCTGACCATCTCCTGTGCCATGTCCCCAGTGTCTGACCATCTCCTGTGCCATGTCCCCAGTGTCTGACCATCTCCTGTGCCATGTCCCCAGTGTCTGACCATCTCCTGTGCCATGTCCCCAGTGTCTGACCATCTCCTGTGCCATGTCCCCAGTGTCTGACCATCTCCTGTGCCATGTCCCCAGTGTCTGACCATCTCCTGTGCCATGTCCCCAGTGTCTGACCATCTCCTGTGCCATGTCCCCAGTGTCTGACCATCTCCTGTGCCATGTCCCCAGTGTCTGACCATCTCCTGTGCCATGTCCCCAGTGTCTGACCATCTCCTGTGCCATGTCCCCAGTGTCTGACCATCTCCTGTGCCATGTCCCCAGTGTCTGACCATCTCCTGTGCCATGTCCCCAGTGTCTGACCATCTCCTGTGCCATGTCCCCAGTGTCTGACCATCTCCTGTGCCATGTCCGCAGTGTCTGACCATCTCCTGTGCCATGTCCCCAGTGTCTGACCATCTCCTGTGCCATGTCCCCAGTGTCTGACCATCTCCTGTGCCATGTCCCCAGTGTCTGACCATCTCCTGTGCCATGTCCCCAGTGTCTGACCATCTCCTGTGCCATGTCCCCAGTGTCTGACCATCTCCTGTGCCATGTCCCCAGTGTCTGACCATCTCCTGTGCCATGTCCCCAGTGTCTGACCATCTCCTGTGCCATGTCCCCAGTGTCTGACCATCTCCTGTGCCATGTCCCCAGTGTCTGACCATCTCCTGTGCCATGTCCCCAGTGTCTGACCATCTCCTGTGCCATGTCCCCAGTGTCTGACCATCTCCTGTGCCATGTCCCCAGTGTCTGACCATCTCCTGTGCCATGTCCCCAGTGTCTGACCATCTCCTGTGCCATGTCCCCAGTGTCTGACCATCTCCTGTGCCATGTCCCCAGTGTCTGACCATCTCCTGTGCCATGTCCCCAGTGTCTGACCATCTCCTGTGCCATGTCCCCAGTGTCTGACCATCTCCTGTGCCATGTCCCCAGTGTCTGACCATCTCCTGTGCCATGTCCCCAGTGTCTGACCATCTCCTGTGCCATGTCCCCAGTGTCTGACCATCTCCTGTGCCATGTCCCCAGTGTCTGACCATCTCCTGTGCCATGTCCGCAGTCTCTGACCATCTCCTGTAGCATGTCCGCAGTCTCTGACCATCTCCTGTAGCATGTCCGCAGTCTCTGATCATCTCCTGTAGCATGTCCGCAGTCTCTGATCATCTCCTGTAGCATGTCCGCAGTCTCTGATCATCTCCTGTAGCATGTCCGCAGTCTCTGATCATCTCCTGTAGCATGTCCGCAGTCTCTGATCATCTCCTGTAGCATGTCCGCAGTCTCTGATCATCTCCTGTAGCATGTCCGCAGTCTCTGATCATCTCCTGTAGCATGTCCGCAGTCTCTGATCATCTCCTGTAGCATGTCCGCAGTCTCTGATCATCTCCTGTAGCATGTCCGCAGTCTCTGATCATCTCCTGTAGCATGTCCGCAGTCTCTGATCATCTCCTGTAGCATGTCCGCAGTCTCTGATCATCTCCTGTAGCATGTCCGCAGTCTCTGATCATCTCCTGTAGCATGTCCGCAGTCTCTGATCATCTCCTGTAGCATGTCCGCAGTCTCTGATCATCTCCTGTAGCATGTCCTCAGTCTCTGATCATCTCCTGTAGCATGTCCGCAGTCTCTGATCATCTCCTTTAGTATTTAGGAAGAGAGCCTGGAGCTCCTCTGCTGTCTCTTTTTTTCTTAAGAACAGATAGAATAAAAAAAATGGAGTTCTCCTGACTACTTTTTTTTTTTTATGAAAGCTATGAGCACCTGCGGACTTGCGCTGTAATCGTGATGCATCGTGATGCATCGCGGAATCGAATCGAATCGAATCGTTGACTTGATAATCGTAATCGAATCGAATCGTGAGGCCAGTGAAGATGCGCACCCCTAGTTAAAACTACTAAGAAGCTGTCACGCCGAGTCTGCTCTTTCCACCCACCTGCTCCATTTTTATAAGTCATACTACAGCTTCTATGAATGAAATAGGATCAATGAATGGAGGGGGTAGACCTATTAATCATCCTCTCGTCCTCTATTCTTCTATCTCATTTATAGAAGCTGTAGTGTGGCTTCTATGAATGTAGCAGATAGGCAGAAATTGCAGACATAGTCAGGCTCTCTCGTGAGAGCCAGCCTGGCAGCCTCTAAGTTTTAATAATCTTTGGATCTCCTATTGGTTTGCATACAATGTGGCTCTCCAGCCAAGAGTCAGTAACTGCTTGACTTTTACATACGCCAGTGACATCAAAATTTGCAGAAATCACTGCATGATTAAGGCGGGGTGCTCTGTAGTAACACAACTTCCTATCCTAGGAAGTTGTATCTACAATGTTGCGCCTTCATAGATGCAGTACAGTGACTGAGCATTGTTACTGGCAGTATCCCAGGTGAAAATAAAAGAAACAAAAACAGAATAAAAGGAAATTAATGCAGTCACCACATCTAAAGGCTGGTAAGCTGCAATATATTACATTTTTGTTATTGGGTTTAGATACACAAAAAACATACCCTGGATAATTGTCAGAGGTTTTTCCTTGCCTTGGTTTTTTAAATTATTCTACAGTAACACATTAAAGTGAACCTGTATTACTTATACAAAAAGCCCCTTTTTAGTGTCGGTAGAGCTTCTCGAAATACCCCAACCTCTGGTGGATGGGCAAAGTTGGAAAACTAAAAGACATTGCTTGGTCTTATTGGCCTATCACTACACACAAAGACTGTCAAGACAGGTGCTGGGGTCAGATAATTGTTAGTACAGGTACCCTAAATCACATGCATTAAATTACATAAAATAGATGATTGCAGCAGCCAATCGCATTGTCTTTCACATGGCAAAATATGAAGGGGAGATTCTTTTTTTTATAGTTAACACAGAGTTGCTACCTTGGCACTCACATAAAAAAATTAAATTAAAATAAAGCAAAAATGGCAGATGCCCAAATCATTTTACAACTAGCAAGGCAAACGTGCATATGTGTACCAAATTTCACTGAACAATGCAAAAATTTCCCAACACTGAATCCAGCAAGTCAGCAACTAAGCCAAATTATATATTTTTTTTTTAACAGATTACATTAAAAACAGAGGCTTTTGTTGTATTCTTGTGGGGGGGAAAAAAAGTGAAATCACGCTGCTGCACTCGGGTGCTCCTCTCCAATCACCCAAGTGTTCACTGTGGAAACACCTCCATTGTCATGATCAGAAAGGTAGCACCCTTAGGCCCCAATGGAGTCTATCACTTACCACCTACAATTGGGATATAACCCATTGGAAGCAATTCCTTCTATACCTTCCACACAGTAACTTGCTGGTACGCAGCCTGGAGCGCATACACCAAAACCCCAGAATTGCCAAAGGCAGCTTAAGCTCCACAAGTGTGTGTCCAACAAATCAAATACTGTGGCTGCTCAAATCAAGATGCTCAAATTCAAGGCAATGTGGGTTCTCATACAGATATTTGTGAATGTATGCAACAAAAACCTGTTAATAAAGGATAAGTTCACCTTTGGTAACATATTACATGTTCCACCCGTTTTAAGGCAGCCGCTGCCCGATTCCCCTCCTCCCTGTGACAGCAGTATGGGGAGCAGTGGCGGCCCATGCACTGTGGGCGCACGGGCGCCGCCCCCCTAACACCTCTGCCGTCCTCCCTATTCATGTGCCCGGCCCCTTTCAGGATGCCGGACACATGAAATACTATGGCGGGGATAGGCGGTGGGTGTGTATTTTGAAGCACGTGATTAGAGCCAGAGGCTCTAATAGGCTTCAAATAGGGTGGGCTTGGGGCGCAGAGCATTGCATCCCAATCCCACCCTGTTGTGTGACATAGCAAATTAAGTTTCGCTGTTTTCACACCAACGTTCCTGCCTGCCAATCAGGAAGCAGGTCAGTGAGACCTGTCTCCCGACTGGCCAAAGCATTAGCCATCCTATTGGATGGCTAATGCTTTGGCGGAAGAGGAGACACGGCGGAGGAAGCCTGAGGAGCCAAGCAGACACCGGGGCCCGTCGCTTCCTGCCACTGCAGAAGAGGAGGAGGAGAGCCCCGTCACTCCAGGAAAGGAGCAGAGCCCCGGCCACACGAGCAGTAAGTGCCGCCGGACCGGCCGTGGGGGGTTGGTGAAGTGACAGCCAGGGAACGCGCCTGGCTGCATATGATGGGCACAGTGGCTGCATTTGATGGGCACAGTGAGGCTGCAATTGATGGGCACAGTGAGGCTGCAATTGATGGGCACAGTGAGGTTGCAATTGATGGGCACAGTGAGGCTGCAATTGATGGGCACAGTGAGGCTGCAATTGATGGGCACAGTGAGGCTGCAATTGATGGGCACAGTGAGGCTGCAATTGATGGGCACAGTGAGGCTGCAATTGATGGGCACAGTGAGGCTGCAATTGAGGGGGTTTTTTTTTCTTTAAGTATTTTTCAGAATTTTAAGTTTGTTTGCGCCCCCCCAAAAAATTTTGAGCACCAGCCGCCACTGATTGGGAGACGGTTCCCTTACTAGCTGTGAGTTTTTGAAATCTGCCCACACGGCGGCATCATTCATTCACACAGCTGTGTGTGTGAGAATGAACTACAAGCCCCGACAGCCTTTGCGGCTGTTGGCTTGTAGTTCTCAGATACACTGACAGATCTGCGAGAGACCTGCATGGCACCAAAAAAAAAAATATGCACATTTGTTTACCTGCAAAGAAACATGCATTTATTTATTTATTTTTAAAGTGAACTTATCCTTTAATCTAAATAGAACTTTTTTTTTAAATGAGGGTTTCTGTGCCGATTAGGATGGATTGAGTGCTGGGCAATTTTTGTAATGCTACCTTGTGTTAACATATTACAAAAAATAGCTTGAATCTCTCATTAAAAAAAATCTAAATTAAATTTGAGCAATTTCAGCATTTTAATCTTGATTTTCTTGTTCATGTACATGACATTGCAATTTCAAACTCCAGATTCTGTGTCTGTTTACCTTGTCATAGCTGCAGCAGCCTCATGGGAGCCTGCTGATACAACTTGCTGCTGAAGGTCCTCTGTTGGGGTCTCTAGATAGTCTATTACTGGGCTCACCCCAAGAAGGAGAAGAGAAGAGCGGTGGATAACGGAGTTACAAGCTGCAGTATATAGGTCTTGTCCTTCTGCGAGATGTCCACTGTCTCTCCTTGCCTGCACCAACTGTGGGGAATGCTCCTCTGCTCTAGTACTTGTGCCAGAGCCTACGGCTGAGCCCAGGCTAATTCGGTCTCGTTCCCGGCTGCGCGCCACCTCACGGGCTGATAGGAAACATTGAAATATTTCTGTAAGGTACAACACAAGAGAAACAGGGAGGCAGCTTAGGACAGGAGAGCAGTAACACCATTAACATCAGTGACCTGGAGAGATTTTTAGAATCACTACAGTGTTTGTACTGATATACCGTATTTGCACCATCAATTTGGGATAGTTCATGTAGCTCCTGTCACTCTGAAGCTCCCGTACTTTATTCAATATTCAGCACAATTACTAAATAAGCATAAGATATATGGTGTACAATGGTGGCACTACAAAAATATGACTTATAATGACAAATCTTAAACAAAATGACTCTTGACACATAGTGGCACTTTTTAAAAGTTTGGAAGAACATTTGGACATGGTTAATGAACTCTTTGACACAGCACTATAGCACTTTTTTGTACATCGTATATACAATGTTCAGTACTGTGTCACTTTAAGAGTTTGCTTCACACCTTTTATGGACTTTTTTGCATGGCACTATAATATAATATAATATATTTTTTTGCACTGGTATACAAACACACACAATTTTATATTAGAGAAAAAAAAAAAAAAAAAAAATATATATATAAAAATATATATATATATATATATATATATATATATATATATATATATATATATATATACACACACACACATATACATACATACACACACACACACACACACACACACATACATGTTTGCCTTTTAAGTAATTTAAATATTGATGCTGTGTTATCCTTTGTTAGGCTCAATTCAAATCTATGCATGTTGCTTTTGAGCATTTCTGCAGTGCTTGCCGTGTTTTTGAACACGCGTTTTTACCGCGATTTGGGTTTATATATTTTTTTTTCCACTGTATATAGCTGGTTACTAAGGAGGGGGCTGGGAATCCGGCCGCCGCGTCCTTAACAACCGATGAGTCATCAGTTGTCAGCGGGCTTCCCGGTCAACGTAAAAAAAAAAAGAAAAAAAAAGAAAAAAAAAAATTGAAAGAAAAAACGGCGTGTGGTTCCCCCCAGGTCCATACCAGGCCCTTGGGTCTAGTATGGATTCGGAGGGGACCCCCACACACCAGAATTAAAAAAAAAAAAAAATGGTGTGGGGGTCCCCTCCAAAATCCATACCAGACGCTTATCTGAGCATGCAGCCCGGCAGGTCAGGTAAGGGAGGGGACAAGCATGCACCCCCCCTGAACCATACCAGGCCACATGCCCTCAAGTTGGGGGGGGTGGGTGCTTTGGGGCAGGGGGGGCTCTGCGCCCCCCCACCCCAAAGCACCTTGCCCCCATGTTGATGGGGACAAGGGCCTCTACCCGACAACCCTTGCCAGGTGGTTGTCGGGGTCTGCGGGCGGGGGGGCTTATCGGAATCTGAAAGCCCTCCTTTAACAAGGGGGCCCCCAGATCCCGCCCCCCCATGCGAATGAGTATGGGGTAAGTCTTTTATTAAGAATCTTCTTCTTCTCCGCTTTTCCTCCATCTTCATCCTCCGGTCTTCCGGCATGGCAATCGAATTGTGGCAATCGTATAGCATCACCGGGAGGCCACACCCCCTTGTGACGCCACCGCCTGGGGCATGGTGGGTCCGTGATGTCACAAGGGGTGTGGCCTCTGGATGACGCAATCCGATTGCCACGCCCATCATTATTTAAGAAATGCAGGACATCGGCACTGACAGATCCGCAGGACGCAGCATCAGAGGAGGGTCGTCGGCGGGAGCGGCAGCAGAGGAAGAAGAAGAGCGAAAGAAGAAGCAGGGGGAGAAGGAGAAGACAAGAGGATGAAAATGCGGGAGAAGATGGAGGAAAAAGCAGAGAAGAAGAAGAAACTTAATAGAAGACTTGTCAAAAACTGTCTAGGCAGATTCCGATAAGCCCCCTGCCCGCAGACCCCGACAACCACCGGTTGTCTGAAATAGGCCCTTGTCCCCATCAACATGGGGGCAAGATGCTTTGGGGTGGGGGGGTGCTGAGCCCCCCCTGCCCCAAAGCACCCATCCCCCCATGTTGAGGGCATGCCACCTGATATGGTCCGGAGGGGGGGTGCATGCTCGTCCCCTCCCTTTCCTGACCTGCTAGGCTGCATGCTCGGATAAGGGTCTGGTATGGATTTTGGGGGGGACCCCCCACACCATTTTTTTTTTTTTAATTCTGGTGTGTGGGGGTCCCCTCTGAATCCATACTAGACCCAAGGGCCTGATATGGACCTGGGGGGGACCCCACGCTGTTTTTTTCACAATTTTTTTTTTTTTAGCCGGAATTTTTTTTTTTTATATTGAGCGGGAAGCCAGCTGACCGCTGATGACGCATCGGCTGGCTTCCCGGCCCCCTCCTTAGCAACTAGACATATACAGTGTAAAAAAAAAAAAAAAAAAGAAATAAAAAAAAAAAAAACACAAATCGCTGCAAAATGGCGGTACTTGCATTGTGGATGAGGGTCCATTGAATTCTATTACATGCAAAACGCTGCATTTTGCGGGGAAAAAAGTCCCCGACAATTTCCAAAAACGCAGAGGCACAAAAACGCATTGATGTGAACATGTTCCATAGGAACCCATGTTAAAAAATTTCCCTGCATTTCTGCAATATATATATATATATATATATATATATATATATATATATATATATATATATATATATATATATATATATATATATATATATATATATATATATATATATATATATACACATAAAAAAAAAAAAAACAGATTTTATTTTTATATAAGGGTCCCAACAGTGAACTTTGGGGTACACCGCTAACAACCTTAAACCATCATTCAGAGTATGAATAATTAACCACTACATTCTGAATTCGGTCTTCCAGACAGTTTTCTATCCATTTACAAATCTTTCCAAGCCTGTAGACTTTACCTTACACATTAGCCATGTGTGGGGAGCTGTGTCAAACGCTTTTGCAAAATCCAAGTATACCACGTTCAACGCCACCCCTCTGTCCAAGCTTTCACTTGCCTCCTCTTAAAAAGAAATCTGATTTTTCTGACAACTTCTGTCTTTCATGAATCCATGCTGTCTGTTTTTTTTTTTTCTAGCAAGAACTCCTCTATGTGGTCTTATATTAGACTCTCCAGTATCTTCCCAACTATAGAAATGAAACTAACAGATCTATAGTTATTTGGTAAAGACTTTGATCCCTTTTTAAATATAGGCACCACATTGGCCTTACGCCAATCCATTGGTACTATACCAGTCAAAGAGTCTCTAAAAAAATGAGAAAGATGGCTTTGAAAAGAGGGAGATCAATTCTTTTAGGATCTGTGGGTGGGGCCCATCTGGTCCAGGTGCTATATAAAGATATATATATATAGGAGGATCCAACCTGTATGCTCCTTTTCTTAGGTCCCTTTTCTGTGCTCCTGGCCCCTACCCCCTGTCAAGTGCCCCCACAGCAAGCAGCTTGCCATGGGGGCAGCCAAGCCGAGTCACAGCTCCCTGTGTCCATTCAGACACGGAGCTGCGGCTCGGCCTCCTCTCTTTCCTGATTGGCTGACTAACTTTGATTGACAGCAGTGGAGGCTAATGGTGCCGCTGCTGTGTCTCAGCCAATCAGCAGGGAGAGTCTTGGACGGCCGAGACCTTCGTGGACATCGCTGGACAGAGAATGCATTAAGATAAAAAAAACTTTTGACAACTCCATTACTTGAGCAACTGTGTGGCAAAAGAGGTTTTAGGCTGGGTTCACACTATTCCGATTTGGATGCGGGATCCCCGCATCCAATTCGCAATAGCAGGAGATTGTGACCGGCTCTCCATGGAGCCGGTTCACATATCTCTGATGCGTCGCTGGTGCAAATTTGCACAGGAGCGTATTCTGGTCCGTTTCAGGTCCGAATTCAGCCCAAAATTCAGGCTGAAATCGGACCTGTAACAATGAGCCAGGAAGCACAGGACCCCTGCTGGGAGCCGCATTGGCATTAGGTGTGAAGAGAGGGAGAGAGAGAGAATTTTGCCCTTGTACAAATCATTAGTAAGACCTCTGGAGCATGCAGTTCAGTTTTGGGCACCAGTTCACAAAATGGGTATCAGGGAACTGGAGAAAATGCAGAGAAGAGCAACCAAACTGATAAGAGGCATGGAGGAGCTCAGCTATGAGGAAAGATTAGAGGAACTGAATTTATTCTCTCTTGAGAAGAGGAGATTAAAGGGGGATATGATCAATATGTACAAATACATAAGGGGTCCATATAGTGAACTTGGTGCAGAGTTATTCACTTTAAGGTAATCACAGAGGACAACGGGGCACTCTAAGTCTGCAGGAAAAGCGATTTATTCTCTAAATACGGAAAGGCTAATACGGAGAGCCATCCAAGCTCTGAGCTCCAGGATGTTGATTGGAAGCTTGGCTTTCACAGGGAACCATATTCCCTGGACCATGAAGGACTGAAACACTCCCCCACAGCCTGAAAAGACTGATGTTACTTACTATTGATAGTGAAGGATTACTTCCTTATTTATAAGGCTGACTGGAGATCCACCCAGTTAGGGAATTCCTTGCTTGGCTGGACAAACGTATGGGTAGGTCAAGAGATGCAGGCTCAACAGCAAACTGCACTGGGTGGATTACATGAACTTATCCTTATGTACCTTGTGAACCACACCTTGAAGATTCTGAGGCCACATGGAAAAAGGTGTTCTGGTCAGATGAGACTGAAATTTAATTATTTTGCCTCAATAAAAAACATGTCTGGTGGAAATCCAATACAGCTCACCATCCAAAAAACACAGTTCCTACAGTAAAGCATGGAGGTAGTAATATCCTGTTATGGGGGCGTTTCTTTCCAGCAGGGACTGGAATACTTGTCAGGATAGAAGGAAAATGGATGGGGGAAAATACCATTAAATTCTTGAGAAAAATCTGTCTATAATTCATGGTCTATAAATACTTTGCCTGTGTCATGTGCTGTAAAATGAAGATATGATTGTTTCTTACTCAAATGGTGATGAGGCTGTTACATAATCTAAGCATTGGAAGAAAGAAAAAGGAGGTGGTTGATATGTCCTTAGTCGATAAGGCACCTCATCCCCATGATTGGGTACAATAAAGAATGAGGAGGGAGGGATTATTTCGGTGCCAAAAAGTAAATTAGTACAATGTAAGTAAAAAAATATAAACTTTATTACAATTCATTGAAAAAGAGTTCATAAAAAGGGGGGAGCATGGTACAGTAATACATTGATCAAAATGTGAGGTGGTAGTACATTACAACAGCAAGTTAATGATTACCTACTAGTTTCGCCAAGACTTTGGCTTCATCAGGGGAATAGAACATGACAATGTAGCTGTTGCTCTGAAAAGGAAAAAAGAGAATCATAGATAACCAATAATTACGGAGAAAAATGAAGACAATGCTGTGAGCATCACTGGATAATTATACGTCAGGGTAATACATGTCCGGTCCCCTCCCACTCAACCCATCCCCCGGAGCACCAGATAGTGGAAATGATCCATACAGTAATCACCAAAACATACCCTAGAAGCCCAATGAGGCAAGGCGAGCACGCTCCGCCGTCAAGGACGCATCCACCCCACACTGCCAATATATGACTGCAGGGGACTAAAAGGGGAGTCTAATAAAAGCTGAAAAAACACAAAAGGTAAATGGATAAGATAGGCATGAGACTACGTATGGCTATAAAAGCTCAGCTAAAATTTAAAAAGGAGAGGAAGTAAAAATCTCTTGGTGCCTACCAAATACAAGATTTGATATTGTGTGTAAGGGGTGCTGTGCAAGCCGATACTATAGGAGGTAATCCAGGAAGGGCAGGTGC
Organism: Aquarana catesbeiana; assembly: GCF_042186555.1. Lineage (NCBI taxonomy): Eukaryota > Metazoa > Chordata > Amphibia > Anura > Ranidae > Aquarana > Aquarana catesbeiana. Next base: position 124,132,632 of record NC_133326.1, read on the forward strand.
ACTGATGGTTTGGAGTAATTAACTAAAAAGGAAGAGGTGTTTCATTTAATCAAGGAACAAAAAGGTATAGAGTTGTAATAAATAAAAAAGCATATGCCAGTAAATGCAAAAAAGGAGGGACTGCTATATAAAAAGGTACAAAGCTTACCCCGGATTTCAGAATCAGTTAGAAACAGTCCAGGGCTAGTGCAGGTGGAACAAGTAATAGGTAATAAGAGGTTGTCCACACTGCTATTGTGCCTACAATGCCCATAGGCTTCGCGCGGCAGACAGTGCGCTGGCCGTCTCAGTGTCCGCTCCTGATTGGCGAATTAACGTCGCCAATCGGTTGGGGGGGTTTAAAGGCAGAGCACACCAGTCCTCTATTGCTGATTTACTGAGGTGCTGTATGTCTGCACTATGCTTCCGAAGGTAATTTTTCTTTATTCTGGCAACTTTTTCCAACTTGTTGCACTGCCTTTTGGTATGGACTTACGGTATTTGATACTATCTCTCACTGGGATATAATTTTGTTCCATAAACCAGGTTTTGGCACAATAGCAGTGTGGACAACCTCTTATTACCTACTACTTGTTCCACCTGCACTAGCCCTGGACTGTTTCTAACTGATTCTGAAATCCGGGGTAAGCTTTGTACCTTTATATAGCAGTCCCTCCTTTTTGCATTTACTGGCACATGCTTTTTATTTATTACAACTCTATACCTTTTTTGTTCCTTGATTAAATGAAACACCTCTTCCTTTTTTAGTTAATTACACCAAACCATCAGTGCACCTGCCCTTTCTGGATTAACTCCTATAGTATCGGCTTTCACGGCGCCCCTTACACACAATATCAAATCTTGTATTTGGTAGGCACTGAGAGATTTTTGCTTCCTCTCCTTTTTAAATTTTAGCTGAGCTTTTATAGCTGTGCGTAGTCTCATGCCTATCTTATCCATTTACCTTTTGTGTTTTTTCAGCTTTTATTAGGCTCTCCTTTTAGTCCCCTGCAGTCATGTATTGGCAGTGTGGGGTGGAATGCTTCCTTGATGGCGGAGCGTGCTCGCCTCGCCCAGTTGGGCTTCTAGGGTATGTTTGGGTGATTACTGCATGGATCATTTCCACCATCTGGTGCTCTGTCTGAGGGATGGGTTGAGTGGGAGGGGACCAGACATGTCTTACCGTGACGTATAATTACCCAGTGATGCTCACAGCATTGTCTTTATTTTTCTCCGTAATTATTGGTTATCTATGACTCTCTTTTTTCCTTTTCAGAGCAACAGCTACATTGTCATGTTCTATTCCCCTGTTGAAGCCAAAGTCTTGCCATAATCTAAGTATTATACATTGTACAGGACTCCAAGAATGGGTCCTGGATGGGAGCTATAGTTCAGCCTTATTTGGGCTGTGGTTCTTTTAAGTGGGGTGATTTTTGTGCAGTTGGTGTACTCAGGGGTTCTTACCTACGTAAGGTGAGGAGTTTCCAGTTCGTCTGTTCAGAGCAGAGAGGAGAGGACTGACTTACAGTCCTCTCTGGATGGATAAGCCCCCAGTTGGGACCTGGAATTTGGAGGTCTAGAGAGATATGCGGGTGGGAAAACCTCCACTCCTGATTACGGGGACTCTGGTCCCCGAAGCGGTTAAGCCTGCCTCCAGGAAGCAGCGCTTAAAGACAGGAAGCTCCTAGAGCAGGTGTGGAGTAGTAAGTAGTTTAGAGAGGAGATAAGCATCAGAGAGGCTGCATTGACTGCTGTAAGCTGCCAAAAAAAAGCCTTGGGTTTGGACTTTTATTTATTTATTTTTTTTTTTTTACTTTGTGCTGAAGATAAACATACTTTTGTTTTTTCATTTTGCAGGAGTTAGGCCATTTAGGTTTTCTGCTGAAAGCATTGTTTTGTTTGCCTTGGGAAAAAATAAATACTTAGGCCCCTTTCACATGGGCGAACCAATCGGGTCCACCTGTCAATTTTTCAGGTGGACCCGAATGTACCCTCTAGTCTCCTCTATGGAGCAACAGGTGTAAAGAGACATTTGCATTCCATTTACACCCACTGACATCCAATCTGATGGATATGGACCAGCCATCCGCCTGCTCAGTGGGGATCAGCGGATAGATTCCCCACTGAGCAGGCGGACTTCAATGGAGCCCGCCCCATGTGGAAGGGGCCTTACAGTATGTGTTTATAAAAAACGACTTTGCAAGTGATCCAACAGTAGTTAATACCCCTGAACTTTACAACATGTACAAATTAATCGATATCTCCACAGTCCAGACCCTACTATACTTACTGCCAGCAGTAAGTAGCTCATGGTCACGGTCCTCATCTTCTTCCTCCTGTTCAGGGTGTCCCTCTTCTCTCTCCCTCTCTGCTTGCTCCTCCATCTCAGCTTCTTCATCTATGGTTCTTGTAAAAGAGTTTTCCTGGGAGCCTAGATCTGCTGACTCTTGGTTCTCAGAAACCTGTCCAGAAATGTGTAAACATTACCAGGGTGTTCTAAGCATGAAAGTAAGTCCACAACAAATTACTCTGATAATCATAAAAGCCAGAGCTTACCCATGGCGCTTTATGCCAATGAATGTTTTAAGCAGCCACAAGCAAATGCAAGTACAGAGCTGTCCTTATTCGTATCTAAAAAGGCTGTTTCTTCATATACAGTGTACAGAATTATCTTACTGCATTTTACAAGATCTGAAGGTAGGGAGAACTCTGTAAAAAACTGGCATGCCTGGATGCTATTGTATGCAATTACAGTAACAATGGAGAGATGGCTCCACCATCATTCCTCACAAACCAATGGTTGGTGCATCTACCGGTTTGTAAACATACAATGCCTTGTGACCACAAGAGACTTTAATTCTACAAAACATGGACAATCAGAAACATTTTGCTACTATTCTAGTACCCTCTAACTTCAAACAGACAGGTATATGTTTCCAGTAATATTACATCTTATGTTCTAAATTCTTTTTATGTCTACAACAAATAAATTCTCTACACTCTTATACACTCCACAACTTACCCATCTCTCTCTGGATGAGGAGCGAGTTTGGATGAGTTCCATGTTCTTGCAAGCAAGTAGTCGACTTCTGACCTTGTACACAGAGCGGAACACCTCAGCTAGCGCTTTTCCTGGCTGATATCTAAAGTAGAGTAGCACAGTAGATCATAACAGGGTAACGCTTCAGAAGTACTGACACTTTGAGCCTTTCCTTTTAGTAGACCACTTAAACTATGCACAATATTAGAAAAGCAATTGAATGGCATGGTTTCCTAAAATTCATAATAATCTGGAAGTCTGAAAGTACTATACAGCTATAATCTTTGTAAAATCCCCTTTAAAATTTACCAGTATGTAAATGTGAGGCCGACCTATATAATCTAATTTTATACACTAGGCTGGACCGTGTACAATATAGTTATTAGTATGTAGAGTAGGCACTGATATGGACTTCACATTTACCATGAAAGCTAGCTGCAATTAAATGACAGTTGTACATAAAGTGACATTAAAGGTTCGGTTTTTATTTTTTTAAAATAACGAACATGTTATACTTACCTGCCATGTGGAGTGGTTTTGCACAAAGCAGCCCCTCATTCCTGCCCAGTGCCCCCATACCAAGCAGTTTGCTCGGTTCTAGGCTGCTGCTCCGTGTGTCCATTCACATACGGAGCATGGCTCAGCCCTGCCCCATCATTGGTTCACTGGCTGCAATCGACAGCCAATGACTACTGTTGCTGTCTTAGTCAACGAGGGGTACAGAGATTTGGGAGAGCCGAGGCTCTCACGCACATCACTGGATCGAGATGGGGCTCAGGCAAGTTTTACTGGGGGGGGGGGGGGGGGTGAGGAAGGGGGAGCTGCTGCACACAGAATGTTATTTTGATTAAAACAAAAATTCTTGATGTATATCATATGACAACATTTCAAGCAATATGAACAAAAGCCAATGCTACCAAGCATTTGTGTGTGTGCGCAAGTATGCCTGTACGTATTAATCAACATTAAAGTGGTTGTAAAATCTAAACATGTTTTACCTTAATGCATTCTTTGCATTAAGGTAAAAATGTCAGCATCCCCTCTCATTCGATCCAGCGCCGTGCACATCTGCAGCTCTTCTCTACCCTCACTTCTGGGTCTCGCTGGCTTTGCTAGGGCACCAGGAGCCATTCGCTCCCAGTGCTGTCAATCAAAGCTAGTGACAATGGACCGGGGGGGTGGGGTCAAGTCCCGCTGTCTGTGTCAATGAATGCAGCAGCGGGGCTCGGGTGCGAGCACACACAAGTGCCCCCATTGGAAGCGGCTTCCCATGGGCGCACTGGACAGAGGGGAGGGGCCAAGAGCGCCTGCGGGGGACACGAAAAGAGGTGGTTCGCGGGTACTCTGTGGGATTCCATTGCACAGAGCAGGCAATAGACATGTTTGCCATTTATAAAAAAATTAAAAAATGTACCTTTACAAATCGCTTCAAGTAATGAAAGGTTATCTTACACATTTACTATAGGGAATTCCTTACCTGTTCTCTCCGCAGGCATGGGACTGCAGACCCGTGTGTTTCAGCAGCGCTGCCAGAACAAAGCGTGACACTGTGTCCAGCAGTGATTCATTACTAACAGAGGCGCTGTCCCAGTCTGGTAATGGAATTAAAGGGTTAGATCCTGCCAACTATTTGCACAGGCACTCATCTCATCCATATTCAGTTACCTTTACTAAGAGCATAATCCTGCATACTGATCCACAGGCTTCGTGCTGGCTCCTTAGTAGAACCAACTGCCAGATCCACCAAAATTGAAACCTCTGGCCTCAGCTTATAATCAAAGGTCTTCTGCTCCTCATTTCCAGACAGAGACACTTCCAGCAGAGCACTCATACACTTATCTGAAAGAAAATTAATAATTTCCCTTTTAATACGGATTAAAGATTACTGTGCAATAAAGGCCTCTTGCACACTGCTGCCTAAACCCAGTGACACACAAACTTTTTTTTTTTTCATTAACTGAACGAAATGCAGCTTGTTTTCAATGTGCCTGCACACACTAGCGTGTTAAAAAAAATACAGAAATCTGAGTTGCCAGTCAGTAAGAATTTTGTTTACAAATGCACACAAATTTGCGCATATGTGCGTATAAGTATTCTACTCATGTGTGTGCTTGTGCACAAAAAAACATGCAAAATAAAAAACACAAGAACATTTTAGCCACTGATTTTTGTATCACGTGCAAGTATCCTAATGGTATCCTTGGGCCTGATTTTTTTCTTGTATTTTTTTTCACTTATGAAAATCAATAAAGAATGTATACAAAAATTTTACTGTGCAAAACATAACTGCAAACAGTGCAAATTCTACAATCAGTTATTATACACAAGACAGATACTATATATGACCACATACATTCAGTACATGTGTGCATATAAGCAAGCATATATTCACCTAGTGTATATTAGCCCTTGTCATTTACTAGTCGTCATTAAAGTATAATTAAAGGCAAAACTTTAAATAGAGTGTAAAGGGATTAGAACCCGTCAGTTTTTATTGCGGTCTGTGCCCCCTTAAGGAGATTCACCCTCTCTATTTGTCCTGTTTACTATTATCATTTAAAAAGGGAACGTAAAGAAAATCCCAAATTTTGGGTTGTCCCCAGATGAGAGGGGAAATCTTCCAATGGGGATGCTTGTTCTGGTGACCTAGGGATCGCCAAGAAATTCCTTTAATTTGCAGGGATTTCCTCTCACTTCCTGTTTGGCTATGAGACAGGCAGTGAAGGTAAATCCCCAAAAGAGGAAATAAATCTAACAGGGGTATAACCCTCCCTTGCTCTATCCAAAATGAAAAAAAAACAAAAAAAAACCAAAAAGTTTTGCCTTTAGTTCTTCTTTGAGCTATTAAATTCCTTCTACACTGACTTACCCAGCTGAGGAACATCCATCTCAATGCCATTCCCAAATAAAGGAGTCTTTAACCAGTAAGCGGTGTCTTGTTCCTCTGGTGATGTGGGCGACCCTTGCAGCATGCCTCCCAAACAGCATCCAATCAACAGTGTAACAGTTCGCTCCAAATCCACGAGCCAGACCCAAGACTGAGCTGGAGCAGGCAACAATACTCCTGCAGGATCCACTTGTTCTGGTCCACCTGTATAAGAGAAGCAGGTGGACTGAAATCAAACAAAAAACCTTATGTATCAGAAGTGGCTATTTTCTACATAACTTTGCTAAATTTTTCAACACAATATTTTCAGCTCATTATAGATACAATTATCCGAACCAAGCGGTCTGATTCATCTAACAAACTTAGTAGATAGTTTTCAGCCCAACAAGATTAACATTGTCACAATCCTGGTCATGGTTTCATTTAAAGTCCCTAGGGATGGAAATGGGTGACCTTACCAGGTCATGATTTCCCCAAAGTCCCTAAAAATTCCCTTCCTTTTCTTGTATATTGTCACAATCCTGTAAAGCCAATTATTAATAAGCTCCCCGCCTCATTTACCATGAAGAGGCCACTGTAATTCCTGATCTTCCAAAAGAGCAGCTGCAGGTAATAGTCTATTGAGACGATCCAGTGGTGGAAGCAGGTCCAGTAGATAACTGAGTAGAGGTCTGGACACAGACACTGGCAGTAACAACAACGCGTTTATCAGCTGACAAAGCATACTGCCTGCTGCAGATACATAGATCACATCTGTACAGAGAGAAAAAAAAAAAAAGTAGAATATATGTAGCCAGATACACAAATGGAATAAAAAGGCAGTAACATAAGTGACAAATATAGGGAAAACAAATTAATTAAGGTATAGTAATAAAATAAGGGATACATAATGGAATTGTGTGTTGACAATTTGTTTGCACAACAATACTAGCTCCCTCCAACTTCATACACCTAAAGTAACACATACCACGCAGTTTCTCTCCCACACTCCCATTGCATGGACTTTCCCTCAGCAGGGTAACAGAACGCGAGTAGATGTCTGTGGCATGAGGCAGGAGGAGCTGGAGGTGTTTGTGAAGCAACGCCACACTGCTGGAGTTCTGCAAACAGAGGACAGCACCATTATTTTACAAGAAATATTTAACTTTCATTTCTGCACACGATATATATGAAAACATTTTTCCTTGTAGTTGCATAGGAAACTGTAGTTACCCTAATGCCGGGTACACACAACCATTTTTACCATCAGAATAGACTGACAGTTTTTCCGATAGAGTTCCGACGGAGTTCCGCTGAAACGGACTTGCGTACACACGATCACACCAAAGTCTGATCGTTTAGAATGCGGTGACGTACAACACGTACGACGGGACTAGAAAAAGGAAGTTAAATAGCCAGTAGCCAATAGCTGCCCTTACGTCGTTTTTGGTCCGTCTGAATAGCATACAGACGAATGGTTTTCCCGATAGGAATTGATTCCATCGGAAAGATTTAAAACATGTTCTATTTCTAAGTCCGTCAGAATTTTCGAAAGAAAAAGTCCGATGAAGCCCACACACGATCAGAATATCCAATGAAATGATTCCGTCTGACCTTTTCTGCCGGAAAGTCCGGTCGTGTGTACGCGGCATAAGACTATAGAAATGAAAGTGACGCTTTCTTTTCCTTATAACCCCTTTGTGCACCTATAATCTCTTTGTTTTTAAATGACCATCTAAGGAGGCAAGACATAGTTGTCATATGCGCATTTTACATAGTATAAGTCAAATATTCAGCATTTGATTGGTTGCCACAGTTATTTACAGGCAGCTCCGCTGACAGACAAAATGTCAGAAAACAGTGTCTTAAGCTGTATACACACTGGTGGAAAATCGGCCGGTTCAGTAGGGACTTCCCTGTCTCACAGAAATCGATCAGCAGATCGACTTCTATTCAACAGGGCTGCTGGAAAACTTTAAATTCGATCAGCCACTGCAGCACTGATAAGTGAAGTCTGACAGCGGAGGAGAGCCCTCCGGCTGTACAAAGAAAAAAATATATATATGCGTATATCCAGCTTTAGCCTGGTTCCACCCTCCAGCTGTTACCACTGTGGAATGCCTTTTGTGCTGAAACGTGTATGTATTATACATGTGGTGCAAGTATATTGTTTTCTATTTCTCTGAGCAAGATGTTTGGTAAGAGAATGTTAAAAAATATATATATATATATATTTGTAAAAGTGCCCTCAGATAAATAAGACATTACACCTGAATGTTTCTTTATCTGCCTTTGTGATGCTAGAAAATGTGTCTCATTACAGATTCTAAGCCTTTACCATAAAAACAAACAGTGGGGTTTTTTTGGTTCTTGAAAGTATAAGAAACCATTTAAAACCCACAAAACATTATATATTTTTTTTTTTAAGGCAGACAACCTGGAGACGACAAAAACAAAAAAAAAAAACACCGCAATTTTTGTTATTTTTTTGTCACACAATATTAGCGTAATGGATAATCAATCGCAGAATTTCTGAATTTCAGTAAAAAGCAACACTAAAGTTAACTTTAGGGCACACAACCACAATACAGTGCCCTGAAAAAGTATTCATACCCCTTGAAATTTTCAACAATTTGTCATGTTACAACCAAAAAACGTAAATGTATTTTATTGGGATTTTATGTGATAGACCAACACAAAGTGGCACATAATTATGACGTGGAAGGAAAAGGAGAAATGGTTTTTAAAATTTTTTACAAATAAATATGTGAAAAGTGTGGCGTGTATTTGTATTCAGCCCCCCTGAGTCAATACTTTGTAGAACCAACTTTCGCTGCAATTATAGCTGCAAGTCTGTTTGGGAATGTCTCTACCAGCTTTGCACATCTAGAGAGACATTTTTGCCCATTCTTTGCTAAATAGCTCAAGCTCTGTCAGATTGGATAGAGAGCATCTCTGAACAGCAATTTTCAAGTCTTGCCACAGATTCTCAATTGGATTTAGGTCTGGACTGTGACTTGGCCATTCTAAACAGCTGAATATGCTTTGATCTAAACCAGGGATCTCCAAACTACGGCCCTCCAGTTGTTCAGGAATTACAATTCCCATCATGCCAAGTCTCTGAATGCCAAAGTTTTACAATGTCTCATGGGATGTATAGTCCCGCAACAGCTGGAGGGCCGTAGTTTGGAGATCCCTGATCTAAACCATTCCATTGTAGCTCTGGCTGTATATTTTGGGTTGTTGTCCTACTGGAAGGTGAACCTCTGCCCCAGTCTCAAGTCTTTTGCAGACTCTAACAGGTTTTCTTCTAAGATTGCCCTGCATTTGGCTCTATCCAACTTCCCATCAACTCTGACCAGCTTCCCTGTAGTTTTCTGAAGAAAAACATTCCACAGCATGATGTTGCCACCACCATGTGCAGTGTTAGTTTTCCGCCACACATAGCGTTTTGCTTTTAGGCCAAAAAGTTCCATTTTGGTTTTAGCTGACCAGAGCACCTCTTTCTTCCACATATTTGCTGTGTGCCCCACATGGCTTCTTGCAAACGGGACTTCTTATGGCTTTCTTCTTGCCACTCTTCCATAAAAGCTAGACTTGGAGTGCACGACTAATAGTTGTCCTGTGGACAGATTCTCCCACCTGAGCCGAGGATCTCTGCAGCTCCTCCAGAGTTATCATGGGCCTCTTGGCTGCTTCTCTGATAAATGCTCTTCTTGCCTGGCCTGTCAGATTAGGTGGACAGCCATGGATTGAACAGAGCTCCATGAGATGTTCAACGCTTGGGATATGTTTTTAGAACCTAACCCTGCTTTAAACCTTTCCACAACTTTATCCGTGACCTGTCTGGTGTGTTCCTTGGCCTTAATGATGCGGTTTGTTCACTAAGGTTCTCTAACAAACCTCTGAGGGCTTCACAGAACAGTTGTATTTATACTGAAATTAAATTACACACAGATGGACTCTATTTACTAATTAGGGGACTTCTGAAGGCAATTGGTTCCACTAGATTTTAGTTAGGGGTATCAGAGTAAAGGGGGCTGAATACAAATACACGCCATACTTTTCACATATTTTTTTTTTTTTTAATTTTGAAAACCATTTATCATTTTCCTTCCACTTCACAATTATGTGCCACTTTGTGTTGGTCTATCACATAAAATCCCAATAAAATACATTTACATTTTTGGTTGCAACAGGACACATGGTGAGGGTGCGATTGGGTCTGATGTAGCAGCCAGGAGTGTGTGTAACCAACCCCCCCTCCCAGTGCTGCTGCGAACGATGTATTGCATATGCCAGTGGTAGCCAAAGGATTATTAGAAACAGAGAAGATAGGAGGAACACAGATACAGTGGTTTACCATGTGTGCTCCCCTTTTTGTTTTTTAAACACTTAATTCATCTCTCTGCTCTATGTACCACACTGTTCTGGTTTAAGTGATGTTCTTTGTCCTAAGAATGTGTGTGTCATAAAACAAAATATATTAATCCTAATAATATAAAGTCTATACACAGTATATAAACAAAGCATCTAATGCTGTCAAGAAAAAAAAAAAAAAAACTTATTTGCCTTCCTCTTTGATTTTTAAGGAAAGCAGAATGACATCAGCCACTACGCTTAGCTGTGATACATACCTCGCTTATATTGTTTGTGTGGCAATATGCCAGCAACTGTTTCTGCAAGGAGCATAGCAACTCATGAAGATGAGCTGGCTGGCTGTTCTCTGCGGAAGATGATCCTACAATAAATTTATCACTGTTCTTCTCCAACTCTCCAAAAGCTTGATCCTAAAAGAGAATACATAATTAGACCTTCTTGGGGGGGGGGGGGGGGGGGGGGATATATATATCGGCCTCCATACTCAAAGAGATTACATAAGATCTGAGCATTGCACCAGTGTTACAAAGATCCTCTTTGTAATCCCCCGGGGGTGCCAACATACTGTACGATTTACAAAAGGGAACAGTATCAAAGTTTAGGGGGAAGATGTGACACATAAAAAGAAAAAAAAAAAAAAAAAAAAAAAAAAAAAGAAGAGCTGACTGAATATTGCAGATAAAACTGCTTTAATAAAATACTATTAAAGTAGTTTGTTTATTAAAGACATTTTATATGCAATGTCCAGTGCACTTTTTTTCCTGCTGATTTTTGCCCTTTGGAGTTAAATAACAGAGCTTGCAAGGGTTTTCAGAGTTGCCTGGCACCAGTGAAGCATTGAACATTGCAAGATGTGACATGGCATCAAACTGAATGCCTTTAGCAGCTTATTCCAACTCGTATGCCCAGTGAAAGCAATGCTCTAGTATGCACCACCTATATCGTTATATCTCCGCCCATAGCTGTTGTGCAGCTCTCTGCTCTAGGTTTTGATATTTTCTGCCCTAAAACAAAAAAAAAAAAAAAGGGAGGTCACAGCCATTCTTCTTTTCATTCTGCTCTGCAATGATTGGTGGGAAGAGTTAGGTGCAGCCAGTATGTCACTGCAGCAGTGCACATTGCCACAGAGATTGACACTTTGCAGACATTATACCTATATAAGTGAATACACACAGCTTTGCCTAAATGTGAACAGCACAAGGCAGTAAGCTGGTTGGAGACAGGCCAGCCATTTCCAGGGCCCTGCAATCTGCTCATACGTGTGTACAATACCTACCTTGGAAAAATGAATTCGGATGTATGCTCATATGCGCGTATTTGCACGCACAGGTGCAAAATACCGACCATTTTAAAAATAAAAAAATTATTGTGTGTACAGGCATATTGTAAATAGGCCTCATTTAAGATCTGTTAAAAAAAAAAAAAACCCACATGCTGTACTGAGCTTTTGCAGTGTGCAAGATTTTGCAAAACTATGCAATGGAGGAAAAACCTAAAACGGCCATTCAATTCGTATCAATGCTGGCAGGCCCTTAAGGCTACGTTCACACTTGTGTGGGTGGTTCCCGCTGCGGATCCGCACTGGTTCTACTGGCCACAAACACCCAGACAGAAGATACGTGGGGGTACCATTAATCCGAATGGCACCCCCACGCACTGGAAAAAGCAGAGCAGTTTCCCTGCACTGGAATCCACACTGCACTTGCAGTTTCCGTGCAGGCCACCTTTTCAAAAAATGAAACAGGGACCTTTTCCTTTGATTTTCAGGAGCACAGCAGCCCATTCAAATGAATGAGCTGCTGTGCCCGCTCGCAGAGCTGCACAAGTGGGAACCTAGCCTAATAGTTGATGGTAGATGGTGCAATCTCATTGTTGCTTTTATAGTCAGCTTTACACGAATATACCATTTCTGTTCTAACTGTGAGAGAATATAACACACACTCTGAGGGTTAAAACTGTATCGGTGTAGTAACATAAGAGCTGAGATTCAGATTCTAACAATTACATATCCCTGTCTGGTTCTCTTTAGAGCACTGCTGGCTTCCCTGGCTTTTATACATACAGATTTATATCACAATTAAATCTCTAAATACTTAGAAGCCAGTGGGTAACCCTAATTGCTAGCAAATACATGGCTCCAATTTCTTTAAAGCCTTGAGTGGCCCTGCTGGCAGCTAAACAGTGACTGCATCCAATCAGATGTTGTCATTGGCAGGGTACTCCCCGATAGCCACGGGTGCCAGCTGCTGTCAGAATACAATAATTTGCAGGGGACTGCATGGATGGAGGAATTTATTAAATATTTGTTTTTCATTCAGCCTGCAAGGCTGAACAAGAGAAATTGAAGCATGTATGGCTAGTCTAATGCTGGCCATACACTATACGAAAAATCGGTCTAACCCATTTTCGTAAAAACAAACATTCGGCCGTGAGAGCAAACGATATGTAATGACCGATAAATCGTTCAGTGGACATAAAATGAATCCATTTTTTTTTTTGTTTTTTTACATACTGTATACCTAGTGCAAACAGTTCGGATGGGAAACACATTAACCTTTAAATTTATCATTCGTTCGGCAGAACATTTCCAAACTTGTCTGACGTTTTTTCGGCTCAAAAAACATCCCGATTATCGATTTTGTCACCATTAACTGGCCGAAAAACAAACAGTCTAAACTACCAAATTTCGGCCAATTTTTCGTATAGTGTATGGCCAGCATAAGTCTATAGCAATAAAATGAATACGTGCTTAGGGTGACTTTGGTGAACCCATAAACAAATTAACTAGATTCCAGCTGTGTGGTCTCACCGTGTAGAAGCCCAGGTTTCTCAGAAGTGTCTTCATCAGGATCTCTGCAAGGTGAGTGTCTGGATGACTGCTCTGAGAGTTGGGGTCAGAATTGGAGCAATAGGAGAGAGGCAGAGAGGAGCTGTCTGAGGAGTCAGAAGGAGAGCTGTATCCCAGTAAGGATGCCACATGTGTGTGATCCTGAAGGCTTGTCAGAATGATGTCCAGCTGCATCCTCTGCAATGATATCATCTCAGAACTCCCATACAAAACAACTTTTTTTCATTATGAATAGTTTATCGATTCACTGACTTATGCAGGGTACATTCCAATCACACTAATAAATGAATTCAATCAGAACTGAGTGCTTTTCTGGGATCTCTAAGCAGAATGTCTACTTTGGATGGACAACATACCTGTGTTCTAAATATAGTCCAGTTCATTCATCAGCTAAATGTCTATTTAATCTTGAGAATTACTGACATGTGTTGGATATAAACAATTTCATCATTTATACATATGGTCACTTTAAATTAGAACCAAAAGGCACATTTGTTGTTCATTTTGGATAGAGTAAGGGAAAGTTATAATCCTGGTCAGGTTTTTGCCATTTGTGTTCCATTGGGTAGATTTCCCTTCACTTCCTGTGCCACAGTCACAACAGAAAGGAAGAGGAAATTCCTCTGAGGGAATCCCTGATCGTCACCCATAACTAGTGAGCCTACTGGAACACTTAGGATTTCTCCTCTATTCCTGTTCTGGTGACAACCCAAAATTTGGGATTTTTTTCACTTTCACTCACAGCTATAATGTTAAAACAGGACATCTAGAGAGGGTGATTCCCCAAACTGCAATAAAAAACTGACAGGTGTACTAATCCCTTAGCCTTTAGTTATACTTTAAGCCCAGGTTCACACTGCCCCGATTTCAAAGCTGTACCCCAGCAAGACTTGCATGTGGATTCTTTAACAGACGTCAATGCAAGTCATACCAAAGTCGGACTTTTTTCTAAGTTGGAGCAACTCAAGTCACACCAATTAGAATAGTTGCATTGCACAGAATGGAGTCCAAATGGGGTCGGACTTCTGACATTGGAGCGCTTGTCAAATCAGTGTGAACTGGTCCTAAGTCCTTGTTCACACTTGTCCAAACACCACAACACAACCTACAACGCTTGGCAGCAAAGTTATCAACACTGCCTTGCATCTTGCAGGCCAAGCAAACATCAAAGCTGAACATTATTGTGGTATATATAAAATGAAAAACGCGAACTTTCCGGCTCTTTGTTAACGGCCTGTGATAAGAAGGTCCAAAAATATATACAAAATGCTAGGGGACCAGTAAACAAAACTAAACACTCTGATACTATTTGTGTCACTAAAAATTCATGTAAAGTTCAGGTAAATACCAGTTCTTAATAAAAAGCTGACATTTACACAAGGATTATTGGTCCCTCCAATTATTTCTTCAGCTTGGCTAACATTTACTAAGATTTAAAAGGAGACTAAAGCAGTATTTCATAAATCAGTCCCAAAGTCTCACCAACAGAGCATGCTTTGTAAAAATACCCCCATAAAAAGAGTCATATTAAATTATATCCCTCAATTCGGGTGGGACTTTTAAAAAAGGTGCCAGATCTAAATCTCAAACCATGTAGTAAAATCATTCATTTTTTTATTACAAATGTCAGCCAAGTACTTTAAGACACATGAAAAAGAACAATTCTTCACAATTGTCATATCACAATTTTAATGTTACAATGACCCCCCCAAAAAATAAATAAATAAATGCAGGAATCTAGCTTGTTACCTCTCAACTTTCATCTAAACATGGGAATACCTGCCACCTTCACCCATGTATGTTTACAGCATAACAGTTTACTCATTATCAGTCCACTTCTCATCTAGTGAACATAGATGGTGGCTGTGTTCTTAATGCATTTCACTGTCAGCTTCCGCAGGAAAGCAAAGCAAGACAAAGTAAAAATAAGGGTACAGTGCCTTGAAAAAAAGTATTCATAGCCCTTTTTTCCACATTTTGTCATGTTACAACCAAAAACGTAAATGCGTTTAATTGGAATTATATATGATAGACCAATACAAAGTGGCACATTGTGAAGTGGAAGGAAAATGATAAATGGTTTTCAAAATTTTTTACAAATAAAATATGTGAAAAGTGTGGCGTGCATTTGTATTCAGCCCCCGAGTCAATACTTTATAGAACCACCTTTCACGGCAATTACAGATGCAAGTCTTTTGGGGAGGTCTCTACAAGCTTTGCACATCTAGAGTGACGTTTTTTGCCCATTCTTCTCTGCCAAATAGCTCAAGAGCACTGTCAGACTTAACGGAGAGCGTCTGTGAACAGCAATTTTCATGTCTTGCCACAGATTCACAATTGGATTTAGGTCTGGACTTTGACTGGGCCATTGACTTTGATCTAAACCATTCCATTGTAGCTTTGGCTCTATGTTTAGGGTCGTTGTCCTGCTGGAAGGTGAACCTCGCCCCAGTCTCAAGTCTTTTGCAGAATCTGACAGGTTTTCTTACAAGATTGCCCTGTATTTGGCTTCATGCGTCTTCCCATCAACTCTGACCAGCTTCCCTGTCCCTGCTTAAAAAAAAGCATCCCCACAACATGATGCTGCCACAACGTTCACGGTGGGGATGGTGTGTTCAGGGTGATGTGCAATGTTAGTTTTCCGCCACACATAGCGTTTTGATTTTAGGCCAAAAAGTAAAATTTTGATCTCATCTAACCAAAGCATCTTCTTCCACGTTTGCTATGTTCCCCACATGGCTTCACACAAACTGCAAACAGGATATATTATGGTTTTCTTTCAACAATGGCTTTATTCTTGCCACTCTTCCATAAAGGCCAGATTTGTGGAGTATGACATGACTAATAGTTGTCCTGT
The DNA here is from genome assembly GCF_042186555.1 of Aquarana catesbeiana. Classification (NCBI taxonomy): domain Eukaryota; kingdom Metazoa; phylum Chordata; class Amphibia; order Anura; family Ranidae; genus Aquarana; species Aquarana catesbeiana. Next base: position 124,148,602 of record NC_133326.1, read on the forward strand.
GGACAGATTCTCCCACCTGAGCTGTGGATTTCTGCAGCTCCCCCAGAATTACCATGGGCCTCTTGGCTGCTTCTCTGATTAATGCTCTCCCTGCCAGGCCTGTCAGTTTAGGTGGACGGCCATGTCTTGGTAGGTTTGTAGTTGTGCCATACTTTTTCCATTTTCGGATTGATTGATTGCTTTGTGAGATGTTCAAAGCTTGGGATATTTTTTTTTATAACCCAACCCTGCTTTAAACTTCTCCACAACTTTTACCCTGACCTGTCTGGTATGATCCTTGGCCTTCATGATGCTGTTTGTTCACTAAGGTTCGCAAACAAACCTCTGAGGGCTTCACAGAACAGCTGTATTTATACTGAGATTAAATTACACACAGGTAGACTATTTTACTAGTTAGATGACTTCTGAAGGCAATTGGTTCCACTAGCTTTTAGTTAGGGGGTATCGGAGTAAAGGGGGCTGAATACAAATGCACGCCACAATGTTGAAAACAATTTATCATTTTCCTTTCACTTCACAATTATGTGCCTCTTTGTGTTGGTCTATCACATAAAATTGCAAAAAAAAATACTTTTGCGTTTTTGGTTGTAACCTGACAAAATGTGGAAAATGAATGTATGAATACTTTTTCAAGATACTGTAAATAACGTAGCCCAATGGAACCAAAACTGCATGCCCACATAACAGTATGGACGCTCCACATGTGTGGGGCCATCAGGAGGAAGGAGTGAGCGCAACAGTGGCAACATCCAAGTTCTTGAAAGAGCTATAAATCTACAGGTCTGTAAATTCTGACATTATATATTCATTTACATTTTCTGTTATCCTCCTATAGGAAACAACTTCATATCCTTGGCCTGATGCTTCAACTCATTCACAATAAATGACACTGGCTCCAGTGGGTGTTTCCATTATTGGGAAGAGGTTTACTAGAGACTATGAATAGGACAGTCAGGGTCCTCTGTCCAAAAGGAACATGCCCTATGGGTCTGTTCCCTGAGAGCCTGTATAATGCAGGTTTTGTTTTCCGCACACTGGTAGCTGAATGACATGACTAAAGCCTGGTACACACTTTGTTATTTTTCTTTTCGTTCAACCCACACGGACCGAATGTTGGGCGATTTTTATTGAACCGGACGATGTGTCCTGACATTCGGCCCATGTGTACTAGGCATAAGGCTTATTACAAAAACCGCCCACATATGGAAGGTTACCTGGACTGTTGGGGAGACATGAGAACAGATTTGGAAAGTACTAGGATACTCATCTTTGCTAGAGCTGCTTCCTGCATAAACAATTTTCCATTGTTTACCTCAGAGAAATGTACATACCTGGCCCTTGGAAAGACTTTCCCATCTATCAGGTCCTTGGGGCAAGAGAGAATGTAATAACTCCATTCTTTCCCGCAGAGGCGGCAGCAGCATGGTAGCTCCCACTGACAGAGTCTCAATTACAACCTGTGGGTAAAGAGGCCAATGTAAGTGCTTTGCAATATCATCTATTCTAGAATCACCATACTGCAAAGCGAAGACCTCCCATTGTTTTTGTAACACATTATACTTTAGTTGCTATACAGACTGCAGGGATCCAGATGACAATGGCCGGTTCCTGGGACCCATGGAGCCGATTCGAATAATGGTCATTTATTACATCACCCCATATAAAGCGAATTACATTAACAATTGTCAGTCTCTACAAATCACAAAAAATTGTACTTACAGCAGAGCCACAGTAGGTGAAAGGGATATACAAATGGCATATGAAACATTTGTATTGCATCTTGTCTGATTGAAAAGTCACTTAACATATTTATAATTATTTATACAGAAAGTCAGATGGATGTAAACAAACATCACCTCTTGAATCTCATCTGGTACACTTGCATCCATTAGGCGAAAAAGCAAATTTCGTAGAGGGCCAGCTTGGCGTCCTAAGATGCTGGTAGCAACTCCTCCTGCTAAAGCCAGTGCTAGATGATTGGACAGCATCTTTAAGCACAACTTTAGAAAGTTATGATGTTCCCTTTAAGAGATAACACAAATACAAGTTATTTTATGTGAAAAAAATGCAAACCAGAACAGAGAATAAAAAGGACAAAACAATTCTCCTAGTTTGAACTTTTTTAAAGTGTAATGCCCGGTACACACGATCGGACATTCCGACAACAAAATCCATGGATTTTTTCCAACGGATGTTGGCTCAAATTTGTCTTGCAATAGCTTTCATCTCTTAATTTATTCTGAGCACGCGTGGCACTTTGTGCATCGGATTTGTGTACACACGATCGGAATTTAACCAATCGGATTTTGTTGTCTTTTGTTGCTCTTAAACTTTTACTGTCAGAAATTCCCACAGAAAAAGTCCGATGGAGCCCACACACGATCGGAATTTCCGACAACACAATGCAATCGCACTTTTTCCGTTGGAAAATCCGACTGTGTGTACAGGGCATAACTGTGGCTAGGTTATAGACATTAAAATATTTTACACATTTATAACAAGCTGCAAAGGAGCTTTAAAAAACCATCACCTTCCCTTGTTGCAGAAAGAACGGTGGAGCAATTCATCCTCAAAGTTTGTAGCATAAGCAATAAATTGGTCTAAGCAAGGTCAGCTCACCCAGCTCCACCTCACAGCAATGATTTGGCAGTCTTCTAACATTTAAAGCAGAGTTAATTGGGCCTTAAAAAACTTTTAAGCATTATATGCTAGTATGCAGAGCATCTTAGCACATTATAGTAGACTCACCTGGCAAGCCATCCCCTCAAATGCAGCGTTGTAAGTGCTCCTGTTGGTCACGGGCACTGCCATCTTTTCCCAGTCGTCCTTCTGGGTTCAGATTCTTCAACTGCGATGATGTCACTTCCATGCATGCGCACAGGGGTTACATCATTACAGCACAGAGTGGTGCCATAAATGTACACTGAACTGCACATTTTTGGCTTAGTGTACATAAATGCTGACAGACAGGGAGAAGCGCTTATGATAGACGAGACCAATAGGGTCTCTTCTGTCATCAAAATCCTAACTGCATTTTTTGTTGTTGGTATAATTGCACTTTAATATGGACACAAAGCAGGGGCTCAGGAATGGTAAATAGGGTGAGCTGACTTGAGTGAAGGGGTTGGTTTTAAAGTTAATTTTCTTTCTCAAACATCACGGGACACAGAGCCACAGTAATTACTGATGGGTTATATAGGTATCACTGGTGATTGGACACTGGCACACCCTATCAGGAAGTTCAACCCCCTATATAATCCCTCCCCCTTGCAGGGATACCTCAGTTTTTACACCAGTGTCTTAGGTGATGGACGTGTAAAGATGTCCTGTGCTGAGCTCCAAAGGGAATATCCTAAGATCCTATACTGGGGCAAGCCAAGCGAACCGGATCCATTCAAAGTGTCTTTTCATGGCCGAATTGAATGGTACCCGGGCCTCGTGTCCGAAGAAACAAGGTTTTACCCGTAATGCTTCTCTTTTTAGAGAGCTGGACCCCGCAGATCAGAAAATGGCTTTAAACTTCCTAATTTCTGGCGAGGTGCTTTACGGTCCCAGAACTGTTGGATCCCCCTACTGATGGGTCCCCAGTCTCTGACGGTTTTTTCAAACGGAGCCCACCGTGAGAGGTGAAGATTGGGTCTGTGTAAACAGCACCCTGCGGCTGGATAAGGTAAGAGGAGATTCCACAGAATTTTTGAGTTCTAGTGGCTTTTCTCCTTTAAGGTAAATGCATGCTATGCCTATTGTGACCACCGGGGGCTGCCAAGAGCACAAACCTACACATGCTGACTGACTGTCTCAGGTGTTCAGTGCTGATTATGTCCCAGCATCTCAAAGCAGGCTGCAAGCAGGTAAGGTGGAAAGGTGGATTTCTCATGTTTGAATGTTCCCCCCAGGCTAGAGAGGGGCCACAGGGGTCTAGAAAGTGGTTATACCACCCGGGCTCTGCGGCCTAATGGCCACCATCTCTGAAGATAGCCGTTCAGGCAGATCTTGTTACCAGTCTCCCTCCCCCCCCCCCCATCCCCAGCCTTTTCTCCAGAAGCATGACAGGAGAGTCGGCAGTGCGGGAAGCGCTCGTTTTTTTCAAAACTCGAGGGGGGGGGGGGGGGGGCGGTAGAGGAGGGGGTGGGATGTCAGCACAGAGTGTTTAGACTCCCACTCCGGCCAGCTGCAGGCTATTAAAGGCACTCTGTACAGGTGCACTCAGCCTTCTGAGAGACACAGAGCTGACGGTCGCATGTAAGGTGGGACACAGGCATTCTCCTAGGCAGCATTTACTGAAGTAACACCAGACTGAGCATTGGGTAGCAAGGCTTTTAGCCAGACTACATCGCTCAGCGGGCAGTGTTCATTTGTATACCTCACACCTTGTTGCTTTGCACTATGGGTAGAAGAGGTTCAAGCACCCCAGGAACCAGAGACACTAGGGGATCTCGTTCAGGTTCTGAGGGCCCCCTGTCGGCAGCATCCTCCCCCCCTAAAGATGGGCCAGGGACGGCTAGCCAGGGAGAGCCATCGGGGTCAGGGGCTACACCTGCCTCTGGCACTTCAGCCCCTGTATATATTACACAAGAGGTTTTTTCCTCAACCATTAATGGTCTAGAGGAAAGATTAATGGCCGTGATTACGTCTTCACTCAGTGGAAGAAAACGCACTAGGCTTTCCTCTGTTCCCCAAGACCCTCAGACAGAGGAGCTCTGGGATAAAGGAGATGAATCCCTTTCAGAGGATCGGGATGGGATGGATGATTCCTCTTCGGAGGATTCAGGTGGAGAGGGACCCTCTGCGACTTCCCAAGAAGAGAAAGTCTTAGTGCAGATCCTCACTGGATTGGTCCGCTCCACATTTAAGTTGCCCATACCTGAAACTGCTAAAGAATCCTCTTCTGCTTTGGGGTCACTGAAACCTTTCCAAGCAGCACATGCTTTTCCTGTTCATACTTTACTTGAAAAGCTTATTTATTCTGAGTGGGATCACCCAGACAAACGTTTTTTTCCGCCGAGAAAGTTTTCAACACTTTATCCGATGGAAGAAAAGTTTATTAAAATGTGGGGAATACCGACTATTGATGCCGCCATTTCCTCCGTAAATAATAGCCTGACTTGTCCTGTAGACAATGCTCAGATGCTCAGGGATCCTGTAGATAAAAGGATGGAATCCCTATTGAAGGATGTTTTCTCCTTAGCAGGATCAGTGGCCCAACCTGCAGTAGCAGCGATTGGAGTCTGTCAATACTTAAGAGACCATGTTAAGCAGGTCATCAAAATATTACCTGAACAGCAGGCCCAGGGGTTTGCTAACCTTCCAGCAGCCTTATGCTTTGTGGTTGACGCCATTAGAGATTCTATCGTGCAAACCTCCCGTCTTTCACTGGGGTTGGTGCATATATGTAGAATCCTATGGTTGAAAAATTGGTCAGCCGAAGCACCATGTAAGAAGCTACTGGCTGGGTTTCCATTTCGTGGTGCAAGGTTGTTTGGAGAGGACTTGGATAACTATATCAAGAGAATCTCTTGTGGGAAAAGCACTCTCTTACCTGTCAAGAAGAAGAGTAAGCGTCCCTCTTTCAAACGGACTCTTTCCCCAGCGCCGGGGGCTTCAGCCTCCAGGCAGTCTCGACGGCCGCCTCCATCGTGGTCCAGAGACAAGAGTCAACCCCAGCGACAAAAGAAGTCCTGGGGAAAGAAGCCTACTAGGCAAAACACTAAGACCTCTGCATGAGGGGGCGCCCCCGCTCACTCGAGTGGGGGGAAGACTGCGACAGTTCTCAGAGCTCTGGCACGAGGACTTCCAGGACAGATGGGTAGTCTCCACGGTAACCTTAGGGTACAAGCTGGAGTTTCAGGAATTCCCTTCTCCTCGGTTCCTCAGATCAAATGTTCCCAGAGACCCAGAGAAGAAGCAGTCGCTCCTTCTAGCGTTAGAGCGACTTTTGTCGCAGGAGGTCATTATGATAGTTCCCGCAAAGGACCAGGGATTGGGCTTCTATTCCAACCTTTTTACGGTCCAAAAGCCAAATGGGGATGTCAGGCCCATTTTGGACTTAAGGGATCTGAACCGATTCCTAAGGATTCAATCCTTCCGCATGGAATCAATTCGAACAGTAGTTCTCACCCTGCAGGGAGGAGAATTTCTGGCATCAATAGACATCAGAGATGCATATCTGCATGTGCCCATTTTTCCTGCTCATCAGAAGTTTCTGCGCTTCGAGGTAGGAGGGTACCATTTCCAGTTTGTGGCTCTGCCTTTTGGGATAGCCACTGCACCTCGAGTGTTCACAAAGATCTTGGCTCCTCCTCTGGCCAGATTAAGGGCTCAGGGTATAGCTGTCATAGCATACCTAGACGACCTGCTCTTGATAGACCGGTCGGTAGCCTCTTTGAATGGAAACTTGAGGACCACGGTCAGGTATCTAGAACACCTGGGTTGGATCCTCAACTTAGAAAAGTCTTTCCTAAAACCAGTAAGAAGACTGGAGTATTTAGGTCTGATTATAGATACAAGCCAGGAGAAAATATTTCTACCCCAGGCAAAGATCACTGCTTTGAGAGAGCTGATTCTGACAGTAAGGACCAAGAAGGGTCCCTCAGTCCGCCTTTGTATGAGGCTACTAGGGAAGATGGTGTCTTCATTTGAAGCAGTTCCCTATGCTCAGTTTCACTCAAGAATGCTGCAACACAGTATTCTGTCGACCTGGAACAAGAAGGTTCAGGCATTAGACTTTCCGATGCACCTGTCGCATGCGGTGCGTCAGAGCCTCAATTGGTGGCTCATACCCGAAAACCTGCAGAAGGGGAAATCCTTTCTACCGGTTACCTGGACGGTGGTAACAACAGATGCCAGTCTGTCAGGTTGGGGAGCAGTTCTGGAACAGGCTGCGGTCCAAGGGGTATGGTCCAAGACAGAGAGGACCTTACCCATCAACATTCTGGAGATCCGGGCGATACATCTAGCTCTAAAAGCCTGGACTATCAGGCTACAGGGTTGTCCGGTCAGGATCCAGTCCGACAATGCCACAGCAGTGGCTTATGTCAATCATCAGGGAGGCACCCGGAGCCGAGCTGCTCAAAAAGAGGTGAACCAGATCTTAGTCTGGGCAGAGATGCATGTGCCATGCATATCGGCAGTTTTCATCCCGGGAATAGAGAATTGGCAGGCGGACTATCTAAGTCGCCAGCAGTTACTTCCAGGGGAATGGTCTCTGCATCCCGACGTCTTTTGGGCCATATGCCAAAGATGGGGGGTTCCAGATGTAGATCTCTTTGCATCCCGATTCAACAAAAAGATAGACAGATTTGTGGCAAGGACAAAAGATCCTCTTGCATGCGGGACGGATGCGTTGGTGGTTCCGTGGCATCGGTTCTCACTGATTTACGCATTCCCGCCTATTCTGCTACTACCACGACTCCTTCGCAGGATCAGGCAGGAAAGGAAGTCGGTACTTCTGGTGGCCCCCGCTTGGCCCAGAAGGACTTGGTATGCAGAAATAGTAAGGATGACGGTGGGTTCCCCGTGGACCCTACCGGTACACCCAGACCTGTTATCTCAGGGTCCAGTGTTCCATCCTGCCTTACAAACGCTAAATTTGACGGTTTGGCTATTGAGACCCACGTTCTGAAGAGTCGTGGGCTCTCAGGTCCTGTCATATCTACCTTGATTAATGCAAGGAAGCCAGCTTCCAGGATGATTTATCATAGAGTCTGGAAGGCTTATATAACCTGGTGTGAATCCAGAGGTTGGCATCCCAGGAAATATGTCATAGGTAGAATCCTTGATTTTCTACAGATGGGATTAGAGATGAAGCTGGCCTTGAGTACCATCAAGGGCCAGGTTTCTGCTTTATCAGTATTATTTCAGCGGCCACTTGCTTCGCATTCTTTGGTCCGAAACTTTATGCAGGGGGTGATGCGTCTTAATCCTCCGGTTAAAGCGCCCCTAAACCCCTGGGACTTGAATTTGGTCCTGGCTGTGTTACATAAACAGCCTTTTGAACCAATAAGTCAGATTCCTTTGGTCTTGTTGACAAGGAAATTAATTTTTCTGGTGGCCATCTCTTCTGCTAGAAGAGTATCAGAATTAGCAGCTCTTTCCTGTAAGGAGCCTTATTTGATTATACACAAGGATAGAGTGGTACTACGCCCTCATCCTAGTTTTTTACCGAAGGTGGTTTCTGATTTTCATTTAAACCAAGACATTGTTCTACCTTCCTTTTTTCCAGATCCCTGTTCTCCGGAAGAGAGATCTCTACATTCGTTGGATGTAGTAAGAGCAGTTAAGGCCTATCTAGGGGCAACTACTCAGATCCGCAAGACGGATGTTTTGTTTGTGCTGCCAGAGGGTCCCAATAGAGGACAGGCAGCGTCAAAAGCTACCATTTCTAAATGGATTCGACAGTTGATCATTCAAGCTTACGGTTTGAAACAGAAGATTCCTCCGTTTCAGATCAGGGCACATTCCACAAGGGCTATTGGTGCTTCTTGGGCAGTGCATCACCGGGCCTCTATGGCTCAAATCTGCAAGGCCGCAACCTGGTCTTCAGTTCATACATTCACCAGATTCTATCAGGTGGATGTGAGAAGGCATGAGGATATCGCCTTTGGGCGTAGTGTGCTGCAGGCAGCGGTACAGGGTCCTCAGGTCTGATTGCACCCTACTTGGTCGTGGTTCCCCCCCCTCAGGTAGCATTGCTCTGGGACATCCCATCAGTAATTACTGTGGCTCTGTGTCCCGTGATGTTCGAGAAAGAAAATAGGATTTTTAAAACAGCTTACCTGTAAAATCCTTTTCTTTCGAAGGACATCACGGGACACAGAGGTCCCGCCCCTCTTCTAATACACTATATTGCTTGGCTACAAAACTGAGGTATCCCTGCAAGGGGGAGGGATTATATAGGGGGTTGAACTTCCTGATAGGGCGTGCCAGTGTCCAATCACCAGTGATACCTATATAACCCATCAGTAATTACTGTGGCTCTGTGTCCCGTGATGTCCTTTGAAAGAAAAGGATTTTACAGGTAAGCTGTTTTAAAAATCCTATTTACTGCTTGATAGGAATATGTAAAAATACTAGAATGTCCACAGTCTAGCCACAACAAAGATTGAACAAATATTTTATTAAAAAAAAAAAAAAAAAGTTTCATATCAGATCTGCATAAGACAGTAACTCAAACAATACCTGGATGATGGGAAGGGAGGAGGGGGGACATCACTATTGATTTTTTCACAGTATCGTTCCAGGAAAGATCGCAGATGGAAAAAGGTGCTCTCTTCTAGATCTACACAGTAGGGACGATGCCATGCAACCACTTGTCTGAAAGAGTCAGTAACATTAATACAATTGCATCTTACAGTGTCACTACAGTCTGGCAGCGCAAGAACAGACCACTTTTATGGGAAAAAAAAATTGCATATTGCACTTTCATTCAAATAAAAATCTATTATATTATTTAAAACGATTACTGCAGTCTTTGTAATTGAATTACTGTTACTTAATTTGTATGCATATTACAGTTACCTAACTTTCTATGCACACTTGATATTAAATGCCAAATGGTAGGAGTACTAGTAAAAAAGATATACTGTAGGTAGCAAATGGAGAAATTAAAAAAAATCACTGAATTTAAGATTTCAAAATGCATAAGTGTTTTAAAAATAAACCGGACCCAATACCTGGCAACCACTTACATTGTGTACTCGTGGACCTAATACTATATATTTTCTGACCTCCACTATGCGCAATAGGGAATCTTCACTGATGCCTACTGGCTGCCTGATAATACCGTATATACTCGAGTATAAGTCAACCCGAATATAAGCCGAGGCACCTAATTTTACAACAAAAAACTGGGAAAACTTATTGACTTGAGTATAAGACTAGGGTGAGAAATGCACAGCTACTGTAAGTGGAAAAGAGGGTCAACAATGCCCATTTGCAGCCTCACTGTGCCCATTGGCAGCCATAGGTCCCCCGAACTTCAAACTCGGTAGTTAAGGGTTCCTAGATGCCCCCTAGCTGCAGCCAAAATTTGGGGTCTCTGGACCCAAAGGGTCCCGAAATGACATTGCTGCAGATGGACACAGTTGACCGACTTTGGGACCTCGTATCTCGGGCCACTTAGTGCTAGGAACCCCAAATTTGGTGTACAAAGGCACAATATATCCAAAGCTGGGGTTCCTAGCACCAAGTGGCCCCGAGATACAGGGCCCCCAAAAAATCGGTTCAGAAAATGTCAAGCACTTTTCTGCAGCAGAGAATGACATTTTCCAAACCGAATTTGGGGGCCGTATCTCGGGGGACTTGATGCTAGGAACCCCAAATTTGGTGTGCAAACCCAGTGGAACTAGCACTACACAATATCCAAAGCTGGTGTTCCTAGCACCAAGTGGCCCCAAGATACGGGGCCCCAAAGTCGGTTCTGAAAATGTCAAGCACTTTTCTGCAGCAGAGACTGACATTTTCTAAACCAAGTTTGGGGCCCCTTATCTCGAGGCCACTTGGTGCTAGGAACCGCAGCTTTGGATATGTTGTAGTGCTAGTTCCACTGGGTTTGCACACCAAATTTGGGGTTCCTAGCACCAAGTGCCCCGAGATACAGGGCCCCAAATTCAGTTCAGAAAATGACATTTTTTGCTGCAGAAAAGTGCTTGACTCGAGTATAAGCCGAGGGGGGCACTTTCAGCACAAAAAAATGTGCTGAAAAACTTGGCTTATACTCGAGTATATACGGTACTTGCCTTTTATATTTTATCTGTTTTCTACATCATACATGCACAAACAATATTAGCCTACAGCTGAACTCTGGGGGAAACAAAAATCTTCCCTTGTAGCAAAGCTGCCCTTGTATGCAAGTGTTAAATGCTCATTTATATATTCGGGTACCAGAAAAAAGGCTCTTACTTACCTGATTCCTCTACTTCTGCAGGCTCCCATCACGATGGTAGAACGGTGATCACAGACTTTTCTCCCTTACGTTCCAACAGTTTCATATACTCGGATGTCACCAAGTACAAAGCAGGTCCTGTAAGATCTGCACTGAATGGGAGGATGCTGAGGGTAAAGCCAAGTTCACACTGGTGCGATGTGGGAACCACAGCGATTCCTGCGTGGGTTCCCGCACTGCATCAGAATTGCAGGCAGTTCACACTGCACTCTGCGAACCGCTGCGGGTGTCAATATAAAAGTTAATGACAACTCCAAATCAGTTTGCAGAACGCAGTGCGAACTGTGGAATCGGATCGTATGGGTCGGAACACCCATGCAATCCGATTCCAGTGTGGACAAAAAAAGGGCCCTGTACCATTTTGGTGCGAATGCGATGCGATTTCAGCCATACAAACTGGCTGAATTTGCTCCGCACAGACATCACATGTGATGTGCACAGGAATGTGGTGCGAATCACATGCGATGTCTGCAATCGCATAAGTGTGAACCCAGCCACAGTCCACTGGCCAAAGTGTAGGGGAATAGAGGAGAGTGCTGGCTACCAAAAGAGCTGAGAAACTGGTGGGTAAAACTGCTTTTTCTGGTAGGCTACCAAGCATTTAACCCTTGCAGTGTGAGGGCAGCCCAAATGCAGAGAGGCTTTTGGAAAAACACAATTTAGCTATATATTATCACAATGGAATATAAACCCTCCATGTTCTAAAATGAGTAACCGTTCCCTTTTCACTGAGGAGTGAAAATGGATCACATATGAGTGGCATGTGAAGCTCTCCCTCAGCTCCTACAGTGTCATAATAATAAATACTGTAGATGTTTACTGTCCCCTTAAATATGGAACACATACAATAAGGAGTTGAGAAATGGAGTGTGTGGTCAGCTAGTTGTGGCACCTACTTCAGACCTAGGGTGACCTCTAACCCAGGACACTTAATGCGGCGTTCCACCAAAAAGTGGAACTTCTGCTTTAAGGCCTCTTTCCCGGATCCTGTTTGTAAAACTGAGCTTTTGGGGGGGGGGGGGGGGAGCGGGTACCCGAATTTGACAGCTACCTGCTCCCACTTCCATTCCGGTCACCGGACGCAGAAGCTCTCCCTCACGAAGTCTTCTGGGACACATGACAGTTCCTAGAAGACTTCAGGGCCAGTCACAGACCAAAGTCCTGCTCGCGCATGCGCAGTGGGCACCCGGCAGTGATGCTGTCACAGCCGGGTGCCCATAGTAGAGATGCCAACGCCACCGAGGGAGGACACGGGGAGAACACAGCTGTGGTGAATACACTGCTGGACCGTGGCTGTTTATTAAAAGTCAGCAACTACACTTTTTGTAGCTGCTGACTTTTTATAAACAAATGACTGTAACTCCGCTTTAAGTAATGGAGTCCCGCTCAGACGAAGGAGTTGAAGCTAAATGGAGGAAATAGAAAGCAGTCAAAGTAAACCCGCACAATTATTAAAGCCTTTTACAACCCTGCATATACCAAAATCATGTCTAAATGCCACAATAAGCCCTGTAGAGGTGACAGAAATCTCACATGGCACAAGTCTGTCTAAAGTCCGAATAGGCTTTTAAGGCAGACTGCAGGGCTTTCTACTTTTAAGCACTTCCACACAATTTCCTCTTAGGATCTCAATATACAGGATCATTTCAGCCAAAATGTTTCACAGGAAAATAGATGGACTACGCAAAAATATATTTGACTTTGTAACCCAGATACTACTTTGAACTGGCCAGTTACTGAAACCAGTTTACATTTCTAAGCCCAAAAGTTCTAAGAGTTAGGCAGGCCATACATGATTTGAAACATATATGGGCAGGCTGAATGTACCAAGCTGATCCAATCAACTTGGGTACAACCAGCATTCCGGGTTTTACCTGCGATTATCGCTAGCAGCTGCTATAGCTGCTAGCAATAAACACGGTCTTCTCCCGGCGGGGATGGCTTCCCCCGCCAGGAGAAGACCATGGCCCAGCAGGAGGGATTTCCGCAAATTTCTTTTCTGCAACCTGTGGTTGCAGGAAAGAAATTCGCTCAACGTATGGCCAGCCTAAGAAATGTACAATCGAGTGTAAACCATATACTGATACACAGGCCATATGCATACAATATGCCTTCTATAAATATGAATAGCACATTATAGTTCCCCATTTCAGGTGAATTCACCCCTTACCCCCTCAAACAAAGTATTATTATATTATCATAAAGCTTTATACCATACCGGTCTCTGGGCAGTGCTGTCCATGCTAAGCTGTGCGAGGTCCCTGCTGAAATCTGCTGTATAGCCACACCATCCAGTCCACTGACTTTTTTTGGTTTAGTGATAGGGCCGGTTGAATTGCCTTGGCCACACTGTCCCATGGAGTTATTTCCCCATGCGTAAACCTCATTGTCTGGTAAAATACAGCATGTTGTACACATTACTTACATACAGATAAAGAGAAGTAACACATCTTCAACTATTAATAAACATCACTTATGTGGCAAATGAAAGGTCATAACTGTACATGGCATTAACCTTGCCGCATTCTAATATCCCCTTAGAACTAAGCTAATAAAGGAAAGCAAAGCTAGCTGTCCTGAGATTAACAGGAAATTAGTTAGTTATTCAAGTGCATCTTTACATCTGAAAAAAGAAAGCTGAATGGTTTATCTTCTGAAGTTCACAGCAGGTATAACTATTCATTCATTTGACACAAGAGGATTAGTCTGGCAAAAAAAAAAAAAAAAGAAGAAGAAGGAGGTGGATGAAGGACTTCTGCACTGTCAGAATACACACCAATCAAGGGCTGCAGCTGGCTGATTGACAAAGGTTTTCCCAACAGTCCCATTTGACAGAAGTCAATCGTTATATTGTCTTCTGTCAAGCAGGAACAGCCATAGATGGATTGAAATTCATCCAGTCTCTGTGAATCCCAATTGTTTGTACATGTAACACGTACCATGTGACAGTGCAAGACAATGGCTATCTCCTATTGAAATGTCCACTATTCTGGTGGCAGCCAGCTCTTCAATTAGCTTGGGGCGCAAGGCAGTTGCTTCTGAAGATCCACATCCTAGACAGGCTCCACAGCCCCAAGCATAGACCTAAATACAAGAAAACAGAAAGCTGGGAATTTACACCAGAAGATTGTATACTAACAAATATAGGAAACATATGAGAAATAAACAAAATTAGAATATGTTATATTAACCATACCTGTCCAGTAGATGTCAAAGCCAGAGAGGATTGACTCCCTGCACACACCTTCCGGGTGAACATTCCCTGTAGTGCTTCAACCACCTTTGGTTTATATACCCTGTTAGTGTCTCCGTGGCCCAACTTTCCTGAGGAAGAGGATCCCATTCAGTACACATCACACATTAAATGCAGACATTTGTATGGCAAAACATTGTCCCTACCATTATCTCCTCCACCAAAAGACCACACAGTCCGTCCATCTTTAGACAAAGCAATAGTATGGGAGCTCCCACATGACACCTCACCCACATTACTGATATCCTTCACTAGAGTGGGGATGTTTCTGCTATTACTGTCTCCGTGGCCTGAAAGTAAAGACAAATGACAAACATAACATAAGCTCATCCACTTTTCTTTATGATAAATTATTTTTAATTTATTTATTAAAATTATTTACATACTGTCACCAGAGCATGTGAAGTGCTACTATGGTGACATCGTACTGCTGTGGCAGTGATAATGCACAATGGCTGGCTGCTCTGATATCACTGTATGTCAGTGCCACCAGCCATTATTCCCGATCCCCGCCGCACCAGCCCCAGTGTCCCCCGTTCCCCGTCGCACCAGTCCCAGTATCCCCTAATCCTCGCCGCAGCAGTTTGTGTCCCCCCCCGATTCCCCGCCACACCAGTCCCAGTGTCCCCCGATTCCCTGCCGCACCAGTCCCAGTGTACCCCGATCCCCACCGCACCAGTCCAGGTGTTCCCTGATCCCCGCCGCACCAGTCCCAGTGTCCCCGATCCCCACCGCACCAGCTCCAGTGTCCCCTGATCCCCGCCGCACCAGTACCAGTGTCCCCTGATCCCCGCCACACCAGTTCCAGTGTCCCCTGATCCCCGCCGCACCAGTACCAGTGTCCCCTGATCCCCGCCGCACCAGTACCAGTGTCCCATGATCCCCGCCACCCCAGTTCCAGTGTCCCAGATCCCCGCCACCCCAGTCCCAGTGTCCCCCGCCGCACCACTCCCAGTGTCCCCCGATCCCCACCGCACCAGTCCCAGTGTCCCCCGAACCAGTTCCGGTGTCCCCCGATCGCCACCGCACCAGTCCCGGTGTCCCCCGATCGCCGCCGCACCAGTCCAGGTGTCCCCCGAACCAGTCCCGGTGTCCCCCGATCGCCACCGCACCAGTCCCGGTGTCCCCCGATCGCCGCCGCACCAGTCCAGGTGTCCCCCAATCGCTGCCGCACCAGTCCAGGTGTCCCCCGATCGCCGCCGCACCAGTCCAGGTGTCCCCTGAACCAGTCCCGGTGTCCCCTGATCGCCACCGCACCAGTCCAGGTGTCCCCCGAACCAGTCCCGGTGTCCCCCGATCGCCACCGCACCAGTCCCGGTGTCCCCTGATCGCCGCCGCACCAGTCCAGGTGTCCCCTGAACCAGTCCCGGTGTCCCCTGATCGCCACCGCACCAGTCCAGGTGTCCCCCGAACCAGTCCCGGTGTCCCCCGATCGCCACCGCACCAGTCCCGGTGTCCCCCGATCGCCGCCGCACCAGTCCAGGTGTCCCCCGATCGCCGCCGCACCAGTCCAGGTGTCCCCCGATCGCCGCCGCACCAGTCCAGGTGTCCCCCGATCGCCGCCGCACCAGTCCAGGTGTCCCCCGATCGCCGCCGCACCAGTCCAGGTGTCCCCCGATCGCCGCCGCACCAGTCCAGGTGTCCCCCGATCGCCGCACCAGTCCCGGTGTCCGCCGCACCAGTCCCGGTGTCCGCCGCACCAGTCCCGGTGTCCGCCGCACCAGTCCCGGTGTCCCCCGATCGCCGCCGCACCAGTCCAGGTGTCCCCCGATCGCCGCCGCACCAGTCCAGGTGTCCCCCGATCGCCGCCGCACCAGTCCAGGTGTCCCCCGATCGCCGCCGCACCAGTCCAGGTGTCCCCCGATCCCCGCCGCACCAGTTCCAGTGTCCCCTGATCCCTGCCGCACCAGTACCAGTGTCCCTGATCCCCACCGCACCAGTCCCAGTGTCCCCCGATCATCGCCACATCAGTTACAGAGTTCCTGATCATCGCCTAGGACTCCTGTCCCAGTATCACCTTATTGCTGCCACATTAGTCCCCAGTATCTCCAGACCATTGTAAGTCAGCAACAGTGTTCCTCATCACTGCCACACCAGTGCAGTGTTGCCTCTGCCTGCTGCCTGTACTAACCCTTGCCTGTTTATTGACCATGTTTCTGCCTGCTGCCTGGACCGATTCTTTGCCTGTTTATTGACCATGTGTCTGCATGCGTCTGAATGGACCCAACCCATCTGCACATCTACATTCCTGCAAAACCCCAGTCCCAGCCATCTCCTGCTGACAAATTCACTCCTGGAACCAAAGGAACTCTTTGTTCTTCCTTTCTTCAGAGTCTTCCTGGCCAGTGAATGTGGCGGCATTCATGGGGGCAGCCATGTACCAGTAGGCTAGCCTTACTTGACTTCTAAAAACTGGAACTGCTATAGGCGACGATACACTAATCTATATTCCCTGATCATGCATACAAAGGTGACCATTACAGTACATAGTGTGATACACAAGATACAATGTCTGGTAGATAATACACATGTGGTATCTCCATACTCGGGAGGAGTAGTAGAACGTGTTTTGGCTTGTAATTCTTCTAGTATGCCCATGCTATGTGTGAGAAATATCTAAATTAAATTAACAACTTTGTGTAAAAAAAAAAAAAAAATTTGTTTTCCGGTCACATTTTCTAAAAACGTATGGCCAAAAGAATGAAGTCTTCAAAAGACTCACAATGCCTCTTGAAAAATACCTTGGGTGTTTGCGTTCCAAAATGTGGTCATTTTGTGGGTGTTTCCACTGTCTTGGTACATCCAGAAATATGATAGGTAGTCAGGGACTTAGTTGTGTAATGAATGCCCCTAGATAGCCTGAAGGTGCTCTTTAGATTTTGGGCCAATCTTTGTGGCTGGGCTGTGAAATAGTCTCATAAATGTGGCATTTCCATACTCGGAAGGAGTAGCAGAATATGTTTTGGGTGTCTTGGTACATCCAGAAATGTGATAGGTAGTCAGGGACTTAGTTGTGTAATGAATGCCCCTAGATAGCCTGAAGGTGCTCTTTAGATTTTGGGCCGATCTTTGTGGCTGGGCTGTGAAATAGTCTCATAAATGTGGCATTTCCATACTCAGAAGGAGTAGCAGAATATGTTTTGGGGTGTAGTTTTAAGTATGCCTATGATCTGTGTTAGAAATATTTTAATAAATGACAACTTTGTGTAAAAAAGTTGACTTCCAAAAAAAAAAAAAAAAAAAAAAAGAAAAGAAAAAAAGGACGACCTTTTCAAAAGGACTAACTATACCTTTCAGAAAACGTGTTTGCTTTTCAAAATGGGAGGGTTTTTTGGCGTTTTTGGGCTCCAAAATCGTGATAGGTAGTCAGGAAATTAGATGGGTAAATTATGCTCCTTGAAAGCACAAAGGTGTTCCTTGGATTTTTGGCCCTTCTATGCATCTAGGTTGTGAAAAAGTCTTACACATGTTGTATCCCCACACTGGGGAGAAGTAGCAGAATGTGTTTTGGGGTGTAATTATAAGTATGCCTATGCACTGTTTGAGAAATAATTTGTTTACAACTTTGTGAAAAAAATATATATATATATATTTTTTTAATTTCTTAATTTTCCAAAAACTTGTGACGAAAAAATTACAACTTAAAAAAAAAACAAAAAAAAAAAAAACTCACCATGCCTCTTACTAAATACCTTGGACTGTATACTTTCCAAAAGGGGTCATTTGGGGGGTATTTGGTGTTTTAGGGCCTCAAGAAATTAGACAGGCAATCAGTAAATCAGGGCTGATCAATTTTCAATGACAAGTACCACTGTTTGTAAACTCAATAACTTTCACAAAGACTAAATTAAAAGTAAACTGATTTGGGTTATTTTTACCAAAGAAATGTAGCAGAATACATTTTGGCTTAAATTTATGGAGAAAAGTTAGTTAGTGTATTTGCAAAATTGTATAACAGAAACTAAGAAAAATGTGTTTTTTCAAACGTTTCATTATTTTTTACTTTGTATAGCAAAAAATAAAAAATCCAGTGGCGATTAAATACCACCTAAAGAAAGTGCTATCAGTCTCAAAAAAATAAAAATTTGGGTACAGTGTTGAATGCCTGAGTAATTGTCATTCAAATGGTGACAGCGCTGAAAACTGAATAATGGCCTGGACAGGAAGGAGGTGAATGTGTCCAGTCTTGAGGTGGTTAAAGTGTGAAGTCTATTTGACTCAATGTATATTCTTTTTAAAATGGATATTAAAACATTAACAATTACATATGCTACGCACACTAAGCAGACCCTATCGTAGTTTAACTGGATTACTGGACAGGAAGTCAGTGGTAATTAGCAGACCAATGGCCCCCACATTAAGTTTTATTAACCCATTAAAGATTTTTAAATAAATGGTCACCTGTCAAGCTTTCTTTTCCTTATACTCAAACGTAAGAGCATACTCCCCTACAGTTCAGCTTCTGCCCACAACATTCCACTGAAACTGCCCTTCTAAAACTCACCAACGACCTACTAACTGCTAAAACCAACATCCAGTACTCCATACTCATACTCTTGGACCTCTTTACTGCCTTCAACACAGTTGACCACCTGCTGCTCCTCAAAAAACTCTGCTCCCTTGGCCTCCATAATTCTGCTTTTTCCTGGTTCTCCTCCTACCTATCTCAGAGCACTTTCAGTGTCACATACAACACCATCTCCTCTGCTCCTCTTCCTCTTTCTGTTGGGGTACCCCAAGGCTCTGTCCTTGGGCCCCACCTATTATCTCTCTATACCTCTTCCCTGGACCAGTTGATAACCTCCCACCGCTTCCAATACCACCTTTATGCTGACCATACCCAGATCTATCTCTCCACTCCTCACGTATAACAAATTTACTGAATGACACATCGGTATGGATGTCACATTACTTCCTCAAACTCAATCTTTCTAAAACTGAGCTTGTAATATTTCCTCCACCCCGATCACTTTCCCCTTGACTTTACCATTAAGATCAACAGCACAACCATTGCTTCCTCCACACATGGCAGGGTGTAATCGTAGACTCCAACTTCTCCTTCAGCCCCCACATCCAATCACTGGCTACAGCTTGCTGCCTTAACCTCCGCAACATTTCCAGAAATCGCCCCTTCCTGACTAAAGACACCACAAAACAACTCTGACTCTTTAGTTATTTCCCGCCTCGACTATTGCAACTCTCTCCTCAATGGCCTACCCTTACACAGGCTATCCCCCCTTCAGTCTATTATGAATGCTGCTAGAGTCATACACCTCACTAACTGATCCGTGACTGCTGCACCTCTCTGCCAATCCCTTCACTGGCTTCCCCTACCCCACCGTATAAAATTCTAAATACTAACCACAACATGCAAGGCCATCCACAACATCACCCCCTGCTACATCACTAACCTCATCTACAGATATCCCCAAATCGTCCTCTCCGCTCCTCCCAAAACCTCCTGCTCTCTAGCTCCCTTGTTACTTCCTCCCATGCTCGCTTCCAGGACTTCTCTAGAGCCTCTCCCATCCTCTGGAAATCTCAGGCCCTACCCTGTCCACCTATAGGAGATCCCTGAACACTCATTTATTCAGAGAAGCCTATCCCACACCCACCTAACAACTGTACCTGAGCCACCCCCATCAGACTATCCCCCGCAGCCATTACCTTTTGTACAACCTCCCCTTTCCCTTTAGAATGTAATCTCCATGAGCAGGGCCCTCCTCTCCCTTTTGTGTTGAACTATATTGTAATGTTGCTGTCCCCACTTTACATTGTAAAGCGCTGCGCAAACCGTTGGCGCTATATAAATCCTGTATAATAATACTTTAGGTATATGAATCTAAAATTCATGGAATTCAATTACTTTTAGCAAAATTACCTAATCGCCCAAAATCTCCTTCTCCCCATGTGTAGAGCTCTCCATCTTCTGTGACGGCGGCACTGTGTCTGTAACCAGCTGAAACACACACCACAACCTGAGATGACAGAAAACATGCAATATGTCATCAGGGTTCCAAGCTAAAGAGGAAATCAAAAGATACTGTGTTAAAAATAAACAAATCTGCCAGTCACTCCAGAGGTCAGATCTTTACCTTTCCTTGCAGTGTCCCCTGAATTAGCTTTGGATATTTTTGGGTGGAACTATTTCCATGGCCCAATTTGCCATAGTCACCATCTCCCCAGCTGAAAACCTCTCCTTCTGTGGTAAAAGCCAGGGTGTGCCCATCAGATCCTTTTGAAGAAGAAACTTTTTTGATGGAACGGTGAGGCTCAAAGGTTAGTTTCTTAAGAGTAGACTGGTTGTTTGAGTCTCCAAGACCCAACCTTCCATAGCTGCCTTTCCCACATGCTCTTACTGAGCCATCCGTAGATATAACAAAAGTGCAGTACTGTCCAGCTTCGATCTATACAGAAAACAAAAATGTCGAAGCATTACATTACTCTTAAACCGGGTTCAGAGGTACAAAAAACAATTAATTTGATACAGATCATAATAGTTAAAAAAAAAAATACCAAAAAAATTACAAAAAAAAACTTCTATTCCTCAAAGTGATAGTAAAGCAGAATTTTTTTCCTTAATGCATTCTATGATTTACAGTACTCTTATCTCTTGTCCTGGTGACAACTAACATTTTGGGTTCACCATCACTTTTTGTTTTGCTGACAATTGTTACCAGTACAAAAAGAGTGATGAATCTCCCCAGCAGGAAACTTCCGCACTCTAAAGCAAAAAAACAAAACAAAAACAAAAAAACAAACAAAAAACAAACAAAAAACAAAAAAGAAGTTTTGCCTTTGTATACACTTTCACAGACTACTAGCTCCTACTTTCACTATTAGGCCCCTTTTACACGAGCATCCCAACCAGGTCCATCTGTCAGTTTTTCGGGTGGATCAGATCAGAAGGTCCATGGAGCCCTATGGACAGGTGGGTGTAAACGCACTGGTGTCTGTTTCGACCCGCCTACCTTTGGGTCCAACCAGGTGAGGTAAAACCCCCCCAAAAAACTTAAAAGGACTGAGATGTTTTTCGCTTTGGCGGACAGGATCAGAGGCTTGATGTAAATGGACAAAAAAAAAAAAAGTCCTCTTACACCCCGAGATCCAGGGAGCTCAGCGGGGTCTGCATGTGTCTGCCCTGCAAGCACAGATGTGACATCCATCCTGCTCGGCTCCAATCAGTAGGAGATCTGCTCACCGATCCCCTGCTAACTGCAGCAGACTTGATTCCGTGTGGAAGAGCCCTTAAGCCTAATGCCCTGTACACACGTTAGGACATTGATCGGACATTCCGACAACAAAATCCGTGGATTTTTTCCGACAGATGTTGGCTCAAACTTGTCTTGCATACACGCGGTCACACAAAGTTGTCGGAAAATCCGATCGTTCTAAACGCGGGTGACGTAAAACACGTACGTCAGGACTATAAACGGGGCAGTAGCCAATAGCTTTCGTCTCTTAATTTATTCTGAGCATGCGTGGCACTTTGTGCGTCGGATTTGTGTACACACAATCAGAATTTCCGACAACGGGTTTTGCTGTCGGAAAATTTTATAGCCTGCTCTCAAACTTTGTGTGTTGGAAATTCCGATGGAAAATGTGTGATGGAGCCTACACACGGTCGGAATTTCCGACAACAAGGTCCTATCACACATTTTCCGTCTGAAAATCCGACCGTGTGTACAGGGCATTAGTCACACGGGTGTGTTGATCCAAACACCTGTACAAAGGGACAACTTTGGTAAGCTGCAATACAATAAAATGTTTGCTTTTAAGTTTAATACTACTTTAAGTCTATCTGGATTGGACACGAGACAAAACAGTTTAGGACTTTAAAAGACAAAACAAAGTGCATGAACAAGGGCACCAAGTAAAGCCTAATGCACAATACAATGAATTTAAATGACCAAGTAGACCATGATCAAGGGATTTTTTATTTAGCTTAGAGAACAAGGCGCAAATAAATGAAAATTCACTTTGCAAAAAGCAAAAAAAGAAACATTTAATAAAAAAACATTATGCACCCAGACACAAGTACATAACAACGTGTAAATACAATGGGGAAGGGGCATCACTCACTGTCTGCGCATCTGAAAAGCAAGGGGCCAGCTTTGGTTGCAGGATTTTTTCTTGGGTCCCCTCCACTAGTTGGTGGCTGCTGTTACTCCCCCATACGTATACCTCACATGTCTCTGATACAACTTGACTCTCTCCAGTCTGGATACTGTCTGGACTGGCACAGGTTCTTGAATAATCAGAAGCCATCTGGCATACCTGCAAAGAAAAAGACAATGTACGGCAAAACATGATAGAGGCTGTACGAGGAAATTCAAGATTGCAGACATAAAAAAAAAAAAAAAAAAAAAAAAAGTGATTATGGCTTCAAAATGTGTGTGCATTCTGCTAAATAAACTAGGGGTTTATCCTCAGTGCCCCACTTCCACTCACTTCTGTATTTGCTGGTATTAAAAAAATCAATAAATAAAATCTGGGGAGTAATACCACCCCCTTCTCAGCCACGTTGGGACCTATGGCATTTCTTTAGCTGGTTACCTTCCTAGAATAACTTACTACTTATTCTATTTTTGCTCTGTTGACTGTGCAAAGCATAACCGTTATATGTGTCGTTTCTGGTGTGCACCTTGTATTCTCTGTACTCTGGTTTTAGGTTTCCTGTTAGTACCTCACCACTTACTAACAAAACCGAATAAAAAAAAATGAAATGTAAAATAATATCTGACAGATGGACATCACTATGTCACGCTAACACTAGATGGTGTTACCAGAAGCAAAATTCTCACATTTCTTAAGAATGACCTCCACTAAGCACTATTTGGAAACAATTTGCCACCAAGCATGATTTTTATTCCAAAAATGACATATTATATCTATGCCAAAACTGGAAGAAGACTGGACAATGACTCAACCAAGATGGAAGAAGCCACCAAAATCAGAAGCAGATTGGGTGACAATGCCAGCCGTGGCGAAGGAGCTTGTGGTCATCGCATCGCTGTAAGTACTGCAGACTTGAGTTCTACTTTAATATAGAAAAGCAGCTCTGACAATTCAAACTATACATTTTATATATTTTTGAAGGCAGGGGTTCTTCATTAAAGGAAGCGGTCAATATATTTTTTAAGCAGCGTTTGGCAGGGCAGTCATCCTTTCTTTACTGTTTCGTTAATAACCTGAAAGAAGTATAAGCATTATCAGGTTAGGCGAACCAGCTTGCTCCAGATCAGTGACCTGCTAAGTAGTCAAGCAAGCAAAAGGGTGATAAGCCCCAAAGCTTACGCCTTTTAAATCAAATGAAGGTCCTACATACAATGCATTGAAAAAATATTCATACCCCTTGAAATTTTCCACATTTTGCCATGTTACAACCAAAAACATAAATGTGTTTTATTGGGAAGTAACTGGCACATAATATGCAGTATTCACATAAAGCATGAAAATGATATAAAATCAACAGACTCTCTACCTCCTCAAAGAGACACAGTGCTGCCTCATAGAGCGAGCACAGACCATCAGATGTCCTGGTGGGCTCCCTCCATTGGCTCCGGTCAGCCGATGAACCCTGCAAAAGGATGCATTTATGTTTGTCACATCAAGACCACTCAGATGTACTTAAAGCGATTGTAAAAGTTTTTTTTTTTTAAATAACAAACATATCATACTTACCTCCACCGTGTAGCTCGTTTTTCACAGAGTGGCCCCAAACCTCGTCTTCTGGGGTCCCCCGGCGGCTCTCGGGGCTCCTCCCCACATCTGATAACCCCCTCCGAGAAGCGCTTCCCAGAGGGGGTTACCTTGCGGGCGCGCTCCTGAGTCCAGCATTCGGCGTCCATAGAGGCAGAGTCCAGGACTCGGCCCCAGCGTCATTGGATTTGATTGACAGCAGGGGGAGCCAATGGCTGCGCTGCTATCAATATATCCAATCAAGAGCCGGGAACCCTGGGAAGAGAGACAGCACGTCCCCACCAGTCAAGTTCGAGGGTTCAGGTAAGTAAAAAGAGAGGGAGGGGGTGCAGGTCACTGACAGGTGCATGCATAGGATGCATGAAGGTGAAAAAACACAAAGGTTTACAACCACTTTAAACTAAACATACGGATGGTCATCATGAAGCAGCTACAGTAATAAAACTTAAGGTGGTGTGATCAGTTTGGGCAACACAGCTACACCTACACTTCGCAATGACACTAAGAAAAACAGACAAACCTTTAGGCTACTTTCACACTGATCTGCAGCAAAAACGCAGCGGCATATATGTGACTCAAAAGGCGCCACATTATGCATTGCTTTCAAAAGGGAAGGTGTGTTTTTGGTAGAGGTCGACCGATATATCGGCCAATATTTGGCGTTTTTTATTTAATTGGCATCGGCCGATTGTGCTGATAAAAAAGGCCGATTATAAGGCCCCTTTCACACTGGGGCGGTGGGGGCGTCGGTGGTAAAACAGCGCTATTTTTAGCGCTGTTTTACCGTCGTTTTTGCGGCTGTATTCGGCCGCTAGCGGTGCGGTTTTAACCCCCGCTGGCGGCCGAAAAAGGGTTAAAACTGCTCGAATAGCGCGGCTATAGCCGCGGTATTGCCGCGCTGCCCCATTGATTTCAATGGGCAGGAGCGGTGAAGGAGCGGTGAATACACCGCTCCTTCACTGCTCCAAAGATGCGGCTAGCAGGAGTTTTTTACTTCTCCTGCCAGCGCACCGCTTCAGTGTGAAAGCCCTCGGGCTTTCACACTGAACAAACAGCAGCGGCTGTTTTGGGTCAGTTTGCAGGCGGTATTTTTAGCGCAATAAACGCCTGCAAACCGCCCCAGTGTGAAAGGGGTCTAACTTAAGTGCGACTTGCAAATGACTTCTGTAATAGAAGTCAATGCAAGTTGCCTGAAGTCTTTGGTGGAGGAGTGACTTCTCTCCTCTCTGGGCAGCCTGCCAAATCTGATAAAAAGAACCTGAAGAGATACAATGTTTACACTTATCAATGGACTGAACTCTGTGTGTAGGAATTCTCAGTTTAACCACTTAAAGACTTAATCTTTTCTGACACTTGTTGCTTGGAAGTAAAAATCCTGTATTTTCTGCTAGAAAATCACTTAAAACCCCCAAACATTATAATATATATATATATATATATATATATATATATATATATATATATATATATATATATATATATATATATATATATATATTATATTATATATTTTAGCAGAGACCCTAGGGAATAAAATAGCGGTTGTTGCAATATTTTATGTCACATGGTATTTGCGCAGCGGTCTTTTAAAATGCAATTTTTAAAAAAAAAAAATACACTAATAAATTAAAAAAAAAAAAAAACTAAGCAGTAAAGTTAGCCCATTTTTTCGTCCAAAGTTTTGATTACCTGTTTTTGTATAATTAATATTTAAGATTTAGTTTTTTTTTTAACCTAAATTATACATACAAGTGAACTGATTGGAGGTTTATTTTGTTTAATAAATGTTTAAATGTAAAAAAATTTCTGTATCACTTATTACTTAAGGTTGCTTGCACACTGGAGCAGGCATGCGTTGACAGTAAAACACTGCTAGTTTTAGCGTCGCTTTATCGTCATTTTAGCGGCGCCATTCGGCTGCTAGCGGGGAGCTTATAACCCAGCTAGCGGCCGAGGAAGGGGTTAAATTCGCCGCTGCCGAAACGCTGTGCAGGCGCTTCGGCAGAGGTGCGCATTCATTTCAATGGGCAGGAGTGGTGGAGCAGCGGTATGCACCGCTCCAAAGATGCTGCTTGCAGGACTTTTTTTTTTAACATCCTGCCAGCGCATCGCCTCAGTGTGAAAGCACTCGGGATATCACACTGAGACTGCAGGGGAGCCGTTTTGCAGGCACTTTACAGGTGCCATTTTTAGCCCAAAAGCGCCTTAAAAACACCCCAGTGTGAAAGGGGTCTAACTGTTAGATTTTATGAGATGAAGGGAAAAAAAAAAAAAATCGGCCTAACATATCGGCCCAAAAAAATCGGCATCATATATCGGCCACTGCGATTTCTAAATATCGGCATCGGCCAGAGAAAAACACATATTGGTCGACCTCTAGTTTTTGGTGCCTTTTTTTTTTTTTAACTCCTGAAACATGCTCCAAAAATGCTGCAAGCAGGATTTTTTTTCACCGCAACGGAAGTGCACTGCCACAGTGTGAAAACACATTCATTGATTTTTAGGTGCTTTTTTTTTTTTTTTTTTTAAAGCACTGGATAAACTTCTCAGTGTGAAAGCAGCCTTATGTTTCAGGCAGGACTTTCAGTAAAAATAACACACTGTAATAACTGGGGCATGTGATAGGTAACAGATTAAACATAATTTCCAGCATCTTTTTTTCATGCCACAATGGTAACTGCAGTAAGCTCATTGAGGTATCTTTTTCTGCTTTACATTAGAAGGACTGTTTTTGGCAAACATGACCTTAGAGTGCTTCAGCCTCACAAATACATATAAGGACTGAAAAATATGCACAATAATTAATACAAAAAATATTTATTAAAAACATATCACCTAACGCCTAAAACTGTCATTTGTCGACTTTGAAGTCGTTATTAGAAAACTGAGCCAACTGGGAAGAGGGATTTTAAAACCCGGATTATGAATTCCCCTATAAGAAACACTTTAAAATTACTAGAAGCATTTTCACAAAATATAACAGACTAGTGCTACCTGTGTACAATATCAGGGGTCTCAAACTTTTCAGTACATTATATATATTCTTCTTAATAGAGTGAATCTTAAATGAATATGGATTAACTTGGATCTTTTTTGGAATCAAAATTATATCATTCAAAACAAAAAAAAAAAATTACAAACTTAGAAAGCGGTCACATTTGTCACCTTTTGGGGGGTGGGGAGAGAGTACCTGATCCCACTTCTGGCTGAGTTTGCGGCGGCAAAGTTAGCTGGAAGTTTACCCCCCCCCCCACCGCTGGGCCATTCACTATGCGCAGCACGCTTCGCGCATGCACAGTACGGAACTGGCTGTGAAGCAGTAAGGCTTTACTGCCGGTTTCCCTGAGATGGTGGTGGCAGCATCCGAGAGCCAATGAAAAAATTGGCTAGGGTGAAGACACACCGCTGGATTCGTGGACAGGTAAATGTCCGATTATTAAAAGTCAGCAGCTACTTTAGTTGTAGCTGCTGACTTTTCATTTTTTCTGAAGGAGCCTGGAGCCCCGCTTTAAGTAAAACAAAGCAAAGTCCCCCTTACATCAGGGTTCACATCAGGGCCCCTCTTACATCAGGGACCCTAGCACAATCCCCCTTTACATCGGGGTACCTATCAGGAGTTCCCCCCCCCCCCCTACATCAGTTCCCCCAAAGTCCTCACTTACTTTAGGGTCTCCAACATCAAAATCCCCATCAAGGTCCCCATCAAAGTCCTTCTCACATCAGTGTCCTCATCACCGTCCCCCTATGTCAGGTCTCCATCAGAGGAAACCAACTGATCTAGATCCTCAGTCTGTGTACATCAGCTGCAGCCTGGATAAAATCTTGTAGCAGGCCAAATGTCGCCCACGGGTCATAGTTTGGAGACCCATGTACTATATGATAATGTTTATGTATTCTATATGCCCCTCATTCCCACACCACATGTCCTGAACTATTCAGCTTGGACTTTGCTCCCCCCCCCCCCCCCCAAAGACAAATCTATTGCCACACCAATCCAAATCAGTTTTACATTTCTTTTCAATACCAATATTGTTGATTTCAATAATCTCTCAATTGTATATAATGACCAGGTCGTTTTTTTTCTTACAACCAATCTAACTGATTTACTCTTTTTGGCTACATATATATCCATATACACCCAAGTCAAACAAATTCATATTAAAAGGATCCATATCTTCTCCTATTTTGGGTTTAGTTGTTTCAACTGTCTGTTCTGGACAAACATTTTCAATTGCTTTAGAACATTTTCCGTCTACAGAGGTTACAGTATATAATTGTAGAACTGCACAGAAACTCATATTGCCCTGTAGCTGGTATTTTAAAGTGGAACTTCACTCTCTCAGTTAACATTGGCCATTTTAATCCTTCTGCTGCTAGCATTAGTACATGGGTAGGAAAGTAGATTGTATTTGTTTTAAACTTTTTTTTTTTTTTTACACTTAGTGACTTCCTGGTTTCCATGCGTCATACATCCCAGGAGTCTTCAGTAGGGGAGGAGGGGCTCTCTCAACTAAGCATACCCTCTCCTGCTTGCATGCCTGAGCTAGGGGCAGATTAATTCCAATAAGAAAATGCTACATGAATCATCTGCCCTTACTCAAGGTGGCCACAGCCAGAAATGCTAGGGGGTGTTTTTTAAAGTGATTTCTCAACAAAATAAAGCATGGAGACAGGGATGGATGAGCGAGTTTGCTTTGAATGTTTAAAAATGAATTAAATAGCATTCGTGGTTCTCAGATAAAGTGTAGTTCCACTTTAAATCTCTTCTCTAAGAGCGCTATCTGACTACAAAATGGTGATACAAACATTAGAACAAAAGATGAGAAAGTATGAGGAATCTAATCATTTACACCCAAACCCAATACTTCAAAATAAATAACCAGTGGCATGTCATGGCAATTTCAAGCTGCTTTTGTTCTCATAGGGATCAGACCTCTCCACTGGTGTTCCTGGCCCAAAGACTTGGCTGCCGCTAAAGAGCTGGTTATAACATCTTAAGAAGGAAATCTCAAAGCTGTCTACGGTAGTGGATTATGTATCATTCACAGAGTCCCATGTAAAATGTTTAAAAAAAAAAAATTAACTCGACTTTTACTAAGAATTAAAGCAATTCTCCTTGGGCCGGCACCATATAACAAGGAATTTTCCAAAACATCAATGTATCTGTTGTTATTTGTACCGAAGCTCTCAGATGGATTCTACTCATTTCCTACTTCCTGCAGTTATTACATTTCTAAAGGCTTTATGTAGCCTTTATATACAGTATATTGCTTCAATTCTATAACAAAAGTGGAGATACCCTTTAAATTACACTACTTACTTTTCTTTGCCCCCTTTTGGAAACCTTTTGGAAAAAACATCTCCCTTTAGCATTTGTGTGCACCATCAGCTACACCATAAAGACAAACAATTAGTAGACATTTACCAAACTTACCAAAGACCTCCTCATCTGTTGAAGAATGCTAATGAAGCAATCACAGCTGATCATGCCTTCCTGTGCGGTCAGCATCTTGTTCTTGTCAGTTTCATTAACCAAAGCCGAAGCTGCTAAAGCCATTTCAATCCACTCTAGGAGGTAGCGGAGAGAGCCACGCTGAGAGGCAAGGCCCAAGAGGAGTTCTGAGGCCAGACGCCTTCCCAGTGTATCTGCACCAGAATTGGGAACTGTAACGCCTTTCAGGAAGGTGGTGACCTGTGCCAGACAGTCCAGTCCCATGGGGGGTATTTTGCTCTCATTAGCAAGGGAAAGAGGGGGTAAAGAGTTCACCACATCAATGGCTGTTCGTATGACATCATTACACAGGCTCAGACCAGGTCCAGCAGTCGGCAGCATCCAACTCTGTCTCAGTAAGGCAAAGAGAAGACTAAGACCAGTCCTGACCCCCATTTCAATAAGGGCATCAGTACTGGATCGTGGCCGCTCACTAACAGACAGTGTGTCCGCAGAGCCTGAGCTATTCTCAGGAGAGTGCTGCTGTTGTTTAACTTTGCCTTTGTCATGATACTTATTGGAAAGAGCATAGAAAACCCTTTGAAGAACTAGCAACCTCTTTCTTAAAGCACCAGCAAATGGAGAGTCAGAACATACAACCTTCGCCAGAGCCAGCTGGCTGCTGAGTAAAGCATCAAGGTAGTGATCTTGTTCATCACATGACAAGGATTCCCTCTCAAAATCTGGCAGCTGGGGTCCCTTGAGGCATAAGACCTGCTGCGGCAGTGGGACCACCTCTTTATTGCTGATGAGCTTGGCATATAGGACAGAGACACCTTCCCGGGTTGCAATTGATTCACTATCTTCCGTTATCCAGGAGCTGTTCAGGTGCTCTAGCCATTTTATCTTCACAGGAGGCATCATGCCAGCCATCGCCATTTATTCTACTGCCATGGGTCCTGCTGGAAACAAAAGAAATAAGTAACGGATAGTGGATTTATATTGATTAAAATGTCAACAATAAATTCAAGGACAGGTGGGGGAAGCCATCCCCGCTGAGAAAAGACTAGCCACTAGTGATACTCGTAAGAGAATCTGGCAGGCTGGTTGTACCCAAGTTGATCGATCAATCAACTTGGTACATTCAGCTGAACTGGCAGAGATCTGAACCGTATTTGGCCGGCCTAAAGCTAACCTTAAGATTTATCAACAATTATGTAGTGCTAGGGTCTGCCAGATGGGAAACAAACTAAATGGATTATTAGGCCTCCTTAATGAAGAACTTCACCCTCCAGGATTAATGTTGATCCTAACCCACCTTACTTTTTCTGCTGGGTTAAGCTGAAATGGCATACTCACCCGCTCAAGGAATCCAGCTCCGTCCCGCTGTAACATTCATCATAAGCTGGGTCCCCATGTCATGGGCCTCACCTAAGCAAGAAAATCAGAAGCACAAGCTGCGATCTCCTAGAAAGAGGTATGTGTCCTAAGTGACTTGTGAACTGGTGGGAGGAACATTGGCCATATACACCAGCAGATAAACAAATGAACATACAAGCATTTGTATAAAACTTGGAAGCACTTCAACATTTTGCTTGCTTTTAACATTCAATTCTGGAATAAGTGGACTTTCCCGAATGAAAACCACATACACTGTTAGAAAATGAACTGTATGTACTGAAATATTTTCCATGCTGCTCCTTCGAATTTTCTTGTCACTATTGTCAAAAACGAAAGTCGATTTGTCCCCAATAACAATTAAAAATTGAACAAACATTCCTAAAACAAAAAATTGCACTAGTGTATGGCCAATTTAAGGGAAGCCAGACAGTAATTTAGGAAAGGAGGGGGTGGGAGGGGGTTCAATAGGGAGCAGTGCCTAGGAAGAGACTGACTGTTCAGGAGCTTAGTTTAAAGATTGTAAAGCCTATACATTTTTTTTATTAAATTTAAAGAAAGTCGGTATACTTACCCAGTATGCTTACCTGCTTCTGTGCAATGGTATTGCACAGAATGGTCTCTTACCTCCTCTTTCGGAGTCCCCCGCCAGCACTGTCCGCTCCTCTTTTCCTCCAGGTGCCCCTATAAGCAAGCCTTGTGTAGAGGGAGCACCCATGCGGGCGCGCTCTCGTGCTGGGCTGCGTGTGTCCATAGACACACACACAGCCCGACTCGGCCAAGCCCCCTGCTCCTTCCTCACAAGATTTGACTGACAGCAGCAACAGCCTATTGCTCCCACTGCTCAGAGTCTCCTGTGAGACCAGGAAGATAGAGCAGCATTGCTGCAGAAGGGACAGAGCTGGATTGTAAGAGGAGGGAGAGAAAGAGGTAAGTGGTTGGGGGGGGGGGGGGGGGGGGGAGCTGCACTCGTGGCTGCAGCTCTGCCAAAAGAAGCCTTTGTGGTCCTAATGTAGCCTTTGTGGTCCTAATGGAGCAGCAGTGATGCAAGGCGGGCACTGCCGACAGAGATTGGCAGAGACTGCAGCGAGTGCCGCACTGGGACAGGGGGAGGAGGTCTGACCAACATCGGTAACATCAGTAAGATAATCAGTCCTAGTTCTAACTCTGGTGCTTATTGGACTTCACAGTCATATTTAGACACACTGTACAACTATTGGAAAGTGGACGTAACACTGTAAAGATAGATTTAGTACAAATGTGTACCTAAAACAGATCTGTTTCAGTGATTGCTATTTAGTTTACCTTAGAGCAGGGGTCTCAAACTGGCGACCCTCCAACTGTTGTAAAACCACAAGTCCCATCATGTCTCTGCCTGTGGGAGTCATGCTTGTAACTGTCAGCTTTGCAATGCCTCATGGGAATTGTAGTTTCGCAACAGCTACAGGGCTGCCAGTTTGAGACCCCTGCCTTACAGTATGTACATTGTCCTAAACATTATTTGTTTAAGGTGACTGAAACTTTAATACTTACAACATCTCCCATTTTAAAACTGGGGATGCTACCAGCAAAACAAGGCCAATGACAACACAAAACTAAGCCAGGTGTATAGGATTATTTAAATGACTGACTTACACACTACAAGGTTGTCAGTATCCTTCCAATAACACTCAGCAAACATGGAACAGGGATGCTGCAGCCTCCATAATCTTCTTTGTTGGCATGTAATGGTGTTGCCTAAAAGAGAAAAGGTCAAGGTTAAATAGGAAAAAAACAATATAAAATTATATATATATTTAAAAAGAGTGGAGCAAAAAGCAAAAGCGATCAAAGTAAACCTTTCATCGCCTTAACAATGGCAGCCTCCAGGTTTCTCTCATTACAAATTTCCATTAATAAAGACTACAAATCATATGTTGCTGAATTCCATACTCGACCAGGAACTATTAGAAACATATGTAGAAATACATAAAATAATAGAGATGTTAGGCATTCATAACCTTCTCAAAGTTTTGGTCACATGATGCAGTGCAGGAACTCTAATTTGTTAAAAGCCAGTCTGTTGCAAGGTAAACAGCTTCTACAGCGATGGCAGAACCATGAACAACAGTCCACCTATGTAACTGCGCAGACTTTGAATATTAATCAACACACAATGAGACATTCTTCCAAGGTGCCCCAAAACTTAGTTCTCACCAAATAACAGATGTACGGTATGTGGAGTTACTTTTCACATGCAGCCAAGAATGAAGATCGCGGGCAAGACTGAAAAAATGCTTAGAGCCCACAAGGCATAATCAAATCGGTGATATCACATGACAGTAAAACAGGGCAAGCACAAGCATATTGTTTTTGGATTTCTCAAAGACAAAATGTAGCAGTTTATTAGGTAGGTCATATATCTTGATTGCTAGGTTTTTTATTTTTGCCTAGAGCGTAGACTAAATTACTGTAAGGCAGGCTATAGATGATACAAATTGCTCGATTTCCCCATCGGTCAGTGTTGATGGGTAATGCCTCCTGCAGTGCTATTATGTTCTACAGACAGGAAGTCTTCTCAGACGGCAGAACACAATGATTACTGCTAGCGGCTATAGCCTCTGACAGGGATCGCGTGCCAAAAATCAGAACAGACTTCAGTACAGCCAGCATGCCAATAGATGGATCGAATCTCAGCCAGTCCCTGCTGAACCAGTCGAGATTCGATCAATCTATGGCCGGCTTAAAAAGTGGGTTGTATGCCCGCAAAAAACAAAACAAAAAAAAAAAAACACACATGTAAGGCAAAGGCATAATGAGCTAGTATGCACCTCAGAATGAAACGCCAGCATCGCCTCCCGGTCACCACTGAGGGAGCTGACAGGTTGCCTCTGTGTTTCTTCCGGGTTCGCGGCCCCGCCACTGTGAGAGGTCAGAGCCACGGTGACGTCACTCCCGCACATGCATGCGAGTTCTCGCCGGCCAGGAGATCTGATTTTCCGGCAGCATCCGCTGGACCTTCAGAGCACATGCACTGCTGACATCAGCGGCTGCATCCAAGGTGAAGATCTCCTAAACCATAGAGGTTTAGGAGATATTCATTTTACCTACAGGTAAGCCTTATTACTAACCACTTTAAGAGAGCTGGATTAGACACCAACACATTAAACATTCTCTGTCGTCTATCACCCAGCAGTATAAAGAAAGATCCAGCTAAAAGGGCAATTTTGAAGGAGATTCAACAAAAGTTTGATAAACTGAATGGCATTTACAAGATTCTATGTGACCCATAGAATTGAAAGCAGACAGACAATTAAAATGTTAAAATTGTAAAAACTGATAAAGTGAATAACATGGATTATCTCATTACAATGGGATCTGAAAGTCGGTGGGATATATTAGGCAGCATGTAAACATGTTGTCTCCTGAGCTTTCTCCCCGGGGATATAGTACCATCATCTAAAATACTGCTGGTGTGTTTAGGGTTTTTCATAGGTAAACTCCTTGTTGAGCACTGGCTAGCGCAGTTAGGCCGGGTTCACACATGTGCGAATTGGATGCAGGTTTTCCTGCATCCAATTCGCATGACATGCCAGTGTGACCGTCTGTCAATGGAGACACTTCAAACAGACCCCGAGTGACCACGGTCTGCATTCCGAAAAGGTCCTGTGCGTGTTTGGGCTCGGTTCAGGTGTGAATTCAGGCAAGAATTCAGACCCGAATCGCACCTAAACCAGTGAACAGGAACGCACAGGACCCCATGCTGGGAACTGTGGCCACATATATGTGAACCCGGCTATTTTAGAGAGAAAAATTAACATATCAACATAAATACGGTCCTTAGAAGTATCAAAAAATCTGCTCCTCCTGGCTATTTTCTCCTTCGTTGGCATGCTCTACCACCTCTTCTCGACTTGTTTAACTGAAAAATCTTTTATCTGGTGGTGAGAACTGCTAATGTCCTTTTTTAATCACTTGAGCCCAGGAAGATTTTACCCCCTTCCTGACCAGAGCACTTTTTATAATTTGGCACTGCGTCACTTTAAATGACAGTTGCGCGTCCATGCAATGTTTTACAAAAAATTTGCGTCCTTTTTTTCCCACAAATTGAGCTTTCTTTTGGTGGTATTTGATCACCTCTGTGGTTTTTATTTTTTGCGCTATAAACAAAAAAAGAGCGACAAGTAAAAAAAAAAAAAAAAAACATTTCTTCATCAGTTTAGGCCAATATATATTATTCTACATATTTTTGGTAAAAAAATAAATAAATAAATAAAAATAAAATAAATAGCAATAAGCGTATATTGATTGGTTTGCGCAAAAGTTACAGGATCTACAAACTATGGGAAAGATTTATGGCTTTTTTTTTTTTTAATTTTAATTTTTTTTTTACTAGTAATGGCGGTGATCTGCGATTTTTAGCAGTACTGTGACGGACAGATCTGACACTTGACACTTTTTTGGGACCATTGACAATTATACAGCAATCAGTGCTATAAAAATGCAATGATTACTGTCTAAATGTCACTGGCAGGGAAGGTGTTCACACTAGGGGACGATCAAGGGGTTAACTGTCTGTTCCCTCAGTGTGTTCTAACTGTATGGGGATAGGAGTGACTAGGAGAGGAGACACATTGTTTTTCCTACTTAGTAGGAACAAATGATACGTTTCCTCTTCCCTAACACACAAATCCCCGTGCTGGCTCTCGTGCATGGCATGATCGCTGCCAACCACGCGCATCGGGTTCCTCGCCGTGCAGCGGGCGCGCGCCTGCTGGTGGCCTGAAAAAGACGGGGTTTCGCCAAGGAGAGCCATTCTGCCGCAGTATATCTGCGTGAGCCGGTCGGGAAGTGGTTAATAAACAAAGGGTGTCGACTTAAGCCTGGTACACACCAAGTTTTTTTATTCAACTCAGCGGGTTGAATGAAAAAAAAAAAAAAAATAAGAAGAAGAAGACAGCTCCGGTCGGAGCCGCTGTATCACTATGCAAAGTTAGTACAGCGATCTCCACCGCTGAGGTTTTGTGTTCCGACAGGGGGCCGCCGCCCCTCCTGAACACTCTGATCAGCATTCTCTGCCATCGGCTGAGCGCGCTGATCGGGAGCTGGTTGGCTGCTGGTTTTCCAGCATGTTCGTCCAACATACAAATGGGCCGATGTCTCCCGACATTTGGTCTATGTGTACTAGGCTTTAGCCTTCAAATTCTCCAGATCTCAATCCAATTGAGCATCTGTGGGATGTGCTGGAAAAACAAGTCTGATCCATGGAGGCCTCAACGTGTAACTTATAGGACTGAATGTGTTGATGGAGGAATGCCTCCCGCAGTGCTATTGTGTTCTGGAGGCAAGGGGAGGGGGGGTTTCGCAGGGAGTAATCGCATGCCAAAAATCTGACATGCTGGTTGTACCCAAATGGATGGATGGACTTCAGTACACTCAGCCTGGCCATACATGGATCTAAATTTTGATCCATGCATGGCACGCTTTAAAAGGATCTGCTACTGACAGCTTGGTGCCATATACAACAGCATACCTTCAGGGATATAGGGACAGCTTGTATTTTGGTGAGGGGAAAAAAGGGGGGGGTCCTAATCAACATTAGGAGGGTCATCAAAATGTATCTATATCTATCTGGTCCTTTGGAAACAAACTCCCTTTCGCTACAGCCAAATATTTTAATTTGTCAGTCCAGAGCACTTGATGCTATTTTTCTGCACCCAGTTCCTATGTTTTTGTGCATGATTGAGTTGCTTAGCCTGGTTTCCAAGCCCTGTGCGCAAAAATATAGTAACTGCGGGGCATAAAAATGGTAACAGGTGCTCTGGACTGACAATTTAAAATATTTGGCTGTAGCGAAAGGGAGTTTGTTTCCAAAGGACCAGATAGATATAGATACATTTTGAATATTTGGCTGTAGCAGGAGGCAGTTTGTTTGCTGAAGGGCTGGAGAATGGTAGATTAATGAGTGTTTGCAGGCAACAGTGAAGCATGGTGGAAGTTGCTTGCAAGTTTAGGGCTGCATTTCTGCAAATGGGGTTGGAGCTTTGGTCAGGATCAGTGGTGTCCTCAATGCTGAGAACTAAAGGTAGATACTTATCCATCATGTCATACCATCAGAGAGGCGTGTGATTGGCTGTGTTTGGGGGTATTGTCCTGGTGCAGAATTTGTGGCTAATGTCATTAAGAAGCATCTTCAGTGTAAAGAAAAACAAGGAGTTCTGAATGTGATGGTTTAGTCCCCACAAAGCCCCTGATCTAAACATCGAGTCTGTATGCGATTATATGAAGAGATACATACATACATACATTCCAGGACTTCTCCCGAGCCTCTCCCATCCTCTGGAATACCCTGCCCAATCTGTCAGACTATCTGCAAATCTATCTGCTTTTAGACAATCCCTGAAAACGTTTCTCTTCAGAGAAGCCTACCCTGCCTCCATCTAACAACTGCACTTTTATTTTCTTCATCAGCTCACCCCCCACAGTTATTATCCTTTTGTATAACTTGACCCTCCCTCCTAGATTGTAAGCGCTAACGAGCAGGGCCCTCTGATTCCTCCTGTATCGAATTGTATTGTAATTGTACGGTCTGCCCTAATGTTGTAAAGCGCTGTGCAAACTGTCGGCGCTATATAAATCCTGAATAATAATAAATATTTATACATACACACACACACTGGACTGACTTCTCCGTTAAATGTCAAAGTAAACAATGACTTATGACCCCTAGGGCTGGCCATACATTATACAATTCTCTTGTACAATTTTCCTTTAGATTTACCAAAACCATCTAATATGGAGGTCAAACCTAAAATACTTTCAAATTTGTATGCAATCAGGCAGGCCCTTGTACTACTATGTTGAAGGTGAATCTAAAGAAAATTGGATAATGTGTGGCCAGCTTAAATCATTTGAGCTGTATACAAGCATTGCAAAATAGAAGTTATTATCTCCTGTTCACTTACAATCAATCTGATCAGGAACTTTCAATGACTCTTCATATTAGTCCTGTGTAAGGCTGATGACAGTCACCTCGGAAAGCATGTGAAGCTGCCAGTGACAGGAATTTAAGCCCACTGCTAAGCACCACTCCCACCTTTGACCTTTGTTCAGAGACAATAGCGTTGTATCAGGAAGCCATTAGGGAAGGTAATAGGGATAATATCATAGTCCAGTATTGACCGAATATTTTACACTCCTGGACCTCACAGCTGTGCGTATCGCAGTAGGTCATGGAGTTTCTTTTCATTGATATTTAAGTGCAAAAGGTCTGTGTACTTTATTATACTGTTAAAGGCATTGAACAAACAATTGTAAAATTTCCTGTCAGATACAAGCAATAGCTGTAAAACATTTGTCTTTCATGGGCTTTATTTATAAAAACCTGAATAAAATAATGGAAGCGTTGTCTCCAAAGCAGCCAGAATCTACTTATGGTCCATTCACACTCTGGCACCCCGACGTGTTGCATTAATGCACTTTTTTTGTATTAAGGCAGCCCAATCAAATGAATGCATAAAACGAATGGGCTATCATCACAAAAAAAAAACATTAAAACAAACAGGCCGACACATTTTTTTTGCAAAATGAATCACTACACATGTTGTGCATTACAGTGTATGTGCACTGCAGTGAGCTGCAACTTGTGTGCAAAGGGGAGAAAAAAAACTGAGCTAAACCGAAATAAACTAGAATAACAGTAGCTGCTAGCACTCAAACAAAGTCTAAAGCGGTATAAAGAAAAATGAGTGCAGCGCTGGATGATGAACCCAAAGGTATGGAAACATCTGTGAATCACTAACTCACAGTGGAAAAGGAAAAGTATAATGGGACCAACTATACCACATAAATTGTATCAAACCACAATACAAAGACTAGTGGCAATAGGTCACCAGTAAAAGGTGGTACTGAAAAAATTAGTATAAAACACACTATAACACATGAGTAATATGTTCAAATGGAAACATAAAAACAAATCATAAACACAAGTATATATATAATAGGTGCAATTGTTCAAACATTTGTGACAAACAATGGTCATAAAAGTGTCCAAACAAAAACAGGTGCATTAGAGAGAAGCAACTTCCAGATGGAATTTTGACATAAAATCCAGGTAAACTGATCGAATGCCAATATACACTTGAAAGATGTGCAGATGGAAGGTTAGGTACTCTTACCGGATATGATGGAAACACATACCGTACGGCAGTGGGTCAAACGAGCTTATAACACCTTGATTCCTGGTGTCCCAACACTGTACGGATATCACACTGGATATAGGGACGGGTCTTGCGACTCCAAACCATGCGACTCCAAACCATGCGTCAGGACAGCGATGGAAACCGACAACCAGGTTGGTCCAAAAGATGGTAATCGTGGGGAAAATAGGAAATCATCAAATGTATAGATAAGAGCAATGTGGAAAGCTAAAAGATGCGGGCCAGCATCTTTTTGCTTTCCACATTGTTTTTATCTATACATTTTTACTTTGTGATCACCTTTTTATCTTGCATTGATTTGTATGATATTTTTATATTAAAACCATTTTGGTTGACCTGCACCATATGGAGCCTGTTTTTCCTTTTTATTTTACGTTCAGAACTTGGTGATTTCCTATTTTCCCCACGATTACCATCTTTTGGACCAACCTGGTTGTCGAATTCCATCGCTGTCCTGACGCATGGTTTGGAGTCACAAGACCCGTCACTATATCCAGTGTGATATCCGTACAGTGTTGGAACACCAGGAATCGAGGTGTTATGAGCTCATTTGACCCACTGCCGTATGGTATGTGTGTCCATCATATCTTCTCTCTAATGCACCCGTTTTTATTTGGACACTTATGTTCATTGTTTGTCACAAACGTTTGAACAATTGCACCTATTCTATTTATGCACTCATTTTTCTTTAAGCTGCAACTCGTGTATTCCCTGCACAGGGCTTCTTTGAAAATGAAAGGCACTGTATCCATCACTGGTTGTGATCCTGATGATTGTTGCCCGCAATGCTATACTGTTGAATGTCTAATAACATCTTAATTGCACCATACAGTTATTGTAGTTGGAGCCTCCTTACAATGTAATATAATAAAAAATATTAAAAAAAAAAAAAAAAAGTATCGCAACATGCTGATGCATGTAAAATGCATTATGACGCAACAGGTTTGCTATAGTGCTCCCCTCCCCAGTAGAAAATATTCCCTTTTCCTAAATATGGTTCGAACATGCTTGACATGTTAGGTATCCATTTACTCGGCACAACTTCCTCTTATATTTTATACTTTATTCAAGTGTAAATATACACAGTTTAATTCAATTAAAATCAGATCTCAATGGGGAAAAATATCATGCTGGATATCTATACTGATATGGACTGGATAATGTGTTGGGAATGAAAGGATGCCACATTGTTTGATGGAAATGAAAATTATCAACTTACAGAGGGCTGAAAATCACAGTGAAAAAAATGACACAGCAGGCTAGTCCATTTTGCTGAAATTTCATTGCAGGAACTCAAAATGGTACTCAGTAGTTGTATGGCCCCCCACATGCTTGTATGCATGTCTGACAACATCAGGGCATGCTCCTAATGAGACGATGAATGGTGTCTTGGGGTATTTCCTACCAGATCTGGACCAGGGCATCACTGAGCTCCTGAACAGACTGAGGTGCAACCTGGAGGCGTCAGATGGACTGAAACATAATGTCCCAGAGGTGTTCTATTGGATTTAGGTCAGACGAACATGGGGGCAATTAAATGGTATCGATTCCTTCATCCTCCAGGAACTGGCTGCATACGTTGCCACATGAGGCCAGGCATTGTCATGCATCAGGAGGAACCCAGGACCCACTGCACCAGCATAGGGTCTGAAAATGGGTCCAAGGATTTCATCCCGATACCTGATGGCAGTCAGG
This sequence comes from Aquarana catesbeiana, assembly GCF_042186555.1. NCBI lineage: Eukaryota > Metazoa > Chordata > Amphibia > Anura > Ranidae > Aquarana > Aquarana catesbeiana. The sequence goes on from NC_133326.1 coordinate 124,189,221, forward strand.
GTGCCATGGTCTAGCCTGTAGAGGTCTGTGTGTCCCTCCATGGATATGCCTTTCCAGACCATCACTGACCCACCACCAAACCGGTCATGCTAAATGATGTTACAGGCAGCATAAAGTTCTCCACGGCTTCTCAAGACCCTTGTTACATCTGTAACATGTGCTCAGGGTGAACCTGCTCTCATCTGTAAAAAGGACAGGGTGCCAGTGGTGGACCTCTCAATTCTGATGTTTCATGGCAAATGCCAATTGAGCTCCACGATGCTGGGCAATGAGAACAGGGCCCACTAGAGGACGTCGGGCCCTCAGGCCACCCTCAAAGTCTGTCTGATTGTTTGGTCAGAGACATCGCACCAGTGGCCTGCTGGAGGTCAAGTTCTAGGACTCTGGCAGTGCTCGTCCTGTTCTACCTTGCACAAAGGAGCATATACCGATCCTGCTGATGGGTTAAGTACCCTCTACAGCCTTGTTGAGCTCTCCTAGAGTAACTGCCCATCTCCTGGAATCTCCTCCATGCTTGAGACTGTGCTGGTGGACAGTAAACCTTCTGGCAATGGCACAAATGGACGTGCCATCCTGGAGGAGTTGGACTGCCTGTGCAATCTCTGTAGGGTCCAGGTATCGCCTCACACTACCAGTAGTGACACTGACCCTAACCAAATGCAAAACTAGTGAAAAACAGTAAGAAAAGAGGAGTATTTTTAGGGTGTCTTTGAATGTAGGTTGATCATTTTTCATTTCCATAACACATTACTACCCTACCCAGTCCATATCAGTATAGATATCCAGCATGATATTTTTTCCTCATTGAGATCTGTGTTTTCAAAGTGTTCCTTTAAATTTTTTGAGCAGTGTGTAATGTTTTGGGGTTTTAAACAATGTGCAAAAAAAATAAAGTCACTGGCATCAAAAGGGTTAAACTTAACCTGGCACCTAATTTTGAGTTTTTCCTACTAGTCGCATTTACATTTTTTTGTTGTGTTGATAGCGGCTTCCAGCAGAAGCTGCGTTCAATCAAAACATAAGAGATGGGCAGGGGGCATGCTGGCCAAACTGACCACAGGCGATACAGGTATGCTATCCCACGTACACTGACCCACCAGCACAGATCTGCTCATGTGCTTGGCGTGGTCAGTTTGAATTCGGATAGAAGGGGAACAGACAGGATCACCAGGTATTTCCTCATCAATCTAAAAATAAAAACAGAAAAGGCTGGAATTACCAGAATATACATAAAACACAAACCCCTAGATTCAATAGTACGTTAGGAGTAACATACACTAAGTTTTGGCTAGAGAAAAGAATGGCTACATTGTTTTTTTTTTTTGCCATCTGTGTGCCATTGGGGAGATTTACCTTTACTTCCTGTCCTGTAGACACAACAGAACGTAAGAAGATATCTATCCAATGTGGAGGGGATTCCCCTTTTAGACAGTTGCCAGCAGAATAAGTGTCCATATTGGAAGACTTCGACTCTATTTCTGTTCTTGGAAGAACTCACAAATTTGGACATGCCCTCACTTTCAGTCCCAGTGACAACGGTCATTAACCATTTGCTGATTGCTCGCTGTCGAATGACGGCAGCAGAATGGCACGCCTGCGCAAATCGCTGCAGCTGTACGGCAGGCGCTTTAAGGGCCGGGGTGATACTCATGCCCGGCGGCCGCAATTCTCGCCTTGGCACCTGCGATAGCTCCTCACAGAGCGAGGATGGGGATTTGTGTGTGTAAACAAAATCTCCATCCTCGCTCTGGACGGAGCCAGGACGTGGATTTGTGTGTAAACACAAAAAAATCCACGTCCTGTCAAGGGAAAGGAGACAGATCCTGTGTTCCTAGTACATAGGAATAAGGATCGGTCTCCTCCCCAAGTCAATCCCATCCCCCACAGTTAGAACACACAGTCAGGAACACATTTAACCCCTTGATTGCCCCCAAGTGTTAACCCCTTCCCTGCCAGTGACATTTACACAGTAATTAGTGCATTTTTATAGCACTGATCGCTGTATAAATGTCAATGGTCCCAAAATGTGTCTGATCTGTCCGCCGCAAAGTTGCAGTCCTGATAAAAACCGCAGATCGCCGCCATTACTAGTAAAAAAAAAAAAAAAAAAAAGGGGATCCATCCCCCTCCGCCTAGGCAGATTGGATTGGAGGGCAGTGGGGTGTCCATGTCTGCTCTGCAGAAATTGAGCAAAGTCTTGTTATCCACCCCCTCCGCTCTGCAGGGGATCAGCAGACAGATCCCCTGCTCAGCAAATCAAGATTCCACCCCATGTGAAAGCAGTCTAAGGGAGCATTTAACCCTTACGGTGCAGAAAGGCCCCACAAGGGTACATTTCATCCCCTGAGAGTTCAGCTTTAAAAAAAAAAAAAAAAAAAAAAAAAAAAAAAGGATACATAAAACAGGTGTACTTATAAGACCCTCTTGATGCATTTGCATGTTATTGTGTGTCAAGACACGCTAGAAGGCATATGTCAAAGGCAATGCTGTAGATAGGGCCTGCTCACATCTATGCGCTGCACTATAGCAAGTTTTTAAAATGCCTTAGGTCCCTGTTTTTGTCCGATTAAATACACTTTAAGGCTTACAGAAGTCAATGGTACTGCTTGAAAATGCATATATGATGCAATTTAAATATGGTTTATTTTACCTCCACTACCCAAGCGCTTCATTTAAAAAGTCCCAACTTCCCTTTCATTTGTACCTATAACCGGGATGGAGGCACTTAATTGGGCCTCATTTAAAGTCCCAAACCCCCTCATATTTTCATAGATTACCGGGATGGAAGCAATTGGTTATATGGGATTGGTAGTGTTCCCCTACCCTCCCTGTGTGAGGTTTGTGTTAGGGTATTACCATGCATAGGACATTATCATATATACATTTTTTTTTTTTTTTTTAGTTGTTGACATACTATTGTTTATTTTTCCATTAGCTCATCTTTCAAAAAAATTTTTCTAGGCAGCATCTTGGATACCGATTCTATGCCCCACATGCCTCTTTGTCTATATATGCCCTAGGCACACTTTCCACCTGGCCAGCATTCGTGCTTTGTGTGCGGTGGTTGGGCGTTTGGGCGGTGCTGGGCTCTCCTCTCTGCGGGAGCTGCGATGCACCAGTGGGTCCTCCCTTTCTCCCCATCCACCTTGTGATTGGGGGATCAGGCAGACGCCCCTCTGCGCATCGGCGCCACGTATCCTACGGCGTGCGTGTGACGTCAGTCCCTGACGTCACCGCGCCGACGTTCAGTGTTCCCATCTCGGTGTCCCCATGGAGGAGCCTTTTCGCGTCGACGGCTGAGTGTTACTCGGCTCAGGTGCGGCGGCTCCTCCTCTGCGTCACCCACGTGGCGTTGGCGGTATATTTATATTCCCCACTTAGAGCTGACTGTTCACATGGCCAGGCTCTTTCTGGGGTCTCTGCACACCAGTCCTGCTTAACACGTTCGGCTGGTGGTGCTTCTAGATGCCACATTTGGGTAGGTATGTTGTCTCCTCTCTCCTTCTTCTCCTCTTGCATTGCTCTGTTTTCTTTTGGTGTAGGTGTTTATTTCCTGGGTGATCTTGCCTCATTAAGATTCACTAGTTTCTTGGCACTTTTCATTTGCAACTCCTCATGCACCAGCTGCCATCACACGCTTACCCTATTTTGGTGACTTTTACATGCACTCCTATGTCACTCACTTGCAGGCATAGATCCCTTTACATATACATGTATCTATTTATATTTTTACCTCTCTTGGAACTTACTGGGTTCATTAATTATTATTCAAATTATTATTATCCTTAAAATACTATTACAAATCATATATACACCTAATTTAGAATATATTATTCTGTTCCCAGATTTGTTTGCTCTCATGACAACACATTCCCGCTTGTGGACACACTCTGCCCCATTTTGCTCTCGCTTTTCCTGCCTGATGCCGCATCTACACTTATGCCACCTCGGCTCCCGTGGAGAGATTATGTCTCTGGCCCACCTTGCGCTCACCACCGCGCACTGCACTTGCTGCCCGAGTCGGTGAGTGTGTTTGGCAAAAACAGCTATATATATATATATCTATCAAATGTTCATTTATCTATACATATTTTTTACTTTCATATATGGACAATATGGTTCATTATACTTTTATATATATTTCATAGGAAATTCAGTCGCATCAGCTCCTGATGAGTGGGGAAACACCCACGAAACGCGTCGAGCTTTGTTTTTGATGCCCCAGCTACATCTTATACGGACCCATAGTCATTTGTACCATCTGTTTCTTCTAATTACCTCAACTTTTTCCTCATTCAGTGAATGCATATTTACCATGTGGGGGCATGTGTTGGTGCCAGGCATGTTGTTGCTAGCAATATTATGCTCCATTACTTCTTATTTACATCAGATCATGTGCTGCTATATGTATATACTCCTTATTATGCCCATGCTATGTGTACATGTTTTATACATATTATGTAATGAATTTTTTACTGTATATGAAATGAATACATTTTTATTGTTTGCCATTTTGTACAATCAATAAACATTTCATAATGCAATTTAAATATGGTTTATTTTACCTCCACTACCCAAGCGCTTGATTTAAAGTCCCAACTTCCCTTTCATTTGTACCTATAACCGGGATGGAGGCACTTAATTGGGCCTCATTTAAAGTCCCAAACTCCCTCATATTTTCATATATGATGCAATTTGCACGCTTTTCACGCATTTTAAGCTCCTGGTAATGAGCCTATGTTTTTTTTTTTTGTTTTTTTAATTAGCCAACCGGCTAAAATTCGATCAATCTATGGGCAGGCTGGCTGTACTGAAGTCGATCCTCCCACCTAGAAAAATGGTTCCCACAGAAGTCCATATAAATAGTGTTGCCACCATCCCTGGTAAACAGAAAATATATTAAGTAACCCCCACAGGTACTGATGGGACTTTGAAGGCAACACAGAAATTGAAAAACTGAATAAGTAAAATCACAACATTATACATAGTAAAAAATGATATTATGTTACAAGATCAGATATGAAAAACAGATAACATGTTGTTGGGAGAAACCATTGATGCATAAATGGTGACACTCTACTTTTAATTCCCAATGTGTTTCGGGAAGACTTCTAGCCCTTCTTCAGGGGCCTTCTAGGAAGGGGTCACACAACTTTGTATTCATCCGTACAGATGTGGTGAATAAAAAAGGCTTCCAGATAAAAACAAGAATCAAACTATGCCACAGAGCGGAATTCCCCCCAAGTGTCCCAGGCCACATACGCTTCAGACAAGGATCACCTAGAGGGCCATGGGGTTTGGTCACAACCAGTCACGATCAGATGAAAAGGGTGACAGACTCTCAATAGATCTTATGTGGCCTAACTGATGGAGCCGGCTATTGGAGGGATCATGAATTCCCAGGGTAACCGCCGATTAGTAGCCCGTGCAACGGATCCTTGAAGGAGAATGCCCAGTGATGGCAGCAGTCCATCGACTTCAGTACAACCAGCCTGTCAGATTTTTTGTATGTGATCACTGCTGACTGCTATAGCCACTAGCAGTGATCATCGTGTTCCGCCGGCAGGGAAGGCTCCCCAATGGCAAAATACAATAGTGCTGCGGGAGAGATTCCCCCATCTGACTGTTTGTCAAACCATGGTAAAAGGAAAGAAAATTGTATAATCTAGGACTTGCCTCAGAAAAGAAAATTTTTTGGGGGGAAGTGGGGAAAAGATACAACTGAGATAACTACTGCCTGTACCTCTTCCTGCCCCGAGTCACAGGGCTAACAGTGGGGAAACTCCCCAATTAAAGTGGAACCTTAGTCAAAAAATTAAGTCCTGTTAGATTACTTCAGGCCAACCCCCTTTGCAGGTATAGCCATGTTAAACATTAAAGTGGATGTAAACACCAAATTTTTTTTTTTTTTTAATGTCATAATGTAGAGTATAAGATTTCCTATCATTTGAGCCCAGTCTTAATCCAGCTCTGAGCAATCCTCTTATTGTTCAGTGAGATAAAACTTGACAAACTGAGAAAGACTTTGTCAAATCCTCCCCCTTGCTGTGAGTGACAGGTGATTTACATCTCGTGCACTAGCCTAAGACGTGCATTATTTTTTAATTCCCACCCCCACTCCTTTTTTCTTCAGCAGCTCTGCAAGGATTGGCTGTTCCACACCTCAGCATGATTTGGCATGCTGAAGTCATGTGGTTACTTTCCTGTCTTTTCAATGGATGTTAGAGATCATAGCAGAAGTTCAGTTCAGGAGAAAATGCATATTGACAAGGGGAGTGTAGAGGTGGGCGGAGAGTCTGACATCATGACTCCACCCACCGAGCTCCAGACAACAGACCCACCCACAGAATCTGCAGTTTTTCGGGTCTCATAACAGACAGAGAGGAGACATTTGACAGGTAAAGATACATGCAGGAGGCATGTATATCCTTATAGATAACCACTATGGCAGTAGTTTAGAAAGGATGACATTGGGTTTACTTCCACTTTAAAAATAAGTGCCTAGCCCTATACTGTGTAAAATCCAGTAATATACCGTCTCACCCTGCTCTGCACTTGCTCAGTTGCTCTCCATTTTTAGGCACTGCTGAGTTTGTAGAGGCGATCTGCTGAAAGTCTTAAAGCGGAATTAAACCCTTCTATCCTTTACAGCAAAGGAAGCTGCTTCTGATTGATCTGCAACTGCCATGGTGCACACCAGCCATTTATTGGTTTGAAAGTTTGGTTGAGGACACAATCAAAATGTGACAGTTTGCATTTCCAGCATTCCAGGAATGTAACTTTTTTTTTACACCGGTAAATCGATGGGTTTATGATTTACTTCTGGGGCTTTGAGTGTCAGGAAAATGGCAGCCTCCAGCAAGAAGAAACAGGAACAGTGCTGGAGGCAATTTACAGAACACACTCATTTTGGTAGCATAATTATTAATACCATGGAATGTATGTTCCCTGCTAAAGAACATTATTTTTTATCAACATGTTATGGACCAAGTTCTGTTTTAAGTAACAGATGGGAACAAAAACCTAACAAATTCTAACCACACTACCCAACGACTGAAAAACAAAGTTTGGCTGCAGTTCAGATAAAAAAATAAAAATAGTTTGCTTCGTTAATATTTTAAAATGATCATTTATGGATCCAGACTTCTTTAGTTTACTCAATCAAAAATAAACCTTACTAAAAATGTAAAAGGTCAAGATCGGGAGTTCGGATTATGCAATCTGTATATCAAAATTAAACAGCACATGAAGCCAGCAAAGATAGCCAAAAGGATGAGAGAGGCCACATGTGCAATTTTCTAGGCTAAAGTTAAAAAGCAGCATGAAGATTAAAAGCCTAAACCAGAAGTGAATTTAACCACTTAAGGACCAAGCCTCTTTCTGGGATTTGTTGTTTACAAGTTAAAATCTTTTTTTTTTTTTTTTTTGCTAGAAAATTACTTAGAACCCCCCATACATTGTATATTGTTTTTTTAACACCCTAGACTAGAGAATAAAATGGAGGTCCTTGCAATACTTTTTGTCACACCGTATTTGCGCAGTGGTCTTACAAACGCACTTTTTTTGGAAAAAATACTCTTGTTTGAATAAAAAAATAAAGCAATAAAGTTATCCCAATTTTTTTTATATTGTGAAAGATGAGGTTACGCCGAGTAAATTGATACCCAACATGTCACGCTTCAAAATTGCACCCGCTTGTGGAATGGCAACAAACTTTTACCCTTGAAAATCTCCATAGGCGACGTTTAAAAAAATTCTACAGGTTGCATGTTTTGAGTTACACAGGAGGTCTAGGGCTAGAATTATTGCTCTCGCTCTAACGATCGCAGCAAAACCCCACATGTGTGGTTTGAACACCGTTTTCATATGTTCACTTCTGCACACGAGCTCGGAGCTGTTCTTTAAAAAAATTAAAAAGTCACTTTTATTCTTATTACAAGAAATGTAAACATCTCTTGTAATTTTAAAAAAAAAAAAAAAAAAAGCATGACAGGACCTCTTAAATATGAGATCTGGGGTCAAAAAGACCTCAGATCTCATATTTACACTAAAATGCAACAAAAAAAAATAAATAAATAAACAATAATATGTCGCTTTAAAAGCTATGGGAGGAAGTGACATTTTGACGTTGCTTCCGCCCTGCAATAATATGGAGCTGGGTGGGGGCCATCTTTCCCTCACTCAGCTCTATACCACACACGGAGAAGGATCCGACTACCTCCAACAGCGGTTCCGGGAAGCGACAGAGGGCACCAGAGCACGGCGGGAGTGGTGGGCCCCACCCCGCCACCAATAAAAGTGATCTCGCGGTGAATCCGCCACAGAGACCACTTTTATCTGAAAGCGGACTGCTCACTGAAGAAGAGGATAACGGGGTTATGGAAGCTAGCTGCTGCCATAACAATATTCCTCTTTTAAGTGCCTACGTATATAGTCATGAGCCGGTCCGGAAGTGGTTAACAAATAAACAAATAGTAATACAAGTTAAAGTGGTTGTATACACCGCTCCTAAAGCACTCCTGCCCACTGAACCGAATGGGCACCGCTGGCAAAGCATTTTAAGTGTTTTAACACTTTTTCGCTAGCTGGGGTTAAAATCAAGCTGCTAGCGGCTGAAAACCCCCGCAAAAACTATGGTAAAGCGCCGCTAAAAATACGGCGCTTTACCTCCATCGGCGCGGCCCCAGTGTGAAAGGGGCCTAAAACTAAAATTGTATTACAAAAAGGCAAATTCATTGTAAACACTTTCCTGAATTGTATAAAAAAAAAAAAAAAAAAAAAAAAAGAAGAATATATTTGTTTTTCTTTTACATATTACTTACCTTTACTTTACTACAGTGCCTTGAGAAAGTATTCATACCCCTTGAAATTTTTCACATTTTGTCAACCAAAAACGTAAATGCATTTTATTGGGATTTTATGTGATAGACCAACACAAAGCGGCACATAATTGTGAAGTGGAAGGAAAATGATAAATTGTTCTCAAAATGTGGCTTGCATTTGTATTCAGCCCCCTTTACTCTGATACCCCTAACTAAAATCCAGTGCAGGGGTCGGCATCCCGTAAATCGCGGTCTACCTGTCGACCACCTGCAGGTGACAGGTAGACTGAACAGGTTCCTGCGCCCCCAACAACCGCCCTCTACATGCCGATCCTCGACTTCCTCCCACAGCTCCGCCGCACCATCTGTGTCCCAGGCTATCGCTCCCTTCCGCCTTCTCCACTGCACCTTCTGTGTCCTAGTCCACTCTCTACATCCAGCCTTCTCCGCCGCTTTATCAGTGAACAGGGGAGACCTGGAGGAAGCACAGCTCAGGACGAAGGGGGAGCTGGCCAAAAGAACTGTTTAATTTAAACCGCTGGTGATTGGTTGCTAGGACACAGGGTGGTCCTAAGCAACCAATCACCAGCTTGCCAATATGAAAATTGACTGTCAGCTCCAGCCCTCTGTCCAGAACTGTGCTGCCTCCCGGTCTCCTGTGGAAACAGGTAGGACACCATGCTGTGGGAGGGAAGGGGGCCAGAGCTTAATGCTATAGGGGAAAGGGGGGCAGAAGACACCACTGTGTGTGTGTGTGATGTGAAGGGGGCAGAGGACACTGTTATGGGCAGGGTCACCCCCCATAGCAGTGTCCACTACCACCCGTCACATCACCCCCCCCGCCCCATCCCCCTCAGACCCTGCATTCTGAGCCAAAACACTCCTGATACCTGCTTTCTGAGAGTAGAATGCACTCCTGATCCCTGCATTCCGAGTGTAGAACGCACACCTGATCCCTGCATTCCGAGTGTAGAACGCACTCTTGATCCCTGCATTCCGAGTGTAGAACGCACTCTTGATCCCTGCATTCCGAGTGTAGAACGCATCCCTGCATTCCTGATCGCAACGCACTCCTTAACCCTGTATTCTGAGCACAGCACACTCCTGATCGCTGCATTCTGAGCGCAATACACTCCTTATCCCTGCATTCTGAGCGCAGTGCACTGTTGAACCCAGCATTCTCTGCATCTTGCACTGTTGAACCCAGCATTCTCTTGTAATACTTAAAATATTTTTACTCAGAACAAAAATTAAAAAAATAAATAAATAAAATAAAAAGAAGAAAGAAAGAAAGGAAGAAGAAGAGGTCGGTCTTACTGTCTTTTTTTTTTTTTTTTTTGCTTCATTAGTGTTGTTCAGGTAGATCTCCATCTCTCGAAGGTTGCCTACCCCTAATCTAGTGGAACCAATTGCCTTCAGAAGTCATCCACTTAGTAAAAAGAGTCCACTTGTGTGTAAGTTAATCACAGTATAAATACAGCTGTTCTGTGAAGCCCTCAGGTTTGTTAGAGAACCTTCGTTAACAGACAGCCTCATAAAGGCCAAAGAACACACCAGACAGCCTAGAGAATAAAAAAAATTTAGACAACAGTAAAGTTAGCCCAATTTTTTTTTTAATATTGTGAAAGATGATGTTACGCCAAGTAAATTGATACCCAACATGTCTCGCCTCAAAATTGCGCCCACTCATGGAATGGCGACAAACTTTTACCCTTAAAAATCACCATAGGCAACGTTTAAAAAAATTCTATAGGTTGCATGTTTTGAGTTAGAGGAAGTCTAGGACTAGAATTATTGCTCTCGCTCTACCGATCGCGGCGATACCTCACGTGTGGTTTGAACACAGTTTTCATATGTAGGCGCTGCAGACGAGCTTGGCAGGCCAGGGCACGTTTAAAAAAAATATTTAGTTGTTTTTCTTATTTATTTTTATACTGTTCTTTAAAAGAAAAAAAAAAAATTGTGTCACTTTTATTACTATTACAAGGAATGTAAACATCCCTTGTAATAGAGAAAAAGCATGAAATGACCTCTTAAATATGAGATCTGGGGTCATAAAGACCTCAGATCTCATATTTACACTAAAATGCAATTTAAAAAAAAAAAAAAAAAAAAAAAAACAGGTCTCTTTAAGAGCTATGGGATGGGCGGAAGTGACATTTTGATGTCCCTTCCGCCCTGCAATGGTATGGAGACGGGTGGGGGCCATCTTCCCCTCACTAGTCTCCATACCAAGCCAGGGAGCAGACCAGATCGCCTCCGCCGCTACCAACAGCGCCGGTAAGTGGTCAAGGGCACCGGAGAGCAGCGGGGCCCTCTCCCACCCCCGATAAAAGTGATCTTGCAGCGAATCAGCCACAGAGACCACTTTTATCGGAAACCGGACCGCTCAATGAAGAAGAGGATACCGGGGTTATGGCAGCTAGCTGCTGCCAAAATAACGATCTCTCTTCAAAGTGCTGATGTATATCAGCGTGAGCCTGTCTGGAAGTGGTTAAAGCAGGGTTAGGTTTTAAAAAAAAATATCCCAAGCTTTGAACATCTCATGGAGCACTGTTTAATCCATCATCCGAATATGGAAAGAGTATTGCACAACTGCAACCCTACCAAGACATGGCTGTTCACCTAAACTGACAGGCCGGGCAAGGAGAGCATTGATCAGGAGCAGCCAAGAGGCCCATGGTAACTCTGGAGGAGCTGCAAAGATCCACAGCTCAGGTGGGAGAATCTGTCCACAGCATAACTATTAGTCGTGCACTTCACAAATCTGGCCTTTATGGAAGAGTGGCAAGAAGAAAGCCATTGTTGAAAGAAAGCCATAAGAAGTCCTGTTTGTAGTCTGCAAGAAACCATGTGAAGGACATAGCAATCACGTGGAAGAAGGTGCTCTGGTCAGATGAGACCAAGATTGAACTTTTTGGCCTAAAAGCAAATGCTATGTGTACCAGAAAACTAACACTGAACACACCATCCCCGTCGTGAAACATAGTGGTGGCAGCATCATGTTGTGGGGATGCTTTTCTTCAGCAGGGACAGGGAAGTTGGTCAGAGTTGATGGGAAGATGGATGGAGCCAAAAATGTTCTTTTTTTCAGGTCCAAAGTGAACATGGCAGCAACTCCAGAAAAATTCAATGTAGAAGAGCATAGGACCTTAATCAAGTTCCTGTTTCCCCAAGGGAAAGGTGCAAAGCAGATCCATGATGAAATGTCATAAACTTTGGGTGACAGTGGCCCTTCATATACAACATTGGGTCATCAATTTTAAAACTGGCCATTTCGGTGTTAAAAGTTAAAAACCCAGTGGAAGGCCTGTTTCTGTCTCTATGCCTGCAAAAGTCAGACATTTTGGCATCCACTTTGCTGCAAGCTTTCTCATTTCCAAGTTGTTGTGGATAATGGCACCAACTCTCTCACGTGATATTCCCAGATATGTTGCAATGCTTTTGGCTGATATTCGGCGGTCCCCCATGATCATGTCACGGATGGCTTTCACATTTGCAGGCACAGAAACAGGCCTTCCACTGGGTTTCTCACTTTCAACACCGAAATGGCCAATTTTAAAATTGGCAACCCAATGTTGTATATGAAGGGCCACTGTCACCCAAAGTTTGTGACATTTCATCATGGATCTGCTTCGCACCTCTCCCTTGGAGAAACAGGAACTTGATTATGGTCCTATGCTCTACCACATTGAATTTTTCTGGAGGTGCTGACACGTAAACTTTGGGCCTGAAAAAGAGAAGTTGAAATCATAGGTGGTTGATTTTTGCACCATTGAATATAGACAAATGGGCCAGTACACCCTGCAATTTACAGCTTCCTCACTCAATATTTGCTGGGTAAGGCTCAATACTTATCAGCACTCCCTCGTACAGGCTGATATTTATTGTTTTGTGTTTAGTAACACTTTAAGCCCTGCCTATGATTTTCTTCTATGCCTTGCTGTTTTGTTCCATGTGCCCCTGACCTGTGTTCCTGCATCCTGATCCTGGACCCTGACCCTTACCCTGCAGCCTGAGTCCTTACCTGCCTGCTTGTTCCTTCTCCTGTTTACCTTCTCCCTGTCCTGGCTTTCTCCCAGTTCCATCTGCCTGGTATCTTGTGTATGACCCTGGTTCTGTTACAACTACGCTTCGCATATCCTGCTTTCTGTATATACTTGCTGAGAGACACCCGCTGGTGGACACCGGACCTGCAGCCTATATAGCCACAGTGCCACCAGCAGGTAAACCCTTTCCTGACACATACTTTTCTTGAGAAAGTTCACCATATATAGTTCCTCCACCCCAAACTTGCTCATCCATGTCTTTATGGACCTTTCTTTGTGCACTGGTGCGCAGTCATGTTGGAACAGGAAGGGGCCATCCCTAAACTGTTCCCACAAAGTTGGGATCATGAAATTGTCCAAAATGTCTTGGTATGTTGACGTTTTAAGAATTCCCTTCATTGGAACCAAGAGGCCAAGCCCAACCCCACACCATAATCCCCCCGCCACCAAATTATTTGGACCAGTGCACAAAGCAAGGTCCATAAAAACATGGATGAGCGAGTTTTGGGTGGAGGACCTTAACTGGCCTGCACAGAGTCCTGACCTCAATCCGATAGAACACCTTTGGGATAAATTAGAGCAGAGACTGCGAGCCAGGCCTTCTCGTCCACATCAGTGCCTGACCTCAGAAATGCACTTCTGGAAGGATGATCAAACATTCCCATAGACACACTCCTAAACCTTGTAAACAGCTTTTATAACTGCAAAGGATGGGCCAATTCAATATTGAACGTTACGAACTAAGACTGGGATGCCATTAAAGTTCATATGTGTTTAAAGGCAGGTGTTCCAATACTTTTGGTAATACAGTATATATGACCATCTCAATACCTATTTCCTCTTCAGATGTAATATATCAATTGGACTTTGGTTACCCATAGCACCCATGTAATTCAAACAAGTAATTAATGTGGTATTAAAAAGGCAGGATTTTTTTTAAAGATACCATACATGTTATACTTACCTGCTCTGGCACGGAGCAGCCCAGATCCTCCTTCTCTTGGGTCCCCCCACCGGTGCTCCTGGCTCCTCCTCCTTGAGCAGTACCCCCAGAGCAAGCCGCTTGCTCTAGCGGCACCTGTGCCTGCTCACTCCCAAGCCCTGCTCTGAGCGTCTGTAGGACACACAGAACGGGGCTCAGCTCTGCCTCACCGCTCCCTCCTCACTGGCTGTGATTGACAGCCGCGGCTCCCGCTGCGGTGTCTCAGCCAACAAGGAGGCAGAGACCCGAGACAGTAGTCGCTCTCATTCACATCGCTGAATCGGCATCAGCCCTGGGTAAGTATTAGGTGTGTGTGTGTGTGGGGGGGGGGGGTAGCTGCATACGGAAGGTCTTTTACCTTCATGCATTCTATGCAAAAAAAACTTCAGCCTTTACAACCTTTCATTTAGTGAAGGGTCACTTTTTGTTTTTACATGTTATGTTCTCAAATATCTTTCCATTTAAAAAGAAAAAGGTTTGCATTATACCTATTACAGCACGCCTTTACATTGAAAAGGCACTTTAAAGTACAGGAAAACATTTTAAAACAAAGAAGTGTATTTTTAAAGCTGAACTCCAGGTAGATATGAAATAACCAAATACTGTAGCTCTGTATTCAATATTACACCATTAAAATGTATTTATTTTAAGAACCCGAATTTAACTTAGTAATAGCCTCTTGCAATCTGTCATACAGCAGAGCTCACGATGGGACAGAGAGAAGCAGGACAAGGAGCCAAACAGTGGAAGAGTTGCCAAGGAACACTTTGATAGGAGCAGAAAGCAAAGTGACACACATACAAATGCTGAATGCTACAGTCATAAACAAAACATGTAAATAAAATGATATGAATATTGTTGATGTTGGCCCAAAAAAGTGAACAGCCCAATATTTCTTGCAACAGGAAATGTAATTATCTGAGAACAAATGAAAACCTTGACCCTGAGTTTTATTGCCATGACAGCCGTTACCCATATGAATAAAATACATCAGCCCAGTAAACACAGCTGGATCCCAGACACATTACACAGCACTGCTTATCGGATTCGCCTTATACGACCCTCTTACGCCTTATTTAGCAAACATATTGCTTTGAGGCAGGCAACATTAACTCCATGATTTCAGGAGCTAGTCACCTCTAACAAAATACAATGTTTTCGTGATCCGACCTATACTATCCAACTATTCCATCTAAAACATTAACTAGCTCTTTAGATCAGGCACTTTGCTGATCTTCTGATATGTTTGACCCACACTTGCTGCAGAATATTGACAAGAGCAAAATACCAGCGAGGATTTCCACAAATCTCTCATTAAATATGCCTCTTCTACTGCATGGAAACTAAACAGTGGAAAGGTTCATTTTTAACAACTTAAGGGCTCTTTCACACGGGGGATCCGTATGTCCGTTTTTCATCCTTCCGGTTTCGGATGAAAACCGGACATACATGTATCCCTATGGAGGGTCGCATGTCAGGGGTGACATGTCCGCTGACATCCGACCCGCTCCGAAAAGTGTAACGGAGGAAAACCCTACTTTTCCATCCGTTTTCGGATCGGATCGGGTGACGACGGACTCTACGGTCCGTCGTCATCCCATCCCCCATAGGGGAGAGCGGCGCTCTGACAGGTCCGTCGCTGCACACTGTGCAGCGACGGACCTGTCATTTTCCTGACCTGTCATTTTCGGCGGAGCGATCCTCGCTAAGCAAGCGGGTGTGCACGGGGCGGATCAGTGTGTGAAAGAGCCCTAAGGCTCCGTTCCCACCTGGGCGGATCGTTTTCAGGCAGAAAGTCGCACGATTTTGTACAGGTCAAAAAGGTCACCAATGTAAAAGAATGAAAAACGCCTGTAATCTGCCAAAAAAGAAGCTCCTGTGCTTTTTTTGAGAGACAGGCGTTTTGCGTTAGGTAACAGAACACTCAGATGTGAACAGAGACCATAGAAATGAATGGGATTTATCTTGTTGGGCATTATTAGAGCAGAAAAACGCCAAAAAGCCTAGGTGTGAACAGAGCCTAAGAATTTCCCAATAAGCATTTATGTAAC
The DNA here is from genome assembly GCF_042186555.1 of Aquarana catesbeiana. Classification (NCBI taxonomy): domain Eukaryota; kingdom Metazoa; phylum Chordata; class Amphibia; order Anura; family Ranidae; genus Aquarana; species Aquarana catesbeiana. The sequence goes on from NC_133326.1 coordinate 124,205,125, forward strand.
CTGTTGAAGGCGAGATGGCATAACCAGGAGTGCAGCAAGGGAATCAACATGATCTTCTGCATGAAAATGTTGGCAGTAAAAGCTCTCCATCTCTAAAACGTGGCAATATGCCCACATTTTATAGACTGCACAGCATCTAGCAAACATGGATTATACAAGATGCCACTTTCACTGGCATTCTGTCCTGGCAGAACTCAAAGACAGCAGCTGTCCAACATCCAATATTTCATAATTCAATGATGAAGATGTTTATGAAATGAAGTGAATCAGGTTTTAAATGAAGGGCTCTTATAACTGAGGATGTAGCGGTGTTCAGAATTAAGCAATCGCATTCAAAAACTTACCGTATATACTCAAGTATAAGCCGAGTTTTTCAGCACATTTTTTTGTGCTGAAAATGTCCCCCTCGGCTTATACTCGAGTCAAGCACTTTTCTGCAGCAGAGAATGACATTTTCTGAACCGACTTTGGAGCCCCGTATCTTGGGGCCACTTGATGCTAGGAACCCCATATTTAGTGTGCAAACCCAGTGGAACTGGCACTATAACATATCCAAAGCTGGTGTTCATAGCACCAAGTGGCCCCGAGATATGGGGCCCCAAATTCGGTCAACTGTGTCCATCTGCAGCAATGTCATTTCGGGACCCTTTGGGTCCAGAGACCCCAAATTTTGGCTGCAGCTAGGGGGCATCTAGGAACCCTTAACTACCGAGTTTGAAGTTCGGGGGACCTATGGCTGTAAATGGGCACAGTTAGGCTGCAAACGGGCATTGTTGACCCACTTTTCCACTTACAGTAGCTGCGCATTTCTCACCCTAGTCTTACTCGATAATAACTTACTCAATAAGTTTTCCCAGTTTTTTGTGGTAAAATTAGATGCCTTGGCTTATATTTGGGTCGGCTTATATGGTATGTTAAATAGGAGTCAGTACACACCCACCATCATTTAGGCTACTTTCACACTGGGGCGGGCGGGGATCAGCGGTAAAGCGGCGCCATTTTTCTTTTCCACTTACAGTAGCTGCGCATTTCTCACCCTAGTCTTATACTCGAGTCAATAAGTTTTCCCAGTTTTTTGTGGTAAAATTAGGTGCCTCGGCTTATATTTGGGTCGGCTTATGCTTGAGTATATACAGTATGTTAAATAGGAGTCAGTACACACCCACCATCATTTAGGCTACTTTCACACTGGGGCGGGCATCAGCGGTAAAGCAGCGCCATTTTTAGCGCCGCTTTACCGTCGTTTTAGCAGCGCATGCAGAAATGCATCCGGAATGGATCTGGAGTGTGTTTTTATGGTGTGAACTGGCAAAAAAAGAAGGTAGAGTTCTGAAATTTTAATTAAAAAAAAAAAAAAAAAAAAAAATGTGTGTATATATGGATAGATAGATAGATAGATACTGTATTTATTGGCGTATAACACTCACTTTTTCACCATGAAAATTGGGTGCAAATAGTGTGTGCGTGTTATACGCGGTCACGGAACGTCCCACACTCCGCTTGAGTGCTTCCGTCATATACCACTTCCTCCCAGTCTGTATACAGATATCCCAACCTCTCTGAGCACAAACAAGGCGACACTTACTTGTTGCTACCAAGAACTCACTCTATTCAGAACCAGAATACAGTCTTATATACACAGGAGAAGATTACTCTAACAATACAAATGTAACCTAATTAACATGAGCTAATTATCTAATCCTTTATACAGCCTAGGTGACTGAGACATGACCTTTCGCCCAGACTTGTGGTCCCCGAGCTTCACACAGTTAACTAACACAATAGCAGTCGTTCCGTCTCCTACATTGTATAGAGGACAATGTCATTAGCTCATTCAATTAACATAAACACAGGTTGATGACACCAGTATCTCCTCACAGGATGTGTCCCAACAGAATGAATCCATTGAAAATCCAGGGCCCATAATCAAAAGGCAACAGGCTTGCATACAGTCCTCTCCAACAGCCTCTGTCCCGGCTAGGTCTGTGACATTTCTCCCCTTTCGGCAGGAGACTAACACAGGAGGAGACCCCAGACACCCTGTCTTCTCTCCAGCGGCAGAAAGGATTCCAGGGAGAAGAGCCAGTCCAGGCCTCTCCCCAGCGGCAGATATGTTCTCTGAGAGAGGCAGAGGTTGGCTGGGTGAGTAATACTCTGTTTGGAACAATTTGTTTGGGGTACTGTGTGGGTACAGGCAGTAGAGGACTGGAACTACTTACTAACTTCGGAGTCAACCCGTCTGGGCTCACTCTGTCATGCTGTTGGGGATCTGGGCCCACTGCCCACCATCCCTGGGGTATACAGGTGGAGACTGAAGTCCCATCCACCTTCACAGGAAATCCATCCTCTGTTAGTTGAGGGCAGAGTCCAGCAGTCCTCGGCCCTGTTGCCAGCCCTTCTGCTGGAAACCCCACACCATCTGTTCCGGCTAACTGTTGGAGAGGGAGGCCGACTGCCCCGCCTCCCTGGAACTCTGTAGTTGTTGCCGGTGCTGGGCAGAGGTTGGTAGTACTCTGCCCTGTTGCCAGCACTTCTGCTGGGGACTCCGCATCCTCTGCTCCGGCTAACTGTTGGGGCAGGAGGCTGGCTTCCTCCACTCCCAAACTGTGTAGCTGCCATTGGGGAGGTGAGCCGGCTGCTTCCTTTTCCATTCCCTCATCTGGCTGCTGGGATGACATGTCAATGGTACTGTCTCCCAGGTACACGGATCTTTGCTGGGGAGGAAAGCCCACTTCCTCCACCCTGGCCAACTGTTGGGGAGGGACAACACACACCTCCTCTCCCTTCTCCCCCTGTATCTGCTGCTGGGAAGTGATTGCCATCTTCTCACCCTGAGCCTCCACAATTGCTGCAGGTGTGGGGCAGAGGTCTTGGACCCTCTGTCCGGTTGCCAGCACTTCTGCTGGGGGTTTTCCAGGTGGTTCCTCCTCTACAGAAACGTCTATTAAATCCCCAGTCTCTGGAATTGGTAAAAGTGTGGGACAGAGGTCTTGGACCCTCTGTTCAGTTACCAGATCTTCAGCTGGAGAAGTTTGTTTTAACTCCATAGATGCTGCTGGCAGAAAATCACATGTCCCTGTCAGTGTTGTGGGAGAAAGGCCGACTACCTCTTCTCTCAAGAAGGCCGAAGCCACTGTTGGTGCTGGGCAGAACACAGTGAACTTTGGCCCTGATAGCAGCTCTTCTGCTGGAGGCTCATCAGGTTGTTTTTCCTCAGCAGAAAAGTCTATCAAATCCCATGTCTCTGCAACTGATGTCTGGGGATAGAGGTTCACCATCTCCTGTCCATGGAACCCAGAAGATGCTATCATTTCTGGGCAGAGGTTAGCAGAGCTCTGCCCTGTTGTCAGCACTTCAGGTTTGGGGACGGCAATCTCCGGATTTTCCACTGCCGATTCTCTGGCATGCTGCTGAACTTGTTCTAGCAGTTTCCTGTATGCCCTTTCCAGATGCTGTTCCTTCCTTAGCAAATGGTCCAGATCAGGTTTGAGCTCTGAGACCCCTGCAAGACCGAGCATAGACTCTCTATAGTCTCTCAGGTCCTCAAGGTCAGGTTCCCCTTCATCGCCAAACATAAAAAGATCTGTAAGGTTCTCCCACAGCAATCCAGGGCCGCCAAAGTCATATCCCTCCGGAGAGCATTCTGTTGTCTCCCCTAAATATCCCTCCTCTGCGTGCCATTGCAGAGCCCGATAATGATTGTCCAGCTCTATCTCCTGCTGGACCAACCTGTCCAACTCAGTCACCCATTGCTCCTGGGGCTGCTCTCCCAGGAATGCCATCCGCAATGCCCGTTGGTCACTGGCCCGTTGCTCTTGGGTTGGAAAGCACTTGCCCTGTTTTATACCAGCGAGACGGAGGGCTGCAATCCAGAGCTCCACCCGAATCAGCTGCCTGAGCTCCAGGTATTCATCCTCAGACACAGTCCTGGTGTACGTTGAAAGGATGATCCGCAGCAGCCCCGGGAATTCTGATGCCAGGTCCATATCTCCGCTGGGGTGACTGAAGTCTGCTATGCTGATCTTGGATCCAGTTGGAGGTTTGGATGTCCCAGACTTCAGGAAGCTTTCCCGCTGCTTGCCACCAATGTCACGGAACGTCCCACACTCCGCTTGAGTGCTTCCGTCATATACCACTTCCTCCCAGTCTGTATACAGATATCCCAACCTCTCTGAGCACAAACAAGGCGACACTTACTTGTTGCTACCAAGAACTCACTCTATTCAGAACCAGAATACAGTCTTATATACACAGGAGAAGATTACTCTAACAATACAAATGTAACCTAATTAACATGAGCTAATTATCTAATCCTTTATACAGCCTAGGTGACTGAGACATGACCTTTCGCCCAGACTTGTGGTCCCCGAGCTTCACACAGTTAATTAACACAATAGCAGTCGTTCTGTCTCCTACATTGTATAGAGGACAATGTCATTAGCTCATTCAATTAACATAAACACAGGTTGATGACACCAGTATCTCCTCACAGGATGTGTCCCAACAGAATGAATCCATTGAAAATCCAGGGCCCATAATCAAAAGGCAACAGGCTTGCATACAGTCCTCTCCAACAGCCTCTGTCCCGGCTAGGTCTGTGACATACGCCAATACTTCAATTTTAGCTGCCTCGGAGGGGATAGGGAGGAGGGCGGGACGAGCACCGTCAGACTACATAAAGTGAGAATCGCCTGTTTACTTGGCGGCCTCTGTAATAGAAAGTCCCATCTCCTGGGCCGCCATTGGACCACTGTTCTGTCTATCATAGGAGAGTCTCACTGTACGTAATCTGTCGGCACTCATCTCGCCCTCCTCCCTGTCCCCTCTAGGCTGCAGATGGGCATCGATCAGGCTGCACTGATGGCAATGGTGAGGCTGCTGCCTTGATGGCACTGGTGAGGCTGCTGCCTTGATGGCACTGGTGAGGCTGCTGCCTTGATGGCACTGGTGAGGCTGCTGCCTTGATGGCACTGGTGAGGCTGCTGCCTTGATGGCACTGGTGAGGCTGCTGCCTTGATGGCACTGGTGAGGCTGCAGATGGGCATTGATCAGGCTGCATTGATGGCAATGGTGAGGCTGCAGATGGGCACTGACCCTTACTTTGCTTCAAAGTTCCTTATTTAAAAAATATTTTTTTTTCCCTGAAACTTCCCTCTTAAAATGAATGTGCGTGTTATACGCCGATAAATACGGTATATATACACACACATGGTTTGTATTAGTAAATATATATATATATATATATATATATATATATATATATATATATATATATATATATATAAAAATCGGGAACTGCTTGCACTTAAGATATGGAATAGATTGCGGGGAGGGATAGGGAGCACAAATATGCACTATTCACAGATGACATCCTGATGGTCATTTCGTCATCACCCTACCTAATCTCTATGTACTTCAGCCTTTCCAGAATCTCAGACCCTACAATTAATCATGACAAATCGAGAGCACTAAACATATCTTTACAGGACAGCACTCAATAAGCCCTTGCACAATCTTACAAGTGTCGCTTGGAACCAGAGGCCCTCCCAGACCATTTTTCCCCGCTTTCAGCGCTGTCGCACTTTGAATGATAATTGGGCGGTCACGCTACACTGTACCCAGAAGAAATTTTTATCATTTTCTTCACACAAATAGAGCTTTCTTTTGGTGGTATTTAATCACTGCTGGGTTTTTTTTTTTTTAGTAAAAAATAAACTCCATGTTTACATGTGACTGGCTGTGATTGGATTGGACACAGTCGATCACATGGTTAAAGAGCCGCAGACACGGCTCTTTACAGAGATCAAGGTCGCACCGTGTCCTAGCAACACATATGACGGCGTCCCAAAAAGAGAGCCGCACCGCCCCGCTGTCATTTGACGGTGGGCGGCAACTGTTTAAACACTTTATATTCCCACAATTATCCTGCACTGTATAAACGTTTAACAGCGGATATGGCTAGATGACAACTACACCCTCCATCGCGGTTCGGCAGACTACATTCTATAAAAATGAAAATCCTTACACTAATTTTGTATTTTTTTCGTATTATAATGGTGGCACTGATTAGATCCGATTTACTCTGGTTATCTTTGTGTAATAATAAAATGTGTTTGATGATATGAGTCATTTAAGTGTGACAAATATATATATATATATATATATAAAAAAAAAAAAAAAAAAAAAAAAAAAAATCAGAAAGGGGGCAAATACTTTTTCACAGCATTGTATATGTAATCCATACTGTGGAGGTTGCGTACAGTTCAAAACCAATGCTGGAACCTCTATTTTTGTTTGTGAAAAACTTTAAATAAAAATTGCAAAAAAAAAAAAAAAAAAAAAAAAAGCACCATTTTAAGAAAAAAAATAAGGTTATTTTGAGATTGATGGCAGCAACATGGCTCAAAAAAGTTGGGACAGGGCAACAAAAAGCTATCAAACAAGGAATAACTGGAAGAACATTTAATGAAGTTACAGGTTAGCTTACAGTGGAATGCCAATCCTATGTGCAGGAATGACTAGCTCGCAGCAGTGGTGTCCTCCTGCAAAAGCCAATTAAGATGGCTGAAACCCACCTCAAGGGAGAAGATGCCAGCACCAGCGAGGGAGCATTGGGAAGGCGATTATCTGCCCTTTGGTTCAGTTTTAGTTTATTCTAGCAGCTAGAATGCATTTATGTGTGTATGTGCATAAATTATGCTAGTGGGCTCCTCTCCGAATGCAGGTTTGGGGCATTTTTTTTAATGCCGCTAAATGCTGCTCTAAAAGTATGAGCTTAAATGGCACAATGTACATTGACACATGGCTAAAACAGAGCTGCAATCAGGAGGTATAAAAATAATTTCAGTTTTTCCAAATTGGCGTTTCTCCAAACTTCGCAGATTTCAAGAATTTGTGAAACATAAAATTGCTATCAACTAACATAGCGGAGATTGTACCAAGCAATCTAGTTTCCGGGGAGGGAGATCTCAGCTTATATTTGTGTCAGCGATGCCAGGTCCTTCTGCTAGCACTGCTTCTTGCTGTCCACCCACCTCACTTCCTCTTTCAATGCTTCTAGGTTAGTTCCTCCACTTCCTTCTATCTGTCAACTCTGAGACTATCTCTGTGACATTCTATGCACAGCCAGAGCACTTCCTCCTTGTATAATAAGGTTTACAACTAGCTAAAAACAATTTGATATACACACATTATTTATTACATGTACTTATATAGCGCCGTCAATTTATATATTGTACTATACATATATATTGTACACAGGGTCAGTGCTACTGCTAGGCAAACTAGGCAGCCGCCTAGGGCCCAGCCACATGCTGGCATACTTACTCTCCACTGGGAGGAGAGGGCGCGTCCTCTACCTGGCTATCTAGCACCTGCCCTGTCTGTGGCAGTGCGGCAGCAATCAGCAGCACCCTTGGGAATGCGGGCGGCTGACCAATCATCACCACAGGGCAGGAATCAGCGAGGGGCCGGCCGAGGCCAGATAGGCCTAAAAGCCAGGGATCGGGAGAAGAGCTCCACTGTGACACCGCCTCGTGCTTGACCCCTACCCCCGAAGAGGCGAGAAGCAGCCATCGCAGCGTACCCTGCGCTTCCAGTGCATGGAATGCTCCAACTTCCTCTCTGCGCTCTAACATGAGGCCCGGAACCGGAGGACAGGCTGACTGGGGGCACAGATCTGTCAGAGGATAGACAGGAGGTGCAGGCTGCTGCGGGAGCCTCTGGAATTGGATGGATCAAAGCAGATCAAGGAGACTGGCATCGTGGCTTGGAAGGTACCGTCCATCATACACAGACCTGGCTTTCAGATCTGCAGACAGAGGAGGGACTGCAGATAGGAACAGGGCTAGAGTCTCTCTTAGCCCCCCTCTCACTCTCAGCACCCCCCTGGGGGAGGGTTGTGCAAGTAGCTGGCCTTGCCTAGCGTGCAAAATAGCCTAGCACCGGCCCCAATTGTACATTCACATCATTCACTGTCTGCAAGGAGCTTACAACCTAAAGTCCCTAAAGCCTAGTACATACAGGCAGAATGTCGGGCGGCATCGGGTGGTTCAATAAAAAAACGTCTGACTTTCGACCTATATGTACTCGGCCAGCTTCTGTTGATGGGGCATGATCGAAGACGGTCCGACGACTGGCTCCCAGTCAGCACTCTCAGCCAACACAGGGAGAACATGCAAACTTCGGGCAGATAGTGCCGTGGTTGGGACTCGAATCAATGACCCTAGGACGCCATAACAACATTATGACCACTGACATGTAAAAGAGCATAACACTGATTCTCATGACCATGGCACCTGAGAGCGGGTGGGATATATTAGGCAGCAAGTGAACATGTCTCTGAAGTGGATAGCAGAAAAAAAAAAAAAAAATGGTCAAGACTAAGGATTTGAGCGACTTTGATGGGCCAAACCGTAATGGATAGATGGGTGGGTCAGAGCATCTCGTTCCCGGTCTGCAGTGGTCATGACCAAAAGTGCTCCAAGGAAGAAAAACTGGCGAACTGGTGACAGGATCATGAGTGGCCAAGATTAACTAAGGCATGTGCAGAGCAAGGGCTGGCCCATGTAGGCTGATCCAATAAAAAAAAAAGCTACTGTAGCTCAAACAGCAGAAAAAGTTAATGCTTTTTCTGGTGGAAAGGTGTCAGAACACAGTGTAGAGTTGCACGATTGTGGCTAAAATGAGAACGAAAAATGGGGCTAACTTCAATAAAGTGTATTTTTTTACCAAAAAAAAAAGCGTTTGAAAGACCACTGCGCAAATACATCAAATATTGCAACAACCGCCATTTTATTCTCTAGGTCTAGGGTCTCTGCTAAAAAATATATATTGGTGATTAAACTGACCTCATTTACAGACAGAACCTCATCCCTTTGATCTAAAAGAACTATATGTTGCAAAGTTTCTCTTTATCTCCGCCTAAGTGATGATGTGAGAAACTTGGCAGGCTGACGTTTTTTTTTTTTTTGACAGTTGTCGGCTTGAGCAGAGAACTTTCTGCACTGAATCAAGAAAATTCTTTTTTTTTTAAAAGATCGGGAGGGGGGTAGAATCGTGATCTCTATTCTTTAACGATTAAAGTGGTCATTAAGCCACTTTCACATCTTCATACCCTCTCATTTGTGTTCTAATCCTGTGTGCCCCTGTGTGAGTGATTTATTAAAAAAAGCCTGCTATACCTCATTTCAGCTCTTCTCAGCGATCACATGATTGGCTGTCTTTCTTCTCTCCCCATCTGATAGATGCAGAGGGTGGGGCCGAGATTCCCCTGCTGAGAGCGGAGAGGAGAGGCGAGACGAGACGCAGCGAGGCGATCATGTGATCGCAGAGAAGAGCTGTGAAATGAGGTATAAATCACTCACACAGGGTTAGAACACAGAGGGGATGGTGTGAGGATGGGAAAGTTATTTGAGCAGCAGAAGTTGAGGGGGCAGACAGAGAGGGGAGGGGGAAAGAGCACAGAGGAGACAGATAGCAGGTTGCAGAAGATGGAGGCACGTAATAAATATATATATATATATATATATATATATATATATATATATATATATATATATATATATACACATACACATACACACACACACACACACACACACACATACACACACACACACACACACACACACAGTCCCTGCTGGGAGAACACAGCGATTTTTGCTAGTGGCTATAGCTGCATCCTAAAAGTCCGGTAGCAGTCCGAAATGCTGGTTGTGCCCAAGTCGATCAATGGATCGACTTGGGTAGCCTGCCCATACATGGTTCGAATATCAGCCGGTCCCTGCTGAACCAGCCAAGATTCGAACTATGGCCAGCTTAAGGCAGCCACCACATCTAAAATCTGGTAAGCTGCAATATAGTTCAGTTTAGTTTTTTGGGTTTATATACGCTTTAAAACACATACAGACTTTCAACTTTGGGAAAGATTAAAACTTTGCATTAGTGTGATCAATTTTACTGTGCTACAAGAAAAAGAGACACAGGTATGCCTTTAGGAAAGCATGTTCACAGGAAAACAGGTTAGATATATAATGCATAGTAGTATTGCTATCAATGAGGAATTCTGCCATCTACTGGATCAATAACCTATTTAGTGACAAGTATCTTCCCATACAACAAAATGCCACAATTTACCTTTCTATCCTCTAGTTAAAGCAGAGTTCTGGGCTCAATGAAAATGTATTGGCTGCAGTTAGTTTTCCAGCATATGGAATGGATGGTGTTAACTGCATGTGCTGAGAAATCACCATACATTTGTTCAGAGTAATGGTTCCTTTTCTGTGGGTTCAACCAGTTGGGTGATGGCTTCCATGATTCTCTTGCATGTTGCAAATCTAGTGCCCGGTCACATCACCTTTAGTGGAAAACATTCCCAGCCCTCTGATCTCTCCTATCAGCATGCGACTCACTACGAATAACAAATGAAGCATATGCCAAGGTCAATCTTCACCTAAATCAACACTCCTTTCAACTCTTACCACAGATATTTTGCAAGTTGGGAGTCGTAGTGTAAAAGCAATTAGGTGTACAAGATGAGGTTCCCCTTTGTATAATGTGTGGTCAGTACACAATGTCAATCAATCAGGTATACATCACCCATATTGATCTTTTTATGTTCAATTTACTGTGTGCCTGGAGATCAACCCATTAATCGTTGGCAGGTGACAGGTAGATCATAATATCCCTTCCTTGCCAACCCTGCAGAGTGGTGCAGAGAAGGAACAACTTTAAGCTGTGCTACCGACAAGCAGAATGAAAGGGAACCTGAACAGGAAGAATGACGGGGCAGCATGTACTCGATACGATCCCGTGCAGTACCCCCCCACAGTAGCTGGAAGCCAGCTTCTCCTCTCCATCCTGCCGTCTTTCAGTTGCTTGGGGGGGGGGGGGGGGAACAACAGGGGATCGGTTCCAGAAAATACCACCCGTCGCCCCTGCTGTCTAGGTTCCACTTCTGTCTGCTGCCTGGGTCCCCCTGTGTGCTCCCCTGGTACCACCTCACACTGCTGCCGGCCTCCACTCCTTTCCCTCCTACCAGCTGCTGCGAGCATAGTTTCAGAATGGAGAGTGGACGAAGGGGCCAGTAAATATACAACATTTATCGAACCCTTCCTTTTCTGAATGAACACAGTGAGTGATTGATACCAATCATTTATAACTGAAGCATAGTAAACCATTTACTATGCTTCAGTTTTTGAATGAACAGGAGACTGTGCAGAGCTCTTCCTGTTCATTTATACTGAGCAGCCAAGGCTGCAGAGATGGATATTAAGGATGCAGTTTCCTTTTTCGGTCTCAAAAATGAGACATTAGGGATCTGTTTAGACCCCTGATATTTCACCAAAGCCCCCCCCCCAACATGGCTGTTAAACTGTAGATTTAAAAAAAAAAAAAAAAAAAAAAACAAAAAAAAACACCACACACACACACGACTGTCCACTGCTCAGTGCTGCGCCAGAGACCCCTTGATTTTAGCTCTCAAATGTTGTTCAGGTAGATCACCATCTCTTAAAGGTTGCCTACCCTTGCTGTAAAAAAAGCCTTACAGTATTAAAAAACAAAAAAAAAAAAAAAAAAAAAAAAAAAGTGTAAAAGAAAGACTACCAAGTGTTTTCATTACTGTAAGCAGGAACGTGCTTCCTCACGTTTCACATACTTTATTGTGCTTCTAATAGGCCCTTACCATGTGTTCATTCGTAAAAAAGACACAAATGACCCCACCTCTTCTCTTTGTCAACATAAAGCTACAGTCTATATACTACAAGCATGATTGTAGAAAAAAAAAAGTTATGGATTTTATGTACTGTATTAATGCAGCATTACTCTCAAATGATGACAAATACTGCATCATGTAAAAAAAAAGAAAACATAGTGAACTGTGAATATTTTTCTTATCACTTTGTGCAAAATCATCTGTCGTATACTCCATCACAAGTGCTGCACTTGCTCTTACTTATGACCTGCACATATGTCCCCTTCCTGGAGTGCAGAGGTCACAAATAATGTCCACTGCCTCACAGTCATTCATTCAAGGCAAGCAAAAAACAACTCCATATAGGTTTCCGTTTACAAAAAAAAAAAAAATTAAAATATATTAAAAGGCTTAAATATTGCACTCGCATTCTTAAGTGCACCATTCCCTAGTGCACTCAGGTAAAACAGCAAATTTTAAAATCAACTCCGCTTAGTTTACAGCATGTACCAGTACAATAAACGGCAACTCTGCTTATTTCCCAGTTTGTGCGCGATGATGTCACCCAGCTCCTCCTACACATTTCATCGCGGTCAGACTTCATCAGGGATCTGTATTGGGTAACAGTATCCATCTTTTATAGCTCTTCTTTCACTTACCCCGACACCATTTTGTTGAAAGTTGCCAAACATTTCCTATGCTTGCCAAGCGATTACGAATTACACAGAACAAAAAAACGCAGCCATCTTCTACAGTACCCAGATGGGTAAGCGCTGAGATAGAGATATCTATAGAGAGAGATTTTATACATACATATACACACACACGATTTGTTATGTTTATTGACTGAAACGCATGGTAGTGTTAAAGGGCTACTGATAATTTCCATTATATTGAATAAGAGGTTAGCAGTGCAGATGTTTATTTAATAGTTTTGTATGGATACCAACATGCATCTACAAATCAGGATGCAGATGAAGATTTTAATGTTTGCACATAGTGAGCACACACTAAAATTTTTTTTTTTAACAAAAAGCCTACCCAGATCTAAATCTTATACCAATTAGCCAACAAAAACAAAGCTGAATTCCAGATATGAATTTTATTGCATAGTTACATTGGTCCAACTTGGACCAATGTAAGACCACTCTGAAAGCAGAGAATCACTGTAGTAATCGCCACTACTAGAGTTCTAGCTGTCTTCCGGGTCATTTTTTCACTGCGCCACCTCTTCCAATCAGAAAACTCCTTGCATTCACCGAGAAAATTGCAAGCCGTTCTGTGAATGGCACCTGTGCCAAGCGAACCACCCCCACAGGGTAGCTGCTTGGCACAGGTCCCGGAAGACAGAGGATCAAGGTAGTAGTGGAAACTACTACAGTGATTCCTTGCTTCCTCAGCAGTCCAACAGGCATGGTGTATGCATACTTACATTTGTCCAAGCTGGACCCTATACAACACAATACATACCTGAAATTCAGCTTTACATTTTGGGTCTTATTGCATTTAGATCTGGGTAGGCTTTTTTAGTGTACATCATTTAGTGCATCTTTATTTACAGATGTGTTTTGTTATCCAGGTTTTTTTCATGCTGCGACTACTACACTGATTCTCCGCTTCCACAGCAGTCCCATAGGTATGGCATTTGCTGGACCAATGTAACTACAATAAAATTCCTACCTGGAATTCAGCTTTAAAATAGAAGAATGGCCAAAGCTTTTTTAGCCGTACTTGTCTTGTAGGTCACAGGAGTGCATTTACTTATGCTCTCCTGTGACCCAGAATTAGCCTACAGTGTGCTAAAGCCAACTGATGTCACAGCCGCTCCAGACTCTGGAAGGATCCTGACCAAATTGTTGGGATACACTCAGATGCCAGATTGACAGCAGGCTCTGGCTCTCAGCGTACGGCTGACAGCTGGAGCCAGCTGCACCCACTCAAACTGCCCATCGCTCCAGTGATCGCTGGAGGGGCAGAGCAGAGAGTGGCAACTGACAGTCACCGCTCTCAGCTCTGAGATACCCCAAGCTACTCCTTTAAAAAGAGAAAAAACAAATATTGGGAGAGCGTGGTACCTAAATTTGCCCCCTGGCAAGTGTTTTTTTATGGGAGTGTGGTAGGTACACACCACAGGGGCAAAGAATGGTGTGAATGATGTCTATTCACTCTGAAAGGGACGTTATATAGAACAATAATATAGATATGAAGACACACAGTAATATACTGCAACAAAAAAAAAAAAAAAAAAAGAGAGAAAAAAGGCGACAGTAATCTTTTTACATACTGGGAAATCCTTGCAGTCGTACTCCTACCACAGCAGAGGAGAGATGGTGAAAATGGCCGGGTCGTCCATCACCTGAGGAGTGGAGAAGGAGGAGGAAGCTGTGGAGGGGGTTACATAACATGCTTATGTAAAAGTGGTACTGACAGGGCCGCTACTAGGGAAGCCACGTACCTTTACCTTCCGATAGGCTTGCCAAGATTTCAGAAAATAACGACACAGCATACACACCGAACAGATAACACTACACATACCAATTGTATTGAAGGACAAAAATGGCCTTCAATACAGAAACATTGTTGTTTAGTCAAGTGTGGAAGGGAGGGAAGAGTTATTTTAACCTCCTTGTTTACACATTAATCTGCCATACAACAGGGTCTTTCAAGGCCTACAGAAACTGTGAGAGTGAGAGAACACTGCCGTCCCTTCATGACGACGGCTTACCTCAGAATAACGAACATATGTTCAGTCAGCACAATGACAAAGACATACAGAAAAAACAGATGCGTGATGGTTTACAGCTCAGTCATATCATATCTCATTTAATAAGGGCTAATGTACAATCTTAATGTGGTTGTAAACCCTCACAAATACCCAGCACAGTGACTGGCCTTAGGTGATATACAGAGATGAAACAAATCCTTCTACTTAGGCTTGGTTCACATATATGAAAATTTAATGCATTTTGAACTGCATCCGATTGGCATAACCTGTGAACCAGACTAGCTTTTACTGGTGGCGGTTCACATTGCGGTGCAAATTAAAAAATGGTCCTGTGCGTTTTTTAGTCTGGTTCAGGTGTGATGTAAGTGTCAAATTCGCACCTGAATGGCACATGAACCGCTGAATGGAAACTGCACCAGACACCAGACTCTGCATGGAAACCAGTCCCGCATATACGTGAACCCAGCCATAAAGTAACTACTTTTGCTGCAAAAAAACATGCCCCTCTGGGTGATCTACGTACATCACAGGGATTTTAAAGTGGTAGTAAACCGCGTTGTTAAAGAAAAAATAAATAAATCCCCCGCAAAGCAATTGCATAATGTGCTAGTATGCATTGCATACTAGCACATTATTTAATACTTACCTTAGAACAAAGCCCTCCAGTGGTGCACTGTCACCGCTGACTAGGCTCCCATCTTCATCCCGTCTTCCTTCCGGGTTCACAGGCTCTGGCAGCTTGAATGGCCAAGCCAGATGACGTCACAGCCACGGCACAGCGCTCTGAAGGAATGGTACGGGTATGCCGTTCATTCAGAGCGCACCACGCCAGTGATCTCTCCAGCTGGCGAAAGAGCAAAAAGCTCCTAAAAAGGTGCATTTTTAGGAGATATTCATTTTACCTACAGGTAAGCGTCATTATAAGCCTACCTGTAGGTAAAAAAATCCCAAGCGGACTTTACTACTGTTTTAAGGCTACTTTCACACTGGAGGCGTTTTTCAGGCGGTTTAGCTCTAAAAATAGCGCCTGTAACGTGTCTGAAAACCGCCTCCATGCCACCCCAGTGTGAAAGCACGAGTGCTTTCACACTGGGGCGGTGCATTTGTGGGACGGAAAAAAAGTTCTGCAAGCAGCATCTTTGGGGCGTTTTGGGATGGCTGTATACAGCGCTCCTAAACTGCCCCTGCCCGCCTCTGAGGCGCCACAACACATGTGATTTTAACCCTTTCTTAGGCCGCTAGCGAGGGTTAAAAGCACCCTGCTAGCGGCCGAAAAGCGACCAAAACAAGCACCACTTTACCGCTACAGGGCCCCAGTGTGAAAGCAGCCTAACAGACTTTGTTGCAGATTGCTACCTTTTGTTATTCTGAAGAAATGTCTGTTTGCATGTGTCCATGTTCAGCGTGAATGTGTATGGGTGTGATTTTATATTTATCAATCAGCTGCTGCACTTGCAGGGTTCTAATGAGGAAAGCGACAGGGTTTGCATCCCTTTAGACGTGATTTCCCTTTGGGAATATTTTAAAGATTACCATTTTGTTGAAGAGGATGTCCAAAATCTGACTTGTCTCTTAGTGCAGACATAGTGAGCCAGTCACACAAGCAGCAAATTACATTAATGGGGTGGGGGGCGTTCAAGTGTGCACAAAGCGCCTTCAGGTTGCCATATCGCATTGCATGTTACAGAAAATTACTGTAGATTGAAATAGAAGGGAATTGAATAGAAGGGACTCGCGTCACAATTGTATACACTATTTTTTTATTCCACTAATGTAACAGTTTTGGGAAACACTTAAAAAGTGGTGGGTTTAACCACTTCAGCCCCGGAAGATTTGGCTGCTCAATGACCAGGCCATTTTCTGTGATACAGCACCGCGTCAGTTTAACCGATAATTGCGCGGCCGCGCGACATTGTACCCAAACAAAATTGACATCCTTTTTTTTCCCCACAAATAGAGCTTTCTTTTGGTGGTATTTGATCATCTCTGCAGTTTTTATTTTTTGCGCTATAAACAAAGAAAGAGCGACAGAGCAAAAAAAAAAAAAAAAAAAAAAACCACAATATTTTGTAATTTTTGCTATAATAAATCCCCCCCATTTTTTTTTTTAAAAGCCAATTTTCTCCTCAGTTTAGGCCAATATTTATTCTTCTACATATTTTTGGTAAAAAAAAAAAAAAAAAAAAAATAATAATTATATATATATATATCGCAATAAGCGTATATTGATTTTGTTGCGCAAAAGTTATAGCATCTACAAACTAGGGGAAAGATTTAAGGCATTTTTATTTTTTACTAGTAATGTCAGCGATTTTTAATCGGGACTGCAACGTTATGGCGGACAGATCGGACACTTGACACATTTTTGGGATCATTGGCATTTATACAGCGATCAGTGCTCTAAAAATGAACAGATTACTGTGTAAATGTCAGTGGCAGGGAAGGGGTTAACTATAGGCGGCGATCAAGGGGTTAACTGTGTTACCTAGAGAGTGATTCTAACTGCAGGGGGATGGGACTGCCTGGGGGAGGACACTGTCATTGTTCATACTTCATATGAACAACAGATCGGTCTCTTCACCCCTGACAGCATAGAAATCTGTCTGTTTACATTGACAGATCTCCATTCTGTCTCTGGCGTGGAGCTGCAGGCACGCGAGCACAGCCCCTAGTGGTCAAAAGGCGAGCTGACGTAGCTGCATCGGCTGGTCGGGAAGGGGTTAATTGCACTTTAAAGTGGTAAAGTCTGCAATATCTAGCCTCTTCTCCAAAAAGTCCAACACCCATAAGGTCTTGGTTTCTTTTGCCTGTGCCATACGCAACACGGGAAAGGCAGGGGGAGATGAGAGACCTGAATGCATGGCTAAAGACCTGGTGTAAGAAGGAAGGGTTTTTAGAGCACTGGGCTGACTTTTCATTGGGGTGCAACCTATATGCTAAAGATGGTTTGCACCTAAATGGAAGGGGGTCTGCTGTGCTGGGGGGGGGGGGGGGGTTAGGAGAAGACTGGAGGAGTATTTAAACTAGGATTGTGGGGAGAGGGTGAATTAGAATATAATGGGGCAGACAGGGATCATGCCCTATTGGTGGGTGGAATTTAGACCGCACATGCGTGCGATCGGGAGTGCACAGTGCGGTCACGTCGGTGTCGGCGTGTTCCCAGGAACACTGCTCGTCACCGACAAGGGTAAACAGCCAATGGCTGGCGGCTGTTGATCCATTCACAGCCGATCACTAAATGTAAACAAAGACCGGTTACTAGCTTTTACTGGCTCTTCTCTCCTCACACACCGTTACCAGTGTGAGGAGAGAAGAGCCAGGAGCAGTGAGTGACCGATCTGTGTTTGTACTGTACCAACACCACAAAAAAAAAAAAGAGAACTTGTCACATCAACGCCCCTCCCCCCATTACAGCTGTCATCCAACAGTCACCACATCAGTGCCCACAAAGTGCACCTGTCACCCATCAGTGCCCACAAAGTGCACCTGTCACCGTCAGACTGCCATCAGCGGTGCACCTGTCACCCATCAGTGACCCATCCGTGACCCTCATCTATCCCCTATCAGTCCTGTAAAGTGCACCAGTCACGATCAGAGACTGCCATCAGTGACTGTCACCCGTTATCTGTCACCTGTCACCCACCAGTGACCGTCGCACATCACCTGCTACCCACCAGTGACCGTCACCGATCACCTGTCGCCCATCATTGACCGCCACCTATAACCTGTCGCCCATCAGTAACCGTAATTTTTCACCTGTCGCACAGCCCATCAAGAAAAACGTCCAAAAGATTCTATACAAGTGAGGAGGCATTTCAGATCCTCTCCACTGATGAGAGCAGCGGGGAGTTCTCATCAGATTCAAATGCCAATTCCGATTGTGAATCAAATTCAGCATTTGAAGCGATCGATAGTAGTGGATCGCCAAACGAATCAGAGGAAGAATGGATCCCTCCTAAAATAGCACTGCGCTCTGGAAACCAGGCAGCCACCAGCAATATACCCCAGGATCAAATTTCCAGGCCCAGTACCAGTGCTGCTGCCAGCGATAGACCCCAAAACCAAAGGCCCAGTACCAGAGCTGCGGCCAGCGAAAGGCCACAAGAAATGCCCAGTACCCGCACTTCCACAGCATCACGCCCAAATGCCAGCACAGGTACTCCAACTACCAGCACTGGAGTGCCACATCCCCCAAGAGCCAGGGCCGCTACCAAATGGTCTTGCCAATCCAACATTGCTGCCTTCCGATTCAGGATTAGCAAGAATTCCCCCTTTCACCGCACAGCCAGGTGTGTAGGCCAATACCCAAAATTTTTCTGAAATTGATTGTTTTAATTTATTTTTGCTGCAACTCATCGTGGACCAAACCAATTTATATGCCCAGCAGCATATTGCCAACAACCCCCAATCTTCATACGCACATCCATTCGAGTGTAAGGATTTAACTTTGGAGGAGTTCAAAATGTTTATGGGCCTCACCATAAACATGGGGCTTACAAAAAAAAAAAAAAAAAAAAAAAAAAAAAAAAAAAAAAAAAATGAAGGACATGCCTATTGGTCCACCCACCCCATTCACCACATGCCCATTTATTCTTCTGTAATGTCCAGGTCCCGATACGAGATGATAATGCGCTTTTTTCATTTCAGTGACAACACCCAGTGCCCTCCCCGCAATCATCCAAATTACGATAAATTATATCAAATTCACCCACTCATTAATTTCTTTTCCCAACGATTTAAAGAACTCTATGTCCCCGATAAGACGAGGTCCCATTGTAAAGCCAAAATGTGTACAAGATTACAATCTGTACATGGGGGGGGGGGGTGTATTTCAATGACCAAATGCTTCAGCCCTATTTAGCAATAAGGAGGTCCCGTCGTTTCTGGTACAAGAAAGTAGCACTCTAATTCATTTGGCCATTTATAATGCCTACATAATTTACACCAAATCCACTGAAAGCCCTGCCCACTTCCTAAAATTCATTGAAGAAGTTGTCACGTCCCTCATCACTCTGATGCGGTTAGCCGACTTCATGAACGCCACTTCCCGGACCACATTCCACCATCTGAAGCAGGCCGAAGACACCAAAAAAAGATGTCACGTATGCAGCAGTAAAGGATTTCAAAGATATACCAGCTACCATTGTCCCCAGTGTCCCCTTGAACCCGGCCTTTGCATTGGTGAATGCTTCAGACTATATCACACATCCCTAAAATATTAGCCCATATTCTTAACCATTTCCCCCATTTTCATCATCTGTGCTGACCATTTCCCATGCTTCCTCAAATAATCATTCCAATGCCTTATACGTGAACTGACCCTGGACTGTTTTTTGACTATGCCTCTGCCAACCGTTTGGACTGCTTACATGTGAACTGAACCTGGCCTGTTTTACCAACTACGCTTCTGCCCACCACTTGGACTGCTTGCACGTCATCTGACCCTGGCCTATTTTATGGACTATGCTTTTGCCTACCGCTTGGAATGTACTGTTGCCCTGCTACTGTAGGACACAGGGGTCTCACATGTGAGGGGCTCCAGAAATGTTTTTCCGGATGGAGAAAACTATTTTTTTTTTTGTTGTCTCTGGGTTTTGTAATTTCCAGATTAAGGTCTGGAGTCCGGAGGCTTCATAGAAATTTGGGTGGGTCGAAGCCTCTACCCCTGTGCACAGGTCTTACCTAATTGTGGCACTCAGCCCGCTGCTGACTTACAGCCGCCATCCCCCTGCCTGCAGCATAAACTGACCACACCTCTGCCTGATACCTGGCCTATGGAAATAATTACCCCAGTTGAAGTCCTATGCAGACGAAACGCGTCGGAGCCGATAGGCCTGTTTAGCCACGATTCATGTAAGCGCTTTTTTATTACCAGTTTGTACCTGGTCCCTGCTTGTTTTAGGAGCCAGAGTGTTTTTTATACAAGCTTTTATTAAAAGTTTTTTGGAAGCTGATTCACACTATGTGGAAGTATTTTTTCCATTTCTCCGTTTTGAGGGATATACCCCTTTCGTGATGACCCGCAATTGGATCACCACACAGTCCCGTACCATGGAGACTGTAAAGCAGTGAGATCTGGATAGAGTGATCGGTGAGTTTTACTGCCATCCTTCCATCAAGCCTGGATACAGTGTTACATCTACCCTCTCCTAGATAATCACCTCCATTTACTTTCTAAAGCCTGTCCGACTCTCAGCCGCTGGCTAGTGAGTCCATCTATTCCGGTAAGGGTATATTAACCTGTCTATATCCACATTAAGAATTCGGGTGTCATATTACTTTGAAGTTCGTCCCAGCCATGGGAGATCGATATAATATATTCTACCGAAGGCTCCAGAAGTCATTTCTCACCCATATCTGATACACATTTTAAAGAACACTTATTGAACTTTTTATCTTTTGAACACTGCATATATGTTCATTTTCAGATTTACTTCAGTTATGATTTTAATATTATTCACAGGAGTGTATATCATATGGAGGCATCTCTTTTGTTGATATCATTGATATTTTTTGCACAATAATTGGTCTATACACATTTCCCTATGGTCTTTGTACTGTTAGGATTTTATTATGCACAATTAGAAGTTTGGCTCGTTAGATTAATTCACAGACACACGTGATTTTGATATATTTGTATTGTGGTTGGGTCACACTTATTCAGTAGAGTTATGTTCCATTAACAACTTTATTGTGCATTTTTGACCTCCAGATGAACATTCTGGTTGGTTTAGCCCAATAACGAACATCACGTGTTTTTAGCGCCACATTGTTTTATTTTTAAATAATTAGCTGTAGCAAGAGGCAGTATGTTTACGAAGGGCTGGAGAGTGGTACAATAATGAGTGCAGGGAGGTAACAGTGTACCAGGACCAATGTTATGGCTGTGCTGGCTGTCTCTGCCTGGACAATTTCTATGGACAAATGCTTTGGCTGTGCTGACGATATCCTTGTGCTGACTATAGACAATATTCCTGCCTGCTGCCTGGATAATTACTATTGTTTCTAAGCACATCCCTGCCTGCTGCCTGCACCAATTCTCCCCTCTGGGGACACTACTAAAACCACAGGTAATCTTTTTTGACCCTTTCCTCAATAGAATTTATTTTGGAGTGTAATTTTTGGTATGTAAATGCTATGTGTTAGAAATATAAGGGCCTTCAAAAATAATAGGTTGTCAAGAAATTAGATGTGTAATTTATGCTTGTAGAACGCCTGAAGGTTCTACTTCAATGGTGGGCCTCTGTATGTGGTCAGGCTGTGTAAAAGTCTGACACATGTGGTATCTCCATAATTAGGAGTAGCAGCAGAATGTATTTTGGGTAGTCATTTTTGCTATGTATATGCTATGTGTTGAAAAGATCTTAAAAATGGACAACTTTGTGGGGGAAAAAAAAAAAAATATGTGTTTTCATTTTTTTCCACATTTTCCAAAAACTTCTGGAAAAAAAATGAACCGTTCAAAAGACTCATTATGCCTCATAGATTATACATTGGTGTGTCTGCTTTCCAAAATGGGGTAATTTTGTGGGCGGCGTTTCCACTGTCCTGGGGCTCCAGGGCCTTCAAAACTGTAATAGGTGGTTGAGAAATGAGACGTGTAATTTATGCTTGTAGAACGCCTGAAGGTGCTACTTGCCTGACGGGCCTCTGTATGTGGCCAGGCTGTGTAAAAGTCTCACACATGTGGTATTGCCATACTCAGGAGGAGTAGCAGAATGTATTTTGGGTTGTCATTTTTGCTATGTGTTGGAAATATCTTAAAAATGGACAACTTTGTGGGGAAAAAAAAAAATGCATTTTCATTTTTTTTCCACATTTTCCTAAAACTACTGGAAAAAAAAATGACTCAAAAGACTCATTATGCCTCATAGATTATACGTTGGGGTGTCTGCTTTCCAAAATGGGGTCATTTTGTGGGTAGTTGGTGTCTTAAGAAATGAGATAGGTCTTCAGTACATCAGGTGTGATCAATTTTCAATGATTTGCACCAAAGCTTGTAGACTATATCTGACAAAAACCAAATAATATACACCAATTAGGGTTATTTGTACCAAAGATATGTAGTCATATAATATTGGCCAAAATGTATGAAGAAATATTACTAATTTGCAAAATTTTATGACAGAAACAAAGAAAAAGGCATTTTTTCACCAATTTTTTCGTCTTTATTTTTTAATTTATAGCACAACAAATAAAAAACCCAATAGTGATTAAATACCACCAAAAGAAAGCTCTATTTGTGTGAAAAAAAGGACGCAAATTTAATTTGGGTACAGTGTTGCATGACTGAGTAATTGTCATTCAAAGTGTGAGCGCTGAAAGCTGAAAATTGGTCTGGGCAGGAAGGGGGTGAAAGTGCCCTGTAGGCAAGTGGTTAAGAGAACAAATTTTCCAACACTGAGGGCTGCTCTCCAAGACTTAAACTGGCCATACACCTATAGATTATCTGCAGATTTTCTATGGTTAGATGGAAAAAGTGGGAGATTCCTCCATCCACAAAGTTTAGGGAACATGGAGAAATCTGTTGCACTTTTTCCATCTAACCATAGAAAATCTGCAGATAATCTATAGGTGTATGGCCAGCTTTAGACTGGGTGGGAATATTGGCATCGATGAACACAGAACATAAATGGGAATTCTTCAAAAAGACTGTATCCGAACTCACTGCAAAGTACATTCTCATGGGCAAGAAGTTTAAAAGGCTAAAAATAAAACCTATGTGGCTCACGGCCATAGCTAAAATGGCTATAAAAATAAGAAAAGAACTTTTAAAAAAATATATATAAAAAATTAAGGAACACTATCATCATTTAAATGCTACTAAGAATACAACAGAATATGTAAAAAGTAAATCAAGGATGCAAAAATTCAAAACGAACGGCAGATTGCAAAAGATAGGACAAACCCCCCAAAAATTCTTCAAATATATTAATAGCAAAAAGGTCAGGTCTGAGCATGTAGGCCCTTTACAAAATAATGTAGAGTGGGTGACTGGGGACAAAGTCAAGGCAAAATGTATTAAATACTTTCAGCTCAGTGTATACAAAGGGGCATGGGGAGCTCATGTCCATAATGGGGATGGTACTGACACAGCCCCAAACGATACACAATGGCTCAAAAGGGATATGGTCCAGAAATATTTAGACAGAATAAAAGGTGGATAAAGCACCTGGATTCTAAAAAAAAAAAAAAAAAAAAAAAAATTGAGCTCTGTCATTTCAAAGCCATTATTTCTTTTTTTTTTCTTTTTTCTTTTTTCTAATTTTTAGGGACTCGTTAATAACCGGAATGGTACCACTGGATTGGCGTAGGGCCAATGTGGTGCCCATGTTTAAAAAGGTATCAAAGTCTCACCGAATAACTATAGACCTGTTAGTTTAACATCTATAGTTGGGAAGATACTGAAGAGTTTAATAAAAGACTACAGGACGAGTTCATGCTGAAAAAAAAAATATTTTAAGCAACAGACAGCATGGATTCATGAAAGACAGAAGTTGTCAAACAAACCTGATTTCTTTTTATGAGGAGGTAAGTAAAACCTTGGACAGAGGGGTGATTTTGGACGTGGTATACTTGGATTTTGCAAAAGCGTTTGACACAGTTCCCCACACACAACTATTGTGTAAGGTAAAGTCTACAGACTTGGAAAGATCAATTTGTAATTGGATAGAAAACTGGCTAAAAAAAAAAACACAAATTCAGAGAGTAGGGGTTAATGAGTCTTACTCAGAATGGTGATGGTCTAAGGTCATCAGTGGTGTAACACAAGATTCAGTGTTCGGACCCTTACTTTTTAATATCTTTATAAATGATGTAGGGTCTGGGATTAAAAAGTACCATTTCTGTCTCTGCAGATGACACCAAGCTATGCAGTGGAATAACATCCATACAGGTTGTCTCCAAAGCTCAGCTTAATGCACTAATTGGGCAACTAAGTGGCAAATGAGGTTTAATGTTGATAAATGTAAAGTTATGCACTTGGGGGCAAAGAATATGCATGCATCATACATACTAGGGGGGTAGAACTGGGGGAATCCATAGTGGAGAAGGATCTGGGGGTTTTGGTAGATCATAAGCTCAATAATAGTATGCAATGCCAAGCTGGGGTTTCCAAAGCAAGCAAAGTCCTTTCTTGTATTGAGAAGTATTGACTCCAGAAAGAGATATCATTTTGCCCCTGTACAAATCATTAGTAAGACCTCATCTGGAATATGCAATCAAGTTTTGGGCACCAGTTCTCAAAAAGGATATCGGGGAACTGGAGAAAGTGCAGAGAAGGGCAACCAAACTGATAAGAGGCATGGAGGAGCTCAGCTATAAGGAAAGATTAGAGGAACTGAATTCTCTCGAGAAGAGGAGATTAAGGGGGGGATATGATCAACATGTACAAATACATAAGTGGTCCATATAGTGAACTTGGTGTTGAGTTATTCACTTTAAAAGGTCATCAGAGGACAAGGGAGCACTCTTTACGTCTAGAGAAAAAGAGATTTCATCTCCAAATACGGAAAGGTTTCTTCACAGCAAGAGCTGTGAAAATGTGGAAGAGACTCCCTCTAGAACAGGGATATGCAATTAGCGGACCTCCAGCTGTTGCAGAACTACAGATCCCATGAGGCATAACAAGACTTCGACAGCCACAAGCATGACACCCAGAGGCAGAGGCATGATGGGACTTGTAGTTTTGCAACTGCTGGAGGTCCGCTAATTGCAGATCCCTGCTCTGGAGGGAGTGGTTCTAGCCAGCTCAGTAGATTGCTTTAAAAAAGGCCTGGATTTTTTCCTAAATGTACATAAAATAATTGGGTACTGACATTTATAGCTAAAGTTAATCCAGGGGATCCCCTGCTGTAGCAAATTGGAGCATGCTTTACTTGGGATTTTTCACCTTCCTCTGGATCAACTGTGGGTGAAGGATTGGGTACATGGGATTGTAGATTTTTTGTTTTGGTTGAACTGGGTGGTGTCTTTTTTTCAACCTAACTGTCACATATAAAAAATAAAATGCGGGGGGGGGGTCATTTTGAGAAACAGTAGAACACCGATCTTCAGGGTGAATGGGTGTAGTCTGTCTAGTGTGGTCAGTTTTTAATAGGGAAGCAGAGTGACTGTCAGGAACATCTGCTATTTCACACAAAGAAAACAATACCACGTTAATAGAATAAATTTTCATACAAGTAAATGGTAAGGCAGGCACATATGAGGAATATGAAATGTTGGGTTTATATATTCTTTAACCTACATGCGCTTCAGTAAGGCTGTTGGCTTAGAAAAACAACAGGTTCATGCTAATACATTGGCCACACATTATGCAACCACAGGTTGAAAGAAAGAAAAATGCTAGTTTCCCCTGATCAATCCCTCCCGTGGAGCTATTGGTGTTCTGGCTGCAGGAGGTTTCCCAGCTGTCAGAATTCAATGACCACTGCCATTAACTATAGCCATCAGCAGTGATCAAACGAAAAAGGCTGAAGGCTTCACTGCCGGTTTCCCTTACTTACAACGACGGGCGCCTGCACCCGAAGCTAATTGATGAATCGGCTGGGGGACCTGACATCGCTGGATCCCTGGACAGGTAAGTGTCCTTGAATATAAATGTCAGCAACTAGTTATTTGTAGCTGCTGATTTTTTTTTTTTTTTTTTTTTTTTTTTAAAGTCCCCCCCCCAGACTGGAGCCCCTCTTTAAGGCTAGCCAAACACACATAAAATATTTCTCATGCAGCCTGCGGGTTGAACAAGGGAAATGTAATAGCTTATGTCATCAACAATAAACAGCATGAATAGAGGAGTCTGGACCACTGGGTATTGTATACTGACAGCCAGAGCCAGGTAGTGCCAACAGGGCCACCCAGGACTCTGATCTTAAAATGCGAGTCACGTATGGCAGGCTTTAGTATGAAAATAGCTACAAAAGAAGTCAGCACTACTGTAGTACCTTTTTTTCTAGTCTCTTACATTGCTCAAGAAAAATGGGGAGCAAGAATAGCTTACTCCAAAACCTTCCCAAAATAAAGAACACAACCCCTGAGAGATCCAAGCTTCTCACCATTCTTTTAGGGCTATAAAAGCAACAGGGAGGCAAGCGCAATCACCATACTAACTTAATTTCCTTTTATTCAAACCACTTAATAGTGTTCTCATTTAATGGGGTAATTACAGTGCTTAGATAGAATTATTATCCTTTTAATGCATCTATATTTCCTTATGTTGATCATCTCTTACTTAGCTAATCAGCTACCTAGGTAGATAGCTACTGCTTAAATTGTCACACCAAATAACCACATATACCTGTATAAATAAGGCAGTATTTTAAATAATTACCAGACCAAATAACTACATAAATGTCCTATATTGAAATTGCTTTTCATTTGATTAAGCAAACAAAAATGTACAATTCATTTCTGATGTCTGTCAAAAACAGACCCTTGCCCTTGGGACACTATTCTTCCCACTGACACAAAAGACAGGATACTATTCTTTCACTGACGCCAACAGTGGAACAATAATCTTTCCACTTCACCAAGGCCAGGGCACCCAATCCTTCCATTAATAACAACAAAGGGGCACTATTCCTTCAACTGACACCAATGATAGGCATTGGTCCTCCTCCTACTAACCACAAGCACTATATAAATATAAGCAATGGCTTAAGGTATACTGAGTGCGAGCTTCATCTTTACTAAGATATTTGTCCAAGAATGATCTTCTCACTTATTGGACTGAATAAGTTCAATGGAAAGGATAAGAACAGTGGTGGCCCATCCATTAGGGGCGCCGCCCCCTCTGCCACACCACCCACTCCATGTAGAATGGATATATTCATGCAATCTATCCATGGCCACTGTAGCCACCCGCTATTCAGGCGCCCGGCCCCTTTTCGGACACCTGAATTACATCGGCAGGGGTGTATTTTTGAAGCACCTGATTAGAGCCATAGGCACAGTGGCTGCATTTGATGGGGCACAGTGGCTGCATTTTATGTTTTTTTTTTTTCTTCAGTATTTTTCAGTTTGTTTGCGCCCCCCAAAAAATTTTGAGCACCAGCCACCACTGGATAAGAACCTTGGTCATACACACAAACACTATATAGAATTTACTACCATATGCTGCTTTAAAGGCTGTTAGGTTTATTTTTTATGTTGATTACTCTTTTATCAAATGTAGCTGGTTTGTGTATCTTTAGACACCATAAATGATAAGGTGTGCACGAGGCACAAAAAAAGGTTAATGTCCCCACATCAAATCTATCCAGATATCGTGCCTCCTGCTATATACGCCACAACCGTGCACCCATGTCACCTTGTGATCTTGGACTGAAGCCAAATAGAACACATTTCATCATCTGGAAAGCTTATTTTTAATTTGAAGGCTTGCAACAGGCTAGAATGTCAATGCTGTGGTCTGAGCAGTGGAGGAGATAGCTGGAATGATAGCTGCAACACATACAGATGGTAAAGCTGTAAGACAGGCAGGCCAGAGACTAGTCCTAACAGGATAAGGATACTACAGACCAGGAATGTTTAAGTATATACAAACCAACGTATTATTTCCCAAACATTTTAAATGTATGCCTTGCAGCAGAGAAAAAACAAAGACATGTCATTGCTGTCACAGCATTATATTACAAAATCAGAGGAAGATGTGTCTCTCTAATCAGTAAAACCCCCGTTAGACTTACCGGTAATGGTATTTCCATGAATCTTCCAGGACAGCTACTTGAGAGATGATTGGCTCTGCCCTCTACAGGAAACACAAATCAAACACATATTAAAAGGCCCCTCCCTCTCCTCTGACCCACAGTTGTCTGAAGATCAAGTAAACCTCCACCAAAAGTGCAGTCGGCAGAGGAATAACTAAAAAACCACCACCAGGTAAACAAAAAGGAGACCAGTGAATACAGAATAGGGTTGGAATATAGACACTGTCCTGGAAGATTCATAGAAATACTGTTACCGGTAAGTAGAACGGGGGTTCCTTGGTGCTGCCGAGAGACCAAAAAGGAAGGGCTCTGAACTGCCAATGTCTTAGACCGTTCTCCATGAGAACTGCAAGTCTGAGGAACTTTTGATGATTCTGGCAGATTGGTACATGAAGGTAAGCGTCCTGAAGATCCAGGGTTGCCATGAACACTCCTGGAAATAACAGATTCCTTACAGAATACATGTTTTTCATACGGAATAGTCTGTAGACTATGAATCTGTTCAGGACACTTAAATTGATAACCATCCGAAAACCACCGGAAGCCCTTCCTACCAGAAAGATGCAAGAATAAAATCCTCTGAATTTTTTATCTTCCTGAACAGGAGAAATAACCCCCTCAGTTTCCCACATCGCAATCAGATTCTCCATGGCCTGCTGTCTCTCTTGATCCCTCGGCAGATGGGTAAGATGGGGTGGTGGTGGGGGGTTCTGAATTCCAACCTGTAACCTCTATCATTTGGAGGATAAAAGGATTGCTGGTAATCTCTGCCCATTCCTTGATGAAAAGGGGACAACCTCCCTCCTACCCTTGCTCTGGCGTCACTGGGGATTTTTGGTAGGGGCTGAAGGAGCAAAGAGTGCCCCTTTTTGCTTGCCTTTGTTAAATGACCATTTCTTCTTTGCCTGTTGCCTATTGGTCTTAAAATTACCTTTGTTCTGAAAGCCAAGAAAAGGCCTCTTATTCTGGGGCTTATTCCTTGGAGAAGATGGAAACAGTTTCCTCTTTTCAGAGAGACGAGCTAGAACTTCCTCTAAAGGAAGAACCAAATAAGAGCTTGCCCTCAAAAGGTATGCCACAAAGTTTATTCTTGGAGGTAAGATCACCATCCCAAGATTTTGGCCAGATGGCCCGTCTAGCTGAATTAATGAGTGCTGATGTTCTGGCAACAGATTTTATAGAATCTGCTGTCGCATCAGCCAAAAAAGCAACTGACTTGGCAATAAGGGGTAGAGAATCCCTGATCTCCTCTATGGGGGTGTCGGAGGAGAGAAGGTAATCCAGACGTTGGATTCACACGTCTAAACTCCTAGCATTACAGGTGGACGCTACAGCTGGCCCTAAGGAAAAAGCAGAGGCATCCCAGGCCTTATGTAATAAGGAGTCGGACTTTCTATCCATCTGACCCTTAAGGACTCAGAAGTCCTCAAATGAAAGATCTGACTTTTTAGATACTTGTGATATAGGAGCATCTAATTTAGGACATTTGAAAAAAAACCTCCTCAAAATTGGACTGAAAATGGAAATATTCTCTTATGTCCTCTAGACTGGACCAACATTTCAGGTTCTTTCCACTCATAAAGGATCATATCCTTGAGAGAATGATGTACAGAAAAAGACCTAGATTTCCATCCTCGTAGACCTCTGTACATCTTATCCTGAGCAGACTAGGCTTGCTGAGGCATCTCGATCTGTTCAGAAGTATATAACTGACCTTAAATAGTTCATCAATATCTTCAACTGGAAAAAGATAAACCAGTTGAGCTACGAGTATCCTTATCCTCTGATGCATATTCCTCATCAGACGTAGATACCGGATTCTCAACTTCTTCCAGGTCAGAAACATTATGTGAACTAACGGTCTTTGACACCAAGAGAGGTAGAGATCTAGCTGAGACGGAAGGCTTCCGAGTTACAGGCTTAGAAGTGGAAGGACCTAGCCCGGCTACTCTCTACCTCCTTCATAGAAGTCATCAACGCCTTTAAAGAGGCAGTAGACCCAGAACTTGCCTTTGACGGAATACAAGCCTCACAAAATAGTTTTTTTATAACTATCAGAAAGCCTGGCTCTACAGTTCCACCATTTTTTCTTTAGTTTTGTCAACCTAGGAAAAAAAAAAAAAACAAAAAACCACCACACAGGAAACAAAACCATAAAAAAAGGCTTATACAGACCCCCCTGCTGCAGAAGCTCTTTAACCACAGATAATAGCTTACCTTGGGGACAGTATTAGACCTGGATGCCACCGCTGGCTCAAGTCGAGCGGGTGCTCAATCCTCAGTCCTGTCCTCAGACTCCATAGAGGAGAACGTAAGTCGGCTAGGGAGAATCCTCTGACCGCCGATGCACTGCTAAACTAGTCTGCCCTGCGTTTAGCAGACTGTTTCCACAGCAGCGAGTCCCCTGCATTGCACCACGCTGAGATCTTTTAAGAAAACAGCGTCCAGGAAGTGCGTCATGTCACTTCCAGTTCCATCTTGCCCATCACCGGAAGTCCTCAGACGCCATTATGGTACACCAAACGCGGGGAAGACAAGAGGAAGATGCCTCTCCACACAGCTTGTGCCTCGGAGGGGAAGGGACGAGTGCTGATAGATTACATACAGGAGAATCTCCTGTTTACTTGGCGGCCTCTAATTAGAAGTCCAGTCTCCTGGGCTGGCATTGGACGACTGTTCTGTCTATCATAGGAGGCGGGACTTTGTATTAAAGAGACCACCAAGTAAACAGGAGATTCTCCTATATGTAATCTGTCGGCGCTCATCCCGCCCCCCCTGCCTGTCCCCTCAGAGGCTGCAGATGAACATCGAGCAGGCTGCACTGATGGCAATGGTGAGGGCTGCATTCGTGGCACTGGTGAGGCTGCATATGGGCACCAGCCCTTATTTTGCTTCACAGTTCTTTATTTAAAAATTTAAATTTTTCCTGAAACCTCCCTCTTAAAGTGAAGGTGCATATTATATGTCAATAAATACGGTATATGCAAATAACACGCCCGAGCCCATCTCTTCACCACACACAGCCACAAAAGGCAAGAGAATTCTTGTTGGGCAGTGTATTCGTGCTCGGACAAACACACTTAGACCAAATTTTAATGGTTCAAAGAATGTCAGGCAAAATGGTCGGCCCTCACGCATGTTCACTTCATCAAATCTGGCTCGCTTTGAAAAAAGTTTGGAAACCCCTGGCTTACGCTATTGGATATTGAAGTCCTCCTTCCTCCCTCCCCACCTGAAGTCTTGGCAGGTCCCAGAAGACTGCGGGACCATTTACAGTGCGCAGGGCTAATTGCGCAGTGGGCACTTAGCTGTGAAGCCGCAAGCTGTCAGAGCCGGGTGTTCATAGTAAAGATGCCAGCGCCTAATCCTACAGTACCTATGCAGCTGGTGTCATCCATGACCAGGAAGGGACTAATCTAATCTCTCTATGGGTCTTTTATATGCCATGTCTCCAAAGCCATGTCTTCCTTGTAGAGATGGTTGGTCAGAAGACATAGGTCAGGTTACTGATGAGGAATGGGCCTGTATATTGAACAATGTACTCAAAGTGTCCCTCACCTCAGCTCAGAAACTTACCCAGCCCTTTAGCATACATCGCACATATCGCACTCTCCATACTTTACGCAAATGGCATAGAAGAGACTTCCCATTGTGTCCAAGATGCGAAATGCACAACGACACACTCATTCACATGCTATGGCGGTGTCCAAAATTGGTTAAATATTGGACAGAAGTAATGGGTTCTATTAATAGAATCTGGAACCTCAAATTTAAATTAGATCCTAAACTCTGTTTGTTAGGATGGTTGGATGAAGAATTGTATACCCCACTCCGAGTCTTATTTCTTGCCAGAAAACTTATAGCACGTAAATGGCTTTCTACAGAATGGGTTAAAGCTGTAAATGAAGGACTTCTAATGTCCCGTATGCACGACCGTGTGTAGGCTCCATCGCACATTTTCCATCGGAACTTCCGACACACAAAATTTGAGATCTGGATCTCAAATTTTCCGACAACAAAGTCCGTAAATTCCGATCGTGTGTACTCAATTCCGACACACAAAGTTCCACGCATGTTCGGAATCAAGCAGAAGAGCCGCACCGGCTATTGAACTTCAACCTTCTCGGGTCGTCGTACGTCACCGCGTTCTTGACGTTCGGAATTTCAGACAAGATGTGTGTGATCAAGTGTATGCAAGACAAGTTTGAGCCAAAATCCGTCGGAAAAAAAACATGGATTTTGTTGTCGAAAAATCCTATCGTGTGTACAGGGCACTACAGAGAAATTGACCTACCAGCTTAGGGGTAGCCTGACAAAATTTGAGCGTATATGGGATGTCTGGTTGGATATTCCAGGCTTGGCTTCAGCTCAGTTAGTTCGCAACAGAATTCTTGGGGGCGTGACCTCCTCAGTATGATTGTAGCCTTACTCACTAAAGCCAAATTATATGTATTGAGGGCAGCTGACATATAATTATTCATATTTTCTTCTAAATTATACTAAAAACATTATATGTAGTGTGGTGGGGATTTGACGCAGAGAGGTTGACTGATTGGTGTTTTTCTACCCGTTTTAGATACATCTGGAACCCTTCCACATCACGCCCTTTTTGTTTGGGGTGAATACCTCCCTTGCCTTGATCGGAGATCCCAAGGCTTTGGGGTGCGGTGATAGGGTGAGAGATGCGTAGAGGACACAATGTGATACACGAATAAACATACGAGATAACTTGTTGACTATACTGTACAATGGTTTATTATGCATGGTAAATTCCTAAGCTCTTCGTTACGTTAAAGTGTTCCACTGTCACAAACTGTGAAAATTCAACATCTCTGCTGCAATTAAATAAACCTACCCGCCTGCTCGCAGCTCAGCTTACACTGTCGTCACAGTCCCTGTGCGCCAGGATGATCGACTCCTGTGCATCATCCCGCACTGGCCAATGAAGATGGCCAAAGACCAACACCCAGAAGATGCCAGCGATGGACTGGGATCGTTAAAGTAAAAGGCATGTTTAGTTCCGCTTTAAGCCATGGTCACGTGATTGAAGCACAGAAACGTCGCTTCTTCTATTTATTTCCTACTTGGTCCCTGTCCTATTTTCCTTGCTTTGATCTGACCCTGTTAAGAGGGTGGCTACATTCTTTCTCCATGTTCCTAATGTATGTAGAAATATAGCCACCCTGTATTGCTCACTCTCGAGATTGACTATGGACTATGAGATTTGTAGTTTGCATTGAGCAGTGCACATGACTCCAACCAACGAGCACTGCTTGCTCCAAGAAAAGAAAAGGAAAAAAAAAAAAAAAAAAAAAGGGAGGAGAGGTTCGGGAGCTCAGAGCTCACAGCTTATCAACAGCTCAGCATATATTGTAGGTACTCCAAGGGCTTGGGAAAATGGGAAAGGATGATATAGAAGGTTTATTGCACTGAGGTTTCAGCATGTGACTTGCTGAAACGTTGCTGTAATAAAGCTTCTATAGTGCCCTCCTTGTTCATCTGTGCAAGGCATTTGAGCGTCCACAATATCCGATGCTACGTTGTTTTGTGTGGAACACCAAGGCATATATTTTGGATGGAGTGCTGATACCGCCTTCCTTTGCAGACACTTACACTAGAAGGTAAAAATATCACAAAGGAGATATGCATGAGAACATAACCGTTATCTCTGTGCTATGAACTATCTTTAGAAAATCATTGCATGATCATTTGCATTCTACAGACAGAAGGGGACCAGGCAGCTGGGAAATGACATTTTCCTCTCATCAAAACTGCATGAAGAGAATCTATAATTCTACATGCATAATGGCAGCAAGAGAAAGTAAGACAAAAAAAAAGGATCAAAAATTAACTAGAACTGTATAATTTATATATATATATATATATATATATATATATATATATGCGCTAATACAAACCGTAACCTACAGAACAGTGGTGGCAAACTTTTTAATATAGGAGGCTTCAAATGCAGCCCATGACATCAAAGGACCATGCATAATATTTAGTGAATACTATTACAGGATATAGTCAAAAGACTATGGGCATGAGACAGGAGCTGGCCAGAGGCTGCGTGACATGCTATAGGAGTTGTTGTAGACTGGGGGCAAACTTCAGGAGGCAGTCACAGACAGAAGATACAGGGCTACACAAAAACTGACAAAGGCCACATGCGGCCTTCAGGTTGGGCACCAGGGCTACAAATAATCAGACAGACAGTCTCAACAATGGTTCCTTCAGAGGTTATTAGGAGTTCCCGAAGCTATGGCTGATTAACCTCTCATTTGATGGTGCTTGCATATCCTGGGTCCAATGTCCCTTGGCAGAGTCTGCTTCATGGCACTGATGCTCTTTTTCACTGTCTGTAAGTGGCATTTTGACTCACCACTGTAAAAGGGGCTTCTTGCCACTGACCACCAAAGTAAGGGGCATTTTTCCACTTACCATCAACTGATTTTAGCAAGGGTTCCCCAAGAAATTATTTCAAGGGTTCCTTGGGGAAAAAAAAAAGTTGAGAAAGGAACCAATCAAGAACCAAGTTTCATGGGACAGATAACACCACAATTAAAATAAAGTAAAAACAATGTCAAAATGAAAGAAAGCGTAGGCAAACAGCTAAGTTGACAGTTGACTATAGATCACACTTATTTCTCACCTGCTCTGTTGATCAACACTAAGCGCAGCAAACTGTTTTCTTATTTGTTTTTTGTTATTTTGCTTCTTAGCAAGATCTTTACTGCAGCTGGTATTTGATGATCAGTTCTTCTATCCAAAAGGCGCTAAGGTTTTATATATTTTTTTCTGTCAAATTTCCTACACTAGGCTTCTTTGTCCAACACATCCCACTGCATAGGCAAGGCAATTTCCTTTGTGTCCCATCTGCTTAGTTCGCACAAAATTAGGACACGCACCACTTTCTTTCATGGCATGTAATGTGACACTATGGTGCATAAGGCCACTATTTACATAGGTATCATTCAGTCAGCAGGGGATCCATGAGCAGACCCCCTGCTGAATCGGTGCAGAATGTAATGGATGCAACTACCAGAGCTTATTGGACCAATATTAGATCTATGGGCAGCCAGGGTTAATCAGACTTGCGTTCATTCACATCAGGTTACCTCAGATCCATCACATTTAAGGCTCAAAAACTGGAAAAGGAAGCAGAAAGAAAGCTTTTTCACTTTTTTTTTTTTTTTCCGGACCTGGAAAGGCTCAGAGGTAATCTGCGCCCCCCCTCCCCCCATAGACTAACATGGAGCTTCTGATCAGGCCCACCCAAACCTGATCAGAGCGCCTGTGTGACAGGGGCTTTACAGTGAATGAGATATATACACATACTGATAGATCTATCAGTCTATATTTATTACACACATATATGCATACATGGAGTACAGTGCACACCAACGGTCACGCTATAACAGCTGCTGGTGTAAATGAGTCCTGAATCTAGCTTAGCTGCACAGGGAATAATGAAGACTAGTACAAAAACCAAACAAATATATATCACACAGTATTATGTATTTTATTTTCACATGGGTAGTATAGAGTACTTTATATCTGCCTGCACTTTTTAAAAGGAAAAACATTAGGAGTTGATTTACTAAAACTGGAGATTGCAAAATCTGGTGCAATTATGCATAGAAACGAATCAGCTTCCAGTTTTTTTTCTTTTTTTTTTTTTTGTCAAAGCTTAAAAAAGAGAAGTATGGGGGGGTTCCACCTTTTATACTTACCCAAGTGGATGCAGCATGGGACTGAAGCTGCATCTGTCCTCCGGCGTCTCTACACAGAGCCAAGCGATCGAACATCGCCGATGGCTCGGTTCTGACAGACCTGAGGGGAGAGCTGCTGACTGTCAATCAGCAGCTCTCCTCTCTGCTCCTCCACACTCACTGTAATGCTGAGCTGTGGAGGGGCGGGGAGTGAGAGTCTCAGGCTCTCAGCGGCTCACTAAGAGGCTGAGATAGGCATCAGTCAAGGCACGTGGCAGATCCAGACTTCATTGTCGTAATGACGCAGTGCCTGGACTGATTCCTGTGATGTCAGCAGAGAGCGGGTCACAGGAGTGCAAAACGAATTACACTCCTGTGACCCTTAGAAGCCCAGCTAAACAAGCTCAATGTTGGACTTCTCCTTAAAGCCTAGGTTCACACTGATGTGGGTTTGAAATCATGCGAGTTCAGACTTCAAACCCGCATGTCAGTCCGACTTCGGGTTCCTGCACAGATGTCCATTGAAATCGCCCACGAAATCGCCAAAAGTAGTGCATTAACTACTTTCGGTAATCGGTGCGGTGTCGCACCGATTGCCGGTGATTTGACATGTCAAATCGCATGTCAAAACTGCCCGATGTGAACGTGGGCTAACTGAACAAGCTGAAAATAGAGGCTGATTGGCTACAATGCACAGCTGTAGTATTACAAGAAATGCATTAGGATTCAACATGCAAACAATATAGTTTACCACTTATTCAAATAGCTAAAACATAATAAAAAAAAAAAAAAAAAAAAAAAAAAATGGTAATAATGACACCACAGATACCCTGCATGCGTACTATACAAATTTAGATCTTTCTAGCACACTACAAAACTGGGGCACTCAAACAATATTGATCAAGCAGAGTGACAGCCACTCACAGGCCAATCATACACAATGAGGAACGCGTGGTGTCTGTTACGACAGTTGGGTCTATTTATAAAAGATTACTGCAGGGCTGGACAATCATCAGGACCCAGGTAGCCAATATTCCTAAAAAATTACAACTGGGACCTTTTGAGGCTCTCTAGTTGCAGTCAATGGAGCTGGCTCCTGGATCGAAAAAACTGACTATTGACTTTCATATTAAACTTGTACCCCTGGATTAAAACACGCCTTCCCTGGGATAAAGATACATTGCCTCCCCCACACATGTCTAAATAAAAAAAAAAAAAAGGCCCATCTAAGAGGCCCCTTGGACCCATGTAACCATACACACACACACACACACACACACACACACACACACACACACACACACACACACACACACACACACACACACACACCATACCTGGCTTATGCCCCTGGAAGCTGGAAATGACTGAAGTAAACCATGCTACTCCAGTGATCTCCACTTGCTTCCAGGTCCCATACTGAGTGGCCAGCCTAATGTAGTGTGGATTTACAAAGTCAGACACTCGGCACGGGCACCATTTACAGAATAATCTGTATTCACCAAAATGAATGCAAAGCGTTCTTTGATTTGAACGAGGTGGAGATGCTTGAACGCAACATCATGCTCTCAACCTCATTCAATCAGAGAACGCTTTGCATTCAGATGATGCAAAGTATTCTCTGAATGGTGCCCAGACCGAGTTACCAACCTCCTGTGTTCAGTAAGTAGAGGTGTAACTGCTTGGCGCGGGACCCAGAAGCAAGTGAAGATCACTGGAGTAGTGTTGTCTACTTTAGCAATTTCCAGCGGCATCGGTTAAGTATGCCATATACAGTTATATTGGTCCGAGCCGGACCAATGTAAATATGCAAAAATATACTGTGCCAGAAATTCATGTATATGATGGGGCCTCAAGCACTAAAGCTTTTTCTCTTCCATTTGCTTCCTGGGTGCATCCCTATTTTGGGTGCCTGCATGATGTTGGACACATCGTATTGGATGTTCAGTGAAGAGGCCCTCTCGGGATCCAGAAGAGGACCAACATCTGGTGGAGAGGAGTCAAGAACCAGCTAGTCCAGGCTAGATTAGTGGTCCCCTGCACTAGGCAGTGTTGAGGGACTTTGACAAAGAACTTACAGTAGGTGAACATACCTGTCCTCACAAAGGTAAGATCTGGGAAACAGGGTGTTAAAAAGATAGCCACCGCCCAGAGTGGGGCTTTAATGAATCCTTAATTTGCTAAACCACTTAAGGATCACCCCGCGTATATATACACCGTGGCAGGGCGGCTCTTAAGCGCAAAATCACGTACCTGATTTTTTTTCTTCCTGCTTCGGGATGCGCGCACTGCTCCTGCTGTAAATGGGCACAGCTGGAGTCAATTAGCAGGTCTGGGACCCACTGGTCGTTCTCAGGCGGTCTGCCTATGTAAACAATGCAGATCGCTGTTCTGCCAGGGAAGCAAATGGAGATCTTGTGTTTCTGTTAAGCAGAAACACAGATCTCTGTTTTCCTCCAGTCACAGCACAGCATTCCCCCCACAGCGCCTTAAGCGCTGCTTGTTTTAGCTGTTTAAGCAGCGCTTTTCGGCCGCGGGGGGGGGGGGGGTGGGGGGGTAGTGCCGTTAACCCTCGTTATCAGCCAAAAGGGGTTAAAAGCGCCCACATTTCAAAGGGGCAGGGCTGTAAACAGCCTTCCCAAACCAACGTCTGCAAGCGCACCACCCCACTGTGGAAGCACCTTGGGCTTTTACATTTGGGCATCATGGGAGGCAGTTTTCAGGTGCTATTTCTAACGCTAAAATGCCTCTGTGTGAAAGGGGTCTTAGTGTCAGATTTGTCCGCCACGATGTCTCGCGAAAAAAAAAAAAAAAAAAAAAAAAAAAAAAAAAGGGGAACGGATGATTACAATTATTACTAGCAAAAACAATTAAAAAAAAAGTCCATAAATATATCCCATAGTTTGTAGACGCTATAACTTTTGCGCAAACCAATATACGATTATTGGGTATTTGTTTTACCAAAAATATGTTGCAGAATAATACATATTGCCCTAAATTGATGAAGAAATTTGATTTTTTACATTCAATTTGACATCAATTTTATTTGGGTACAGCGTCGCACAATTGTCAGTTAAAGCAATGCAGTGCCATATCTCAAAAAAATGTCCTGGTTAGGAAGGGGGAAAAAAATCCTTCTGGCGCTAAAGTGATTAAATCTGCTCACATTCTCCAGATTTATATAGCTGGCCTGCGAATATTGCAAAGGATGTATTCAGATGAACTGCAACTAGGCAGAGGGAGGAGAGGAGGAGGAGGCTGCTTCTCCCAGCTGAGTCTCCCTTGGGTAAGAATCTCTACAGACACTTATGTAAACAGTCAGCCTGATGTGCAGGTCTACACCTGATCAAACCCAGCAGTGATCCATGACTAATATCTGCATCACATTGTAGAAAACAGAGATCCTCGTCTGGGGTTCTACCCGGCCCAGAATCAATAAACAAATACTATATGCCCGCAGAATCAATGGTGGACTTTCAGTCCCTAACCTACAAACCTACTATATAGCTGCAAACATAACCCCGTTATCCCAACTCCATGCACAACACCAAATGCCGCTATGGGCCACTATGGACCTAGTGGACTCACACCCAACACCAATCTCCTCATTGCCCTGGCTCCCTCCCACACATCGTCCTCTCGTGACGGGGCCATGTCTAGCCCATTCCCTTCGCATGTGGGACTCGATAAAGTATTCGGCCGGCCTGATTTCTCCTCATCTACCCCTACTTCAATTTCCCCAGTGCCCATTGTTCCCACCAGGCTGGGAAAATCCCCAGCAATTCTCCTGGTGGAAGACAAACGGATTCACGGACATTCACTCTTTTTTCACCCCTACCAGGATAATATCATTCGAGGCTCTACGCTCCTCTCACGATATTCCGTTACGTGAACACTATAGCTACCTGCAGATTCGCCACTTTCTCCAGGGGCTTATAAAATCTCAACCGACCCCTTACATTTTGACCCCCTTCGAGAACTTCTGCAGAGCAAGACCCCAAACCTCGGGTTTAATATCACTGATCTTTTCCTCTATTATTACCTCTAAAAAACCACCGACACGACTCTGTCACCTTCAATGGGAAAGGGAACTAGGAAAACAGCTCGATCCGGAGGATTGGCAGGTCATGACTTTAGCAATATCCAAATGCTCAAAGAATGTAATCTTTTTAGAAAATGCCTATAAGATACTTTACAGGTGGTACTACACACCTGCTAGACTGACCCGGTTCTTTCCAGCCTACTCTCCCTTGTGCTTCCGAGGGTGCTCCCAGGAGGGCACAATGTCGCACATCTGGTGGACCTGTCCGAGGGTACGCAGATTATGGATTAGAGTTTACTCCCTCCTCCGAAGCATACTCCATGCTGACCTCAAAAAGGATCCGTTCGAGGCACTTCTCTACAAACCAATTGCGGAGCTGCTTCGCCCAGAGCGCCAGCTGGCTCTGCATCTCTTTACTGCAACCAAACTAACGATAGCTAGGGCATGGAAGACACAGACACTAAGTTATGAGGCGGTTAAGAATCGCATGGATGATATAATGGTTAACGAAAAGCTGACCGCTGTCCTTTCGGACACTCATGATAAGTTCCTGAAGGTATGAAGGCCATGGGTCGAATATACTAAACCCACTAGATTTGACACCACCCTTCTTAGGATTTAATGCACTCTTGCTCCCCACCGCAGGGACCCACCCTCCCCCCTTTCTTCCTCTCTTCTCCTTTCCCCCCTATTCTTTACTCCTCCCTTCTCAACTAATCTCTGCCCCTAGCTTTTCTTTAACCTCCCTTTCAAAAATGTTTTCAGCCTCTGTTATATTCTTATTGTTTTGTTTTTCTCTGATTTACTAGCATACTTATTTTATTTATAAGATGCTAAACTTTTTGTTATGTTTATTCATGATGCATTATCTACACTGTTAAACTGTCAAATTGCTATGGTTATCAATAAAACCCTTTGTAAAAGAAAACAGAGATCCTCAGGTTTTTAAGGCACAGAGACTTTCCTGCGACAAATCGCAATTTGTCAATTTTTGGAGAACGTCACAAACCCTTTTCAATATAGGAGCACTATGGTGTTTGTTTGCTCATACATTGTCTACTTGGCACGTGCACAGAAACAAATAAAAAAAACTATTGTTTTTTTTATCGTCCAGTCCACATCGTGAGTTATACTATTTAAAATGTATTAAAATGCATGTACACATACACTATGCTCTGAGTTCAGGAGCAGTGCAGCATTGTTGCCACACCATCAGAGGAAGCTGCATTAGTAAACCCTGATGGCTTTTACTTCCTCTTTGTTCCCCTGCAAAGTGAAAGCATAATGGGCTAGTATGCATCGTATACAAGCCCATTATGTGCCACTTACCTGCAAACGAAGCCCGCA
Source organism: Aquarana catesbeiana (assembly GCF_042186555.1). NCBI lineage: Eukaryota > Metazoa > Chordata > Amphibia > Anura > Ranidae > Aquarana > Aquarana catesbeiana. Next base: position 124,246,352 of record NC_133326.1, read on the forward strand.
ATGTCCCCGCTGGAGAAAGCATCCATCTTCATCCCTCTTCCTTCCAGAGCCGCGGACTCCGTCTCTCTGACTGGCTGGAGTCGCTTAACGTCACTCACGCGCGGGAGCGACAGTCAGGGCACGTGCCCTTTCTATAGTGCGCGAACACGCCGATGACGTCGGCGCAAGCGTATATGCTAAATATTTCCTAAACCGTGCAGGTTTTGGAAATAATTCCAGTACCTACAGGCAAGCCTTATTATAGGCTTACCTGTAGGTAAAAGTGGTCTGTAAGGGTTTACAACCACTTTAAAGTGGACTTCACTGCCCCAGGATAAGCAGGGAATTGTTGGACTAAGAAAAAACTGTAGGTGCCGATGCAGTTATAATTAAATCAGTATTTAATCCAAAAGCAAATATTTATTATATTGCAGCTTAACAATTCTTAGATGTCATGGCTGCATTCATTTTCCAATTTAGGCTCTTTTCCTTATTTTCACCTGGTGATCCTGTCAGCCAGTCTGTTTTTTTTTTTAAAGAACAAGCTCTCCCAGAGAATGTATCAGTTGTTCAGGGATGAGACAAACCACTTACCACTGACAGGGGTGCTTACACTGTTCAACTTTAAATTTATTCATGTGAAAAACTTATCCAAAACTGTTTGCTGCAACTAATTATAAAATGTTAGCGGGGGTCTGGCTTCAATTTGTTAGTGTATTTAAATCTGCTAGTACATCTAACACTCCTCTCCCCCCCCCCCCCCCCCCCCCAAACTGTGCACTTTCATCCAGAGTGGGGGCACTCTAATACAGAAGGTGTTAATGGCCAGATCAGCAGGTGAAAAAGAGGAAACAAGACTAAGAAAATAAAATTAATGCAGGAACCACATCTAATGATTGGTGAGCTGCAATATATTACAGTTTTGGGTTTAGTAATGCTTTAACTGAGGGGTAGGCAACCTCGGCCCTCCAGCTGTTTTGAAACTACAAGTCCCATGAGACATTGCAAGACCCTGACAATCACAAGCATGACTCCTAGAGACAGAGGCATGATGGGATTTGTAGTTTCACCACAGCTGGAGGGCCGAGGTTGCCTACCCCTGGGAACTGTTGTGGCAAATATTTTCTTTTTTTTGGAAGGCCATAAGTTCCCTTCCCCCTAAGAATGCATTGGAAAATTGCCTAGCATTTCGTAATTTAACAAATAATTTCCTACACTGGCACTGTGTCAAAAAAAAAAAAAAAAAATGGAGAAATGCACTTAATCAGGCTACTTACGAGATAAACATAGAAATCACATGATAGAATTGTCAAAAATTGTGCAAGAGATACAGCATTACCAATCTAGACAATGAAACTCTGTAAGGCCAGGTTCACACTGGCAGGATAGGACGGTCATCCTACTTTCCCCTGCGACGACTTTGAGATAGTCTGACTTGTCCTTTGACCAATCAAAGCAATCCCAGTGTGACAAAATTCCTTTTACTGCTGCTGTAATCACCATGTCAGATGGTCAGGACAAGGATCTGATTGACCCGACTTCAATGATATTCAATGGGCTGAAGTAGGACCAAAGTTGGACCAAATTAGTGCAGGAACCATTTTCTAAGTTGGACTGACCTGTGTCAAACCAGTTAAGACGGCTCTCATAGGGATCCACTGATTTGTACACGTCATGCGACATGTGCTCCCAAAGGCGCAGCGTATGTCATACCGGTGTGAACCCGGAATAAAAGAGATTTGGCAAATGTCACCTAATGCATTATCATTCACTTTCAGCACTGGTGAATGGAGTATTGAATAAATCAGGCAAGAGTCATAAACAAAACAATTAACAAGCAAGTGTGAAGGAGTCACTAACCAGTCCACAAACAGTTCCACACTGGCACATAGTGGGACCCAGGGAAAATGGTAACATACTGGTAAAGATGCTAGCAAAGTCCATCCAGCTTTCAAAATGAAAGAACATTAAATGCAATTATGTGTGTTACAGATAGGATGGTGGTATAAGCACTCAAGCCAAGAGGAATTGCCTCTTCAATCACCCTTTGTCTATGAAAACATGTTTTTAGCAGAAATGACTGCCGTTTTACATAATCATTCCCCAGCCTCTGAAAACTTCTCCATGAAAATTCCTTCAGCTTCAAGATGGGTTTCCTTACATGAAGGGCTCCAAACAACATTTAAATGAGAATTGAATTAGGGCTTTGACAAGGCCGGTCCATAACCATCCATTACTCTTTTTTTCTCCAAGTGGTTACTTGGTGGATTTACTAGTGTCATTCGGATCATTATTGTGATGAACAAGTCATTTCTGGTTTTGGACAGTAGGCCCCACAAAGCACGCTTTTTATTGATGCAGAATTCTTAGTTTCATAGTAGGTAAGGTTGAAGACAATAGTCCATCCAGTTCAACCTGTGTAGGTGCATGTGTCAGTGTCTATAATTATTTCCCATATCCCTGTATGTTGTGTTCTTTAAAGAGGAGTTCCACCCAGGGGGGCCGTCAAAAAAAAAAAAAAAAAAAAAATTAAAAGTCAGCAGCTACAAATACTGCAGCTGCTGACTTTTAATTGGACACTTACCTGTCCCTGGGTCCAGCGATGCGGGGGATCGAATCCCCGCTCGTCCCCCCCCTCCGCTCATCGGCATTTCAACTGTGGGCGCCGGGCTGTGGCTTCACAGCCTGGCACCCACTGCGCATGCGCGAGGGGCGCCACGCGCCGTGATTGGCCGCTCAATCACCTGGGACCTGTAATGGGTCCCAGATGATTGACAGGAGGGAGGGAGCAGAGCGGAGCCCTTCCTGTGCCTGGGGGGAAGTGATGTCACCAGCCCAGGCAAAGGAACAGGCAGACTACGAGGGACCACCTAGCAACAGGCATTTAGAGGTAAGTGAAAAAAAAAAATATATATCCAAAATGTTTTTTTGTTTTTTTTTTTTTTTTTTTTAGCATTTTTACAGGTATTTTTGTTTTTTGGGTGGAACCCCACTTTAAGATGCACATCCAAGAGTCTCTTAAAAATATCCATACTCCCTGCAGCCACCACCAATTGTGGAAGAGAGATTTCCACATCCTTATTTCCCTAACAGTGAAAAACCCCCTGTGCAGTTTAACGGTTAAACCGCTTCTCCTCCATTCTCATTGTGTGGCCCAATGTCCTCTTACACGCCTTGAGACTGAATAGTTTTTTTCCTGTGCTGGGATCACCATTGAGGCATTTATAAATCACCATCATATCTCCTTTCAAGCGTTGTTTCTCCAGTGAGAATAAATGTAGTGTTTGCATTTGTTCCTTGTAATCCTCCAGTCCCCTTATTCGTTTTGTTGCCCTTCTTTGGACTCTCTCAAGTTCCAGCACATCCCTTCTGAGGACTGGTGACCAGAACTGGACAGAATACTCCAGATGTGTCCTAACCAGAGTTTTATAAAGTGCCATGATTATAGTTTTATTCCTGAAGAATATCCTTTTTTTATGCATGCTAATATTCTGCCAGCTTTGGTAGCTGCAGCTTGACAAAGCATGCTATTGCTCAATCTGTCATCTACTAGGACTCTCAGATTTGACTCAATGACTGGAAGCTGCCAGGTCCTAAAGCAGCAAAGCAACCCCATGCTATAAGATTCCCACCACCATGCTTCAGTCGGTAAGAGGTGCTTCTGGAATTCTGCCTTTGGTTCATCCCTAATGTGTCTACTGTTACTGCCAAACCATTTCTATATTTGATAAATCAGTCCACAGCGCATTGTTCCAAAAGGCGTGGTCTTTGCCTACAAGCTCAATGGCAACCTGAAGTCTTATTCTGTTATTTTTGGACAGCAAACGCTTTTTCCTTGAACACCTCCCATCTTGCTAAATTAATGCAAGCTCTGATTGTAGATGTGTGCAGTTTAACAGCAAGTGTTGCAAGAGTTACCTACTGATCCTGCAGTGAAATTCTGACATTCATGGAAACATCTTGGCATCAAATGGCCAGCTCCAGGGCTGAATTTGCTAGGTCGACCATTTCTAGACAAACTTAGAAGTTTAAAATTCTACGCCATTTGTAGATAGTCTTCCTTACAGTGAAATACTCAATTTTAATCACTTCCAGTCCAAGGATGTCATATGACGTCTTTGACTTTCAGTGGGGATATCTGAATGATGCCTGAAGCTACAGGCTTCTCTGGGCTCTCCCGTGCCATCGGGGACCCGGAGAAAGAATCAGCCGCCACCAGATGACGAGCAGAGATTTCCGGTGACCATATGGTCACCAGTCATCTCTATGATCATCGGAGGCCTGGGTGCGATGTTATGACATCAAGTTCTGGCTGCGACGTTATGACATCACGTCCCGGCCGCGGTTGTAAACAAAGCCGCGATCGCGGCTGGAAAGCATGGGATCACTATTTTTTTTTTTTTATCTCATGTATTCCAGCCTGGAGAGATGTGGGGTCTTATAGATCCCACATCTCGCCATAAAGAGGACCTGTCACGCACTATTCCTATTACAAGGGATGTTTATAATATATTTATATATAAAAAATTTTTAATAAAATAAATTTAAAAGCCCCGTCCCTGTGTGCTTGCGCACAGAAGCGAACGCACACATAAGTCCTGCCCACATATGTAAACGCCGTTCAAACCACACGTGAGGTATCACTGCGTGCATTAGAGCGAGAGCAACAATTCTAGCACTAGGCCTCCTCTAACTTTAAACTGGTGACCTGTAAAAGAATTGAAAGCGTCGCCATGAGTGTGCACAATTTTAAAGCATGACATGTTGGATATCTATTTACTCTGTGTAACATCATCTTTCACATTATATAAAATAAGTATGTGCTAACTTTACTGGTTTTATTTTTTAATTAATAATTTTCCCAAAAAAATGCGTTTGAAAAATTGTTGGGCAAATACTGTGCAACATAAAAAGTTGCAATGACCGCCATTTTATTCCCTAGGGTGTCTGCTTAAAAAAACATATATAATTAATTACATAGTTACATAGTAGGTGAGGTTGAAAAAAGACACAAGTCCAACCTATGTGTGTGATTATGTGTCAGTATTACATTGTATATCCCTGTATATTGCGGTCATTCAGGTGATTATCTAATAGTTTCTTGAAGCTATCAATGCTCCCCGCTGAGACCACCGCCTGTGGAAGGGAATTCCACATCCTTGCCGCTCTTACAGTAAAGAACCCTAAATGTAATAATACTTCGGGGGTTCTAATGTTCGGGGGTTCTGAGTAATTTTCTAGCAAAAAAAAAAAAAAAAAAAAAAAAAAAAAAAAAAAAAAGGGATGATTTTTACATGTAGGAGAGGAGTGCTAGAATAGGCCCGGTATGGAAGTGGTTAAATGATTTGGAGAACCTTTTACTCTCTTTCCAACTTCATGAGCATCCTCTACTTTCTTTCTGTGGACCTTAAAGAGCTCTTTTGATCTTTGCATGATGACACTATACAAGTTAATGGCAAAGAGACCACCAGACCCTAGATGCCCGAGGTCTAAAAAGAGGACTGGTTCCAGCTGTATAGTCCCCAAGAAGGTTCTAATCACTGGGACCTAATCTTGAAAAAACAGGTTTTAATTACATAGGTTTGAACTGGTGGGGTGTACTTATGTTCTTTTATGTGAAACATTTTCCGCTTCATAAATTTATATTTTATTTTTATATAATTTGTTCAAGTAGATGACTTGTTTGTAGACACTGTTTGAATGAAGACCTAATGTTTACCACCTACTGTAAAATAAATGTAAACTGATGAGACAGAATAAGGCATTGTCTGATCAGATCACCTGTCACAATGCCAGAAATAAATCAACATGTCAAAGCATTGCCACACGGTTATTGCTCCAATAAACCTCTACATAACTTTAAATCATTTCGCGAGCTGCTTAGGGAGGACAGGTTATGGTGGGACAGGTAAGTAACTCAGGGCACATTACTGATTATACAAGACCCCCCCATCCCCTACAAATCTACCACAAACAGTCCGGAGGAAAACTGCAATTTGACCTCAGTGGTGAGTATTCCAAGTGGACTGAGTAAGCTGACCATACACTGTGCAAACTTCCTCTGGTTCACGATGAATGGTCTGAAATTTGATTTGGGGTTGGCCCCACAAAAAAAAAAAATAAAAATAAAAAAAATAAAAAAAATAAGTAATTGGTAAAAAGAAAAATTGCTGGCTGAAGAGCAGCAACATCCAATCAGATGCAGCCACTATTCAAGTATTTTGAAAGCCTGTGGGGCCAGTTGTCAAAATTCAATAGCCCAGCAGGAGTATCTGTCCATCTGTGCTGTTAACGTAGATAGTGAAATCGGTTTGATTTTTATCTTTATTCAGCCAGTAGGCTAAAAGGACAAAAATCCATCAGTCTATGGCCAGCCCTAAGCAGGCCATACACCTACAGAGGGGGGGAAAAAAAAAAAAAAAAAAAAAAGGAAGAAGAAAGAAAAGGTCTAACCAATTCATCCATCCATGCTAGAACAGTGCAGATGATTGGATCCCTCCTTGGGCTAGAGGTGTCCAGGGATGTCGGCAAGGGGTCTGTCTGGTCGAGATGTCGGCAAGGGGTCCATCTGGTCAAGGGGACCAGGGGACGTTTGGCAAGGGGGTGGGGGGGGGGTCAAGGAATCCAGGGGATGTGAGCAAGGGGTCTGTCTGGTCCAGGGGATGTGGCTGAAGAGTCCACCTGGTCAAGGTGACCAGAGGACGTTGGCGAGGAGGGGGATGTCGGTCAGTCTGGTCGAGGGGTACAGGAAGCGGCGGCGAGGGGGTCCAGGAAGTGGCAGGGATACGTCTAGTCAAGGGGGTCCAAGAGGCGACAGGGGGGGGGGGGGTGTAGGTGTCCAGGAGGCGTCGGCGAGGGGGTCCTAGGAGGCGTCGGCGAGGGGGGGGTCCTCCTGGTCGAGGAGGCCCCGGCGAGGTGGTCCTCCTGGTCGAGGAGGCCCCGGCGAGGTGGTCCTCCTGGTCGAGGAGGCCCCGGCGAGGTGGTCCTCCTGGTCGGTCTGGTCAAGGTGCCCACGTTGGCAAGGGGAGGGGTGGGTTGAGGTATCCAGGGAATGCGAGCAGGGAATGTCTGTCTGGTCCAGGGGACATGGCTGAGGGGTTCGTCTACTCAAGGGGTCTGTCTGGTCAAGGTGCCCAGGGAACGTTGGCGGGGTGGGGGTCCATCAAGTCGAGGGGTCCAGGAGGCTGCGGCGGCGAGGGGGGGGGGGGTCCGTTTGGTCGAGGTGTCCAGGGGACGTCGGCGAGGGGGTCCGTTTGGTCGAGTTGTCCAGGGGACGTCGGCGAGGGGGTCCGTTTGGTCGAGTTGTCCAGGGGACGTCGGCGAGGGGGTCCGTTTGGTCGAGTTGTCCAGGGGACGTCGGCGAGGGGGTCCGTTTGGTCGAGTTGTCCAGGGGACGTCGGCGAGGGGGTCCGTTTGGTCGAGTTGTCCAGGGGACGTCGGCGAGGGGGTCCGTTTGGTCGAGTTGTCCAGGGGACGTCGGCGAGGGGGTCCGTTTGGTCGAGTTGTCCAGGGGACGTCGGCGAGGGGGTCCGTTTGGTCGAGTTGTCCAGGGGACGTCGGCGAGGGGGACCGTTTGGTCGAGGTGTCCAGGGGACGGTCGGCGAGGGGGACCGTTTGGTCGAGGTGTCCAGGGGACGTCGGCGAGGGGGACCGTTTGGTCGAGGTGTCCAGGGGACGTCGGCGAGGGGGACCGTTTGGTCGAGGTGTCCAGGGGACGTCGGCGAGGGGGACCGTTTGGTCGAGGTGTCCAGGGGACGTCGGCGAGGGGGACCGTTTGGTCGAGGTGTCCAGGGGACGTCGGCGAGGGGGACCGTTTGGTCGAGGTGTCCAGGGGACGTCGGCGAGGGGGACCGTTTGGTCGAGGTGCATGTCTGTCACAGAACATCTGTCTGGTTTTTCTGTGGAGCCAGTGGGCCACCAACTTGCGTATTTGAATACTGGATGGTAGGTCATCAAATCTGGGAAAGCTATAGGTTAAACTGGTCTGGTCAAACTGGCATGTGGTGTGAATCTATGCTGGTTATTCAGTTGTACCAGAACCACAGCGCTGCATTTGCAACAAAAAGCCAACCGTTTTCACAGCCAGTCGTCTATAATCACTTATCATCAGCCAGTAGATATCAAATGAGGACATGATCCCCCAATAATACTAAGCAACATCAGCAATAAAGATGGACCATACCAATCCTGATCAGCTGGTGGGGGGGCTTCATTCTGCTAAGTCACCTATGCAGCACTGGTGACACAGGCTGTAGGTGACACCCCGAGGATGGGGACATGGCAGAACACCCCCGTTGTCAGCCCGTACTAATCCGCCCTCTGCAGATATCTGAATAGAGCTCGCACGGTGATATCGGAGCCCCGATCGCCCATGTATGGGCTGTCACTCGTCATACATTATAATTGAGCACAGCTGTCTGTGTCAGCAGCATCACTGACACTGGGCCTCGGAGCTTGCACTCATTGCCACCTTCCCCTCCCCCTCCGTACCTGCACTCCGATCCCCGAAGGAGGCAGCCTGTGTCCGGTGATGTGTCCGCTTTTTGTCGGGCTGCCGGTGTCCGGGCCCGTTCTGATCACAGCCGCAACGGTTCTACTTGTCAGAAGAAAGGAAAGGGCGGAGACTCGGGAACACACCCAGGAAAGGGCGGAGACAGCCGCCATGTAAACACAGCACGACCAGCTACTCACACCCATACATTATATATACGGATCATCTTCACTAATATCCCATCTACAACTACTGTCACCTCTGCCATCATATACTGTATATGACACACCGATCAGCCATAACATTATGACCAGCCGCCTTATCCCATAGAGGAGGTATGGACTCCTCCACACCTGTGAAGGGTGCTGTGCCCTCTGACTGGTCCTAGCAGATCCTTCATTACACAGGGGACATCCCATATCATCTGTCCATGCCGGTGTCACGTCACATTCGGCTACACATCACATTTTGCTACCTGCTGGAGTGCGCATGCGCGATGCCGCCATATGTGTTCCAACACTGTTGCAAGACCACTTTGCCACAGGGCCGCTTCGCTCAGCATAATTATAATCTAACTCTATGGACTCTAACTCCACTTGGATGGTGGGGCTTGAACCTGGACTCAGGGGTGTGGCCACAAAATTCTGCCCAAGCGCAGATCGCCACAGTGTTGGAACGCATATGGCGGCTTCGCACATGCGCAGTCCAGCGGGTAGCCAAATGTGATGGGTTGCCACATGTGACGCTACACCGGGCCGTGCTTTGTTGCAGAGGTCTTCCGTTCATCCTCAGGAAGTCCCATTGATTTCTATTGGGACACAGCGGCTGTGGCCTAATATGCCACCTGTGTGGGTCCATGTCCCTGAAGTCACCCTGTGTATATTTGGGACACATGACCCCCACAACAATATCATATGGCTGTGTCCCTATAGAAATCAATGGGATGTCCTGAACAAGGATGAACTAAATGCACAGGCAGCAGTGTTCATTTCATCAACGAAAACATTCGTCAATTTGCGTCAGCGGCCTTTTGACAATGACGAAAACTAAATGAAAAGTTCACCTCATTTTCATCCACTGACAAAAATCAATTGTTCTGTTTTAATTAAAGGAGAAGTCCAGCCCAGGCTCATTTAGCTGGGCTTCTCCTAAGGCTCCTAGGCGTTTTGTTTTCAGGCAGAAAGTCATGCGATTTCACACATGTCAAAAGGTAACCAATGTAAAAAGCAGAAAACGCCTGTAATCTGCCACAAAAGAAGCTCCTGTACTTTTTTGAGCTTCGGGCATTTTGCTTCAGATGACAAAATGCTCAGATGTGAACAGGGGCTATTGAAATGAATGGGATTTGTCTTGTTGGGCATTTTTAGAGCTAAAGCTTACAGCAGAAAAACACCCAAAAATGCCTAGGTGTGAACGGAGCCTAAGACCCCATTCACACAGGGGCAACATGACTTGCAGGTCGCCTCAGCGAGGCGACCTGCAAACGACTGCCCGGGCGACTTGCAAAACGACTTCTGTATAGAAGTCTATGCAAGTCGCCCCCGAAGTCGTACAGGAACCTTTTTCTAAGTCGGAGCGACTTGCGTCGCTCCCCTTAGAACGGTTCCATAGCACAGAACGGGAGGCGACTTGTCAGGCGACTAGGTCGCCTGACAAGTCGTCCCTGTGTGAATGGGCTCTTAGGGTCACAGTAGTGCAATTCATTTTGCACTCCTGTGATCCATTTTCAGAGAGCGGTTTGAAGTCCGCTCTCCGCTGACATCACCAAGATCAGTCCAGGCTCCTCGTCATCCCGACTTCAGAAGTCTGGATCCGCAGCCTCTCAGCGAGCCGCTGAGACAGCCGATCCCCACCCCTCCACAGGTCAGCGCTCCAGTGAGCGTGGAGGAGCAGAGCAGGGGAGCTGCTGATTGACAGTCAGCAGCTCTCCTTTCAGGGAGTCGAGAGAACCGAGCCATTGGTGGCTTGGTTCTCAGTGCAGAGACGCCGGGGGACAGATGCAGCATCCACCTAGGTAAGTATGAATATCGGATAGAAGCCAAACCCAAAGTTCTCCTTTAACACATGAAAATGTGAGGGAGGGACATTTACCCATGTGAACTTCCGGCTTCCTTGGAGCTCTGCCTGTGTAGAACCCTTGAGTGCTTCCGCTCCCAGCAAGTTCGTAGTATGCTTAGCAGTATGTGCATTACAGGCCTCCTCAGATCACCATCCAGAGCACCGGGTGCATTAAAGGCCTCCTCAGACCACCGTCCAGAGCACCGGGTGCATTAAAGGCCTCCTCAGACCACCGTGTGCATTAAAGGCCTCCTCAGACCACCGTCCAGAGCACCGGGTGCATTAAAGGCCTCCTCAGACCACCGTCCAGAGCACCGGGTGCATTAAAGGCCTCCTCAGACCACCGTCCAGAGCACTGGGTGCATTAAAGCAGTGGTCATCAACCCTGTCCTCAGGGCCCACTAACAAGCCAGGTTTGCAAGATAACTGAAGTACATCACAGGTGATATCATTTGCTGCTCAGTGATTGCAGTATTCTAGTCTGCATCTCCCCAAGGTAATACATAAAACCTGGCCTGTTAGTGGGCCCTGAGGACAGGGTTGATGACCCTGCATTAAAGGACTCCTCAGAGCACCGGGTGCATTAAAGGCCTCCTCAGACCACCGTCCAGAGCACCGGGTGCGTTAAAGGCCTCCTCAGACCACCGTCCAGAGCACCGGGTGCGTTAAAGGCCTCCTCAGACCACCGTCCAGAGCACCGGGTGCGTTAAAGGCCTCCTCAGACCACCGGGTGCGTTAAAGGCCTCCTCAGACCACCGTTCAGAGCACTGGGTGCATTAAAGCAGTGGTCATCAACCCTGTCCTCAGGGCCCACTAACAGGCCAGGTTTGCAAGATAACTGAAGTACATCACAGGTGATATCATTTGCTGCTCAGTGATTGCAGTATTCTAGTCTGCATCTCCCCAAGGTAATACATAAAACCTGGCCTGTTAGTTGGCCCTGAGGACAGGGTTGATGACCACTGCATTAAAGGACTCCTCAGACCACCGTCCAGAGCACTAGGTGCATTAAAGGCCTCCTCAGACCACCGTCCAGAGCACTGGGTGCATTAAAGGTCTCCTCAGACCACCGTACAGAGAACTGGGTGCATTAAAGGCCTCCTCGGACCACCATCCAGAGCATTATCTGCATTACAGGCCTCCTCAGAGCACTGTGCAGCATTACAATTTAACTAAACACATTCGATTTTAGTCAACTAAAATGTACTGGAGATTTTAGTTCACTAAAACAACTGCAGATGACTTAAATGCAACCAAGGCTGGGTTCACATATATGCAAATTGGATGCATATTAGGCCACATCCAATTTGTATAGCATGCGAGTGTGACCGGCTTTTAATAAAGCCGGTATACACATGTCCAGGACGGCTGCACTGCAAAAAAGGGTCCTGTGTGTTTTTGGGTCCAGTTCAGTTGTAAATTCAGGGAAAAATTTGCATCTGAACCAGTGAACACAAATGCAGAGGACACTGGATTGCAGACTGCAGCTGGACCTGTGTGAACCCAGCCTAAAAAGTTTGCTGCCAAAATTAACACTGACAGGCAGACGGTATTGTACACCCTGCTTGAACAAGACCTTTAAGTCCTGTAAGTTGCCAGGTGGGGGCCTCCATGGATCAGACTTGTTTTTCTAGAACATCCCACAGACACTCGATTAGATTGAGATCTGGAGATCAAACCCACACCTCAAACTATTCTTAAATTCATCAGAGCAGGCCACCTTCTTCCATTGATCTGTGGTGCCGTTATGATGCTCACATGCCTATTGTAGGCACTTTCGGCTGTGAACATGATGAGTCAGCATGGGCACCCTGACCAGTCTGCAGCTACACAGGCCTATACACAACACAGTGTGATCCACATGGGAGATTTACTAAAACAGATGCAGCTGTGCATGGTAACCAATCAGCTTCTAACTTTAGGCTTGTTCTATAAAGCTTTGAAAAGAACACCTGGAACTTGATTGGTTACTATGCACAGTTGCACCAGATTCTGTGTGCACCAGTTTTAGAAAATCTCCCCCACTATTTTGATACCATTCTATAAGAACCAGCATTAACCATTTCAGCAATTTGAGCTCTTCTATTTAATCAGACTATACAGTCCGGACTTCACTCCCCACATGCATAAATGGGCCTATGAGCCAGTTTGCTGGTTTTCCTTTTCCTGAGTCCAGGTTCACACTGATACGGGTTAGAAATCACACAACTTCAGCTGAACTCGCACAATTTCAAACTGGCAATCCAGTCCGTCCACGGGGGGGGGGGGGTGGACAGTGCTATTGCCAGCAATAGCCGCCAATTTGGCATGTCAACTCGCATGCCGAATCGGACCAATGTGAATGTGGGCTGAACCACGTTTGGTAGGTCCTGACCACTGCAGACTGAGAACATCCCACAAGAGCTGCAGTTCTGGAATTGCTCTGACCCAGTCGTACAGCCACTACAATTTGGCCCTTGTCAAAGTTGCTCATACCATTACACTTGCCCAGTTTTTCTGCTTTCAACACAGCAACTGCAGGGACAAAAAGTTTGCTTGCTGCCCAATGTATCTCACCCACTTTCAGATGCCATTGTAACAAGATAACCAATCTTATTCACTTTACCTGTCGGTGGTCACAATGGTTGATTGTTGTATAATAATAGGTATCTGATCACTTTTCTCATCACATGTATGATACAAGGCTATATCTCATCACTTCTTTATTCTCATTAGAGTCATAGTTCACCTTTACCAAAAAAACAGCCTATGCAGATTAGGGGTGTCTGTAGATAAAAAACAAACTGTGCAGCTCTGACTAAAGCAAAATAGTGCCCTTTGTATAAGTGTAGTCCATTTACATATCTCATGAAGCCTGACTGGATACTCCCAGGGCCAGTTCACACCAGATGCAGTTCTGTGCGCTTTTTTTCTGCACTAAAAATGTATGCACAGTGTTTTCCATGTATTCCAATGGCTCTAGTTTACACCAATGCTATCAGTTCCAGACAGTTTCTGCACCAGAAACTGACTGAAACTGACTGCACTGGTGTGAACTAGAGCCATTGGAATACATGGAAAACACTGCATGCATTTTTTAGGGCTAGCTCACACCACAAAAATGCACTCTTACTTTCTGGATCAGTTTTTGCTTACAGTTTACACCACACGCAGTTCCAGTGCGTTTTTTATACAATTTGCTAGGTTCCTGTACAGTTCTGTGCAGAAAAAATGCAGCACGCTCTACTTTTTTTTTCTGCACCACCAGAAACTGACTGCACTGGTGTGAACTAGAGCCATTGGAATACATGGAAAACACTGCATGCATTTTTAGTGCAGGAAAAAAGAACACGGAACTGCATCTGGTGTGAACTTGCATTTAAGATGTTGCTAAGTGAGGCCTAGTCATTACAGCTCACCTCCACCATCACAGGAGTGAGTTCTCAAACGCTGAGCTCAGAGCTACTGCACCAGGGGAGAGGAAGAGCATGTGATGGGGTTTAAATCAGAGAAAAAGCTCACTCAGCGCCATCCTAATAGCATTGTGAGCACCAGGGAACCTGCTAGCCTGCATGAGGTGTCCCCATCAGAGTACCCCTTTTACAGTGCCCATAGACATCAGGTTCCCCCATCACAGTGCCTATATACTTGTAGCACCCTCTGTGCTAGGTTTGTTAGTGTAGGCTAAGCCTGAGCTGTAAATCTGGATCAGGGTGCAGTGAGTCAGGCTGGATAACTTATCCTCACAGCTCCTCTGGTGCTTCCCCCTGTTTCTAGGAGGTTGTAGAAACTTCTAGAGCTAATGGGTGGAAGTTAGGAGAAGCTGTTTGGAACATTTATAAGGGCCTCAGCCAATCCCCAGTAAAAGGGCTGGCAGGGGGAAGACCACCTCATAAATAGGCATGAGCCATGCCAGCAGAGGCAGTCAGGTGGAAGATGGCTGTTTAGTGCTGTGGCCCTCTGGGATACCCCCTAGTCTGGGGGGGGGGGCAATGGCTTGGGTGCTGGAAGGATCCTGCCATAACACACAGAGGAAGCCCTTCCTGGAGGCAGGGGAGCAAGGAGAGAGGACAGCGGGAGCAGGTCAGCAATACCGGGGACCTACAAGGGGGGCTGCCATACATAGCCAGTTCTCCCCGAAGACAGCAGTGTGCATAAAGTGGATGTAAACCTGATTCATGAAATTTGACCTAGGCACATATATCTGTAGTATTTACTTATTGCTCTCCAAGTGTCCTGTGTCTTTCTGTTGCTTCGTTCCTCTGTTATCAGCATGGTAACGTTTGACAAGTTCTTTGACAACCCAGATAAAACCAGCCTGAAATTTGTGTCAGGGTGGGTGCTATAAATAGATTAGCTGAGAGCTTGTCTTGTTGCAGCACAGCTCTACACATTCATTCCTTCCTCTGCCTATGTGGAGGGGGGTGTGTGCCTTTCCTCCAATCAGCTGTCACATAGTGTATGCCAAGAATCCACTCCTATTGCTGAATGAGGAAGTAAAAATTCTAACACGATGTTAGAATTCTAAAGAATATATAAAGCTGAAGACAGCAGATATACATGTAAAACGTATGTAGGGAGATTTGTTTAATCTCTGTGTATCATCTGAGGCTGTTCACTTCACTGGGTATAGGAGAGGGTTTACATCCACTTTAAGTCTTCATCCCTTCCCTGGGAGATCTCCTGCAAGTAAGCATTGTGGGCTGGTGAGTGTCAGTCTGGAGGACTGTGGGTGAGAGGTTAGCCTGGAGGGCTGGTGAGAGGGGCAGCTGCAGCCAGGTGGGTTGGCAGTGCCTGAGGAGGTGATGCTGGGATCAGTAGCCACAGGAGGAAATGTGCAAGCTGTTTCACTGTATTTTTGCTACACTACAAGGGGCCTCGGTTTACTGCCTGTAATGGGCCATCGCTCAAACATCTGACTGAGAGTTATCAGATATGCAAACAGTGATTCAGCTGGGGTCTGCAAGCAAGTATGTGCTGGAGGAAGAAGTTGGAGCTGTATATAGACTGTATACAGAGACTGTATATAGGAAGGGTGTCCCTGGAGATGTTACTGAAGTTTTGCTGGGGTAAAGTTGACATCCCATGACCTCCCATCCCTATCCAAGTTATTAACCCTCAATAAATAACAAAAACAAAGTCACAAACTATTCTCTGTCTCTAAAGTGCCTGTGAAAGTGCCTGGCTGTGCAGGGTGGGGGATCCCAGTTCATCTGAGGCTCCTTGGGGGTTGCTCTACATACTGTATATCAGGTATCCCCATCACAGTAGCCCTTTACATCAGGTCTCTCCACCACAGTACCACTTACATCAAGTTCCCTTATCATAGTGTCCCCATACAGCAGGTTCCCCCATCACAGTGCCCCCTTACATCAGGTGTCTCTATCACAGTGCCCCCTTACATCAGGTGTCTCCATCACAGTGCCCCCTTACATCAGGTGTCCCCATAACAGTGTCCCAATACATCAGGTGTCCCCATCACAGGGTCCCCATACAGCAGGCCTGTGCCCTCTCTACCAGTCCAGCATACCTCTGTTACCTCACTCCCAGTGACAGATTGTGGCCCTGCTGTGCACATAATGCAGACCTCATGCATGCACTTTTTAACTACTGCACTCTCATACCCATGTCACCAGGTCATGGATCTCTGTAACGCAGGTTTGATTCCGGTTGCTACTGGAAACCTGAACGCTGGGGAGGGAGCCAGAACATCGACCCTTTCTCTACAGGAGGACCAGGTACCAAGCTTTATTAGCAGATTATTGAATAATTATGCTTTGGAAGCTTCTTGGATACAGCAGACGGCTTTACTTTTATGGAGAATATTAGTTAATGTCTTTACATAATGGGGAACAGGAACAAGGAGGATACAAGTTCAGCAGTCAATAACACCTTGCTCTTGATTCTCCCATAGTAGGTGATACTTGACATCGATGTGTTTGGTCCTAGGATTGACCCTTTCTGATTGCGTAAGCTTTATACAACCCTGGTTGTCTTCAAAAATGGGAATTGGTTTTGACATGTCTACCCCAATATTCACAAAAAGTTGACAAATCCATATCGCTTCTTGACATGTGTATGCTGCTGCAATGTACTCTGCTTCAGTTGAAGATAGAGCGACAGTTGCTTGCTTTTGGCTAGACCAACTGATGGTTCCTTCCCCATACTGGAAGATGAATCCACTTGTGGATTTGCAGTCTGTCCCTGGCCCAATCAGCATCCACATATCCGACCAGTTTTGGATGTGATGTTGCTGGTAACTTCAACCTCATCTGAATTGTTCGTTTGAGGTATTGTGTCACTCTCTTCACTGTGTTCCAGCCACGCTGACAAGGTGCTGAAACTTTCCTGCATAGTATGCCCACTGCTGCGGCTATGTCTGGTCTTGTCACAGTGGCAACATATAGCAGCTTGCCGATTGCTCTGCAATATGTATCATTGTTGGGTAGCAAGTTTTCTGCTTCATTGCTCTTTTGATAGCCTTGTTCCATAAGAGTTTTCACTTCCTTTGTATCTTGCATATGAAATGGTTCCAAAATTTCCGAGATTTTCTGAACTTGGTTGAGAAGATAACTTCCATCTTCTTCTCTCTATTTGGATTCCCAGCTCTTTAAATTCAAAATTTTATTTCAGCTTGTAAACTATTTAATTATAATCCCTTTCTTGTTCAAAACAGGCTACAATGTCATCGACATAGATAAGGATGTACTGTATATCCATCTGTCTTCTTGATTCTTGGAGTAGAGACAGGGGTCTGCTTTACTTCTTGAGAATCCCGATGGCAGGGACTCCTGCAATGCTGCCTGCCCGCTGCTGAGGAGAGCCCTGATGTGATGGACGATGAGGCCATGGAGAGGTAAGGAGGAGGATGGATCCTCTGATCTACATTACACTGTGTGTGTGTGTGGGTGTGTCAGGTCAGTGTAATGGTCAGGTAGGTCAGTGTATGTTGCACAATGTATTCTAAGCATAATGCATTCCTGAACCCTGCATTCTGAGCACAACACATTCCTGAACCCTGCATTCTGAGCACAACGCATTCCTGAACCCTACATTCTGAGCACAACGCATTCCTGAACCCTGCATTCTGAGCACAGCACATTCCTGAACCCTGCATTCTGAGCACAATGCACACCTGAACCCTACTGTCTGAGCATAATCCATTACTGAACCATGCATTATGAGCATAACGCACACCTAAACCCTGCATTCTGAGTATAACGCACACCTGAACCCTGCATTCTGAGCAAAACGCTCCTGGACTCTGCATTCTGAGCGAATCTGGCAGAATCGTTAAAGAACCCCTTAGGGCTCATTCAGAGGGATGATCAGTCCCATTCTCTGTACAGAGCCGCTGGTAGGTTTAATTCCGTATTGGCACTTTGAAATAAATACGTTGGTTTTGTGTCGCTGTTTGTACACTTGGGCTCAAAAAGGTTTGCCATCACTGGTCTAGGTGTTTCACTTGCATGCTCTTCCGAGCTGCAACACTAAGAAGCGCTCTGATGGTGGAGTGTTTTACGACGGGAGCGAATGTTTCATCATAATCTTCACTGAATTTCTGGGAGTAACCCTTGGCAACTAGTCTGGCTTTGTATTTTTGAATATTCCCTTCTGCATCTGACTTTACTTTGAAAGCTCACTTACTTCCTATAGTTTTGCAGTTAGGAGGAAGCTCTGTGAGTGTCCAGGTTTTATTTTCTTGAATTCTTAATTCTTCTTCAGCTACCTTTTCTCCATTCAATGGCTTCATGTTTTGTCAGTTTTTCTATGTCTTCCCAGCATGTTGGTTCAAGTATGCTATGTGTTTTGACAGTGTATGACAGCTTGCGGCGTGGTATCCCCGCATACATCAGACCCACTCCAGAACTGGTATCCTGCAGGGCAAATTCACTTGGAGATAGGCTCACTAGTAGCCACTATCGGGTAGAGTCCCTCCACTGCAACTTCTGCTGTGGTCATTGTACACGATGCCCCTGGGCACAACATTCTTACTTCCAAATGCCGGTAAACTACAGTCCTGAACACAATTTTTCTGCTTTTAAAAAAATGCCTATAACCTCAACTGCCCCTAAACTACTATAAACGACTGAGGGTACATGTACACATAACATAAAAAAAGGTAGCTGTGCTCTCAAGGTGACATATTAACCAAATATGAATACAAACAAATTTAAATAAATAAATGAATAAAAATGATAACAAGTCACAATAAGTGAATCATGTGACATACATGAAGTCCTCCAGTGGACAGTGAAACCTTGAAAATTCCCCCAATGGAAAATGAACAAACAGAAAAAGTTGGTAAAAATCCTGTGACTTTTAAGGATGGACAAAGTGAATCCACCACCACAAAGAGTGCATGCTTACCAGCTGCACAAGCTTTAACACTTGTGGCTAATACCAAGCCAGGGCCTTTTTCCTCCAGGGGCTTCGGATGTCTGGTCGAGCCATATGACACAGTAGCACGTTGATCCTGAAGGTGGTCGGAGGCACGGCTTGCAGACCCACGCGCGATGTAAAAGGTAATGTCAGCCCAGAAAAAAAGTAGGGAAAGTCCCCATAGGTAAAACCAGATGGTTGTTTATTAACAAAAAGCAGTATCACTTCCAAAACGTATAAAAGATTCAAGTAAAAAATGAGGCTGGCCGGCAACAATACTAATGCCCGTCCAATCGGGACGTGAACAGCGCGGTGACGTCAGCACGTTGCTCCTCCCTTGCTGACGTCACCATGCTGTTCACGTCCCGATTGGATGGGCATTAGTATTGTTGCCGGCTGGCCTAATTTTTAACCATCTGGTTTTACCTATAGCGACTTTCCCTACTTATTTTCTAGGCTGACATTACCTGTTACATTGCGTGTGGGTCTGCAAGCCGTATCTCTGATAACCTTCAGAATCAACAGTCTACTGCATCATATGGCTCGACCAGATATCTGAAGTCCCTGGAAGAAAAGGCCCTGGCTGGGTATTAGCCACAAGAGTTAAAGCTTGTGCAGCTGATAAGCGTGCACTATTTGTGGTGGTGGATTCACTTTGTCCGTCCTTAAAAGTCACAGGATTTTCACCAACTTTTGCTGTTTGTTCATTTTCCATTTGAGGAATTTTCAAGGTTTCCACTGACCACTTGTGTGTATTTCACTTTAAGTTGCAGCTAGTTATTAGGTTTGTATACAGCGCAGTCTTTTTTTTACACATAATATAACATAGAGGAGAGTTCAGGGGCTGCTGAAAAAAAACGCCCAACTGCTCCCAAACTTCAGTTTAGCAGCTGTAGTGTACAGGAGGCCTAATTGAACCAACATTTTTGTAAGCAACCTGCCTACACTGTGATGGTGGAGGTGAACAGTAACAATGAGGCCTATTGAAGGAGCAGTGGTTCCGAGCGCGTAGCCTTCTCTCAACCTCCCTGCTAGCCCTCCTCCCTGGACGATCACTCCCCTGGATACCGAACCCTGAAGCAGATGGATGACCTGTGACGTCATGCACGCTCCACGTGCGCTCCACGCCGGCCCCTAGTCTCATCCTGATGGCCACAGAAGGAGCTACCGGCTGGTAATCCACCTTCTGCAGCCCAGTATCCCTGCAGCGTCACCACCACAGGATCAGAGGGAACACCGAGGACCACATACCTACACAGATGAGCCTTTTATATGTTTTTATCCTGTAAGTGTGTTTTTACCTGGTGTCATTAAACATCATTTGTTAATACTACACTCAGGTGGCGCTTCCTTCTCTACCCCTCACTGTGGAAAGTTGTGCAGCAGCTGGGTGTTAAAACAGAACTAAAGTCCCGCTGTAAAAAACTGTGAGCAGGCTGGCTTTTATTGCTGCAGACACATACACTGTCTCTTCTATACTAAAATGCCCCTACCTGCCTGCTTGCCGTCTCCTCTGGCACTGTAAGCTTAACTGCGCAGGAGGGACATCTTCCCCCGCCGGCCCGACAACTGGCATGCAGAAGAAGATGCCTCTGCTGGCGTAGGATCGTTGCACCTGTAAGTATGGAGACTTTATTTATGCTTTAAAGCCCACCTTTCTTGCCGCTGCATACATGGGTTATGCAGTCAGCAAGAGAGTAACAGAGAAGTATGGGACTATAAAAAAAAACAAACATACTCACTTCTATACTGAGCAACTCCTTCAATCAACTATACATTTCCCTTCTTTGTCCAATTCCCCTGATAGGTCCTTTCTAGGACTTTACATTTCCCCCACTACCATGACTATAATATTACGCTACTGTTTCTAAAACAGAAAAGCCTTTTTTCCAACAAACTTTTTATAGCCAGGACCTGGTTATTGTGCCGCAAATCAGGGACAGTTTGCAGTGCTATTGATGTGGAGCTGTCTCCCTCTAGTGTTAGCTTGAACTCCATGTGTCATTTCTTAAAGACAGAACTTAGAGCAGAGCAAAGCATCGTGGGATGTGTAGTTCAGAATGCTGGGGTTTCAATTTCAGCATGACTGGCCTGAACTATGACTACCAGATTGCTGAGGAGAGAAGAACAGGCTGCTGGGAGAGCATATAAAAAGGCTGATCTCGGCCTAGGTCAGTCTCTTGGGAAGTCGGCCTGGATCTGCCAGCAGGAGCTCTGTGCCATTGTGAGCTGTGGCCGAGTCGCGGCCTGCATGGGAAAGAGTTGTACAGCTGCATCCAGAGGGATATCTGAGGTCAGCAGCGCTTCCTATCTACAGAGGCTGTTCCTGATCCCTCAGCAATACCTGCACTTCAGATCCGGGTAGGCCGATGCACAGTGTGACGGAAGTCAGGCGCCATTCCCGCAGCCAGGACCCAGAGGGAGTTCCTGAAAGAGTCATTATTATCATCTGCATCGCTACCAGCAACTGCTGTGACGCTGTCGGTGAGCGGGCATCTGCCCATTTAATCCTATAAGACACTGCATTAAGACATCATTTGTCTCTGTCCAGATTTCTGTTTCCTTTAGTTCCACTGGAAGCAAGTTCTTTATTACAATAGACACTGTATGCAGACATCTATGCTTTGCTCAAATCCCTATAATCTGTAACCCTACTGGATACAATAATATATTAAACAACAACTATGGTGACCATGTGTTCTTAGGTCATATAGGAAAAGTCTGAAGAAGGGTCAATCACATACCAGCTAAATTTGCTCTGTTCTATCAATAAGGATTATTCCATTCATCATACTTTAAGTGCTAGCTGAAGGTTTGCCGGAGTCCACGGAGTTACTATTAACCCCTTTTATTCTCTCCTCATCTGCCCAAGTGACTCATTTTTATTTAGCACAAGGGGTCTGCTCTCATTTCTCTGGAACTCTGTTTGAAGGAGCCAGCCAATTTAAACACAAATTTACTTATTGTTTGTCAGTTGTTTGGTGTTGAGTGCCTGTGGGCTGAGGAGATAGAGTGGAGTGGCCTGACATAGTTCTAGTAAGAGTCAGTCCTCTGCCTCTCTGCTACCTTAGGCCCCAGTGACCTAAATGGGTTGGATTTCACTGTTTGTTTGCCTTCTGCTTTACTAACATAAAACCTTAATTGGAAAACTGCATTTCATATTAGTGCCATATTGTTCAGATAAATTTTTTTTATGACTTGCAGTGTTATGTTATGCACTTTTATGTGTCACTTTTACCACAGTAAACAAACTTGAACTGCTTCACTGATATTGTGTAAGTTTCTTGTTATTGGTGTTAACGGTAACAATGACTGAACCCAGGGTGTAGGAGGACTTGCAGAGTCTGGGCAACCAGTGGGGTACAGATTCTACCAGCGATACTCAGGAGTGATGTCGTGTCCCGACATCACTCGGCACAGGCTTCGTAGATTTGTAGGTTCTGCAGCCCTAATTCCACCCATCTGCAGACATATGACTCGTTCGTAGTTTCGTAAAGCCTCCAAGCCCTTGTTGGTCATTGTCCAACATCACTCGGCACAGGCTCTGCTGTTTCATAGGTTTTCCATAGCTTTGTTTTTTCACCCATCGTACTAATGTACGGCTCATTCGTAGTTTCATAAGCCTCCGAGTCGTTGTCCAGCATCACTCAACTCTGGCATCGTGCGATTCATAGCTTGTCGTTTCCATAGCATGATTCATTACTTTACAGCTATACACAGGTCGCGCAGGGCCCTTGCACCTTTACACCATAGTTCAGTGTGCAGGCCTCGCAGCAGTCGGCGGGTCAATTCCACACACTCCAGGACAGCCCGATTCGAATCTCGGTCGCGCCGGTGACACATCGATTCGAAACCATGGCATGACCTGACACATTCTTTCTTTCACACACACCACAAGCTCCCGCAGCTTGGCTTCCCCCTCGAGGCACCTGCCATAAGCACCCCGTTGCGACTCATGTCACTCATTTGCACGTTCACACACACTCACAACTCATGTGATACTCCAAGTCAACTACAACACAAGTTGGCACGTTTCATTCTCGTTTTTCAAACATACGTTCAAGACACACGATTAGCATGGCCATGGTTGATCCCCACACATACTCCGATTTCTCTGCTTTCTTTGTTTTTTCACCTCCCTCATGATGCTACTTTCTTGCAACATGCTATTGCAAGTATGTCTCCAGTGGCACACGACCTCGGCCACTCATCGTCTCCAGTGGCACACGACCTTGGCCACTCACGTTTTTTTGTCTGTCTTTTCTCCCATAGGTCAGTTGCCAAACTTGTTCAGTTCCAAGCCAGCACTAATTGGACCGTCATGGGTACCAAGCTCTTCTGCCGCCACCTTGCAGGCTTACATTCCCCGCTCTGCTCCATTTACCAGTCCTCCACTCACATGGGAACTGGTGTTCCAACATGCATGCCAGACACTCCATGACTTTCCGCGCCACCTCTAGTGCTGGCCAGGGCATGCCTGCCCCCATGCAGCATCCACAGGTGGACAAGTTGGGGCGGCCTGTCCAGTCACTGGGGGAAGCGCAGATCTGTAATAACTTTAACCAATGCTGGCTGCTCCACATCTGCGTCATCTGCCACAGAGCACATCCTAAGATCGCATGCACTCTCAAACATCCCAATGCATCATGACGAAGCCGCATGGACGTACAGTGGTTGGGGTTCTACCTCTCCTCTTACCCGTCGCCCATGCTCGCAGTCTATGGATTCACCCCCGGGTTCCACACGGGGCTCATCACCCTACCCCATACCACCCACGAGTGCAGGAACCTTCTCTCAGCCTCCTCCGATGAGCAGGCCATAGACGCTGTACTACGGACCGAACTGGACTGGGGGTTCATCATCGACTCCTTTGCTGTGTCACCGTTTGGCACATGGAGAGTCAGCCCTTATGGGCTTGTCAAGGGCACGTTCTCAAATAAACTCTGGTTTCTGATTTATTTGCACCTCATTCTTCCCACATACCTAGTTTAAACCACTTAAGCCCTGGAAGATTTGGCCCCTTAATCACCAGGCCATTTTTTGCGATACAGCACTGTGTCGCTTTAACTGCATGGTTGTGCCACGTTGTACAAAAACAAAATGAATGTCCTTTTTTTCCCACAAATAGAGCTTTCTTTTGGTGGTATTTGATCATCTCTGCGTTTTTTATTTTTTATGCTATAACCAAAAAAAGAGAGACAATTTTGAAAAAAAAAACAATGTTTTTTTTTTTCTTTTTGCTATAATAAATATCCCCCCAATTTAAAAAAAATAAAAACAAATTTCTTCCTCAGTTTAGGCCGATATGTATTCTTCTACATATTTTTGGTAAAAAAAAAAAATCGCAATAAGCGTATATTGATTGGTTTGCGCAAAAGTTATAGCATCCACATGTTCGTATCCTCCTGGTTAACCTAGGCCTTGACCCCAGTCGGTTTACTGCCCACTCCTTTTCGTATCAGAGTGGTGCCTGCCGCCTCTTGCAAGTCATCAAGAGGTTGGGCAAGTGGAAGTCCGCTTGCTTTGCCAGGTACATTCCGAATGCTCAGGTTGAAATATCGCAAGCCTTCACCAAGCTTGCTCAGTAAAATGTCTCATGTCCAATAAAACATTATTTCCCTATCCTGGTATTTTTGCTCCCTTTTTTGGCGTACCAACCAGTTGACCAGGGCACACCTCAGGTCTGTGTTATGTTGTGAGTCTTAAGGTGTCTTTATGTGGCTCCATGTCTGTCTCGGTTGAAGGGCTCTGACCGTAAATAAGAAGGCCAGTATGGTGACCTGAATTTATGGGAGGAGCCCGGAGGGAGGGGTATATAAGTAGCCCACTCACCTGTATTCCTTGTTGGTTCCAGTGCGTGATACCCTCCCACTCATTCCCCTTTTCAGGGCACTTCCTTGCATATCCCTCTTCCTCAATCATCCATTACTTATCTTGGGTATGCCCCCTTTCTTGGCGTACCGAGACCAGCTGAACAGGGCACAGTGAGTCTTGTGGCATCTTCATGTGGTTCCATGTCTGTCTCGGTTGAAGAGCTCTGACTAAAAAAAAAAAAAAAAAAAAAATATATATATATATATATATATATATATATATATATATATATATATATCTACACTTGTAGAAAGGTCTCTGGCCTCCTTCAGTCTAATGAGAACCTCCAGGGCCAGAGATAGCTGACAGCCTTCTGTATGTAGTGGGTTGTGAGGCATAGTGGGTGCAAGGTGGATAAAGTTTTTGGGTGCCAGACACTTCTTGAATGCAAAAGAGATATTTTTTTCTCTTACAAGCTTTTTGGGGGGAAAGAGGGTTAGGGCCAGCCTTGAATAGTTGCAAGTTCAATTAGCAGACTCCGAGACGTCAATAGAACGACAGCCGTGCAGGAAAAGGCCTCCAGCAAGAAGCCACATCTGCACATGCAGGAATGCTGTCTCCTATGGCAACAGTCTTTAAGAGTTCCTAACACAAAGTGTAACAGTTCTTTCACCTTCACTACAACTTCTCCTTGTAGTTCTTCAGTACACTGAGCTCCCAGGCTCTCACTAGACCCACTGATTCACTGCAACTGAATTCCTTGAGCATCTCCAATCTTCACGGTGGTATCTTCCTCAAGCGTCACCCCCGTCTCTCTGCTGGGTCCCTAGCTTGGCACTCCTGATACTTCTCGAGCTTCACCCCACTGGCCTGCTCGGTCCATGGCTTGACACACACAAGGCTGCTCTGCAAGCGTCACCTCCGCTGGCTCGGTCCCTGACTTGATCACCGCCTGAAGTTTCCCGATTCTCCACCGTGCCCGTTTGGTGAGAATACTGCTCCGGTACTTGCTTCAGTTACTCACTGTGGTCCCTGGTAATAAGGTGGTTGGTCCCTTAGTGGCAACAGCTTCCCCACTACCTCTGACCACTGACAGGTTCTTCGGCCGGCAGAACCATCACTGCTGGTTGGACTGCAAGCTGCAATCCCAACCCTGCGCTGCTCTCTTGCTTCTGGATAGGCCCTCAGACAGCCTAGCAGCCAGATGCCCCCGGGATAGACCCAATCTCAGGCCTAGCAGCCCGGGGCAACACGACACATGTCCACCCAGACAGCCATCCAGGTGGCACAAAACATAGATCACCTGACTCCACCCAAATATATAGGCTGTCCCAGCAGGCTAAGGGATTGAGGAAAACCCTTGCCCATTGGCTGAGATTACCCATAACCTGACCTTGCGTTGCCCTTCTCATATCTAGTACTACCAAGTACCCGGCCATTTAGTGGTAAAAGAGAAAAGCGCAATAAGGCCAAACTTAGGGAGAAATCAATAGATCTTTAACAATCAACCAGGATAACTACTCCTGGCAAGTAAATTTGTGAGAAGCATCCCTGCCTAAACTACAGAGTTCTGCACACTATCTATTTTTTATTTCACCACTAAATGCACCACAACATTTCGGCCCCCATGCACAGTTCTGAATGGCCATATTAATTTCTATTATGTTGCGTATAGATGCTTGCACTGCAGGCATCTGAACTCAGCGTTTTTTTTTAAAGCCATGTGAACAAGCTCTTAGGTATGGCAATAATTACATAGTTACAATGGTCCAGCTTGGACCAATGTAAAGCTGGCCATACATTATACAATTTTCTTATTCAATTTCCTTTAGATTACCTTCAACTATGTAGTGCAAGGGCCTGCCTGATTGCAAATTGAAAGTGTTTAGGTTTGACCTCATATTATATGGTTTTGGTAAGAAAATTGTATAATGTATGGCCAGCCTAAGTATGTGTGTGCCATACCTGTGGGATCCCTGTGGAAGCTTAATAAGAGTAATAAGCACTGCTACAATAGCGAGTGCCACTAGCCCAGGGGTAGGCAACCCCCGGCACACAAAGTCCCTTTTGCCAGCACTCGACTCCCTCCCCATCAGCAGAGCAGCGCAGGGAAGTGTCAGTGAGACACTAATGCATTCCAATTTCAGAGTTCCCCAAGCCGCACCTGCACTGAGGGGAAGGCACTGTGCCCCCACACATTGTAAAAGATGGGAAACGTTGTTTGGTTCTCTAATTTTGCTGTGGCTGCGATCGTCAGCTTTTGTGATGGGGAAGAGATTGGGTGCAGGAGGAGGAGGACTGTCATTGGCCACTGCTAAAGCCAATCACAGCCCTGTTAGCCCCACCCACCATCTGGAGGAATATGACTCGCTTGGTTGCCACTACCAATCTCAGAAAGAAGGGATTTCACTGTGATTGAGAAAACCACAATCTGGTGACAGTTTGTGGAATAATTCTGGAAACTTTGTTGAAATGATTCCTGAACCTTTGCGTCACTTACTACTGAACCCCTGCACTCTGTGTCCCTTTAAGCCAGAGCCAGTATTCAGTGCAATGAAAATCACGCCAGCTTTTACTGTGGCGCAGAGCGCTGCACTTTTTCTCACCTGCGGGGGCCCAACTTATGATCCTGCACACAGGCCCACTGCTTTCAGAAAATGCCCCTGACCTGAGCTCATCATTGCACATCCATTCCAGATGCTTGTATGTGACTTCACATACATCCCATACATCATCACATACAAGCACGTGGGCTGGATGCAAGAGGTAGATCAGCAGGATGAGTGTGCCAGGACAGGTAGATGTGTCTCATCTCTGCTTCCTTTCACCACTCTGCATATCACGCGTATCATAGATGAGAAGAGGGTACAGCGGTGGAGCAGATGAGCAGGTGGGGAAAATGAGAAGGTAAGGTTCAGAGGTGGGACAGATGAGCAGGAGGGTACAGCGGTGGGGCAGATGTGCAGGGAGGTACAGTGGTGGAAGAAATGAGAAGGGGGTTCAGCAGTGGGACAGAAGAGCAGGGGGGGACAGTGTTGGGGCAGATGAGCAGGGGGGTTCAGTGTTGGGCCAGATGAGCAGGGGTTTAGTGTTGGGCCAGATGAGCAGGGGTTTAGTGTTGGGCCAGATGAGCAGGGGGGTTCAGTGTTGAGCCAGATGAGCAGGGGGGTTTAGCGGTGGGATTGAAAAGCAGGGGGGTAGAGCAGTGGGGCAGATGTGAAAGGAGGTGTATTGGTGGGACAGATGAGCAGGGGGTTACAGTGGTGGGGCAGGAGAGCAAGGGGAACAGAGGTGGGGCAGAAGAGCAGGGGTGTACAGAGGTGAGACAGATGTGCAGGAGGTACATTGGTGGGTCAGATGAGAACGCGGATTACAGTGGTGGGGCAGATGAGCAGATGGGTTCAGTATTAGGACAGATAAGAAGGTGATTCAGTAGTGAGACAGAAGAGCATGGGGATACGGCGGTGTAGCAGATGTGCAGGGAGGTACATTGATGGGGCAGATGTACAGGAGGTACAGTGGTGGGAGGGATGAGAAGGGGGTTCATTGGTGGAACAGAAAAGCAGGGGGTACAGCCATGGAGCAGATGAGCAGGGGGTTACAGAGGTGGGACAGATATGCAGGAGGTTACAGTGGTGGGAAGGATGAGCAGGGGGTTCAGTGTTAGGGCAGAGGAGAAAAGAGGTACATTGGTGGGACAGATGAGCAGGGGGTTACAGCGGTGGAGCAGGGGGTACAGTGGTGGGACAGATGTGCACGAGGTACAGTGGTGGGGCAGATGAGAAATGGGGTTACAGTGATGGGGCAGGTGAGCAGATAAGTTCAGTGTTAGGACAGATAAGAAGATGGTTCAGCGGTGAGACAGAAGACCATGGGGCTATGGCGGTGGAGCAGATGTGCAGAGAGGTACAGTGGTGGGGCAGATGAGAAAGGGGGTGCAGAGAAGAAAGGAGGTACATCGGTGGAACACATGAGCAGGGGGTTACAGTGGTGGGGCAGAATAGCAGGGGGTACAGTGGTGGGACAGATGTGCAGGAGGTACAGTGGTGGGGCAGATGAGAAATGGAGTTACAGTGATGGGGCAGGTGAGCAGATAAGTTCAGTGTTAGGACAGATGAGAAGATGGTTCAGCGGTGAGACAGAAGACCATGGGGGTATGGCGGTGGAACAGATGTGCAGAGAGGTACAGTGGTGGGGCAGATGAGAAAGGGGGAACATTGGTGGGGCAGATGAGCAGGGGGTTACAGTGGTGGGACAGATGTACAGGGGGTTACAGTGGTGGGGCAGAAGAGCAGGGGGTACAGTGGTGGGGCAGATGTGCAGGGGTACAGTGGTGGGGCAGATGAGAAAGGGGGTTACAGTGATGGGGCAGATGAGCAGATAAGTTCAGTGTTAGGAGATGGATTAGCGGTGAGACAGAAGAGCAGGGTGGTACAGGTCAGCAGGGGGGTACAGAGGTGGGGCAGATATGCAGGGGGTTACAGAGGTGAGCAGATGTGAAAGGGGGTACATTAGTGGGGCAGATGAGAAAGGGGGTACAGTGGTGGGGCAGATGAGCAGGGGGTTACAGTGGTGGGGCAGATGTACAGGGGGTTACAGTGGTGGGGCAGAAGAGCAGGGGGTACAGTGGTGGGGCAGATGTGCAGGGGTACAGTGGTGGGGCAGATGAGAAAGGGGGTTACAGTGATGGGGCAGATGAGCAGATAAGTTCAGTGTTAGGAGATGGATTAGCGGTGAGACAGAAGAGCATGGGGGTACAGCGGTGAAGCAGATGTGCAGAGAGGTACAGTGGTGGGGCAGATGAGAAAAGGGGAACATTGGTGGGACAGAGAAGCAGGGTGGTACAGTGGTGGGACAGAAGAGCAGGGTGGTACAGTGGTGGGACAGAAGAGCAGGGGGTACAGACAGTGGTGGGACAGAAGAGCAGGGGGGTACAGAGGTGGGGCAGATGTGCAGGGGGTTACAGAGGTGGGGCAGATGTGCAGGGGGTTACAGTGGTGGGGCAGATGTACAGGGGGTTACAGTGGTGGGGCAGATGAGAAAGGGGGTACATTGGTGGGGCAGATGAGAAAGGGGGTACATTAGTGGGGCAGATGAGCAGGGGGTTACAGTGGTGGGGCAGATGTACAGGGGGTTACAGTGGTGGGGCAGATGAGAGAAAGGGTGCATAGGCGACTACTCCTCTCCCTCTCTGCAATCTTCTGGGACACGACACAGGTCCCAAAAGATTGCCTGGCCACTAAGATAGCGCAGCGCGACTCGTGCATGCGAAGTGTGCATCTGGCTGTGAAGCCACAAGCTGTCACAGCCGGGTGTCCACACTTGCAATGCCGGCGCCGTGGAAAGGCGGGGAAGAGAAGCGAGGCTTCCGGCAGCCGCATCACTGGACCGTGGAAATTTTACAGTTTTTGATCTGCTGACTTTTAATAAACTTAAAAATGGGCGGAACTCCGCTTTAAGGTAAGCAGGAGTCGACAAAAAAAGGGACATGTCTATTATTAGCAAACAATGCCCCTTGTGCTGTTTTTCTTTTTATACTAAACTAAAGCCAGCCACAGACGATTCGAATCTCGGCCAGTTCAGCAGGAATCAGGTGAGATTCGAACCATGTATGGACAGGCTGAATGTACCCAAGCTGATTGATCGATCAGCTTTGGTACAACCAGCCTGTCAGATTTTACATGTGATTATTGCTAGCGCCTGTTAAAGCTGCTATCAATAATCACTGTGTTCTCCCAGACTCCAGCAGTCAGTGTTGATAATGGGAATTGAGCGATTGTCCTTTCCTGCAAGCCGTGGTTGCAGGAAAGAAAATCGTTCCATCTATTGCTGACCTTAGGCTTTAAAGAGGAACTTCAGTCCCCTTGATCATGGCTCCACCCCCCTCTACCAGCGGCGCTAGCGCATTGGCCGGACCTCCTTACTGCGTTGTCCTCTTGTACTTGTGCATGAAAACCTGCCTGTGTGTTGAAGGTCTCTGCCAGGTCTCAAAGCCCAGCAGAGCCCTTCAAGCACATTTGCGCACGCATGTGCAACGTCACTCTCACCTAGGCGAGAAAGAAGCAAGTGCTTAAGTAAAAAACAATTGTAATAAAGGGAGGAGGCTGGAGCCTGGTACACATGCATTGTCTTTCTGGGTGAAGGTCCACTTTAAGATTACTATAGGAAAAATAAGTGCTGACGACTGTGCTTCTAACAAAGCATTGCGGTATCAGCTTATCTCCTTGCCTGGCTCACACCCAGCAGAATAATGGGTGCTCCTTGGGAAAAATCGAGTTGAATTAGCTTTTGCACAACCCTTGTGTGCACCTGAACAAAAATAGCAATTGCTTTTAATTAAGCACCTGAGTGTTTTGCATGTTTCCTTCCACTCCTGACACTTGTGGTTCATCAATGTCTGCCCCTTCTAAATAGTGCCACCTGCAATCTGTTTGTAACATGGGCCCCTAGACCTGGGTCCTGCTTCCTACAGGACACCTCACATATACTCAGCTGCTATGACATATGACATTAAAGGGTAACTAAAACCCAAAACAAACATATACTATCTTGTGGCTTACCAATCATAGGATGTGGTGGCTGCATTCGTTTTCCTTTTTTGTTCAGGTTTTTTTCTCTTTATTTGTATCTGTCTTAGTGTGGCTACATTCACTCTTCCACTGTATCTATGGAGGAACAACATAGCCACCCCTGGACAGAAGCATTGTCAATCAGTGGAAAGGGTGGTCAATTTAGACGGACATTACATAAGTGACTAATCGTTTAAAGTAATTCTAAAGGTTGTCATTAAAAGAAAAGCCAAACATGTTATACTTACCTGCTCTGTGCAATGGTTTTGGACAGAGCAGCCCTGATTCTCTTCTTTTTTGGGTCACCCGCCAACGGTCCTAGCTCCTCCCCCCTGTCAAGTGCTGCCAATAGCAAGCCTTTTGCTATGGGGGCACTTGAGCAGGTTCGCCCCGAAGCTGTGCTCCCATGAATGGACATTTTCCATTCACAAATAGAGTGCGGCTCGGCCCGCCCACTTCTCCTCATTGGCTCACTGACAGCAGCAGGAGCCAATGAGCCAAAATATATCAGGTTGTTTGAACCCAATGGGGGGCACATTTATAAAAAGCAGTTGCATATCCATTAAAGTGCAATCTGTTTGTTAAAACGTTAGGATTAATCTTTGGGTATATTTTGCATCCAAAGTGATCAGGATCCAAGTAAGGACAATATCTGCATGGAGTTTGTATGTTCTTGGTGCGCCTGCATGAGTTCCTCCCACACTCCAAAGGCATGCAAGATAGGGACCTTAAATTGTAAGCTCCTTGTGGGAAGGATTTACGTGAATGAATAGTAAGTAAAGTGTTCCATAAATTGTCAGCACTATATAAATACCTGTGTTCGATCAATCCATAAATAAAGTGACCATTTTGTTTTGATTGCGCAGCCAAATAGCAACTCTTTGGGGGGGGGGGGGGTATACTAAAACTGGAGAGTGCAAAATCTGGTCCAGCTCTGCATAGAAACCAATCAGCTTCCAGGTTTTATTGTCAAAGTTTAACTGAAAAAGCTGAAGTTAGAAAAATCCAAAAATCCAAAGCCCAACTAGACAAAATCAACCCTTGCATTGCCCCCCTCATCCTGCAAAGGTTAAAGAGGAAGTAAACCCTGATGGGTGTTACATCCTCTTTGTTTCCCTGCAAAGGTAAAGCATAATGGGCTACTATGCACTGCATAGTAGCCCATTATGTGACATTTACCTGCAGGAGAAGCCCGCGATGTCCCCGTCTTCCTCGCTAGTAGCGAGCATCCATTCTTCACCCCTCTTCCTTCCAGGGCCGCGAACTCCGGCTCTGTGACTGGCCGGAGTCGCGTGACGGCGCGGACGTCAGTCCCGCGCATACACACGGGAGCCGCCTTTAACGGCATGACCCGAGCTAGAAACGGCACCTCATGCCCTCGCCAACTCCGGCGCATGCGCAGAAGAAATTGCCCTATGGCGATTTGCAAATATCTCCTAGACCGTGCAGGTCTGGGAGATATTTCAAGCACCTACAGGTAAGCCTTAATCTAGGCTTACCTGTAGGTTAAAGTGGTTGTAAAGGGTTTACAACCACTTTAAATGTTCGTTGTCTGGGGGGGTATTGTGAGAAGCTACAATACTTATCCTATCCCCAGTTCCAGCAGATTCTGGTACTCTCCTCTTCTTCCTGATGCTCAGGTCTGTGGGAGGTTGCTTGCATCATCACAGACAATGTAGGCCCATTACCCTGCATTGTACCCTAGGGGGGCAGCTTGTGACTGCAGCTTACAGAGGAGGCTCCAGATACCAGGCACAAAGCGTGGAGGGAGTCTGCAGGAGCAAAGAATATATTTGTCCCTAACGTGTTATAAAAAAAGGAGCAACAGATTAGCAACTACAAGCAATAAAACAGTTATGATAAATGTTCCCCATTATGCCTTCCGGTCCTGGTATTTACAGGTTGCTTAAACATATGAACCTTGGTGTACTAGAAGCCTACTAGAGACCTGCACTGGTCTGGTTCTGCAAACCTGCTCCTGACTCGTGATCCATGGAGCCATAAAAGTTTTTGAACATATTCACAACCTGACATGCTCATTGTATATGTGCAACTTTAGCGTGCATTAATTTT
Source organism: Aquarana catesbeiana (assembly GCF_042186555.1). NCBI lineage: Eukaryota > Metazoa > Chordata > Amphibia > Anura > Ranidae > Aquarana > Aquarana catesbeiana. Next base: position 124,279,697 of record NC_133326.1, read on the forward strand.
TACTTTGTTGATGTCATGTGCTTCATTTAAAGTCTCAGGGGAATGCAAACATGTATGTTTAGCTAAAACCCATTTGTACCACTACCAAAATGTGCCGCCATTTTAAAAGACTGCCAGATTACAGAAAGACTGCCAGAAACTGCCTGAGTTACATAACGACTGGCAGAAATTTCAGAAGAGTGGCCTGGCTATGCTCTAGTTTTCCTTTTTTCATTCATTATAAATGAACCCAGAGAATGTATCCTGAAATGCCATAGCATCCCATAAAAGAAGGAGCTGGCATAAAAGTTTAGTACTGAATACTAGCACATACTGGAGTTCTTAAGCAAAACCTGCTCTCTAGTGGTTGGAAGTATTACTGTACTTGTTAAAGGCATGGGACTGCACTCTGCACCCTTTCCCCCAATCTTCAAACACACTTACCAAATAATGGACACAACCAGGGCCGGCCTAAAACAGTGCTGCCTGGTACCAAGAATTAAAGGATGCCCCCCCCCCCCCCCCAAAAAAAAACACACCCACCAAAATGCCCCCACATCCATTATTTTATATCATGATAACTAAAGTGGACCTGTCATGGCTCTATACATGTATATAGGAGTATAAAGAGGACCTGTCATGGCTCTATACATGTATATAGGAGTATAAAGAGGACCTGTCATGGCTCTATACATGTATATAGGAGTATAAAGAGGACCTGTTATGGCTCTATTCATGTATAGGAGTATAAAAAGGACCTGTTATGGCTCTATTCATGTACAGGACTATAAAGAGGACCAGACCTGTGCCATGGCACTATACGTGTATATATAAGTATAAAGGGGATCTGTCATGGCGCTATACATGTGTATATATAAGTATAAAAAGGATCTGTCATGGCTCTATACATGTATATAGGAGTATAAAGAGGACTTGTCATGGCACTATACGTGTATATATAAGTATAAAAAGGATCTGTCATGGCTCTATACATGTATATAGGAGTATAAAGAGGATCTGTTATGGCTCTATACATGTATATAGGAGTATAAAGAGGATCTGTTATGGCTCTATTCATGTATAGGAGTATAAAGAGGACCAGACCTGTCATGGCACTATATGTGTATATATAAGTATAAAGAGGATCTGTCATGGCGCTATACATGTAAAGGAGTATAAAGAGGACCTGTCATGGCACTATACGTGTATATATAAGTATAAAGGGGACCTGTCATGGCTCTATACATGTAAAGGAGTATAAAGAGGACCTGCCATCGCTCTATACATGTATATGGGAGTATAAAGAGGACCTGTCATCGCTCTATACACGTATGTAGGAGTATAAGGAGGACTTGTCATGGCTCTATACATGTGTATAGGAGTGTAAAAGGAAGTGTCAAGGCTCAATACTTGTATGTAGGAACATAAAAAGGACCTGTTATGGCTCTATTCATGTATAGGAGTATAAAGAGGACTGGTCATGGCATTATACATGTATATAGAGATATAAAGAGGACCAGTCATGGCTCTATACATGTATATAGGAGTATAAAAGGACCTGTCAGGGCTCTATACATGTGTATATAGGAATATAAAAGGACGTGTCATGGCTCAATACATGTATGTAGGAATATAAAGAGGACCTGTCATGGTTGTATACATGTATATAGGAGAATAAAGAGGACCTGTCATGGCTCTATACATGTATAAAGAAGTATAAAGAGGAACGGTCATGGCTCTATACATGTATATAGAAGTATAAAGAAGACCTGTCATGGCTCTATACATGTATATAGGGGTAGAAGAACCTGTCTAGGCTCTATACATGCATAGGAGTATAAAGAGGACCTGTCATGGCTCTATACATGTATATAGGAGTATAAAAGGACCTGTGCGTGGCCGGGGGTCGCAATGTCAGCCGGCCACCCGTGATCGCTCCACAGAGTGCCAGAACGGGGATCTCACAATGTAAACAGACAGATCCCCATTCTGACAGGGGAGGAAAGACAGATCTGCTGTTCCTAGTGATTAGGAACAGAGATTTCTATCCTCCTCCAGTCAGTCCCATCCCCCCCAGTTAGAAACACCTCCCAGGGAACACATTTAACCCCTTTACTGACAGTGACATTTACATTAATCAGTGCATTTTTATAGCACAGATCGCTGTATAAATGTCACTGGTCCCAAAAATGTGTCAAGTGTCCGATCTGTCCACCGCAATGTCGCAGTCTCACTAAAAATCGCAGTTCACCGCCATTACTGGTAGAAAAAAATAATAAAATTAAAAATGCCATAAATCTATCCCCTATTTTGTAGACGCTATAACTTTTGCGCAAACTAATCAATATACACTTATTGCGTTTTTTTTTTACCAAACATATGTAGAAGAATACATATTGGCCTAAACTGATGAAGAATTTTTTATTTTTTTGGATGTTTATTATAGCAAAAAGTAAAAAAAAAAATTTTTTTTTCAAAATTGTCGCTATTTTTGGTTATAGCACAAAAAATAAAAACCGCATAAGAGATCAAATACCACCAAAAAAAGGCTCTATTTGTGGGGAAAAAAGGACGTAAATTTAGTTTAGGTACAACATCACACGACTGCTCAATTGTCTGTTAAAGCGACGCAGTGCCGTATCGCAAAAAAAATGATTGAAGTGCAATATTTCTATTATTACATTGTTATATAAGATAAAATAGTTCAACTCACCATAATGCAGAATCAGTGGGAGCCTTGAGCGTGTCACTTACCAACGTCACCTGCCTTCAAATGCGGCTTGTCACTTGCCACGTCACCTGTCACCAGATGCGGATTGTCATGTTGCGGATTGTCACTTGCCACGACGTCACCTGCCACACATTGCGGATCGTCACTTGCCACAACGTCACCTGCCACACATTGCGGATTGTCAGTTGCCACATGTTGCAGATTGTCACTTGCCACGACGTCACCTGCCAAGCATAGCGGATTGTCACTTGCCACATCACCTGCCACACATTGCGTATTGTCACTTGCCACGACGTCACCTGCCACACGTAGCGGATTGTCACTTGCCATGTCACCTGCCACACATTACGGATTGTCACTTGCCACAACATCACCTGCCACACGTTACAGATTATCACCTGCCACAACGTCACCTGCCACACGTAGTGGATTGCCACTTGCTGTGTCCCAGAGTAAAGGCAGGCAGCAGAGAGATGATGTAATCTCTCTGCTGCCCGCGGCTGCAGAGTGAGGGCGGAACTGCAGTGATGCAGGGCGGGTGGTGAGAGATGTCATCTCTCTGCTCCCCTGCCCACTGGTGTTCTGACGAGAAAGGCCTCCTGTCGATGCCCTGTACTGAACTTGCGCAATACGGAGCGTTTGAAAGCCGCCGAACATTGGAATAAGCTCCCGATGCTCGTGCAAGTCTGCAAGGGGCAGACTTGTTCATGATGGGAGCGTGTGAGGGGCGGATGGCAACAGAAGGTGGCGTATTATGTAATGATGGGCAGTGCTGCTAAGATGGAGGCTGAATATGTCACAAAGCTGAAATACATCTCCTAAGCAAATATATCTCTGCTATTCTTCCTACACAAGTTAAGGGCAACACGTGTAGGAAGAATACCAGAGATATATTTGTTTAGGAGATGTGTTTGAGTGTCAAGACAAAATCCGCCCCCATCTTAACAGCACTGCCCATCATTACTAAATACGCCCTATTGTGCTGCCATCAGCCCCTCACACGCCCCCGTCATTTACAAGTTCGCCCCTTGCAGACTTGCACGTGCATCGGGAGCGTGTGACACTATGTCGGCTATAGCTGATCGTCAATTCGGATGTTCAGATGCTTTCGGTGGCTCGCTACTGCGCATGCGCAGTACCAGGCGGGCATTATTCGAAAGGGGGCATTTATCGACAAGACACCAGCCCGCTGATTGGCCAGCAAGCCAATCAGCCGACTGTCCCGCCTGCTGCCTGTTCCCCTGTTCTGCCCGCACACTCCTTTCACCTCGGCGCCGGGCTCCTCACAGTGGGATCCGCAGTGGAGCAGGCGGAACGGACTGGCTGGCGGGCAGCAATTTGCCGCCCCCCTGAAAGTGCTGCCTGGGATGATGGTACCATCGGGTCCCATGGTTGGGCCGGCCCTGGACACAACACTCAAATATTGGCATAAATTGGCCGTAGCACCTTTATTGTTTTACAAATAAATTCCTCACTTTTCATAACCATATCACAATTCTAACTCAAATCAAATTATCATTCTCAAAATTGCTTAGCCTTGAGGACTCAAGCAAATTATATTTCCTCAACTTTATAATAACCAGTCCCCCTTATATGTAAGGTGACATAGCACATAAAGTGCACACGATGGGAGTGGGGGGGGGGGGGGGGGGGGGTGGGAATCTCTTCTTTACCAGACCTTCAGCCTCTCAGCAAAACTCCTGGGACAGTGGGCCCTTTATATAATGAACCCCACTGCTTCCAGAGAGTTCCATTCACTCTCATTGGCCCATTCCTACCTGCCCCAGGTGAGCAGGAAGGGCCAAACGTCCCTTGATTACCTGAATAATCTGACCATCCTAATCAGCTAAGACCTGGGGGGAAAGCAGAGGCAACCCCATGCAGGTGCGCCCAAATAATTGTGCCCTCCTATTACATTCTCCTAATAGAATTACAATCCAGTAGTGAAATGCTCTGTTTTTCAAATCCAATCATTTGGTGTAAATTGTAACATGGGAGGTATGTCTGTACAAGTCTTTAAAAAAAAAAAAAAAATAGACACTGTAAGGAGAAAGTGAACGATTGTAATACAAATAGACAATTGAATTGAAAAATATGTATTACATGTGGTACCAGCAGAGCATTAGCATACCTCCTAACTTTCTAAGATGGGAAAGAGGAACACCTATTAGCCTAAAGGATGTAGAATACACTGCTATTATACCTTCATTACATTGGAAAATAATACCCCTAAAAATGTGGTTAAAACAGATCATCACCCTAACTGTGAAGTTGTCCTCACCTGCCTTTTCGTTCCCCTTCCGATCTTCTTTATTGAAGCATTTTATTTGTGCTTCCGCTTTTCTCTTCTAGGCGAGATTTTGTCGGTATCTGCACACGCACAAATTTTACCAGGTATGTGCAAAGAAGATACAACCATGCCCTATCTTTGGACATACGTCCAATTTCAACAGAATATGTACAGATGCAAAAACCTTCAGTGCTTTCCTTGTGTATAAACCACCTATTACTCAACTCTATATAAAAATCTTTTTTTTTTTTTTTTTTTTTTACCACTACTATTCCTTTATACTGTCTTTTGAAATGTATTAATGCAAAAATGTAGAAAATTGGATGGAAGGTTTAGCACTATAAAACATTTTTTGATAGATAACTAGTGCATTATTTTTAAACAGGTATAAACACTTGAGACCAAAGTGAGGGACTAATGAGGAGAAAAGAGTGACAGGGGGACTTTTTTTTTTTTTACAAAAGAGGGACAGTCCCTCTAAATCAGGGACAGTTATGGATAGCATGTACTGGTGGGGGCAGCAGAAGAAGAGTATGTACTTGTGGGAACAAGCAGAAGATGAGCATGTACAGGTGGGGCTAAGAAAAGATGAGCATGTACTAGTGGGGCCTGCAGAAGATAAGTATTTACTTTTGGGATAGCAGGGGATTATCATGTGCTTGTGGGACCAACTGAAAAAATAGGATGTACTTGTAGGGCTGATGATGTGCTTGTGGGACTAACAGGAGGTAAGCATGTACTGTACTTGTGGAAGGTGCTGAAGATGAGACTTTATTAGTGGAGCCAACAGAAAATGTGCATGTAGTTGTGGGGCCAACAGAAGATGTGCATGTGCTTGTGGGGCCAGCTGAAGATGAGCATGTACTTGTGGGACTAGCAGAAGATGAGCATGTATCTGCTGGGCCAGGAGAAGATGAGCATGTACTTTGTGGGGCTAGGAGAAGATGAGCATATAGTTATGGGGCCAGCAGAAAATGATCATGTACTTATGGGTCCAACAAATCAGCATGTGCTTATGAGGGTAAGAGATGACAAGCATGTACTGGTGGGGCCAGTAGATGAACATGTACTTGTAGAACAAGCAGAAGGTGGGCATATAGTTGTGGGACCAGCAGAAGATGGACATGTACTTGCAGGGCTAGCAGAAGGTGAACATATACTTGAGGCAAAACAATACATAGTGAAATTTTGCCAGAAATTTGGGGATCTCATTCTAAGCCAGGCCAGAGACAGTGATCTTTTGTTCTTTTCATTTGAAGATCAATTATTCCATACCTCCCAACTTTTTTGAGATGGGAATGAGGGACACCTATCAGCAAAAGTATGCAGGAACAGGGCACACCCCTGGCCACGCCCCCTTAAAGGAGAATTGTACAAAAAAACAAGATTGGTTAAACCCACAAGTGCTTTTTTTTTACCACTACTATTCCTTTATATTGGCTTTTGGAATTTACAAATACAGCAATTTAGAAATCAGATGAAAGGTTTAGTGTTGGAAAACACTTTTTGATTGATAAAAAGTGCATTTTATATACATCTAAATAGATCAGACCGAAATGAGGGGCAAATGAGGAGGAATGAGGGACAGAGGGACATTTCTCCAAATCAGGGACAGTCCCTCGAAATCAGGGACAGTTGGGAGCTATGGTATTCCCATTCGCTAAAAAAACTGTTGCACAACTCAACCCAAATTATGTCATTTTTGCTGGATAGACAAAAGAGTTTAACTGCTGCCCTCACAAGCAGTTTTTTTTTTCTTCTTCATTCAATGCTGGCAGAAGTATCTAGTGCTTCTGGGTATGTGCAGCATGTGACTCTCCTTATTCTGTCACATCTTTTGACATCTTTCCACATCAGCTTCCTTTGCAGCTCTCAGCATTCAGCCACATGAGCCACAAAAAAAGGTGCTAGAAGACTTCTCTCTGACAGATGCTGTAATTGCAGGCCTGCATGGGAAGTGGGTAACTGTATAATGACTTGCATCCATGTGTCACTGCCTGCAGGTCCAACTCTGACTGTCATTAAAATGGTGAAGTATCTCCACTGAGGGACCTACCCAACATATCTTATTAGTACTGGCCTAGGAAGAAAATGACCCCTGCCTCCAAGCCAAGTCCTCCCCTAGTCCCCAGCTACTGCTTGTTTGTTATCTCAGATATTTGAAATAATATATATTCTTATTCTGACTCAAATGGTGCTGACTAGTCTGATTTTATCGTGCAAAAAAAAAATGATTGTTGCATGCATTATCCAGAAAGCACCATTAGGAGGCACTACAAGCACACACATGTTCATGATGAAGAGATAACTAGAATTCTACAGTGGTTTCTGGGTAGCATAATTATAGACCCCAGCATAGGCACAAGCTGTTCACTTACACCAACTGAGTGTGTTCCAAGAATACATAGGACAGCAGTACACAGTGCAAATGTACTTTAGTTCTAATTCTACAACGCAGCATTTCTAGTTTCTGGGTCTGTTGGTAGAGTTAAGTACTTAATGATTTGATTTGCTCTCTTGTTTGTTTAAATGTATCAACTAAGGGAACTATTGTTATTATACAGGATTTATATAGCGCCATCAGTTTGCACAGTGCTTTACAACATGGAAACTACATAGAAAATGATGTATACTTGCACTTTGTTTCAAACTCATTTCCAATGGACATGTTGGTGTTGGCATTGTTTTCCCCAAGTTATGCAATTTTGTCATAAAGGACCCTGATTTTTTTTTTTTTATTATTGATTTATACAGTGTTGACATGGTCGACCATGCTTTAGTAAGTACACCATGTACTGGCATAAGCCTCTACCACCAAAGACGCATACAGTCTATGCAGTCTAAAGTCCCAACCACTCCACAGTCATGATTGTGAAAGAAATTCAGAGCACTCAAGGGATAAACCATGCAGGTACTGGGAGAAGATACAAACTCCATGCAGACAGCGTCCCTCTGGCAGCTGGTCTTGGCACACAACCTCAACTATGTCATACTTAGATAATACATTCTAGATTTGGTTATTCGCAGGTGCATTCATTACAATTTTCACAAATTCTATTTTTCATTGGACAGTTTGCTGTTATATAGACAATTTGAAAGTAGGCTAGGAAAGAATAGTCTCAGGACTATCCGAGATTAAAGTTTTTTTGTTTTTTTTTACCTTTGCTCTTTAATACTCAGTCACATGGTTATTTACCCAGTAAAAGGCACAAAACTTGGGAGGTTAGCCAAGGTGATTAAGACCTAGGTTGCTTTGTTGGCAGATGCTTCAGTTGCATAGTGTAGTCTGAATGTGAAAATCTTCAAAAAACTCAAGTTTAATATACATTGATCATATCATGTATTAAGGGCTGGGTGCTGTTACAACATATGCAGGGGCTCCTATATGAATTCCACTGCAAAGAAAAAAGGAGCAAAAATAAAATAGAATGTATCTGTGAAACTTTTTTTTTTTCACTGACCTGTACATCAGTCTTGTGTTCTTGCAGTGACAGGTCTTGCAGTGTAGCTTAAAAAAAGGCTTGATCGCTTCATGCTGGCCCCTTTTGCAGGTATAGCAGGTTTGAATCTCAACCATGACATTACCTGCCTGGAGTTTGCATGTTCTCCCTGTGCCTGCGTGGGTTTCCTCCGAGTACTTTGGTTTCCTCCCACACTCCAAAAACATGCTGGTAGGTTAATTGGATCCTGTCTAAATTGGCCCTAGTATGTGCAGTCAGGGGAGACATTAAAAAAAAAAAAAAATGGCAGGGGGTGGGGTGGGGTTGTGTAGGTAGCTGATGTCCTACCCCACCGCTTGTCAAAATTTAGGGCTCCTATCATCTATGGTTTCGGAGATATGGGGCTCCTTGCACAGCCTGTCAGAAGCTACATACAGAGCAGCCAGTTTAAATGCAAGCTGGCACATTCTGTTTGCAGCAGACTGAAAGGATGAGCTCACAGTGCCTCTCCTCACTTATTGTCAGAGGCACTGAGCTCAATGGACAGCTTGGAGTCTTGGACCAATGGTAAAGTACCATTAGCCCCAGCTGTCCAATAAAAATGCTGCAGTGGAGGCACACCTCTCCCTGCAGTGTCATAGAAGGGGCATGTGGCTAAAAGACAAATACTCCCTTCCAGCCCTCTTATCTACAAGGGAAAACATGGGATTATGGGTACATCTTATACACATAAACACATGTTTTTCTCACACAGTTAAAGCAGTTGTATAGTCAATTTTTTTACTTTTACCTACAGGTAAGCCTATAATAAGGCTTACCTGTAGGTAAAAGAAATATCTCCTAAACCTGTATGGTTTAGGAGATATTCCCCTTGCAATGAGCCGCTGACTGCAGCGGTGCATGCGCACAGGGGATTCTCGGCTGAAAGCCCAGCAGATGCCGGACCTTGCCGGAAAGAAATCTCCCGCGCGCATGCGCGGGAGTGACGACATCGCGGCTCCAGCCACTCACAGTGCTGGAGCCGCGATACCCGGAAGACACCCTGAGGCAACATGTCAGGTACCTCGGCGTGGACCAGGTAAGATACCTACGCCTCGTTCTAAGGTAAGTATTTCATAATGAGCTAGTATGCGCTGCATACTAGCTCATTATGCCTTTTGCCTTACAGGGGTATATAAAAAAAAAGTGTCAGCGGGTATACAACCGCTTTAAGAGGGAGAATGAGAATCTGCTGCTGTTGCTGAAAAGGTACAAGCTAAATCCTATATTATGCTATATGTTATAAGATAATCATTTATTTATCTACTTACTGTGAAATTACTGGTTGGAAGTTATAACTTCAAACTTCAGTAATTTGTCGGTTAAGTGACCTGCTTGAATACAGTTTTTGAAAATATAGTAAATTACCTTAAAAATAATATATAATAATTATTTGTATATTACTTGTGGTACTTAACCCCTTGCCACCTAGGCCAATTCTGACACTTCAATCCTACATGTAAAAATATTTTTTTTGCTAGAAAATTACTCAGAACCCCCAAACATTATATGTATTGTTTTAGCAGATACCCTGAGAATAAAATTGTGGTCATTGCAACTTTTTATGTTACACGGTATTTGCACAACAATTTTTAAAACACATTTTTTTTTTTTTTTGGTAAGAAACTGTTTTCATGAATAAAAAAATTTAAAAAAAAAACACTAAAGTTAGCCCGATTTTTTTATTTTTTTTTTATTTTTTTGTGTAGTGGAAAGATGATGTTACGCCGAGTAAATAGCTACCTAACATGTCATGCTTTAAAATTGCGCACACTTGTGGAATGGAGCCAAACTTCAGTACTTAAAAATCTCCATAGGTGACGCTTTAAAAATTTTTACAGGTTAGATGTTTTGAGTTACAGAGGAGGTCTAGTGCTAGAATTGTTTTCGCTCTAACGTTCGTGGCGTATGTAACTTGTGTGTATCTGGCTCTGATACTAGTTAGTGCCTCACCAGCCACCCACCTCACCGCAGGTCCCTGATGTGTGTGTATGAATCTGAGTTAGGGACTTTAGATTGTAAGCTCCTTGAGGGTAGGGACTGATGTGAATGTAATAATGTAATATATATATATATATATATATATATATATATATATATATATATATATATATATATATATATATATATATATATATATATATATGTATATGTAAAATGCTGTGTAAATTAGCTGCGCTATATAAGTACCTGAAATAAAGTAAAATATAAAAAAAAATAAATACCTATACTGTTTAAAAAAAACATTAAAATGCTGTCTCACCCTGCTCTGCACATGCTTAGTTGTTCTCCGTTTTTGGCATTGTGCCAAAATTCAGAACCACTAGAGGCTGATCTGCTGACAGCCACTGTTGCTCAGGGGCTCTGGGTTTCAGCAAAACGGCAACCTCCAGCAAATATAAACAGAAGCAATGCTGGAGGCAATTTACAGCGCACACTAATTTTGGTAGCATAATTATTAATGTGGAATGTATGCTCCTTGCTACAGAACATTATTTTTTTTTATCAAGTTTTTATGGGTAAAGTTCAGCTATTATAACTCTTGTAAGAGTTTTTGTAAGAGTTCTTGTAAGAGCTATTATAACTCTTGTAAGATTCTTTTATGCCATAGTTTTCCCACCTCCAGACAAATAAAAAAAATTTGGAAAAATGGAAGTTGACATCTGTGCGTTTTATGGAAAGGCCCAGGGACTTTTTTCTCGTTTTTGGTTCCATAGACGTCAATGGATCCAAAACGTTTATTAAAAAACACAAAATGCACCTGAAACACGCAAACTGCAACCTGTGAACCAGGCCTAAGTAAAGCTCAGACTGGGAAAGGGGGCAATCAGCTGTGCTGCAGTGCTAACAACATGCTGACAAGAGGCGCTAACAGACTAAAAGAGAGATGTATCGCACGCGGTTGCAGGGTAGTGGTGCAGCATTTTCAAGGTTGAAACAGGCAGTGAGAAGATGACATATTGCCTCCTCACTGCCTTTGAAATGCCTCTAAAAAGCGTGTGTATCTGGCTCTGATACTAGTTAGTGCCTCACCAGCCACCCACCTCACCGCAGGTCCTCACTGCCTTTGAAATGCCTCTAAAAAGCGATCCACTGTGGAACGTTTTTCAGAGGGGCAGCAAAGGCTATCACTAATGTAAACTTAGCTTTACAGAGAAGATTTTCTCATAAACAAATGAATACCTGATTCATCCCCTCCAGTTTACTTTACGAAGAATGAAGTCTTTTTAAAATAATTGTGGGTTAGCTTCACTAGGAATTATTCTATCATTTCTCACTGTACATATCTCTTTACATTTCTGCAGTGTTCATGTCTTTAACATATGAAATAATGTACACATTTTACAAATATGTCTCACTAGTCACATAGACTCCTTACTGTTGGGCAGCACTCAGATAACCTGATCCGAAGATATACGCAGTCTCACGGGAAAGGTGAACTTATTCTGCAATGTGTCACGTTCTACACTTCCTTTAACCACTTGCTGACCAGCTTACGCCTATATACGTCAGCAGAATGGCACAGGTGCACAAAACCACGTACCCATACGTCACTCTGTCATCGGCGGGTAGCAGGCGCGCACACACGCCGTGGGAGCGTGCCCGCAGGTCCCGCTGACTCGATGTCCGGCGGTGGCCTGCGATCGTGGCACAGAGAGGCAGAACAAGGCATTTCCCTGTTCTGCCTAGCAACATCACAGGGATCTACTCCTCCCAGGGATCGGGAGCAGTGATCTCTATCATGTTCTAGTGAGCCCATCCCCCCTACAGTTGGAACACACTGAGGGAACACACTTAACCCCTTGATTTCCTTCTAGTGTTTAACTCCTTCCCTGCCAGTAACATTTACACAGTGATCAGTGCATTTTTATAGCCCCAATGGTCCCAAAATAGTTTCAAAAGTGTCCAATCTGTCTGCCACAATGTCGCAGTCAAGATAAAAATCGCAGATTGCTGCCATTACTGATAAAAAAAAAAATAATATTAAAAATAAATCTATCCCCTATTTTGGTAGACTTGATAACTTTTGCGCAGATCAATTGGGATATTTATTATAGCAAAAAGTAAAAAATATTGCTTCTTTTTCAAAATTGTCGCTCTTTTTTTGTTTATAGCGCAAAAAATAAGAACCACAGAGGTGATCAAATACTACCAAAAGAAAGCTCTATTTGTGGGGAAAAAAGGACGTCAATTTTGTGCGAGTACAATGTCGCACGACCGCGCAATTGTCAGTTAAAGTGACGCAGTGCCATATTGCAAAAAAGGGCTTGGTCAGGAAGGGGGTAAATCCTTCCGGGGCTGAAGTGGTTAATGACTCTCTTTAAAGAAAAGTTTACATTCTTCTTTAGCAGGGCTTGCCTAGACACAACTTATCAAGAAACACACAGAAAACACTTCTTATGCCGCGTACACACGGTCGGACTTTTCATCTACAAAAGTCCAACGGACGCTGACGGACTAAAGCTGGCTGGTAATCCGATCGTGTGTGGGCTTCTCCGGACTTTCAGCAGACTTTTTCAGCCTCAAATCCGACGGACTTTAGATTTGAAACATGCTTCAAATCTTTACGTCGTAACTACGACGGACCCCGAAATCCGCTCGTCTGTGTGCTAGTCCGACGGACAAAAACCCATGCTAGGGCAGCTATTGGCTACTGGCTATGAACTTCCTTATTTTAGTCCGGTGTACGTCATCACGTACGAATCCGTCGGACTTTTGTGTGGTCGTGTGTAGGCAAGTCCGTTCGTTAGAAAGTCTGCTGCAAGTCCGCCGAAAGTCCGCCGGAAGTCCGCCGGAAGTCTGTCGGACAGGCTGTCGGACTTTTGTAGACGAAAAGTCTGACCGTGTGTACGCGGCATTACAGTTGTGGGATAGTTTTTATTACATTGATGTTACCTAATATAAAGTACAATGTTAATGAATTCTACAAAAATGCAACATGGTAGGAATGGTTCAAGGAAAGTACTTTAGCTGGTGATAAATGTATAATCTATCAATAAAATAACATCTCCTATTTGGCTTTGGCTACATTCACACCTGCCTTTTTGCCTGACAGCGTGCAGATGCAAAACAAATTAGCCAGGGGTTCCCAGCGATTAGCTGTGGGAAGCTGCCTAATTGAAAGCAATGGGAGGCTGCTGGCTCCCACAGCTAATTGTAACCGATCGCATGCAATCGATATGTATCTTCACGCTGTTGGGCAAAAAGGCAGGTGTGCACAGGGCCGGGACAAGGGGTGGGTGGAAGGGACAGCTGCCCTGGGCACAATGGTTTACTGTAGGGATGGGGGGGCACCTTCCTTCTGTTACAAGACTGACAGGAGTAATGACAACGGCATCACTACTCTTGTCAGCCAACGCTGGGAGCAGCAAAAAGAGGAGGGGAGAGCTGGGAGGTGGTGCAGGCTGTGTTTTTTCTCCTCCTCTTTCCTGCCAGTGCAGTGCTCCTGTATTAACAAGCAGGTGGTTGTGTTCACAGACACACAGGAGCTGCACTAGAGGAAGGAGGAGTAGGAGAGAGAGCACAGCATGCACCACTGAGGGCAGAAGTGTCCAGGAGAGAGCCATGAGTGGAGGAGAGAGCCATCAACACAAGCATGTGCTCAGTGTTAAAACTGCACAGTGGTTTTGACAAGTGATTGACTGCTGGGCATAGGATCCCCTAAGCTTAAACATCATGAATGGGGGGTTCAGTTTGGCATATTTGCCCTGGGCGCTGAATGACCTTGTCCCAGCACTGGGTGTGAATGTGGCCTTTGTGTTCAGCACAGTGGCGGCCAGTGGAATTTTTTTTTGGGGGGGGGGGCAAACAGTATGCTACGACAAACCCCCCACCACGTCGGTCTGTTGGTCAGTGGGACGGTCGGTCGCACTTAACCCATCGCAGCATCCCATGCTTGGCGGTGGCCTCCCGTTCCCCTGCTCTCCACAGGTTTCCGTTTCCTCCTCCTTAGTGGCCAATCGGGAGTCTTCTCTTTCCGGCCAATCAGAAAATGGGTCTTACACCCACTTCTGATTGGCCGGATTGAGGATCAGTATTACAACAGTGAATATTCATTTGCTGTTGTAACACTTGGGTGGGCTCATGGCACAATGCTCTGCGCCATAAGCCATCCTATTTTGAAGCCTATTAGAGCCTATGGTTCTAATCAGGTGCTTAAAAAAAACCACCCACGCTGCTGTAATTCAAGCGCCTGGCGTCCTGAAAGGGGCCGGACGCCTGAATAGGGGGTGGCCGCGGCGGTCATGGATAGATTCATGCTATGTACAGGGTTGCAAGGGTAGAGGGGGCAGCGCCGGGGCGCTCCTAATGGATGGGCCGCCACTGGTTTAGCACAGTTTATTTTGCATCCTTTTCTTTCTTTGCCATTTGTCTTCTTTTTTACATTCTCTTGTATCGTCATATTCCCTTGATATTTCCCTTGATATCGTTGTTGTTTATACTCCAATACCATCCCCCAGTTTCCTTGCTGGAAAATTGTGGAGATTATAAAAAATGTAGGCAGGGCTTACAACAGTACAAGGACGGAATCATTTCATGAATACCTGTAGAAGCCTAGTGTTTCAATTTATATTAGTACAATTTTTCTTCTGTTAATGACTTATGAGAAATGTATATATAAGCATCACTTTATGTAAAAAAGAATAAATATATTGGGATTGATTTACTAAAGGCAAATAGGCTTTTCACTAGGGTTGCACCGATACCCTTTTTGTTTTTATCGGCGAGTACGAGTACCAATACTTTTCAGGTCAAGTAGTCGATGATACTGAGTACTAGGGATGAGCCGAACACCCCCCTGTTCGGTTCGCACCAGAACATGCGAACAGGAAAAAAGTTTGTTCGAACACACGAAGACCGTTAAAGTCTATGGGACATGAACATGAATAATCAAAAGTGCTAATTTTAAAGGCTTATATGCAAGTTATTGTCATAAAAAGTGTTTGGAGGGGACATAGATCAATGCAAAAAAAAGTTTTAAAAACGGATGTTTTTTCAGGAGCAGTGATTTTAATAATGCTTGAAGTCAAACAATAAGCCCGGGTTCACACCTATGCGAATTAGATGCGGCTTACACCGCATCTAATTCGCAGGACATTTTAAAATACATTCATATGAATGCATCTGGTTTACATATGTGCGTTGCATTCGCACTGCGCATTGCACAAAAAACGTGTGCGTTTTTTGGGCATTGCGGTGCGAACTACAAGCCTATTATCTCCTATGGGAACGCATCTGATTCGCAGATGCATTGCGTTCTGAACATGTATTTTCTCTTTCTCCTCACTACACCTCCCCCTCTCCCCCCCCCTCCCTCCCCCTCTCCCTGCTCTCTAATCCTGAGCAAAAACGCAATGAATCCGTTGAACAGGAGATTGTTATCTCCCCAGTGAAACCTGAGCTTCAATTCGCACCGCACATGTGTGAAACCAGGCTAAAAGTGTAATATCCCTTTAAATTTCGTAGCTGGGGGGTGTCTATAGTATGCCTGTAAAGGGGCGCATGTTTTGCGTGTTTAGAACAGTCTGACAGCAAAATGACATTTCAAAGGAAAAAAGTCATTCAAAACTACTCGCGGCTATTGCATTGCCGGTCCAACAATACACATAAAAGTTCATTGATAAAAACGGCATGGGAATTCCCCACAGGGGAACCCCGAACCAAAATTTAAAAAAAAAATGACGTGGGGGTCCCCCTAAATTCCATACAAGGCCCTTCAGGTCTGGTATGGATACTAAGGGGAACCCCGGCCAAAAAAAAAAAATGACGTGGGGGTCCCCCTAAATTCCATACCAGACCTGGTATGGATTTTAAGGGGAACCCTGCGCCAAAGTTAAAAAAAAAAAGGCGTGGGGTCCCCCCAAAAATCTATACCAGACCCTTATCCGAGCACGCAACTTGGCAGGCCCCCTCCTGAACTGTACCAGGCCACATGCCCTTAACATTGGGAGGGTGCTTTGGGGCCTCATCCCCACAACCCTGGCCGGTGGTTGTGGGGGTCTGCGGGCAGGGGGCTTATCGGAATCTGGAAGCCCCCTTTAACAAGGGGACCCCCAGATCCCGCCGCCCCCCCTGTGTGAAATGGTAAGGGGTACCCCTACCATTTCACTAAAAAACTGTCAAAAATGTTAAAAATGACAAGAGACAGTTTTTGACAATTCCTTTATTTAAATGCTTCTTCTTTCTTCTTTCTTCTATCTTCCTTCATCTTCTTCTTCTTCTTCTTCTTCTTCTTCTTCTTCTTCTGGCTCTTCTGGTTCTTCCTCCGGTGTTCTCGTCCAGCATCTCCTCCGTGGTGTCTTCTATCTTCTTCTCCTCGGGCCGCTCTGCACCCATGGCATGGGGGGAGGTTTTCCATTTCACACAGGGGGGGCCGGGATCTGGGGGTCCCCTTGTTTAAGGGGGCTTCCAGATTCTGATAAGCCCCCTGCCCGCAGACCCCCACAACCACCGGCCAGGGTTGTGGGGATGAGGCCCTTGTCCTCATCAACATGGGGACAAGGTGTTTTGGGGGGCTACCCCAAAGCACCCTCCCAATGTTGAGGGCATGTGGCCTGGTACGGTTCAGGAGGGGGGGGGGCTCTCTCATCCCCCCCCTCTTTTCCTGTGGCCTGCCAGGCTCAGATAAGGGTCTGGTATGGATTTTTGGGGGGACCCCACGCCGTTTTTTTTTTTAATTTTGGCGCGGGGTTCCCCTTAAAATCCATACCAGACCTGAAGGGTCTGGTATGGAATTTAGGGGGACCCTCGTGTCATTTTTTTTTGAAATTTTGGTTCTGGGTTCCCCTGTGGGGAATTCCCATGCCGTTTTTATCAATGAACTTCTAGGTGTATTGTCGGACCGGCAATGCAATAGCCGCGAGTAGTTTTAAATGACTTTTTTCCTTTGAAATGTCATTTTGCTGTCAGACTGTTCTAAACACGGGAAACATGCGCCCCTTTACAGGCATACTATAGACACCCACCAGCTACGAAATTTAAAGGGATATTACACTTTTATTGTTTGACTTTAAGCATTATTAAAATCACTGCTCCTGTGCTCGGATAAGGGTCTGGTATAGATTTTGGGGGGGACCCCATGCCGTTTTTAAAACTTTTTTTTGCATTGATCCATGTCCCCTGGGGCAGGACCCAGGTCCCCAAACACTTTTTATGACAATAACTTGCATATAAGCCTTTAAAATTAGCACTTGATTTCTCCCATAGACTTTTAAAGGGTGTTCCGCGGCATTCGAATTTGCCGCGAACACCCCAAATTGTTCGGTGAACTTGCGAACAGACAATGTTCGAGTCGAACATGAGTTCGACTCGAACTCGAAGCTCATCCCTACTGAGTACCAATATGTTGTGGTTCGATATGCGCCCATACAAATTGAGTGGGCTTAAATCACATTGTAAAGAATAGCTTGCGATTTGAACAGGAATGCAGTGCGATTTCTGTCCGAATGGCATGCGGTTTCCCCACCGCTCCTGTGTGAACCCAGACTTGTCATAGTGATTTCAGCCTGGGTTAACACAGGAGCAGTGTGGGAAACCTCATGGGATTTGGATAGGAATCGCACCGCATTCCTGTTCAAATCGCAAGCGATTCTTTACAGTGCGATTTGAGGCGATTCATTGTGTATGGGTGGAAATCTCACAGAAAAGTATTCGGTTTCGGGTATCGGAGCATTTTCGCAAGTATTCGTGCAAAATACTCAGTATCGGCACTAACACCAGTATCAGAACATCCCTAGTTTTCACTTCGCAAAGAAAGTTGCACTTTGCAAGAGCATTTTCTCCAGAGCTTAGGAAACAAGGCTGTTCACTTTGAAAGGGAATTTTCACTTAGTTTAGTGAACGAGGTAAATCTGCTGACTTCCATCATCTAATCATGTACAGGCTGTTTTTTTTTTTTATTGTGTATTCTTTACCAAGAGATATTTCACCACATTCACTTAGCTCTGGGGAAAATTCTCTTGCAAAGTGAACTGTCTATTTGTCTTTAGTAAATCCAGCTCATTGTTAAGAGCCGGTTCACACGGGGGCGACTTGTCAGGCGACCTAGCCGCCTGACAAGTCGCCTCCCGTTCCGTACAATGGAACCGTTCTAATCGGAGCGACGCAAGTCGCTCCGACTTAGAAGAAAGGTTCCTGTACTACTTTGGGGGCGACTTGCATAGACTTCTATACAGAAGTCGTCTTGCAAGTCGCCGCGGCAGTCGTATGCAGGTCGCCTCGGTGAGGCGACCTGCAAGTCGTGCCGCTTCTAGTGTGAACCGGCACTTAGAATTTATTTCCTAAAGTCGGTGAATGACATCATTCCAATGTAGGACCTTACCTCATTCTTGAGGAAACAGGATGCCCAGTTTTGTAAGACAGGGTTCTATGGACCGAGTTCACCTTTTCTGAGAGATACCCTGAGCTCATCACACCTAGTTGTGTGTGATCCGACACATGATGAGTTTGGGAAGAACTACTACTCCCGCCTATGTTTTTTCCCCCTTTTTTCTCCTTTTTCCCTCTTGCACTTCTTCACCCCCTCTTAAATTTCCCCCAAAAATTTACAAAAACCTTTTTGAGGGGAATTGGGATTCCCTTCCTGCCTGTGACAAAGGCCCCTGTCGACACTTATAGGCTGTACTCCAGATTGAGACAATAGGAGTCGTCCTAATTACATCAATTTCACCATTTCAGTTTTAGCCCATTACCTATGATCTTGTTCCATTCACGAAGTACTCTCCTTTCTGGTGTAATGCTCTCTTGCTAATGTGTTACCGGATCTCTTATGGACTGGTCAGCTACTCTGATGCCTGTTAAGTGTACTTTTCTTACATTTTCCCTGTTTCTCGTTTCCTTGTACGCTTTGTCATTACAAATAAAGTATAAAAAAAAAAACGTTTTACCTAACCAGCTGGGTATCTGATGGTCATTCATCTGCAAAGAGCTCATCTATCTGACTGTAGGCTTCAGAACCGTATCTTCGTCCTGTGGGCCCCCTGTAGCCTTCTCTACTGCTTCTCCTTTTATACTCTTCTGTTCTTTGCTGTCTCCTCAAAGCCCTGTTCTCCTGCTGCCTGGAATTCATATGGCAACATGCCCCCTTAGTTATCCACCAGTAAAAAGCACTAAAGCCTGGTTGCCCTTTGGAGTGTTTGGTTTGTGTACATTATATTTTTATTGTGTTTCTTGGACTGTCCTTGTTGCTAGTCTTACCAACCTGAACTCTGTCCAGCTGTCTGTCCAAACGTTTGCTCCAAATCCCCACTTTGATCCAGTTACACATAGAAGAAATAATGCAGAGCTTATGTACTACACTTCTATTTGTCTGTTGACACCAGGGCTTTTTTTCAGTGGGAACGCAGTTCCGGCATCTCCAACACTGAATGTATTTTATGGCAAGGTGTGCTGGAGGATCTATTGATGCAGGCTACTGGGGGATCTATTGTCGCTGGTGGGGATCTTTTTTTGTGGGGGTCTATTGTTGTTGGCTGGGGGGTCTTATGTTGATGGGGGGATCTACTGTTAAGGGAGAGGTTTATTGTTGCTGGCAGGGCTTCTTTTCAGGGGGAACGCAGGTCTGGCACCTCCAAAACTGAATGTATTTTATGGCAAGGTGTGCTGGAGGGTATGTTGATGCTGGCTACTGGGGGATCTATTGTCCCTGGTGGGAATCTTTTTTTGTGGGGGCTGGGGGGGGGTGTCTAATGTTGTTGTGTGGGGGATCTATTGTTGCTTGAGTGGTATTTTGTTGCAGGGAGTCCATTGTTGCTAGGGGAGAGGTCTGTTGTTGTGTGGGGGATCTATTGTTGCTGTGGTCGGGTATGTTGTTGCTGGCGGGGGGGGGGTCTATCAGATTCCATACAAATTAGTTTTTTCATTATTTTTTTCATTATTTTTTTCACAGTTTTTTCGTCACATATAATATTGATCACATTACTAGTATGGTAAGCACAGAATAATCCCAATTATATATATTTATAGTTATGTTGCCTGACCTCCCTTTGGATATGGTAGCCCTGTTCAACCTACATAATCTATTGCATAAGTATCCAGGGACAACCAAGTATCATTCCATGTTAAAAAGCATACTGTAATGGTGGCTGCTAAAGGTGAAGAGTGGTGAAGAAGTAAGTATCAAACTTCAACTGGGGCTGTCCCACCCAAATATATTGCTGGTTTCTAGATGTATTCACACCCGGTATTCTATGCTGCATACAAACCAGTCAATATTGTGTACTGGTGACAACCTTTTATGTTTTATTTCTGTTCTTGCTAAAGAGGACCTTTTGCACTGCTGAAACTCACAGCGGGTGACGCCAGCCTGTGTGATGATATGCCCAGTTCTCCTCTTCCCCTCCTCTCTCTGATCCCCGGCACAGGTGAGGCTGCATTGCTGGCACTGGTAAGGCTGCATTGCTGGGCACTGGTAAGGCTGCATTGCTGGGCACTGGTGAGGCTGCATTGCTGGGCACTGGTGAGGCTGCATTGCTGGGCAATGGTGAGGCTGCATTGCTGGGCAATGGTGAGGCTGCATTGATTGGCACTAGTGAGGCTGCATTTGATGGGCACTGGTAAGGCTGCATAGATGGGCCCAGCTGAGCCCTGCATTCTTTATGTAGCACACTCCTGGGCCCTGCACTTATCTTCATACCATTTGGTAGTCAATAAAAAAAAAAAAAAAAAATGTCCCTGGATTTCATTTTAAAAATCTGGTCACCTTAGCATAGTCTGTTTATGAAACCTATAGGTAATACAGTATGATTGTTTTCATACTGAGCTTACAAATGTGTTTTTGAGAATAATTAATTAAACTGGATACCTAAGAGATATTTTCTCATGAACCCTGGCTCCTAACCTCCTTGGCGGTATTCCCGAGTGTGGCTCGGGGTGAGATTTCAGTACCATTAGCGGTAACCCCGAGCCACACTCGGGATTGCTTCGCTGGATCCTGGAAGAGGTTACTTACCTTGTCTCCGGGATCCCGCGAAGTACTCCCACTGTGTACGACGACCGGATCCTTCGCTCAATCCTCTGTGAGTTCCGGCTTCCCTTCCCTGCGAGCGTCGCGATGCAGGCGGGTGGAACCGGCGGCAGATTCAAAAAGTATAAACCACAACACACACCATACATTGTAATCTTATTGGATTACATTACTGTATCTAATAAATTGACCTCAGTTTGCCCCCCAGTGCTTTGCCCAGTGCCCTTGCCTGCAGTTTTACTTAACTTTCTGCCTGGAAACTGCAGATCGACCATGGCATCAAAAAAGAAGGCCTCTACCTCAAAAATGGTTTATGATGTGCTGGAAAACAGCAATAGCGATACAGAATCACTTGCAGAATTGAGTGATAGTGATTCGTAGGGAAGTTCCTCATATCAGACACAGAAAGTGATTTCTGTGACGATCCTGCGACTGACATCAGTGATGTGCAGACTTGGTGCTCTATCGACTGCGGTACGGATCACGTAGCGCCCCCAAGATTCCCATTCAATGGAGCACCTGGTATCAAAGTGGATGTGGAACATGACAACCCCTTGGCATACCTCCAACTATTTTTGACTGATGAGGTTATCGAGAAAATAGTTACGGAGACAAACCGGTACCAGGAGCAACAAGCTGCTACACCTCAGAGGTTTTCAAGGAGCAGAAAGTGGGAACCAGTGACCAAAGATGATATCTGGAAATTTCTGGGCCTAATAATTCTTCAGAGAGTGGTGTGGAAACCCCTGCAGAAGTGATATTGGACCACCAATAAATTACTAGCCACTCCATTTTTTGGCACGGTCATGTCGGAGAACAAATTTTCCCTGATAATGAAATATTTGCACTTTGAAATTAATGAAGTATTTGATGAAACTACTCATCCAGCCCCCAAACTCAAGAAGATTTGGCAGGTATATTAGATGATTATGAAAAATTTCCAACAGAGCTATGTGCCACATAGAGACATCAGCATAGACGAACGTCTAATGGCCTACAAGGGAAGGCTCAGCTGGATACAATATATAGTGTCAAAGAGGGCACGATTTGGCATAAAATCTTTCATGCTATGTGACTCGAGCACTGGTTATATTTGGAACTCTGTCCTATACACCGTTAAAGGAACCAAATTCAACCAAAAATACAGTCATTATGGAATGGCAACCTCTTCAGTTCTTTCATTGATTGAGCCATTGCTGAATCAGGGCTATTGTGTAACCACAGACAATTTTTACACATCACCTGAACTCTGAGTTCCTTCTACAAAACAAAACGGATGCCTATGAAACCGTTAGGGCTAACCGGCGTGACATGCCGCCAACCTTTGGCAATAAGAAGCTCAAGACGGGAGAAATGGTTGCCTGGCAGAAAGGCAAAATGATGGCACTGCGATGGCGTGACAAAAAAGATGTGTGCCTAATGAGTACAATCCATAACACCTCCACTGTCATGGTACACACAAAAGGTGGGAAAGACATCATGAAACCTCAAGTGATTATAGACTACAACAACACTATGGGATGCGTTGACAGAGCCAACCAGGCAATAACATTTTATCCAGCCATGAGAAAACAAAAAAAATATAAAATATTATAAGAAGATCTTCAGGCAGCTTCTTGAACAATGCCTATGGAATGCCTTCATTCTACTAAAAAAAAAGAGTGACAAGCCTGTGGTTCATACTGACTTTGTTTGGAAAGTTGCAGAACGTATCTTTCCGGACCACCGAACACCAACGGCTGCAAAAAGAGCTGGACGTCGTGCTGCTGGTGTTGTCCACCCGGAACGCCTGACTGGTCGTCACTTTATGGACCACATCCCACCAACTGAAAAAAAGGCAGCACCCACAAGGATGTGCATAGTTTGTTGTTCAAAGAGTGATGATGACACCGGAAGGAAAATCCGAAAAAAAAACAGGTACTATTGTCCTGATTGTGATGTTGGACTTTGTGCAGTCCCATGTTACAAAATTTACCATACCCGGGATGTTTACTGAAGCAATATGACTAGTAATATTGCACTCTTGTTTGGCCCAAAAAACATTCAGTGTTTTTGATTTGGTTATATTATTGACTAAAATGTATTGAATAAAATGTATTATTATTATATATTATTTGTTATTATTATTTATAGTTATTTATTATATTATAATTTATTAATTTTGTGTTTCAAACTTTATCATACCCGGGGTGTTTACTAGACTCTGGTTTAGACAGATTTAAGTGAGTTATTCCTAAGAATTACAGGCCTACAATATAAAACGCCAAATTTCCATGCAAAATAATTGTACCGCTTTCAGCACATAAAATCCAACATAATCATACCGCTAGGGAGGTTAAGGGAGTGGTAGTTCTGGAACAATGTGATTGTATGAGAAGCACAAGTTTACAGCTATTGAAAGAGATTTGGATGGTCAAAAAATACATTTCTTAAACTCCAGAGAAAAAGCTAAATGTAAACCGTCCTACATAGCAAAGAACTTCTAACTCTGTTCAGTCAGTCTTGTGACTCAGGCACCCTGTCAAAGACTACATCCAGATTTTTTAGTCCACTAGTTAAACAAGATAACTTGGTCACTGATCTTCTATAAGGCTGCTGATTGCACGATGAAACACTATCACCACACTGTTCTCTTTTGGTGTCAACAAGCTACCAGTGTTAGGCTGGTTTCACACCGACGTTCTCAGTAATGCGCATCTGCCTGACAATGGATGATTATCTATTTCCATCCGTTTTCATCCACTTCCATCTACAATCCCCATCAAAAGCCTTATTTTTCATCCGTCAAAAAATGGATCAGATGAAAAATGGATGTAAATGGACGAACGGTCTGTTGTTGCATTCGTTTTTGCATTGAGTGTTAGGAGAAACCAGTCACTGTGGGGGAGGGGGGGTTTGTGGCAGAGAAACGCGGGAGAGCAGTATACAAAGTGAGGGGGCAGTCTGTACAGACAGGCTCCCTCACTTGCTGGCGCTGACTGTCATTTTCGGCTTTCGAATGTAATAGCCGGCTTTTTTTTCCCTTAGATTTTGGAGCTGTGATTTGGGGGGGACAGGAGAGGAGAAGAAATGTACATATAGTAAGGGGGGGCAGTCTGTACAGACATTCTCCCTCACTTGTCGGCTGTCATTGTGATTGTTGGCTTTTTTTTTCTATACTTAATAGCGCCGAGAAGGAGCCCGCCAACTAATTAAACAAAGGGGTGGGTTCATTGGGTGATGTCACTGGGTGACCCGCCCCTTTGTTTATTTATTTATTTTTTTAATTCTATATTTTATTTTTTCAAACACAGAAAAAGAAAAAAATAAATTTTCTTACATATATATATAATAAAACAAATATCGTTATTGCTGCTTCCAGTTTGCAGAGTATAACTTAGCACATTGTGATTCCGTTTTTAGTAGACACATATGACTTGTTACTTCCTGGTGCAGACCAGAAGAGACCATGAATTCCACTTTTTATAAAATTTCTCCACCTTACCCTGTGTAATCGCAATGCCTTTTTCCATGGCGTATATATCTGCTACTTTTTTTAACCATAGTGAGATCGAGGGGGGTGATTCTTGCTTCCAAACGGCCGGGATACAGGCCTTTGCCGCATTCAAAAGATGGGCCACCAGAGAATTCCGATATGCACACTTTGAGAGATCTGAAAGATGAAGAAGATATCTTGCTGGGTCAGACCCCGGGTCATACTCTGTTAATTGTCTTACAGTATCTCGTACTTTAGACCAGAAATCTACTAACTTTCGACATGACCAAAAGATGTGGAGCATATTACCCTCTGATTCTCCACATCGCCAGCATTTATTTGTCCGCTCTGGGTACATTTTTTGTAGTAATGATGGAACTTTATACTACCTTGTAAGAATTTTGTAGCATAACTCTTGGTATTTGCTGGCAGTTGAGGAGTAATGAGCAAAGTGTAAAATATAGCTCCTTTGCTCTTTGGAGAGTGTAATGTCCAGATCTCTTTCCCATTTCGAAAGAAATCTTGGGACAAAGTCTTCAGGGGGATCTATTAATATTTTATATACCTCCGATACTCCATGGTGTATTTAAGCGGTCTGACCTTTTCCCCCTATTAAGGGAGGTTAGGAAATGTGTAACCTGTTGCATCCGCCATGGATCCAGTGGTGGACAGATCAGCCCGCCCCTTTGTTTAATTTAGTGGTGGGCCGAATGACAGTTCCTTCTCGGCTCTATTAAGTATATAAAAAAAAAAAGCCGATAATTGAATGCAAGTGAGGGAGCCTGTCTGTACAGACTGCCCCCTCACTGTGTATACTACCTTGTCCTGCCCTTCTCCTTGCACAACACTGCCACCCCCCCACCCCCTGAAAGAGGACCTGTCACATACCTGCTATCATATAGGGGACTATTAGCCCCCTATGTGATAGCAATAAAATCAAAAGTAAAAAAAAAAAAACACATGAAAAGTAAAAAAAAAAAAAAAAATTGAGCCTTCCCACCCCCACATACACAGACATGCTAAAGCTGCACGATTAATCGTTAAAAAAAGATCTGGATTCGACCCCCTCCTCCATCTGAACTGACATTTCCCCGATTCTATATAAACAGTGCAGAGCCAGAGCTGTCAAAACAAAGACATTCCTCAGCACAGAGAGATAATGAAGAGATACAATGCATCTCTTGGTTCTTAAATCAAAGGAAAGAACTTCAGTCTGTAGATGAGGGCAGTTTAACCACTTAAAGACTAAGGCCCCTTTCACACATGCCTTCAGTTTGTTTCATCAGTTCAGTCACGTTTTTTCAAGGAAAAAAAACGGATCAGCTTACATCAGTTTTTCATCAGTTTTTCCATCAGTTCTTTATATCCACTTAAGTCACATTTTTGGTTTACATTAGAGCTGCACGATTCTGGATAAAATCACAGAGAATCACAATTTTTTTGCTTAGAATGAAGATCACAATTCTCACGGAGTAACATCATCTTTCACATTATACAAAAAAAAAAAAATATTGCAACAACCACCATTTTATTCTCTAGGGTCTGCTAAAAATATATATAAATAATGTTTGGGGGTTCTTAAGTAATTTTCTAGCAAAAAATACTGATTTTAACTTTTGAGCAACAAATGTCAGAAAAAGGTTTACAGTGTGTTCAAGTGCAGTCAGCAAAAGAACATGCTGCCGGCTTTCTGAGCGGAATGCATCCAAACCACTGAAAAACATATAAAAAATGCACCGGACGACAAGGTGCACACGGCGCTCGGCCCCCGGCCGGAGGAACAAGATCGCCCCCATGATGTGATTTGCCGGCTGCACAGATATGCTCAGAAAGAGATGACCATGAGAGCCGCCTGGCAGAAAGGAACGGTGGACTTTGACGGGGTGGCTATCTCTGTCTATCCGGATATCTCCCGGGCAACCCTACGGAGGAGAGCCATGCTTAAACCCCTGTTGGAGTCTCTGCTCAGCGTTCAGCTTCAATACCGTTGGGGGTTCCCTCTACAGTTGGCGTAAGGCGGGCTCTTCCTACACCCTGAGACGCTATTCGGATCTTCCAGAGCTGTTTAGATTCCTGGGGATGGAGGTGATCCCCCTCCAGGACTGGCTGCGCCCTCTGTCTGGGGGGGATTCAAGTATGGGGCCGCAGGCGCCTCCACCCGGACAGCTCCGCCGCTCATCAAGGCGCAGGGGAGAGAGCATACACCGATCAGGGCCCAGGAGCCTGAGCCGTAACACCAGCGGAGGTTCACAAGTGAGTGGTCCCGGGGCCTGCGATGATGGCTGCTTGAGTGTTTGACTTGCCCCTCCTCCTCCCTTCCTCCCCTTCCCCGCCTTGCCTGCATGTTATGCCCTCGGCCCCCGGACTGGCCCCAGTGCTTCCTGGATTGTTCTTGCTCCCCCTGGCCCCCCTCCCCCATCGGACATGAGAGACTGCATTGCCCCCCCCCTCCCTGGTGTGCACCTTTCCCCTACTCTGGGAATGCAGTGATACCTCGCTCCACTCTGCATGGTCTGCACAAGAATCTTCTAACTATCTGACGTCCACTCAGACTTGCGATCCCAGGGGTTGCCACGATGGTACCGTATGACTAGCGATGGTATAGCGGTCTGCACAGAGGCCTCTTGCTTCTAGTTGGGGGGGGGGGTGGTTGGGACCTGGCTGGGGGGGAAGAGAGGCCAGGAGTCAGCGGCAACAGTGGGTGTTGCAGACCAAGTGCAGAGGATTCTGCACAGAGGGACAATTAGGTTGGAGATAATTTGCCTTCTGAATAGGACGTATTCATTTTGACCCATTGCTTTGATGCCAGGAGAGTTGGAGGGGATATTAACTGTATTGTTTAAAGGGGGGGTGTGTCTTGAGTCTTCTGCCCCCTTTGGGGCAGGCTGGCGCGGCACCCAGAAGAGGTTGACCTTGGTAACTGCACTGAAACACTGGAGGTGCTGCGCTGCCTGTCTCGGGGATGGGGTATGGGCAGACCCACTGGCTGCGGGCCCTCCCCCTCCCTCCTCCCTGCGCCTCCCTTATCCCCTTTCCCTCTTCATTCTCCTTTTTTCTCCCATCCCCCCTCTTGCTCCTTTTCTCTCTGCCCCCTATCCTCCCCATCTTCCCTCCCCCCCTTCCCCCTCTCCTCCCCCTCTCCTCCCCCTCTCCTCTCCTTCTCCCTCCTTCCCTTTTCCCTTCTCCCCTCCCTGTTCTTCCCTCCCCTTCCCCCCTCCTTTGGGGTGGGGGGCTCCGTGGGGGCCTGGACTGTGGGTGTGGGGGACACAAGTCAGGTATTTAGATAACAAGCAGCTGCTGCGGGAGTGCAGATTATCCCGGGGACTTCATGCAATGGGGTGACATCCCCCACTCTGTTGGTAAATCCCTCTTCCCAAGGTGTGAGGTGGAGGGATTTTCCCATATACACAAGTTTATTTTGGTTGCGTTTAATTCTTTGTGTTGATTTAAGGGTTTGAAATGTTGAGCATCCAGCCAGGGCTGTGCCCTTAGCCCGCGCAGTTGGTATGGGCCATTACATAGACTTGGCTGGACATATCAGCCATTTATAACTACGGTTTTATCTAAAAGACGGGTGGGGATAGGGAGTCTATGTACCCTGTTGTACACAACCACTTTCCCCACATAGGGTTACACCCATTTAGTGGCTTCACATTTGAGGTCACTAGGGTGTTTGGAGACTAGGTCTCACATACGCATTTAGCGTGCTAGCTGTTTTTGTATCTGTTCTCTCTATCCTCTCACATTTTCTTTCCATCTCTTCCCCCCCCCACTTCCTCCCCCCCCCCCTTTTTTTTTTTTTTCCCCTTTGCCTCCGCCAGCTCTAGTCATGACGAGGAGAGGTCAGGAACCAGTTCGCTTGCTCTCTACTAATGTAAAGGGACTGAACACCCCAGAGAAGCGCAATATTGTTTTGTCTAACCTGAAACGTACAAAAGCTCACATTTGTTTTTTACAGGAGACGCATTTTCGTGCCGACAGAATACCAGTTCTCCAGAATCGCCTCTTTCCGATGCCTTACCATGGGTGCGCGTCTGACTCCAAATCCAGAGGGGTAAGCGTTCTGATACGCAATACAACTCCATGGCAGGAGAAAGATCAGTGGAGCGATATAGAGGGTAGGGCACTGTTTGTAACGGGGACACTAGGGGGCTCAATGGTCACTCTAGTGAATCTATATCTCCCAAACATAAACCAGATCACTTTTCTAGAACCTGTCTTGACCAAGCTGGGAGAGTTTGCTGAAGGGGCAGTCATTCTGGGAAGTGACATGAATTTCATCATGGGCCCTACTTTAGATTCATCCAGGAAAACCTCTCAGCTTTCCTATGCGGCGCTGAAATGCCTAAAGAAAAGCTTCTATGCTTTCCACCTAGTAGACGTATGGCGGATTCTTCATCCGAACCAAAGAGATTACACATTCTACTCACACCCTCACGATTCATACACCCGAATTGACCTAATTATGATCCCCTAATCCCTCCTGTCTAGGGTTACATCAGCATCGATCAGGTCCATCACATTTTCGGACCATGTCATGGTGGATATAGACCTCCTAACACCTACAACCAAGCAGTGGACGTGGAAGGTCAATGACTCATTGATCCAAGTGCCTGAGGTAGCCGAAGAAGTGTCCAAGGAACTGAGGCAGTTTTTTGCCAAAAACACAAACTCAGAGACAGCCCCAACAATGGTGTGGGAGGCTCACAAGAGCTACATCAGGGGTCTCTTAATAAAAATAGGGTTCCGCAACAAGAAGTCCGGAGAGCAACAGATCTCTGAACTCTTAGGTAAAATTCCGTCCTTGGAGGCCACCCACAAACAATCCCTCGCCGAACAAGCCCTGCCTGATTTAACTGCCTTGCGGAATCAATTGCGCACCCTGGCACTACACAGGGCTAAAGAGGTGATAGCCAAATGCAGGAAAACGTTCTATATGCACAGTAACAAGAGCAGCAAACTGCTGGCACAGGCTCTTAGAGCCCAGCGAGCATGAACATTTATCCCCGAAATATATAATGAAACCCACAATAAGGTCCTTACCACAGAAGCCATAGCAGAACAGTTTCAAAAGTATTACACCTCTTTATACAACCTGTCACGTACATCCTCAGAAAGGGTGACGCCCGTTAAACAGAGTGATATACAAGATTACCTTCAAAGATCCGGCCTCCCCCAACTATCAGACGGGGATTGAACGAATTAGAGAAACCCATCTCGGCAGACGAAATGACCCGAGCAATGGCGAGCATGCAGCTGGGTAAAGCCCTGGGCCCAGATGGATACTCCCTGCTATACTACAGGACCTTTGGGGGACTTTTGATCCCACATTTCATCTCATCATACAACGCTGCAGGTGAGGGCTTCACCCCTCCCAGAGACACACTACGCGCACACATCACGGTAATTCCGAAAGAGGGCAAGGACACCCTACTATGCCAAAGCTACAGGCCGATCTCATTATTAAACATAGATCTGAAAATATTCACAAAAATTTTCTCTATCCAGCTGATAGATCTGATCCCTCAATTGATTCACTCCGACCAAGTGGGATTTGTTCCCACGAGGGAGGCACGTGATAACACAACTAAAGCAATCAACCTAATATATGCAGCACGGAAACTTAAAACCCCGATGGTGCTCCTGTAGGCGGATGCTGAGAAAGCGTTCGACAGGGTAAGTTGGCCATTTCTATTTGAAACCCTTCGGAGTATAGGTCTTAGAGAGCGCATGATGAACTGGGTGCAAGCAATCTATTCTTGCCCTTCGGCACAGGTCAAAGTGAACGGTCACTTATCTTCACCATTTCTGATAACAAATGGGACAAGGCAGGGGTGTCCCCTATCGCCTCTGATATTTATCCTGACCCTCTAACCTTTTCTAAGATTTATCAGAGACAACCCAAATATCACAGGGCTTAGTTTGAATGCCACCCTTTCCCCAAAAATAGCAGCATTTGCAGATGATCTGCTTTTCTTCCTGGCCAGTCCATTGACGTCGATCCCAAATCTACTTGCAGAATTGAAGATGTATGAAAAACTGTCGTTCTTCGCCATTAATTACCAGAAATCCGAGGCATTAGAGGTCGCTTTACCACCATCCTTAGCTGGGTTGATCAGAGTAGATTTCCCTTTTAACTGGGCCTCATCCCACATTAAATACTTGAGCATTTATCTGCCCAGCAGAATAGAAGAAATCTTCCCTCTCAACTTCCCTCCCCTCTTAACAGCCATAAAAAAAGATCTCCAGACCTGGCAGAAATTAATGTTCACCTGGTTTGGACGTTGTGCCATATTAAAAATGATCATGTCTCGAATACTGTACCACTTCCAGGCTCTTCCTATACGTATTCCCGCATCCTTCCTTAAAGCGGTCAACAAAACCTTTGTCAGGTTCGTCTGGGCTCAAAAGCCACCACGCTTGGCCCAGACCATCCTTCGACAAGCTAAGAAGGGGGGTATTGCCCTGCCGGATGCTAATCTCTACCTAATGGCATGCCATCTGACCAGGGTCCTAGACTGGTGTCGGCATAGTGCCCTGAAGCAGTGGGTGCAAATAGAATATGCCTTAGCAGAGACCAGACTGGAATCGTTGCCTTGGTGTCATAAGCCCATGCCTAACTGAATAATTAACCACCCGATGGTGGGGGAAATGTGGCAACCGGTCCGCAAAGTTTTCCGCAATTTTTTGGTCGCACCACTTCCGTCTCCACTCACTCCCATTATTGGAATTCCAGAATTTGCTCCGGGTCTCGAAGACCCCAGATTCTTGAAGCTGCTGGAGGTCGAGCGATCTCCAGCAAGACATTTTCTTATCAATGGCCGGTGGAAGAACAGGCAACAAATCACAGAGGATCCAGCCCTGGCGGGTTTATCATTTTGGCAAAAGATTCAGTTAACCCATTTTATTGGCTCCCTGCCCCCACACGCGTCGTTTGGGAGGCAATTAATCCCCTTTGAACTGTTGTGCTTGGAACAAACTCCACTGAGACATACTATCTCCCAGACCTACCAACTATTACTTGCTCAACCCCAAGACTCTAGACCTCCTTACATATCCAAGTGGGAACGGGACCTAGGGGTGCAATTTACAGAGAAACAAATAGATCGGCTCTTTCTTTTCACCCATAAGACATCCATCTACGCCAGACACCAAGAGGCGGGATACAAGCTACTAGCCTGGTGGTACTACACCCCGGAAAGAATACATCAGAGTACAAGCCTTTGTTGGAGATGTGGGGAGGAGACTGGCTCGCTACTCCATGTTTTCTGGTCCTGTCGAACCCTCCGTCCTTTCTGGACGGAAGTGCATCGCATAGTGCAAAAATTCACAGACCGAGAGATACCAGAGACCCCTGAACTCTTCCTTCTTCACCACCATGAGATTCCCATCAAAGCCTATAAGAAATCAATCATCCCTCTCCTGCTTACAGCGGCAAAGAGTTGCATACCCCTGCTTTTGGAAGCAGACGCAGTCCCCTTCGGTGGCCATGTGGCTGAGAAAAGTGTCGGAGATAAGGGCAATGGAAGACTTGGTGGCCACAGAGAAGGGCCTCAGTGAACAATTTTCAAAAAAATGGTTTTGTTGGCACGAATTTGTATACTCTGAGGAATACAATGAGCTGATGGTTTAACCTCCCACGATACGTCGACCTTGCGTGTTCCTCGGACGGGGATGATGAGACTGGACGGAGGTACATGCATCTCCACCCCCCCCCTTTTTTCTCCTCCCCCAAAGTGGTCCACGTTACCTTCCTTTTTACATAAAATGCGGTATTTGCCATTAAAAGAGTGGTCATGTGTCATACAGAACCTCTCTATCCTTCTACAAACTGGTGGTACCCCATGGATAACGTAAGTTTTCCTTATGTATAAAATGACTATACTTTTGAGTGCCATTGGAGAAACTATTGTTTTGTCTGTACGTTTCATCCAGAATGTATCTGTGTTTTCATATGATTACCTTTCTAAAATAAAATAAAGAATTAAAAAAAAAAAAAAATGCACCGGAATGCATCAAAAACACACCAGAACGCACATCTCCTGAATTTAAATGAAGAAAAAAGAGGGAAAAGAAATGCATCAGAATGCATTAAAAAAACACACGCATGCAGAAGCACATCTGGAACGCAGAAATTGTGGTGTAAACTGGCCCTTAAAGAGCAGGGGTTCACTGGAAGCTAATTCATGTATTTATAACTTGGTTAGCATTGTGTTTTTTTTTTTAAAACTTTATAATAAGGCAGTTGTCCGTCTATGACACGTTTGTAGGATTAAATAATGCATCCATGTTTACTCATCAATGATATAGAATAACCCTGCCTCCAGTAAGTGAACCACCTTGTATACTGTACTCCTTAGACTCCTTTCACACTTGGGCATTTTTTAGGCGCTTTTGGGCTAAAAATAGTGCCTGTAAAGTGCCTGAAAAACACCTCCCCTGCAGTCCCAGTGTGAAAGCCAGAGTGCTTTAACACTGGGGCTCTGCACTGGCAGGACATTAAGAGCCCTTTCACACTGCCAGCACCCGGGCGTCGACAGTAAATCGCCCTAGTTTTAGCAGCGATTTAACAATGTTTTTGTGGCGCTGTTCGGTCGCTAGCGGGGCTCCTTTAACCCCTGCTAGCGGTCGTATAAAGGGTTAAAAGTGCCCGCAAAAGCCGCTGCCGAGGCGCTTTGCAGGTGCTTTGGCGGTGTTGCCCATTGATTTTAATGGTCAGGGGTGCTTTAAGAGTGGTGTTTACACCACTCCTAAAGCGCCTCAAAGATGCTGCTTGCAGGAATTTTTTTTACGTTCCGCCAGCGCAGTGCCCCAATGTGAAAGTACTCGGGCTTTTACACTGGGATTGCAGATGAGGCTTTTTACAGTAGAGCTGCACGATTCTGGCTAAAATGAGAATCACTGTTTTTTTGCTTAGAAGATAGATCACGATTCTCTCACGATTCTCGTGGCGTAACATCATCTTTCACATTAAAACAAAAGAAATTGGGCTAACTTTACTGTTTGTTTTTTTTTGTTTTTTTATTCATTGAAGTGTATTTTTTCCCAAAAAAATGTGTTTGAAAGACCGCTGGGCAAATACAGCGTGACATAAAATATTGTAGCAATTGACATTTTATTCCCTAGAGTCTCTGCAAAAATATATATAATGTTTGGGGGTTCCAAGTAATTTTCTAGCAAAAAATATTGATTTTAACTTAAACAAGTGTCAGAAAAAGATTTAGACTTTAAAGTGGAGTTCCACCCAAAAGTGGAACTTCCACTCATCAGATTCCTCCCCCCCTCCGGTGACACAGTTGGCACCTTTCAGGGGGGAGGGGGTACAGATACCTGTTTTCTTTTGACAGCTGAGTGAGCAGATAAGCCTCTCCACTTGTTATATGAAAGAATCGGCAAACTCTGCAATAGACATGGTCAGGGGGATTGAATCGAGATCACGATTTTTTAACGATTAATTGTGCAGCTCTATTTTACAGGCGCTATTTTTAGCGCTAAACCGCCTGAAAAACACCTCCCAGTGTGAAAGGGGTCTAAAAAATGTCCTGCAAGCAGCATCTTTTGGGCGGTGAAGGAGCGGTGTATACACTGCTCCTGCCCATTGAAATGAATGGGCACCTCTGCCGAATCGCCTGCAAAGCGCCTTGGTAGCGGCACTACACAGGCGCATTTAACCCTTTATTTGGCCTCTTGCAGGGGTTAAAAGCACCCCTGCACTGCTGTTAAAGCATTGTTGGCGTGTTAGGGTGACATTAAATGGGACATCTGAATAACGAAGTATGACCTGCAGTAACCCTGCACTAATATCAACACTTTTTCCACCACAAAAGCTTGGAGGATGTCTAAAAATGCTGAATATTGACTTTATTTATTTTAATTTTTGAGGGAGCAGACCATGTATTACAATACCATTTGATTATGATACTATAAAATGAGCTTAGTAGTGAACCAAATGGCTGATAGACAGTAAAACATGGGAAGAACAAGTCCCAGGAAATGGCAGTTTACGTTTAGGATCCATTCACATGGGCGTGTTATTCAGTACATCTGTTCAGAGAGTCATCTTTCATGCAGCTTGCAGGACTGATGCAAGCTCAGAATTTAGATGGATTGCATTTAGATCTGTCTCACATGCATGTACACTCATGGATAGGTGTGAAGATTCATGCAACCGTCCGCCTGTCATTGATTTGGACAGGCTGGCTGGACAGACCACCGGTGCCTCACAGGCGGGTTAGCATAATGAGGGCACTATCATCTACATTTAGGCCTCTTTCTCACGGGGCGGATCAGTGATGATCCGCCCCGTGAACATCCGCTGGCTCAGCGGGGATCGCTCCGCCGATCCCCGCTGAGCAGGAAGATGACAGGTGCATCGCTGCACACTGTGCAGCGACGGACCTGTCAGAGCGCCGCTCTCCCCTATGGGGGGATTGGATGAAGACGGACCGTAGTGTCCGTCGTCACCTGATCCGATCCGAAAATGGATGGAAAAGTAGGTTTTTCCTCCGTTACACTTTTCGGATCGGAGCGGGGTCGGATGTCAGCGGACATGTCACCGCTGACATCCGACGCTCCATAGGGATGAATGTATGTCCGTTTTTCATCCGAAAACGGAAGGATGAAAAACGGACATACGGATCGTCCATGTGAAAGAGGCCTTAAACATTGAGGGAAATAGTCTGGAAAAAAATAAACGAATGAAGTTACCACATGTAAGGACTGGTAAGCTGTTATTGTAAACTAAAAAAAAGTGAGATCCCCTGATAACCTCTACAGGATCAACAGCGCTCATCATACTAGCCATCAGTGAAAGCTGCCCAGCCATGTCATAACATAGACTGTCATATATAACATGATGAATGTAACAGGTAGTCATTAGGATCATAAATGAACACAAACTGAGAACACACTGGTGTATGGGGAGCCCAATGCTAATTAGGAAAAGACTGATCTAATTAAGCATGGAATGCTGCTGGGTGATCTGGAGGAGGAGCTCCATCTAATGCAAAAATAGAAGAAAGACAGTGCAAAACCTGCATAGTGTAAAAAGTAAGATCCAGAAAATGTATTAAAAACTTTAAGAAATGCACACACAGGGATTAAAGTGGCAGATGAATGGTGGAATACTGCTGGGTCATTGCACAGTGAGAAAGTCGACATTCTCTGATTGGAACCCCAGTGCCTCCGCTGAAAGCATAGATCAGGGATATGCAATTAGCGGACCTCCAGCTGTTGCAAAACTACAAGTCCCATCAAGCCTCTGGGTGTCATGCTTTTGGCTGTCAGAGTCTTGCTATGCCTCATGGAACTTGTAGATCTGCAACAACTGGAGGTCTGCTAATTGCATATCCCTGGCATAGATGATCCAGTGATAGCAGAGTGGCAGCACCGATGTGAGATGCTTACGACTAGGGATGAGCCTGATGTTCAAGTCAAACGTAAGTTCGACTTGAACATCAGGTGTTCGCCGAACAGCAAGCATGCGGTGATCGCGGCAAATTCGAAAGCCGCAGAACACCATTAAAGTCTATGGGACATTTACATGAAAAAGCAAAAGTGCTCATTCTAAAGGCTTATATGCAATTTATTGCCATAAAAAGTGTTTGGGGACCCGGGTCCTGCCCCAGGGGACATGTATCAATGCAAAAAAAAGTTTTAAAAACGGCTGTTTTTTCGGGAGCAGTGATTTTAATAATGCTTAAAATGAAACAATAAAAATAAAATATTTCTTTAAATATTGTGCCTGGGGGGTGTCTATAGTATGCCTGTAAAGTGGCGCATTTTTCCAGTGTCTAAAACAGTGCCACAGCAAAATGACATTTCTAAAGGGAAAAAAGTAATTTAAAACCGATCGCGGCTGTAATGAATTGTCGGGTCTCGGCAATATAGATAAAACTCATTGAAAAAAACGGCATGGCTCCCCCCCAGTCC
The DNA here is from genome assembly GCF_042186555.1 of Aquarana catesbeiana. NCBI lineage: Eukaryota > Metazoa > Chordata > Amphibia > Anura > Ranidae > Aquarana > Aquarana catesbeiana. The sequence continues at coordinate 124,316,546 of NC_133326.1, forward strand.
ATTACCAGGCCCTTCCGGTCTAGTATGGATATTAAGGGGAACCCTGCGCCAAATTTAAAAAAAAATGGCGTAGGGGTCCCCCCCAAAATCCATACCAGGGGTTTTAAGGGGAACCTTGCACCAAAATTTTTTTTAAAATGGCGTAGGGGTCCCCCCCAAAATCCATACCAGACCCTTATCCGAGCACGCAACCTGGCAGGCCACAGGAAAAGAGGGGGGAATGAGAGAGTGCCCCCCTCCCCCTCCTGAATCGTACCAGGCCAAATGCTTTCAACATGGGGAGGGTGCTTTGGAGTAGCCCCCCAAAGCACCTTGCCCCCCCAAACACCCTTTCCCAGTAGTTGTGGGGGTCTGTGGACAGGGGGGCTTATTGGAATCTGGAAGCACCCTTTAAACAAGGGGACCCCCAGATCCTGGCCTCCCCCTATGTGAAGGGCAAGGGTTGTGGGGATGAGGCCCTTGTCCCCATCAACATAGGGACAAGGTGCTTTGGTGGGCTACTCCAAAGCACCCTCCCCATGTTGAGGGCATGTGGCCTGGTACAGTTCAGGAGGGGGTGTGCTCTCTCGCCCCCTCCTCTTTTGCTGTGGTCTGCCAGGTTATATGCTCGGATAAGGGTCTGGTATGGATTTTGGGGGGACCCCTACGCCATTTTTTTTATTTTGGCACAGGGTTCCCCTTAAAACCCATACCAGATCCGAAGGGTCTGGTATGGATTTTGGGGGACCCCTATGCCATTTTTGTAAAAATTTGGCACAGGTTTCCCCTTAATTTCCATACCAGACCTGAGGGGCCTGGTATAGATTTTGGGGGGACCCCCACGCAGTTTTTTTTTTTAACATTTTGGTTCTGGGTTTTTTCGGGGTTTTTTTTCAATGAATTTTATCTATATTGCCAAGACCCAACAATTCATTACAGCCGCGATCAGTTTTAAATTACTTTTTTCCTTTAGAAATGTAATTTTGCTGTGGTACTATTCTAAACACGGGAAAACTGTGCCATTTTACAGGCATACCATAGACACCCCCTCAAGCACAGTATTAAAGGAATATTTCATTTTTATTGTTTCACTTTAAGCATTATTAAAATCACTGCTCCCGAAAAAATGTCAGTTTTTAAAACTGTTTTTTGCATTGATACGTGTCCCCTGGGGTGGGACCCGGGTCCCAAAACACTTTTTATGACAATAACTTGCATATAAGCCTTTAAAATGAGCACTTTTGGTTGTTCGTGTTCGTGTCCCATAGACTTTAATGGTGTTTGCGTGTTCGCCCGAATTCTTTGCCTGTTCGCATGTTCTGGTGCAAACCGAACTGGGAGGGGTGTTCATCTCATCCTTAGTTAGGACCACCGAAAAGCCAGGACATGTGGCCACAAGATCAGGATCCACCCTCCTCTGGCGTCACCCTCAAACAACCACAATGGGACGTGATTTAACCAAATGCCAGCTACAGCGCAGTCGGCTTATTCTGGGAGGGCGTCCAAGATGGCTACAGCACGGTCGGCTTATTCTGGGAGGGCGTCCATGGATGTCCACACAGAATCATGCTACCGCGCGCCCCCAGGGGTGTGCACCAGGAAATGTCCGTGACTGCCGGGTCCTCCGGGCCCGGCGCGTCACAGAATGGGGTAAAGGGCTAATGACAGCGGCCCTTTACCATGTGATCGCTCCATCCAATGACGGAACAATCACTTGTCAACAAACTGGAGCTTGTCCGGTGCAGCTCCTCCCCTCTCCTCACACCAATCAGTACAGTGTGCGAGGAAAGGAGGTAGCCGGGTGCAGCAGCGCTGTGGGTTGTCTATGGAGTGCCCACAGTGCTGATCTGTGCCCATCCATGCTACATACCTGGCTCATCCATGCTCCACATGTGCCCATCCATGCGCTTCACATGTGCTCATACATGCTCCATATGTGCCCATCTATACTCCATCCATCCATGCTCATCCATCCCTGGCTCATCCGTGCTCATCCATGCTCCATCCATCCCTGGCTCATCCATGCTCAATCCGTGCTCATCCATGCCTGGCTCATCCATGCTCCATTCATCTCTGCCTCATCCCTGCTCATCCATGCTCCATCCATCCCTGGCTCATCCATGCTCACTCTGTGCTCATCCATCCCTGGCTCATCCATGCTCCATTCATCCCTGCCTCATCCGTGCTCATCCATGCTCCATCTATCCCTGGCTCATCCATGCTCAATCCATGCTCATCCATGCTCCATCTATCCCTGGCTCATCCATGCCCATCCATGGCTCATTCATGTTCATCCATGCCTCATCTGTGCTCTTCCATGCCACAGCAGTGCTCATCCTTGCCACAGCCATACCACATCAGTGCTCATCCGTGCCACATCAGTGCTCATCCATGCCACATCCATGACACATCAGTTCTCATCCATGCCGCATCCTTGCCACTACAGTGCCCATCAGTGAATCACAAAAGTGTAATAGGTAGTCAAATTAGATTTGAAATGTATGTCCCTGATGGTGCTCCCTGCATGTTGGGCCTCTGTATGTGGCCAGGCTGTGGAAAAGTCTCCCACATGTGGTATTGCCATACTCAGGAGGAGTAGCAGAATAAATATTGGGGTGTAATTTTTGCTATGTACATGCTATGTGTTAGAAATATCTTATAAATGGACAACTTTCTGTAAAAAAAATGCATTTTCATTTTCTTTCCACATTTCCAAAAACTTGTGGAAAAAAATGACATGTTCAAGAGACTCATTATGCCTTACAGAATATACATTGGGGTGTTTACTTTCCAAAATGGGGGTCATTTTGTGGACGTTTCCATTGTCATGGTGCTCCAGGGCCTTCAAAAGTGTAAGAGATATTCGAAAAATGAAATGTGTAATTTATGTCCCTAGGACACCTGATGTTGCTCCCTGCATGTTGGACCTCTGTATGTGGCCACACTGTGTAAAAGTCTCACACATGTGGTATCGCCATACTCAGGAGGAGTAGTAGAATGTGTTTTGGGGTATAATTTGTGGTATGCATATGATGTGTGAGAGAAATAACCTGTTAATATGACAATTCTGTGAAAAAAAAAACTTTAATAAAATATTCATGTTGCAAAGAGTTGTGGGAAAAAATGACAACTTCAAAAAAGTTACAATGCCTCTTACTAAAAACCTTGGATTGTCTACTTTCCAAAAAGGGGTCATTTGGGGGGTACTATCCTGGCTTGTTAGTGTCTCAAGACAGTCAGTAAATCAGGTGTGCTCAGGTGAGATCAATTTTCAGTGATTGGCACCATAGCTTGTAGACTCTATAACTTTCATACAGACCAAATAATATACGCTGATTTGGGTTATTTTTACCAAAGATATGTGGCACTATAAATTTTGGCCAAAATTTATGAAAAAAAAGACTAATTTGCTAAATTTTAAACCCGAAACAAAGAAAAATGCATTTTTTTTACAAAATGTTCAGTCTTTTTTAATTTATAGCTCAAAAAAATTAAAAACCCAGTGGTGATCAAATACCACCAAAAGAAAGCTCTATTTGTGTGAAAAAAAGGAAAAAAATTCATATGGGTAGCATGTTGCCTGACTAATTGTCATTCAAAATGTCAGAGCACTGAAAGCTGAAAATTGGTCTGGTTAGGAAAGGGGTTTAAGTGCCCAGTGGTCAAGTGGTTAAAGTGTCTCACCTCTTGTTTAGCCTAACTTTAAGGCTACCCATATAGATTAGGTGGACCAGGGGCTGGTCAGGAGCAGACTCATAGTGGAATGACTAATAACACCACTGCCCACATGCCACAAAATTGATGGCTGTCATAAATAAGACGTGTTAAAAGCATTATATTATGTTTAGAAGGCACTGTATGCTTATAAGAATGTTAAGAAGGTATGCTTATAAGACACAATAGTAATATGAAACCAATATAAACTGGTATATTTTCATAATGATAAGGGGTAAGAATCATAAATAGTGATGATCAAAAAATCTGAGATATCAATCCATAAACTGTATGTATCATTCATCAAATCATAAAGAACATATTAATTCTTATAACCTTTTTTACATGTCCTATTAATGACAGACCTCGATTTTCTGGCATGTGGACGGCAGTGTTACTAGTCTTTCCTTGTCAGTCCACTATAAATCTGTCCCTGGCTGGCCCCTGGTCCACTTACTACTGTGTGTGGGTAGCCCTAAAGTTAGGCTGAGGAAGAGGCACATGTCTGAGGGTAAGGTATGGTTTAGAGGTTTTCCTGTTGTGTTGGCCACATCCCTTTATTGCAATCTTTATCAAGAATTATGATGACTTTAAAGGGGCAAAAGAGTGTTTGTTATTCTTGTTAAAATGTATACATTTTATTAAAGGTACAATAAAATTTGGTACACAAAACAATATTAAAATTCCATATAGAAAGCTATATAGTAGAGATGAATCTGTGTTCGCTCTACTACAGTATATGGAATTTTAATATTGTTTTGTGTACCCAATTTTATTGTACCTTTTAATAAAATGTATACATTTTAACAAGAATAACAAACATTCTTTTGAGCCTTTAAAGGCCCACCCCATCAGGGAATCATAATTCTTGGTAAAGATGTCTGAGGATAACGTCAGAGGAGAGTGGATCTTGATCTCACGGCTTGTTGGCGGTCCTAACCATCTTGCAGCGGTCTTGGCACTCCGCTATCACTGGATCTATGCTTTCAGCCAAAGAATGGGTATCCCTATCAGGGATTGTTTGCTTCCTCACAGTGCAATGACCCAGTGGTATTCCACCATCCATCTGTCACTTTAACTTCTGTGGGTGCATTTCTTATGGTTTTTAATATATTTGCTGGATTTGACCTACCGCACTATGCTGGTAAACTGTCATATTTGTTCTTGGATTTACATATGCTTTAAATTTTCAATCTCCCTCTTCCTATCCTTGCTGTTTGTTTGGCGAGGGAAGATCTGTCATTCACTGTACATGTTTCGCAGGCTCCTATATGCACATAGTAAGACCAGGTAGGTGCAGGAGCTTTAAAAAAAATTATGATTCATACTGCTTACATATCTAGACAGGCAAGCCACAAAATTACATTAATAAAATTAAACATTGGGTTTATTGTTTTCTTTTACATCACAGACATTACCTCTTTGTGATCTTTCTCCATGTGAAAACTGGAAGCTTTACATGCATTATAATAGTAGGCTAGCATCCAATACCACACCCAGGTACTATACTAAAGAGTTCCACTTTCTGAAAACAATGCCAAATTGTCATTCACTGATCTCTTTAAAACGAGAACCTAAACCCTTCAAATGAAAATATTACATATATTACGTGATGGATATGTAAACCACAAGATTGTGGCTATTCTATTTTAACCTAGATGAAGCTTTCTGCCATTTCTTAAAGTGATGATGTAGCTATGACTTAGCTTTACTTGTATTAGGGAAAAGGAGGCCAGGTACTGTATCTGATGGTCGCTGTATGGTCCACTCCTTGCTCTCCCCATCTCCATCTTAGCTACAAAGTATGATAGGCACCCATTCAATAATAATAATAATAAACATAAACGTTATTTTATATATAGCCTTTAAAGGTGGCTTCTCAAAGCGCTTTACAAGGAAAACACAAGGAATACACAGGATAACATAAAGAAGAAGGGACAATTAAATGAAAGCTTGTCTAAAGAAAAATGTTTTTAAATTTGATTTAAATGAGTTTAGAGAAGACGAGTTCAGAGAGATAATGGGGTGCCAAGCCATGAAGAGCCTTATAGATGAGCAAGAGGATATTAAAGTCCGTGCGAAACCTGATGGGTAACCAGTGCAAGGACTCCAGGATAGGGGTAATATGATCACTTGTACCAGACCCTGTCAGGATTCTGGCTGTAGAATTTTGAACATGTTGATTAATTGTGGATTTAGGTACACCAGCGAGTAGAGCATTGCAGTAGTCAAGTCGGGAGAACACAAATGTATGGATCAGCTTTTCAGCTACAGTGTATGAAAGCATAGGATGCAGCCAAGCAATTTTTCTCTAGTGGAAAAAAAGATGACAAATCAGGCATACAAATCAGTAAGGAAGTAAGGAGAGCAGGCAATTGCAGACTACACACTGACCATGAGACATCTGGTTGACCTTTTCCTAATCCTGTGCACTTTTTAGGTTAATGGGGAGCTATGCAGGACAACTAAAGCTGGCCGTACAGTTGGATTCTTTTCATTTATCCTGCAGGCTGAACAAAAAAAATCAACAGATTCCTCCATCTACCCTATACAGCATGGATAGACGAATCTCCGTGTACACCAGAACACCGCCTGCATTTGAGTGGAAGCAGCCGCTGTTCAGCCGATAAATTCCAGTCCAGCTCTTTCGATATTTCAATCGAAGGATGTCATATGAGAGGGTGGCGAACTGGGAAGCACCTAAAATTTGCATAGTGTAGGGCCAGCTTAAATAATTATGCAGGCTCTAGTAGATAAATGCTCAAAGTAATGTGTATTGGCTGTTATACATTTAAATGTAAGCATGTCTAAAATTGTGTCTAAAGTGCACACTTGTTGATACACAATAAAACCACATATACAGTATACAGTCAGGTCCATAAATATTGGGACATCGACACAATTCTAATCTTTTTGGCTCTATACACCACCACAATGGATTTGAAATGAAACAAACAAGATGTGCTTTAACTGCAGACTTTAAGCTTTAATTTGAGGGTATTTACATCCAAACGGTGTAGGAATTACAACAGTTTGTATATGTGTCTCCCTCTTTTTAAGGGACCAAAAGTAATGGGACAAATTAACAATCATCCATCAAACTTTCACTTTTTAATACTTGGTTGCAAATCCTTTATAGTCAATTACAGCCTGAAGTCTGGAATGCATAGACATCACCAGACGTTGGGTTTCATCCCTGGTGATGCTCTGCCAGGCCTCTACTGCAACTGTCTTCAGTTCCTGCTTGTTCTTGGGGCATTTTCCCTTCAGTTTTGTCTTCAGCAAGTGAAATGCATGCTCAATCGAATTCAGGTCAGGTGATTGACTTGGCCATTGCATAACATTCAACTTCTTTCCCTTAAAAAACTCTTTGGTTGCTTTCGCAGTATGCTTCGGGTCATTGTCCATCTGCACTGTGAAGCGCCGTCCAATGAGTTCTGAAGCATTTTGTTGAATATGAGCAGATAATATTGCCCAAAACACTTCAGAATTCATCCTGCTGCTTTTGTCAGCAGTCACATCATCAATAAATACAAGAGAACCAGTTCCATTGGCAGCCATGCATGCCCACGCCATGACACTACCGCCACCATGCTTCATTGATGAGGTGGTATGCTTTGGATCATGAGCAGTTCCTTTCCTTCTCCATACTCTTCTCTTCCCATCACTCTGGTGCAAGTTGATCTTGGTCTCATCTGTCCATAGGATGTTGTTCCAGAACTGTGAAGACTTTTTTAGATGTTGTTTGGCAAACTCTAATCTGGTCTTCCTGCTTTTTGAGGCTCACCAATGGTTTACATCTTGTGGTGAACCCTCTGTATTCACTCTGGTGAAGTCTTCTCTTGATTGTTGACTTTGACACACATACACCTACCTCCTGGAGAGTGTTCTTGATCTGACCAACTGTTGTGAAGGGTGTTTTCTTCACCAGGGAAAGAATTCTTCGGTCATCCACCACAGTTGTTTTCCGTAGTCTTCCGGGTCTTTTGGCGTTGCTGAGCTCACCGCTGCGTTCTTTATTTTTAAGGATGTTCCAAACAGTTGATTTGGCCACACCTAATGTTTTTGCCATATCTCTAAAGGGTTTGTTTTGTTTTTTCAGCCTAATGATGGCTTGCTTCACTAATAGTGACAGCTCTTTGGATCTCATATTGAGAGTTGACAGCAACAGATTCCAAATGCAAATAGCACACTTGAAATTAACTCTGGACCTTTTATCTGCTCCTTATACATGGGATAATGAGGGAATAACACACACCTGGCCATGGAACAGCTGAGCAGACAATTGTCCCATTACTTTTGGTCCCTTAAAAAGTGGGAGGCACATATACAAACTGTTGTAATTCCTACACCGTTCACCAGATTTGGATGTAAATACCCTCAAATTAAAGCTGAAAGTCTGCAGTTAAAGCACATCTTGTTAGTTTCATTTCAAATCCATTGTGGTGGTGTATAGAGTCAAAAAGATTAGAATTGTGTCGATGTCCCAATTTTTATGGACCTGACTGTATATATAGATATATATATATCTATATATACAGTGGGGACGAAAATACACTGTATAACAGTGTAAATTTGCTGTCCCCTCAAAAAAACTCAACACACGGCCATTAATGTCTAAACCGCTGGCAACAAAAGTGAGTACACCCCTAAATGAAAATGTCCAAATTGGGCCCAATTAGCCATTTTCCCTCCCCGGTGTCATGTGACTTGTTAGTGTTACAAGGTCTCAGGTGTGAACGGGGAGCAGGTGTGTTAAATTTGGTGTTATCGCTCTCACTCTCTCATACTGGTCACTGGAAGTTCAACATGGCACCTCATGGAAAAGAACTCTCTGAGGATCTGAAAAATTTTTTTTTTGCTCTACATAAAGATGGCCTAGGCTATAAGAAGATTGCCAAGACCCTGAAACTGAGCTGCAGCACGGTGGCCAAGACCATACAGCAGTTTAACAGGACAGGTTCCACTCAGAACAGGCCTCGCCATGATCGACCAAAGAAGTTGAGTGCACATGCTCAGCGTCATATCCAGAGGTTGTCTTTGGAAAATAGATGTATGAGTGCAACCAGCATTGCTGCAGAGGTTGAAGGAGTGGGGGGTCAGCATGTCAGTGCTCAGACCATAAGCCGCACACTGCATAGAATTGGTCTGCATGGCAGTCGTCCCAGAAGGAAGCCTCTTCTAAAGATGATGTACAAGAAAGCCTGCAGAACAGTTTGCTGAAGACAAGCAGACTAAGGACCTGGATTACTGTAACCATGTCCTGTGGTCTGACGAGACCAAAATAAACTTATTTGGTTCAGATGTTGTCAAGCGTGTGTGGCGGCGGCCAGATGAGGAGTACAAAGACAAGTGTGTCTTGCCTCAGGTCAAGCATGGTAGTGGGAGTGTCATGATCTGGGGCCGCATGAGTGTTGCCGGCACTGGGGAGCTACAGTTCACTGAGGGAACCATGAATGCCAACATGTACTGTGACATACTGAAGCAGAGCATGATCCCCTCCCTTGGCCACAGGGCGGTATTCCAACATGATAACGACCCCAAACACACCTTCGAGACGAATACTGCCTTGCTAGAGAAGCTGAGGGTAAAGGTGATGGACTGGCCAAGCATGTGTCCAGACCTAAACCCTATTGAGCATCTGTGGGACATCCTCAAATGGAAGGTGAAGGAGCGCAAGGTCTCTAACATCCACCAGCTCCGTGATGTCGTCATGGAGGAGTGGAAGAGGACTCCAGTGGCAACCTGTGACGCTCTGATGAACTCCATGCCCAAGATGGTTAAGGCAGAGCTGGAAAATATTGGAGGCCACACAAAATATTGACACTTTGGGCCCAAATTGGACATTTTCACTTAGGGGTGTACTCACTTTTGTTTCCAGAGGTTAAAGACATTAATGGTTGTGTGTTGAGTTTTTTTGAGGGGACAGACACTGTTATACAAGCTGTACACTCACTACTTTACATTGTAGCAACGTGTCATTTCTTCAGTGTTGTCACATGAAAAGGTATAATAAAATATTTACAAAAATGTGAGATACTGTGTGTATATATATATATCTATATGTGTATATCTATCTATCTATAGATAGATAGATATAGATCTATATATAGATCTATATATATATATATATATATATATATATATATATATATATATATATATTGTGAATGTAGCGTTATGTTATGTAGCTGCACTTTCATTGAAAATTATACATTTTTTCTTTCCCCAGCACTCTTGAAAAAACTGCAATATACAAGTTTTTTCACAAGCTAAAGGAACAAGTACAAAATTTTATTGAAAATGCAGGTATATCTTAAGAAAAATAAAAACATAAAGGTTACCATCACTCAATAAACTACATAGGTAAATGCACTACATGGGTACATGAACACATACACATTCAAACAGGTAATGACAAACTTGTTTTCTTCAGGTGTGCAAAATCATGCTTTTGACTTTCATTCCCTGCTAAGAAGATGTGACAATAAAAATTCCCTTGTGTTGTCAATGCACCTGACTTGTAAAACTGAACTGGATTTTCTTATCTCTATACTTTTTCATTATCTTCCTTTTAATTCAGTAATCGTTGTATTATGAAAGCCCAACTTTTTTAAGTTTTCTATGTAGAAATGACCATGAATGTGGAAATAACCCATGGAAATATCTTATCTATGTATTATCATATCTGAGTAAAGATATATCGATGTCATTGAAACGACTTTACTGCCAAACTGTTTTGGCCTTTCACTCACTTGGTAATAATTTATTACTGCAGTGATCATTTACTGTATCAACTACATTTATAATATGTTATAGAAAAATACTGTTCTGCAACCTACTTAATAGCATTCCTCATAGTGACTATAGTAGGCACATTGATGGTGATCTGTGTGTGACATCATCACAGGGCAGTATATAATTTTAGATAAAGAATTGTGTGATTAACAAATGGTGAGTATGTTCACACTATGTGTACTGGGATTGCGCTGGGAAATCTGTGTGCAGTGGGTGCTGCCAATTCACAAAGTGCCTCTAATTGCTCCTGTGCTAGCCTAGTTCTATGTAATCCTTGTCCAAGAGCCAGCTGGCTTTCAAATCTCGTAACATAAGTGAATAAAAAATATGTATTAACACAGAATTTGTAGCATTTTCAATGCAGTCAGTGTTATAGGAGACTAGTGACTAATGTAAAGGCAGTCTTTCAGAACATGCATCTTTCAGCTACTTCAAAGGAATACTATTTGTTGCAGTAAGATACCTGGTACAGCATCTTGCCCATTTTCATGTAAGTCTGCAAGGAAGGTAATGTTGATACATAATAATAAAGAGTGACAAGGGGGTGATTTACCAAAGACAAAAAAGGCTGTTCCCTTTTCAAGGGATTTTTCTCTTAGCTTAGCAAACGTGGTCAAAATTCACTATGTAAAGAATATCCAATCACTTGCAAGGAGAATTAAAACAAAACAGTATTTGGTTTGCACATGATTGGACAATGAAAGTCAGCAGAGCTTTAGTGCTTTACCTCACTCACTAAACCAGGTAAAAATTCCCTTTCAAAGTGAATGGCCTGTTTGCCTTTACTAAATCAACCCAAGGTGTTCCAGTTTCCTGATATGATAATAACACAGTCCACTGACAGCATGGGGTTGATTTATGAAAGGCAAATAGGCTGTTCACTTTGCAAGAGCCATTGCACTTTGCATGGGAATTTGCTCCAGAGCTTTGTTAATGAGGTGAAGCTCTGCTGACTTCTATCATCCAATCACGTGCAAGAAAAAAAAATGCTTTTTTTTCCACCTTGATCGTGATTGGGTATTCTTTGCAAAGTGAAACTTTACCTCATTCAATAAGTTCTGGGGCAAATTCCCTTGCAAATTGAATCTTCCCTTGTGAAGTGAACAGCCTGTTTGCTTTTACTAAATCAACCCCATATTTAAATAGGATTTTAAAATAATATAATGAACATCAACAAGCAATCAGTTTAGTAAGAGCAGATACATAGTAGGTTGGTATTTGTGTACCATTCTGTTTAAATGAGTCTGTGACGATTTTGCTGAATGTTATATATTTTAAATACAGAAAAACCGTGTAGTTATGTAAGAGTCACAATGTTTCCAAGTAGAAGTAAATCCTGCACGAACAGTGTGAGTATAGGCAATGTAACCGGCCTCGCCAGAATGCACAGCATCCCTCCAGCTCTACCACCTACAACGCTCTTTGACCTTCAGAGAAGATGAGGTGACCTTCATCCTGTTTACTCCTGCTCAGCATGAAAAGTATTCAGGAGATGCTGCTTCTTCTTCTTGGTCGTACTACTTTTCGTCTTGCTGTTTCATCTTCTACATCACTTTCACAGTTCCTCTGAAATAAAGGAAATAAATGTATGTGTACCTAGGGAACATTTCTGTGCTGATCTATCTTCATCAGGGATGTTTGAAGACAGAATAAAAAAAGTGTTCAATACTCAGTGAAAGGCTTGTGAATAGACCAGAAGTTCTGTGGGTGTCTTTCCTTCATAATTGCTCATTAAAAATATAAAAACAACTGTAACTTGGCAAAATTACTAGAAAAATACTTTTACAAAAAACTGTGACTGTGAACAAAAAAAAGAGCTTATAAAATTTATTACAATTTCTTGTATTGCCTATGCCACATAACATTTACTGGAAGAATTGTTGACCACCTTCTGAAGGTGCTGGTTGCCTGGCTCACAGTCTGATCTAATGGTGTCAGTTCTCTATCCATATATGATATCTACTGTATTCTTAATATGCAAATCCATTAACACTTTAAGTTCGCCCTATAGTGGTTTTACTGCTACAGGGCGGCACCTCTGCGCCAGATCACATATACAGTGGAGAAATTAATTATTTGATCCCCTGCAGATTTTGTCAGTTTTCCCACTTACAAAGAAATGAAGGGTCTATAATGTTTATCATAGGTGTATTTTAAATGATAGAGACCGAATATCAACCAAAAATCCAGAAAAAACACATAAAACAAATGCTGTAAATTAAGTAGCAGTTCAGTGAGTAAAATAAGTATTTGACCTCCAAGCAAAATATGACTTAGTACTTGGTGACGAAACCCTTGTTGGCAAGCACAGAATTAAGACGTTTCTTGTAGCTGGTGACCAGGTTTGCACACATCGCAGGAGGGATTTTGGTCCACTCTTCTTTAAAGATCTTCTCTAAATCCTTAAGGTTTCTGTCTCTTGGCAACTTGAAGTTTCAGCTCCCTTCATACATTTTCTATAGGATTAAGGTGGCTAGGCCACCCCATTACCTTAATGTGCTTCTTTTTGAGCCACTCCTTGGTTGCCTTGGGGGTATGTTTTGGGTCATTGTCATGCTGGAAGACCCATTCATGACCTATTTTCCGTGTACTGGCTGAGGGAAGAAGGTTCTCATCCAAGATTTCACAATACATGACCCCGTCCATTGGCTCCTCAATTCTGCAAAGTTGGCCTGCACTTTTAGCAGAGAAACAGCCCCAAAGTATCATGTTTTCACCTCCATGCTTGACTGAAGGGCTGGTGTTTTTAGGGTCATAGTCAGCATTTTTCTTCCTCCAAACAAGGCGAGTCAAGTTAATGCCAAAGAGCTTAATTTTGGTCTCATCTGAGCACAACTCTTTCTCCCAATCCTTCTCTGAATCATTGGCATGACTGTACATGTGCCTTCTTGAGGAGGGGAACTCGCTGTGTTTGGAGGAAGAAAAATTATGCTTTGGGGCTTTTTCTCTGCTAAAGGTACAGGCCGACTTTGCCGCATTGGGGGGGCCAATGGATGGGGCCACATATTGTAAAATCTTGGATGAGAACCTTCTTCCCTCAGCCAGAACACTGAAGATGGGTTATGAAATAACTTTTGGTTGGAGTTGCACTTTAGGAATCCAAGCATTACGCAGTAAGTTGGACCACTGAACCAGTATACACCGATCAGCCCTACCGTTATGACAGATAAAGTGAATAACACTGATTGTCTCATTACAATGGCACCTGAAAGTGGGTGGGATATATTACACAGAAAGTGAACATGCTGTCTTTGAAGTTGATGTGTTGAAAGCATAAAAAATGGGCAAGTGTAAGGATTTGATTGCATTTGAATAGGGCCACACTGTGATGGCTAGATGACTGGGTCAGAGCAACTCCAAAACTGCAGCTCTTGCAGAATGTTCCCGGTCTGCAATGATCAGGACTACCAAAAGTGCTCCAAGGCAGGAAAACCAGTCATTGGTCATTGATGGCTAAGGCTCATTTATACGCATAGGGAGAGAAGGCTGGCCGATGTAAAAGAGCTACTGTAGCTCACATTGCTGAAAAAGTTAATAAAAGTTCCAATAGAAAGGTGTCAGAACACACAGAGAATTGCAGTTTGCTGCATATGGGGCTGCATAGCCATTGACCGGTCAGGGTGCCCATGCTGTCCAAGCACCTGCAATATGCCAAAAGCACCTACAATGGACATGTGAGCATCAGAACTGGACCACAGAGCAATGGAAGAAGGTGGCATGATCTGTCAAATTCAAGAATGGTTAGAGAAATACAACGCGTTTGAGGTGTTGACTTGGCCTCCAAATTCTCCAGATCTCAATCTAATTGAGCATCTGTGGGATGTGCTGAAAAAACAAGTTTGATCCATGGAAGCACCACCTAGCAACTTTCACGACTTAAAAAATCTGCTACTGACAACTTGGTGTCAGATACCACAGCATAACTTCAAAGGTCTAGTGGAGTCTGTGCCTCAATGGGTTATGGTGGGTGGTCATGATGTTATCACTGATTGGTGTAGCAAAATGTGAGTCCAAAGACAACAATATAAGATCAGCTCAAAAATCACAGTAACTAGAATATATATTTTTACCAATCTACTGTCCTCTTCACGAAGTACTTTCTTTTTCAAGGAGCGGCTCAGGTGATTGCAGAGAGATACAACACTGTAAGAAAGCTGAAGAGGGATTCACATTAGCTTACAAAATGCACTGTCACTGTGCACAATTCTGGTCAGTCTGAAGAATGTTAAACAGATTCTGTCAACAAAATGTCAGGTAAAAGCACAGAATAATCAAGTATTTTAAATTCATACTTGCAATGTTTTTTCCATAACTGATTTTTGAATTACTTGCAATGTACCATTGAACTTTCTAGAAAACATGACATGGCCAGGAAGACACAATGCCCTAGCCTAGCCTATTCCTTCCTTTCTGAGACATTACAGTCCTCTCCTCTTCTGGGAGTTTCTAATTACTATCTGTGCTGGCTCAGCTCCTCTGCCACCCCCCTTTACCACCCTAAATAACCTTTTATGTAGTTGGTGGGGTGGTGCAAAGCAGAATACTATAGAGTTTCACTTGAGTAACAGCTCTGATCTTGTTGGGGCTGATGAGATCACATCAAAGATGACAGAGCCCAGCAACAGTCTGAGGTCTTTTGGACTTTTTGATTATCTGAATCATTTAAGTGTGACAAATATGCAAACCCCCCCCCCCCCCCCCAAAAAAAACAGGGAGGGGGCAAATATTTTTCACAGCACTGTAAATATATATATATATATATATATATATATATACACCCCTCACATTTTTGTAAATATTTTATTCTATCTTTTCATGTGACAACACTGAAGAAATGACACTTTGCTACAATGTAAAGTAGTGAGTGTACAGCTTGTATAACAGTGTAAATGTTCTGTCCCCTCAAACTAACTCAACACACAGCTATTAATGTCTAAACTGCTGGCTACAAAAGTGAGTACACCCCTAAGTGAAAATGTCCAAATTGGGCCCAATTAGCCATTTTCCCTCCCTGGTGTCACGTGGCTCGTTAGTTTTACAAGGTTTCAGGTGTGAATGGGGAGCAGGTGTGTTAAATTTGGTGTTATCGCTCTCAATCTCTCATATTGGTCACTGGAAGTTCAACATGGCACCTCATGGAAAAGAACTCCCTGAGGATCTGAACAAAAGAATTGTTGCTCTACATAAAGATGGCATAGGCTATAAGAAGATTGCCAAGACCCTGAAACTGAGCTGCAGCACAGTGGCCAAGACCATACAGCGGTTTATCAGGACAGGTTCCACTCAGAACAGGCCTCGGCCACAAAAAGGTGGAGTGCACGTGCTCAGCGTCATATCCAGAGGTTGTCTTTGGGAATTGGACGTATATGTGCTGTCAGCATTGCTGCAGAGGTTGAAGGGGTGGGGGGTCAGCCTGTCAGTGCTCAGACCATACACCACACACTGCATCAAATTGGTCTGCATGGCTGTTGTCCCAGAAGGAAGCCTCTTCTAAAGATGATGCACAAGAAAACCTGCAAACAGTTTGCTGAAGACAAGCAGACTAAGAACATGGATTACTGGAACCATGTCTTGTGGTCTGATAAGACCAAGATAAACTTATTTGGTTCAGATGGTGTCAAGCGTGTGTGTGGCGGCAAACAGGTGAGGAGTACAAAGATAAGTGTGTCTGCCTACAGTCAAGCATGGTGGTGGGAGTGTCATGGTCTGGGGCTGCATTAGTGCTGCTGGCACAGGGGAGCTACAGTTCATTGAGGGAACCATGAATGCCAACTTATACTGTGACATACTGAAGCAGAGCATGATCCCCTCCCTTCGGAGACTGGGCTGCAGGGCCGTATTCCAATATGATAACGACCCCAAACACAGCTCCAAGACGACCACTGCCTTGCTAAAGAAACTGAGGGTTAAGGTGATGGACTGGCCAAGCATGTCTCCAGACCTAAACCCTATTGAGCATCTGTGGGGCATCCTCAAACTGAAGGTGGAGGAGCGGAAGGTCTCTAACATCCAACAGCTCCATGATTTTGTCATGGAGGAGTGGAAGAGGACTCCATTGGCAACCTGTGAAGCTCTAGTGAACTCCATGCCCAAGACCAAGAGGGTTAAGGTAGTGCTGGAAAATAATGGTGGCCACGCAAAATATTGACACTTTGGGTCCAATTTGGACATTTTCACTTAGGGGTGTACTCACTTTTCTTGCCAGCAGTTTAGACATTAATGGCTGTGTGTTGAGTTATTTTGAGGGGACAGCAAATTTACACTGTTATACAAGCTGTACACTCACTACTTTACATTGTAGCAAAGTGTCATTTCTTCAGTGTTGTCACATGAGATATAATAAATATTTACAAAATTGTGAGGGTTGTACTCACTCTTGTGAGATACTGTGTGTGTGTATATATATATATATATATATATATATATATATATATATATACAGTATATATATATATATATATATATATATATATATATATATTTTATTACCAAAAGTATTAATGGCATCCCAGTCTTAGTCTGTAGGGTTCAATATTGAATTGGCCCACCCTTTGCAGCTATAACAGCTTCAGCTCTTCTGGGAAGGTTGTCCACAAGGTTTATGAGTGTGTCTATGGGAATGTTTGACCATTCTTCCAGAAGTGCATTTGTGAGGTCAGGCCCTGATGTGGACAATAAGGCCTGGCTCGCAGTCTCCGCTTTAATTGATCCCAAAAGTGTTCTATCGGGTTGAGGTCAGGACTCTATGCAGGCCAGTCAAGTTCCTCCACCCCAAACTCGCTCATCCATATCTTTATGGACCTTGCTTTGTGCACTGGTACGCAATCATGTTGGAACAGGAAGGGGCCATCCCCAAACTGTTCCCGCAAAGTTGGGAGCATGAAATTGTCCAAAATGTCTTGGTATGTGCCTTCACAACCCTGGGCGACGTACAGTAACATATCGCTCTGTCTGGGCATCACACATAATTCAGGAGCTGTGGATAATTGCTCACCCAGACATTTATAATCGATCAGGCTCCTTTGGATTCTGGCTCATAGGAGCAGCTCAATACATACAGTCATAGAAGTAGCTTCCATTACTTCAGGGTGATAATAGTTATGTTTAAGTTACTAATTCTGTGTTTTGCCTTGTGATGTAGGCAGGCTGATGTATCTGTTGTTTACACTTGTTTTTCGTTCCAAAATCCAATAAATAAATTGAAGAGAAGAGTTCCCTTCACTGGAACTAAGGGGCCAAGCCCAACCCCTGAAAAACAACCCCACACCATAACCCCCCCTCCACCAAATGATTTGGACCAGTGCACAAAGCAGGGTCCATAAAGACCTGGATGAGTGAGTTTGGGGTGGAGGAACCTGACTGGCTGATTTTTCTGTTTTTCCTTTTGGCTGCACTTAGGCTTTAATGGTATAGGATCATGCACACATGATATGACTGCAGAAAAATCTTTCCTCGGTACATATGCTCATAGTACCCAAGCATACATGTTTATGTAATAATTATATACCCACACTGCTGGCATAATCTTGGCCCAATCTCTAGGGGAAAGCATTATATGACTGAGAAAATCCAGAAGCAGTAAAGCTCAATCACTTTGTAGCACTACAAAGTAGCAAGCAGAGCCTGGATATGTAATGATTAAGTATGGCTAACTGATCTCTTTCATATGGATATTCTGATAATTGAAAAGACTTACATACCCTTTAAGAGATCTCCTACATCAGCACCTTACAAAATGATCATTAATTATTTGATGACTGCTGTAGACTTCCATATGGATGATTGTATATTTTTCATACATTCCACCTCTCATTAACACACTTTTACACGGTATACCGATTTCCTTTTATGCCTGCTTTTATAGTGCAATCTGTGGTCAATTCCATATCTTTTAGACAGAACATAACATCTTGTGTACAATCTGCTATCTCTGTTCCTAGCCAGCTATGACATTAGTTTCTAGACTAGATCATATACAGGCAGAAGCATAGCTAGATTTTAAATTACAATTCATTTCATTTCCATAAGGAAATGTAATGCTAGCTGTAATTGACTACACAATGCAATCTGAATTGCAACTGTGATGCTGATACTTCTGATTACAAGCAATTAGATTAACCCTCAGGGTGAGACATGTATTAGTCACTGTTAATGGTTTCATTGCCTATTTCTGCATTCATAGTCATCAGGCATGACATTTTATAATAACCCATTAAAGAGGTATAGCATAAGGAAACTTTGCAAACTCAGCTTAGGGAACAAGACTGATCACCTCTTTTAATCAGCAATACCCATGATTTTATATCATAGCTGACTTTTTATCCAAGCAAGGAGATTAGGAAAGGTTTACACTTTGCCAATTGCTTCTTTAGGGCAGCTGCCCTTACAAGCTGTGACAAAAAAAATCCTCTATCAAAGGGATGATCTGCTCCCTCACCACCACCATGGTCCACGTCACCATAGGGTTCATGTATTTGGGTCTAAGCCCTACACTGTAGAAATAATAGTCTTATCCTGCACCGACTAAGCTTAAAGTGACATTAAACTTACATTTTTTATAAAATAAATCTATTATGTCTAAACAGTGGTGTCGCTAGGGGGTGGTTTCACGGTGGTTATAGCCCCGAATCTGGGGTCCATAGCCCCGAGTCTCTTACTGGGCATAGATGTAGACTGCACTCGTCCCAGTCCGGTCCATAATTGTCAAGGGACGGGAATAATGGCAAGCTCCTGTGTAGATCCAGCCGCTGTCATGCTCCCTGCTCCCCCCTCTTCTCTCCAGGCCGCCTTAGAACTCGACTTAGCTCCATGGGGGGGGGCGGGCTGTCCGCTGACATCTCAACTAGGTTCGTCTAGGCTCGGGTGGGGTGGGACGGTGCAGTGCGCTGACATCTCGGCTCAGGTGGGGGGGCGGATCGGTCCGCTGACCTCCCAGCTGGGCTCGGTGACATAAAGGAGCCTTTTCACAATGTAAAATGTACTGCAAGGAGTGGGAGGAGAAGAAGACCAATTCCTACCCTCAGTGCCCTGAAATGCACCAGAAAGTTAAGGTCAGTGCATGACAGCTTCACGCCACAGTCAGACTGACCTGTCATCTGCTGAAAAGAATCCGCAGGGGGTCACTGATGTAAGAGGGGAGTAGGGACCCTAAGATAAGGGTAGTCCACTCGCAGTCTCTGATTATCTCCTGTAGTCCAACCGCAGTCTCTGATTATCATCTGTAGTCCATCTGCAGTCTCTCATTATCTCCTGTAGTCCATCCGCAGTCTCTGGTTATCTCCTGTTGTTCATCCACAGTCTCTGATTATAGCCTGTAGTCCATCTGCAGTCTCTGATTATCTCCTGCAGTCCATCCGCAATCTGATTATCTCCTGTAATCCATCCACAGTCTCTGGTTATCTCCTGTAGTCCATCCCCAGTCTCTGGTTATCTTCTGTAGTCCATCCGCTGTCTCTGGTTATCTCCTGTAATCCATCTGTAGTCTCTTAAGCACCTCCCACTATCATGTTAGGCCATACCCACTTTATGGTGGTCTTTATCTCCCTGGCTTACCGCTCATTGTCAACTTCAAAAGTTGAGAGGTATGTTTTATATTTATGCACAGTACCACTTCTCTTGCCTGGTATGCTGGGTAACAAAAAACTGTGAGTTTTCTGCCTTCCACAAGATGGTGCCCTTTGCACCTGCCCAGTAAGATTGGCTATTACAGTGCACCACCTTGTGATAGGCAGTTCAATGGCTGAGAGCACTGACTGCCGTGTTCTGCTAGGAGGGGCCATTCCCTGTCAGAACACAATAGCACAGCGGGGGAGATTGCTGTACTAACACTGCGTGTTTTAGTACAGTGATCTGTCAGTTTTTTTTTTTCGCTCAGCCCGCCGGGCTAAATGAAAACAAGTTGACAGTGTGTACCAGGCCTTATGCTGGCCATACACTATACAGAAAATCGGCCGAACCCATTTTCGAAAAACGAACGTTCGACCGTGACCGCAAACGATCGTGCCATCATATAATGTCCGATAATCTGTTCAGTGGACATGAATAAATAATTTTGTGTTCGTTTTTTTACATATACCTAGTGCAGGCAGTTCGGACGGGAAACACATTAACCTTGCAATTTATCGTACGTTCGGCAGAAATTTTCCAAACATGCCGTTCGTTTTTTTTCCACAAAAACGTCACAAACGATTATCGATTTGTACCCACTAACTTGCCGAAAAACGAACGAAGTGTCCATACGAACGATTTTTCGGCCGATTTTTCGTATAGTGTATGGCCAGCATTAGACTGGACAATGGCCAACATCATTGGGCAACGTTCATAAAAACTGGAGGAAGGCAAAACTGAAATCAGGTTCAATTTTCAAGAGGATCTGAGAAAAAAGAATTAAGGATCTTATTGCTTACTATGAGCAACACATAGTTTTTGCTTTTACAGTCTTTATGAATGTGGCGCAATTTGTTTCATTTAAAAAGACTTTTACTTAGAACCTGCTGCTGAACCCCCCCAGAACAAAAGATTATCTACGGCCCTGTTACCGGGTGCAGCGGTGCTTACTGCCACCCAGGGCCGGACTTGCCTACCAGCATACAGGGCCGCCTGCCCTGGGGCCGCTTTGAGGGCAGCGGCGCCTGTAAAAAATATTGGCTGCTGGCCCGGGTCGGCATGTCAACTGCGCATGCGCCACTGCCGCTCGGGCAACCCCTTACATGTTCGGTCAGTTTTGGACAGGTAGGCGCATGCACAGTGACGTAATAGCACCGGGTGGTGTCATTTTTAAATGTAGGGTAGCAGTGGCACTCTTTGAGATCTTGGCGGTGGTGCGTGCCTCTCATCACAGCCCGGTAAGACCCCTCCACAGCCTCTGACATCTGTACCATGTCCACAGCCTCTGTCCTGTACCATGTCCACAGCCTCTGTGTGTACCATGTCCACCGCCTCTGTCCTGTACCATATCCACAGCCTCTGTCCTGTACCATATCCACAGCCTCTGTCCTGTACCATATCCACAGCCTCTGTCCTGTACCATGTCCCCAGCCTCTGTCCTGAATCATTTCACCAGCCTCTGTCCTGTACCATGTCTCCAGCCTCTGTCCTGTACTATGTCCACAGCCTCTGTCCTGTACCATGTCCTCAGCCTCTGTCCTGTACCATGTCCACAGCCTCTGTCCTGTACCATGTCCACAGCCTCTGTCCTGTACCATGTCCACAGCCTCTGTCCTGTACCATGTCCATAGCCTCTGTCCTGTACCATATCCACAGCCTCTGTCCTGTGTCATGTCCCCAGCCTCTGTCCTGTACCATGTCCCCAGCCTCTGTCCTGTACCATGTCCACTGCCTCTGTCCTGTACCACGTCCCCAGCCGCTGTCCTGTACCACGTCCCCAGCTTCTGTCCTGTACCATGTCCAAAGTCTCTGTCCTGTACCATGTCCACAGCCTCTGTCCTGTACCATGTCCCCAGCCTCTGTCCTGTACCATGTCCCCAGCCTCTGTCCTGTACCATGTCCACAGTCTCTGTCCTGTACCATATCCCCAGCCTCTGTTCTGTACCATATCCCCAGCCTCTGTCCTGTACCATGTCCCCAGTCTCTGTCCTGTACCATGTCCACAGCCTCTGTCCTGTACCATGTCCACAGCCTCTGTCCTGTACCATGCCCTCAGTCTCTGTCCTGTACCATATCCCCAGCCTCTGTCCTGTACCATATCACCAGCCTCTGTCCTGTACCATGTCCCCAGTCTCTGTCCTGTACCATGTCCCCAGTCTCTGTCCTGTACCATGTCCCCAGCCTCTGTCCTGTACCATATCCCCAGCCTCTGTCCTGTACCATGTCCCCAGTCTCTGTCCTGTACCATGTCCCCAGCCTCTGTCCTGTACCATGTCCCCAGCCTCTGTCCTGTACCATGTCCCCAGCCTCTGTCCTGTACCATGTCCACAGCCGCATATTATATACATGTGTATGCCTGCCCAAGCGTATGACTTTCTTTACTTTGCTCCTATAAGCTCTAGCCCCAGATCTTTTGTAGACCTAGCGTGTCTAAATATAAATACAGTGAGGGAAAAAAGTATTTGATCCTCTGCTGATTTTGTATGTTTGCCCACTGACAAAGAAATGATCAGTCTATAATTTTAATGGTAGGTTTATTTTAACAGTGAGAGATAGAATAACAACGAAAAATCCAGAAAAACGCATTTCAAAATTATAAATTGATTTGCATTTTAATGAGTAAAATAAGTATTTGACCCCTTTGCAAAACATGACTTAGTACTTGGTGGCAAAAACCCTTGTTGGCAATCACAGAGAACAGACTTTTTTTGTAGCTGGCCACCGGGTTTGCACACATCTTAGGAGAGGTTTTGTCCCACTCCTCTTTGCAGATCCTCTCCAAGTCATTTAGGTTTTGAGGCTAACGTTTGGTAACTCGAACCTTCAGCTCCTTCCACATATTTTCTATGGGATTAAGGTCTGAAGACTGGCTAGGCCACTCCAGGACCTTATTGTGCTTCTTTTTGAGCCACTCCTTTGTAGCCTTGGCCATGTGTTTTGGGTCATTGTCATGCTGGAATGCCCATCCACGACCCATTTTCAATGCCCTGGCTGAGGGAAGGAGGTTCTCACCCAAGATTTGACAGTACATGGCCCCATCCATCGTCCCTTTGATGCGGTGAAGTTGTCCTGTTCCCTTAGCAGAAAAACACCCCCAAAGCAGAATGTTTCCACCTCCATGTTTGACGGTGGAGATGGCGTTTTTGGGGTCATAGGCAGCATTCCTCCTCCAAACATGGTGAATTGAGTTGGTGTCAAAGAGCTTTATTTTGGTCTCATCTGACCACAACACTTTCACCCAGTTCTCCTCTGAATCATTCAGACATTCATTAGCAATTTCAGACGGGCCTGTACATGTGCTTTCTTGAGCAAGGGGACCTTGTGGGAGCTGCAGGATTTCAGTCCTTCACGGTGTAGTATGTTATCAATTGTTTTCCTGGTGACTATGGTCCCAGCTGCCTTGAGATCATTGACAAGATTCTCCTGTGTAGTTCTGGGCTGATTCCTCACGTTCTCATGGTCATTGAAACTTCACAAGGTGAGATCTTGCATGGAGCCCCAGACCGAGGGAGATTGACAGTTATTTTGTGTTTCTTCCATTTGCGCATAATCACACCAACTGTTGTCACCCTCTCACTAAGCTGCTTGGCGATGGTTTTGTAGTCCAGGGGCCGTCAACCCCTGGGCCACGGCCTTTCTGCAGCCAGGCCACGGGTGCGGATGGCCAGCATGAGACACTTGGGTGGGCGAGCGGCATAAGAGAGCGATGGATGGAAGGAGCGAGCGGGCAAGCAGAGATGAGGACATCTCTCTCCGCCCCTCCGCATCACCGCTCTTCCGCCCTCACAGCCGGTGTTCTGTCAGCCTCAGCGTCGGAGGTGCGGTGGGGAGCAGAGAGATGACATCATCTCTCACTACCTGCCATGCATCACCGCTCTCCTGCCTTCATTCGGAACCCAGTTAAATGGACCAGTGCTGCCGCCAATGCAGTGGTGGCAGGCAGTGTGGCAAGTGACACTCCGCATCTAGTGACAGGCAACATGGCAGGTGGCGTGGCAAGTGACAATCAACATCTGGTAGCAGGCGACGTGGCAAGTGACAATCCACATCTTGTGGCAGGTAACGTGGCAAGTGACAATCCACATCTTGTGGCAGGCAGCGTGGCAGGTGAAAATCCACATCTGGTGGCAGGTGACGTGGCAAGTGACAATCCACATCTGGTGGCAGGTGACGTGGCAAGTGACAATCCACATCTTATGGCAGGCAACGTGGCAGGTGACGTGGCAAGTGACAATCCACATCTTGTGGCAGGGAGTGTGGCAGGTGGCGTGGCAAGTGACAATCCACATCTGGTGGCAGGCAGCATGGCAAGTGACAATCCACATCTTGTGGTAGGCAGCGTAGCAGGTGATGTGGCAAGTGACAATCCACATCTTGTGGTAGGTGACATGGCAAGTGACAATCCACATCTTGTGGCAGGGGGTGTGGCAAGTGACAATCCACATCTGGTGACAGGGAGCATGGCAAGTGACAATCCACATCTTGTGGCAGGCGGCGTGGCAAGTGACATTCCGCATCTTGTGGCAGGCAGCGTGGCAGGTGATGTGGCAGGTGATGTGGCAGGTGACGTGGCAAGTGACATTCCGCATCTGGTGACAGGCAAGGTAGCAGATGGCATGGCAAGTGACATTCCGCATCTGGTGACAGGCAACAGTGGCAAGTGACACGTTCAGGGCTCCCACTGATTCTGCATTATGGTGAGCTATTTAATTTATCACTACAATGTAATATTAGATACAATGCGCTTCAATCACCCTGACACCATATCAAGCATGGTGCCGTGATGATTGAAGCGCTAACACCAACCATTGCCCACGAAAAATCGTTTACCCCCGTGACCCCCCCTCCCCCCAATTAAGGGAGTGCTCCTAATCTCAGATTGTTACCTGTATAGAAGACACCTGGAAATCAGCCAGAAATCTTGCTGATGATAGAAGATCAAATATTTATTTCACTCATTAAAATGCAAAACAATTTATAACTTTTTTGAAATGCGTTTTTCTGGATACTTTTGTTGTTACTCTGTCTCTCACTGTTAAAATAAACCTACCATTAATATTATAGACTGATCATTTCTTTGTCAGTGGGCAAATGTACAAAATCAGCAGGGGATCAAATACCCTTGTAGAATGTACCTTTTATTTCTCTCTTGTTATTTTTTCATCTCTCAAATGCAAGCTTTTTCTGCTGTTCTCAGACTTCCTGTTCTAGGGTGGCTACATCCTTTCTCCATTACCCCTTATGTATGCAAGTGTATGCATCCTCATTATGTATGTATCCTTTCCCAGCCATCCTTTTCCCGAGATGGACTACATATCTATATATAGATTCATTCAGTTCTATGGGAATTGTAGTACGTATAGAGCAGAGCATAGGGGTAATTCACTAAACTTTACCGCATACGATAAGGGTATCATATTACTCATTTGCAGAAATTATCACATGCGGTAAATTAAGTCCAATTCATAAAAAAAAATTCACAAACGGACCAGAGAGTAAAAAACATGTGATATTTACCACCAGGGTTTTGCTGGGGGTATCACATGCAGGGGACCCCCATGCTGTTTTTTGACAAATACCTGGTTGCCATGCAGCGGGCCAGGAAGCCAACCGCCTTGTCCTTAACGGATGACTCATCAGCTGTCTGCGGCTTCCCCGCTGACAGCTGACTGTAAAAGAAAAGCCGCAAATTTAAAAAAACGAAGAAAAAAAAACAAAAAACAGCAGAACCACAAAGTCATGTAGCCAGGTGGCCCCACCCCTTACCTAAATAAGAAATGTCAAACGGCGGAGTCTGCAGTAGGCAGCCAGCCTCCGTCGACGGTGGGAGCTTTTTGTTTTTGTATTCTTTTTCGTGTGCGGCAGTCGGCGTGATTGACAGTGGATTTACATCGGGGGACACTGTTTTTTTATTTTTTAATACAGGAATGGTCAAAAACTGTCTCTGTGTTTTTAGCACATTTTGACACTTTTTTGGTGAATGGGTAGGGGTACTATATACCCGATACTTATTCACATGGGGGGGAGGCTGGGATCTGGGGGCCCCCTTCTTAAAGGGGGGCAGAGCACCTACCCCCCCATGTTGAGGGCATGTGGGCTGGCATGGTTCGGGGGGGCACTCACCCCCCCTTTCTTAACCTGCCGGGCTGCATGCTCAGACAAGGGTCTGGTATAGATTTTGGGGGGACCCCAAGCCATTTTTTTTTATTTGGGGGGGTGGGGTTTTCATCATTTACTCAATTCTGTGTGTCGCATACAGCAGCTCATTCACTTGAATGGGCTGCCCCATGCATGTTTGTCGTTCAAAAAGAAGCTCCTGCTTTTGTTCGGGTGACAAGCTTATTGTAAATGTAAATGGTGCTGCTTGCTGCACGATCCTTTCTTGTATTTGAGCTTTGGGGTGCACATCCTAATGCAATACGCTGAGCACACCTATGATTAAAACCATGTATCAAATAAAAATCTTATATGTCCTTAAAACGGAGTTAGGTAAACAAGCTAGTTACAGAGTTATTGTATAGTTAACCTACACATTCTGACTGCTAAATTTTGTCAGGGCATCTAAGTTTCAATGACCTCTGGTCATAAAAGGGTGAAATAAGATATACACTGCTTAGATTTTAGACTTGTAAAGAATAGACAACTAAGTGAAACCACCAAGCAGAGCTAAGGGGAGTTGTGATCTTATGGAAGGAGTAATGCAGTAACCATACTAATGTAGTACAGGTTCCAGACTGGGCTGTCTGTAATATCCCAGGTTCCATTTCCTGTGAGGCATATGGCAGCCAGGCACACAGTAGTTCACAATCACTCAAGTCAGAAATCAGGCAGTGCATGTCTTTTTCAGTTTATTTGCTGGTTTAACTTGGGTAGGGTGTGGGTGAGCCTAGGAATCCTCCAAAACTAGTAGAAACACAAAGGAGGACACCTGCAACTGTTCTGTCTCTTCAGGGTGCAACCACCCTCTTGAATTCAGAATAAGAGAACTACAACGCAGAGGTACAACCTGAGTCAGAACTGTAGTGAGCTCTCCCAAACATGGTAAGGAAATTCTTTAAGATCCTTAAAGTGTTACTAAACCCACAACAGTAAAATCAGTCTGTATATGCAGTAAAGCATGCTTTTTATACTCACTGTGGAACCGAAGGGGTTAATCCTCTGCATTGTGTAAAAAGGCTGCTTGATCTTGTATTCACAGATCCTCCCCTCCCTGCACTATCCCCCTGGACAAGTCCGGATAAGACAGAGTCTTTGGAGTCAGGCTGCACATGCTCAGTTTGGTGTGCATTGCTAGAGGTTTTTTTTTTTCTTGGGAGAGTGCATGTGATCAGCACAGGGCCAATCGGCACTGTCCAGACATGTCCAGACAGAGGGTCAAGAGCCCTGCATCCTGATAGAACAGCTCAGTGCAGTATAAAAACTCCTCCTACAGGCTTCACCAGGAACTGATAGAAGTCACAAGACTGCTATATACTGCTGATCAGTAAAGGTATTTAGCTGTCTATATTTACTAAAATAGTTGCATTTCCATGTTCTGTGTACTGTGGGAGACCAGATATAGTGAATGCAGTGTCCTGGGTTTAGTAACACTTTAAAGCTAGTACTCACTGTGCTTTGGGCACTGTAATGCTTCTTGTAGTACCAGCCAGCCTCTGTACTGGTTGCCTTCAGATTGGATCCTCTGCAATAACTTCCTGAACTGCTTCAGGGGGCTCTGGACATGGGTCCCTAAGCTCTAGATGGAGCTGGGACCAAAAAAAGGATTTATTTTTCTCTGTAGCTAGCAGCACAGAGGGCCTCAGCCCTCGGGTCGTCTTGTTTCCCAGAGGACCAAGGACCTGCTGTTCAAGGCCCTAGCCTATTTATTCACCTCTCTGCCCTTTACTAGCTATTCTTCCTGCCAGGGATTGGCTGAGGCTGCATGAATATGCAGGTAAGGGTCTGCCTCTCCCACTCACTTTATTCAAGAAATTACAGGAATTTTGCAGGGGAAAGTAGTTGAGCCTGCACCAGCAGAACCTAAAACAGCCAAAAGCAATTAAGCACTGCTCCTCTGTTACAGGGGACCCAAAAATTAAGTTTTCCACCTATAGCAACCTAACTAGGAGGGTGCTACATAAAGCAATCACAGGTTTGTCAATCTACGTTATACATTAAACTGTTACATGCTGATCTGTGATTGGTTACTAGGGCTTGAAGCATATCGTTGCCCTTTTCATGTCACTAAAAAGCCATTGGGGTACATCCAATTAAATTGTGTCATCTAATAAAAAGGGATAAGTGATGTTTTATATATGGTATTATACGTGTCTGTACAGTATTTGATTCACTATATCAACTTATTACCTTCCAGCGCCTCCGAATATATTGCTTCCTTAAGTTCTCCAAGTTTACAATGGACTTTTTTCTTACAAAGAGTTGATGCTTATCTTTCGGCTGTAAAGGAGAGAGCAAAAATATTACCTGATCAGTTATACTGTACATTAAGATTAAATACTATATATATATATATATATATATATATATATATATATATATATATATATATATGTGTGTGTGCCTATGCATCTGTGTGTATATATTTTATTGTGCACATGGAACTTTATAAAGAATAGAATGTTTTTTCACAAAGTTATTGTATTGAATGCAGTTTAAACATGTGTTCAAATAAAAACTGTCTATGTTGCCTACAACAAATAAAGATAGCATATTTTCAGATAATACACCCATTTGCATCTGATTTGTAGATGTGGGGCAATACAAATAGTCGACAGCAACTTGAAGGAGCAGAATGGTAAACTATTCTTGAACAACTTATTTTTTAACAGTGTATGCGGTGTTCAATCAGGAAAGTCATACTAATGCTAATTCGAAAATCTGCTAGCTTATGGCCAGCTTAAAGTGACTGTAAAGGTACATTTTTTTGAAAATAGTAAACATGTCATATTTACCTGCTCTGTGCAATGGTTTTGCTCAGAGAGGCTCCGATCCTCCTCTTCTGGGATCCCCTAATGGCATTCCTGGCTCCTCCTCTTCCCTCATGAGTGCCCCCATATGCTATGGGGGGCACTCGTGCGGGCTCGATTCCGAGCTGGGATGTGTGGGTCACAGTTAGGGACTGTGTCAATGGGCTTTTGTTTGGGCTTTGAATGGGCTTTGCATGCCCATAGAAATCTATAGGGGTGCAAAATCTAATTGAAGCAGGGACATTCAAGTCCAGAGGAGATCAACTGCAGGTCAAATGCACCTGTCAATGAATTCTGAAGATTTCAGGAGAGTATCAATACAAACCCAAAGCCCATCAACATAGACCAATTTTTTTTGTAACTTTTCCTGCCTCCTGCCTCCAGCTTTCAGCCTCCTATCTATTATACTCACTTGTCCTTAATCCAGTGAGATATTTCTGATTAGATCATACAGCAGCTTGTAAACATCTTCTGAGTCGGGCCCACTTTTTTATTCTTTACTCTTCTATATTTCTATGGAACAAATTAGAACCCTCCATAGGAATGAATGAGTGCTGTATGACCTAACGGTAATATCTCACTGATTCGGAAACAGGTAAATAAAAGACTAGCTTTGCTTCCCCACCTAGGTACAATGTTACAAATACTGTATTAAATATAACTTATAATATTTTTCCACCTTACCTTTAAACTCGAAAAAACAGAATTCAGATAATAAACTATAATCTACACAGTCTATCACCTCTTCAATCCATCATGAATGCTGCTGCCAGACTCATCCACC
This sequence comes from Aquarana catesbeiana, assembly GCF_042186555.1. Classification (NCBI taxonomy): domain Eukaryota; kingdom Metazoa; phylum Chordata; class Amphibia; order Anura; family Ranidae; genus Aquarana; species Aquarana catesbeiana. The sequence continues at coordinate 124,346,393 of NC_133326.1, forward strand.
TTACCAATCGCTTTGTGTCTGCCACTCCTCTCTGTCAATCCCTCCACTGGCTTCCCCTCGGCCAAAGAATTGAATTCAAAATACTAACAACTACGTACAAAGCCATCCACAATTTCGACCCCAGCTACATCACTAGCCTAGTCTCTAAATACCAACCTACTCGTTCTCTTCGTTCCTCTCAAGACCTCCTGCTCTCTAGCTCCCTCCTCACCTCCTCCCATGCTCGCCTCCAGGACTTTTCCAAAGCCTCTCCAGTCCTATGGAATGCCCTACCCCAATCTGTCCGCTTATCTCCTACTTTATTAGCTTTTAGACGATCCCTGAAAACTCTTCTCTTCAGAGAAGCCTACCCTACCCACACCTAACAACTGTATTTTCATTTTTTCCATCAGCTCATCCCCCACAGTTATTACCTTTTGTTTCCACTTGACCCTCCCTTCTAGATTGTAAGCTCTAACGAGCAGGGCCCTCTGATCCCTCCTGTATTGATTTGTATTGTAAGTGTACTGTCTGCCCTCATGTTGTAAAGTGCTGTGCAAACTGTTGGCGCTATATAAATCCTGTATAATAATAATAATAATCTTCACAGCCTTTGAAGAATGGAGAAGGGTGCATATTATTGCTGAGCTATCCTGCATTCATTCTTCTTGATATATCAGTACTTATTTATATACCTCTGAGTAGGGGTTAGCTTCAGTTTTCTCCTGGAGTTCTCACATTTACATAGTTAACTACTGTTTTTTTGATAATAGGGATTACAGGAGGCTGATACAAAGTGAATACTTGTTATACTTGCATTTAAATGCAAAAATGACTTTTTAATAATACATAACTTTGATAATTAGTGTTTTATATCTGCCTGGAGTTCAGCCCAAAAGTAACTCTTTTTTGAATGGGTGGAATCTAATAAAATATATATATAAATATCTGATAAAATTATCATTTTTTGAAGTGGAAGTAGGAAGTTCACATAATCAAATTTACTATAGCAATTGCAGAAAGAGAACAGTCATTGAATGTTATCCAAAAAAGTTCTGAGAACATTCCTTAGATTAGCTTAGCTTCCTGTCCTCGTGTATGACCTTGAGGGAGCAGCTGAATTAGTCTAGAATGTGATGAGGTCCATGTGTAGATCTCATTTGGACGAGATCATACGTCACTTGGACATGTGCTGTACAGGTGAACCTCAACAGTAGACAAAACAACAGAAGAGAATGAGACTATATATTACATAAGCGTCTCTTTTTGCATCAGAAAATACTAAACTCTGCTTACAGATACAAGTGCTTAGCACCACTTGACAAGGAATTTCAGTGCTAAGAACTGTAATTATCATACACCGGGTTTAAAATGAACATCAGTGATACGTGGCAAATCCAGCCTAGCCTAGGCTAAAAATAATTGCAACTCTAACATAAAAAGCTTGTGCTTATATAGCTATCCCAGAAATATTGTCTTGTAAGGTAAAAAAATATTTCCTGTAAGTCCTGAATATTTATATCTTCTCCTTTTTAGTTTTTTTTTAAATCCTTTATTTATACAATCCACCAAGAAAAAGATATTACAAGACAAACATAACCAGTCAGGTACAAACATATTATAATTGTCCCAGGCATGCTGTAAATGGGAAGCACATCTTAAATAGCAATTAAAAAACCAAAACTAGGTCGCAGATTAGGTCTTTGCAGAACACCCACGTCTAGCATGTGTGTTGTTAATATAACTTCCAGTATTAACAGCATGGACTGCATTTTTATTGACTATAGAGGAAAAAAAAAAGGAAAAAGAAAAAGGGTGGAAAAAAACAGGTTTGGACTCTTCTCTGGCATCTCCAACCGACCAAGAGGCCCATCCGCTTCAGTAAAATGTACTCACTCTGTCTACCTTTTGTTCAATTGGTGGGCTCGGGAAGTGTTTCCAGGTAATTACGGTATTCCTGTGTGATTAGGTCTTCTTTTTAGTAATTAGTAATTTAGTAACAGAGTATCCAAGAAAACAGTATGTTCATAATCAATACATTTATCATGATAAAAAAAGTTGTACCTTTGTGGTGATGTTGGTACAACATATTGCTGGTTAATCCTGACTGCTAGATCCAAGATGGCAAACAACCTAGTGTTAAACGGTTGGACCAAGTTGTACCCAACAACATTGTTGGCTCAGGCGACATTATCAAACACACAGGGAAGCTCAAGTCAACACCAGTCCCTGTCCCCTGTGCTTGTGCAGAAGTAAAGTTTTTTCATTACTTCCCATTGTGTGGCTCAGAATTGTGTTTGTGCATGCTAGGAGTTACACTGGTCTCACACACAAACACAATCCTGAGCCACACAATGGAAAGTAAACTTCCCCAGCACAAACACATCACACCCCAGTGCCTATACCAGAGTTAAGATGTGCCTCCAGTACACAGAGCTCTTGTGCCAGTTTTACACTAGCACAGTATGAGCATGCATCCACCAGTAAACAGTCTATAGTGTATGTGCATTAACCACTGAGTTGTCAATGCTCCTGATCTTCATTCCAGCATCCGGGGTTTGGCAATGGCACTCTCTTTGTCTGCCTGTCCTTCTGCGGGCTGATTAATGTGATTAGTCTCTGGGCGGAGACCAAGCCTGTTATAAGCCAACTCAAGCCTCATTTGGGTGCTTGTGATAGTGAGTGATAAGTGTGTTGTTCCTGATCAAGCGCCCTGTCTGTCTGCCCTGCTTTGCTAGTTTGGATTTCCCTGTGTATGACCTTGGACCGGATTATTTGACTATTCCTTGAACTCAGCCTGCCTTTTTACCTGGACTGTCACAGAACCACGTTATCTCTCTGCTAACCACAAGTATCTATTTGCTTTGCTCAGTTCCCTGGTGTGCTGGCCAGGCACAAGAGCATTGTGTATAAGTCCTGGGGGCAACCGAGTAACGGTAGGCTTGCTTGCCTTATGGGAAAGGGGACTGCTATGGGTGAAGCACACAGTAGCCAGCTATAGTGTCTGACCACCTGCGTTGGGATAGACGTGACATGAGTGATCAGCCCCACAAAGAAGAAGCTAGGGTGCATTAACCCCTCAGTGCTCATTTCTCTGCGTTTATGTGATAACCCCACAGTGCCCAATCCTCAGCACTATCTCCTCAGTGCTCAGTCCTTAGGCATGTACGGTAACTTTTCAGCTCTCAGAACCCACCTCTTTTAGGTTAACTCTAATTATGAGGTTCAAGTTCCCATTACCATGGTTTCCTGGTGAATCTTCCATGTTTAAGGTTCATGAACTCAGCAAATAGCATGGGTAGTCACCATATTAACCATAATGCACTGCCCCACCTTAAAACTAAAGCCGGGTACACACTGTGATTCTCTTTTCATTCAACCCAGCGGGCTGAGCGAAAAGAAACTGAAGAGCTCAGAAGGAACCGCTGTACTAACAATCCAATGTCAGTACAGCGATCTCCCCTGCTGAACTATTGTATTCTCCTCCCATCAGAACACATCAGTGAGCATTCTCAGCCATTGGCTGAGAGTGCTGATCAGGTATCAATTGGCAGGCCTTTTTAGTTTGGCCGGCTTCTTTCGGACTGCCTGCCGTACACACGGGGCGAACATCAGGCAGTAGCGGCTGGTTCAATAGACTTGTGGACAAACCAACCCCCTCATTATAAAAAGATGAGGCCACAGCAACTATTTTAACAATGTGCTTTAGTTGTGATAAGGAAAGCATAGGAAGTGCTACTGACAAAGTGCATTGGCAGAGATTAGTGTTGGGCTGGTAGGCACTGGCAGGTCTGTTAAAGTGGATATAAACCTTTATTGAATGTCATGTACCTGTAGGTAACAAAATGCTGTGTATTTTAGAGAACTGTGGGAGGTTACCTTTTTGTATGCTTTTTTACATTTTAATGCTAATGTCCAGCTGCCACTTTACTGCCGGTCCCTGTCCACAAGAACTACAGTAACAGCAGGCTACATGTGTTTTTTTATAGGGCTTATTTCCTAATTGTTGCTGTATTTTTTAAGGGCCTTTTTAAAATGGTGACAACAGTGAAATATGCCTGGGCAATGTGCATCAGCACAGATCCTTTGGGAGAGCATGTAACAGGGTGATTTATAGGCAGGAGATTGTGAGAGATATCCAAAAACACAACGTTCACAAATAGGGGTATCTGTATCATCAGTTGTTAATAAAGCTAGCGATTAAAATAAAAAAGGCTTTCGAAGTAATATTATCATGTTACAGCTTATATGAGATCTTAGTGATCGGGTTTATATATAATTTAACAAACTACACAAGTTCTTTGAATTGCAGTGCTGGGGTACATTTCATGCACAGATCTGTACACCCAAAATCCTTTTAAAGACCATTATCTATCTGTCCACAACACCTGATAGCTCTCAATTCTCAACATCTTAGCTATTTTTTTTTATCTAATAATTAAGATATTTTCCCCTTCATTTCACTAACACATGAAACTGCTGTGTGCGCTGTATAAACTGAATGTGGCATCAGCTACATACAGTATACAGCTCTGTGTTCTGGCAGAGTGAAGGGAACTTCCTGCCCCACCCCCAGAACAAAATTGAGTTGGGTTGAGAACTGCTCAGCTATTCACAGAAAGTCTTGTATTTTATGAATGAATATAAGATTTTCTCTCAGTGGCTGGGGTTGAAAGGCAGGTGGATGACATCACGATCACCAATTACAGGAAACCTTGTATCCATTCAGAAAATACAAGGCTTCTATTGAATGGCCGAGCAGTGCTCAGTCTGACTCGATTTTGTTTTGGGAGGGAGATGGGAAGTTCCCGTCCCTCTGCCAGAAGACAGCACTGTATAGTGCACACAACAAACATCTGCATGTGTTAGTGAAGGAAATAGTTTCTCTGGACCAGTTTGGTCCAAACACACTATTTAAAGTTCATTATAACCTGGACTTAGGGTTTAACCACTTCAGCCCCGGACCATTATGCTGCCTAAGGACCAGAGGACTTTTTCCAATTTGGCACTGCGTCGCTTTAACTGCTAATTGCGCGGTCATGCAATGCTGTACCCAAACGAAATTTGCTTCCTTTTCTTACCACAAATAGAGCTTTCTTTTGATGGTATTTGATCACCTCTGCCGTTTTTATTTTTTGCGATATAAACGGAAAAAGACCAAAAATTTTGAAAAAAAATGATATTTTATACTGTTTGTTATAAAAAAATCCAATAAACTCAATTTTAGTCATACATTTAGGCCAAAATGTATTCAGCCACATGTCTTTGGTAAAAAAAAATGTCAATAAGCATATATTTATTGGTTTGCGCAAAAGTTATAGCGTCTACAAACTAGGGTACATTTTCTGGAATTTACACAGCTTTTAGTTTATGACTGCCTATGTCATTTTTTGAGGTGCTAAAATGGCAGGGCAGTACAAACCCCCCCTAAATGACCCAATTTTGGAAAGTAGACACCCCAAGGAAATTGCTGAGAGGCATGTTGAACCCATTGAATATTTATTTTTTTTGTCCCAAGTGATTGAATAATGACAAAAAAAAAAAAAAAAATTTTACAAAAAGTTGTCACTAAATGATATATTGCTCACACAGGCCATGGGCCTATGTGGAATTGCACCCCAAAATACATTCAGCTGCTTCTCCTGAGTACAGGGATACCACATGTGTGGGACTTTTTGGGAGCCTAGCCGCGTACTGGGCCCCGAAAACCAATCACCGCCTTCAGGATTTCTAAGGGCGTAAATTTTTGATTTCACTCCTCACTACCTATCACAGTTTTGAAGGCCATAAAATGCCCAGATGGCACAAAACCCCCCAAAATGACCCCATTTTGGAAAGTAGACACCCCAAGCTATTTGCTGAGAGGCATGTTGAGTCCATGGAATATTTTATATTTTGACACAAGTTGCGGGAAAGTGACAATTTTTTTTTTTTTTTTTTGCACAAAGTTGTCACTAAATGATATATTGCTCACACAGGCCATGGGCATATGTGGAATTGCACCCCAAAATACATTTAGCTGCTTCTCCAGAGTATGGGGATACCACATGTGTGGGAGTTTTTGGGAGCCTAGCTGCGTACGGGGCCCTGAAAACCAATCACCGGCTTCAGGATTTCTAAGGGTGTCAATTTTTGATTTCACTCTTCACTGCCTATCACAGTTTCGGAGGCCATGGAATGCCCAGGTGGCCCAAATGATCCCATTTTGGAAAGTAGACACCCCAAGCTATTTGCTGAGAGGCATGGTGAGTATTTTGCAGCTCTCATTTGTTTTTGAAAATGAAGAAAGACAAGAAAAAACTTTTTTTTTTTCTTTTTTAAATTTTCAAAACTTTGTGACAAAAAGTGAGGTCTGCAAAATACTCACTATACCTCTCAGCAAATAGCTTGGGGTGTCTACTTTCCAAAATGGGGTAATTTGGGGATGTTTTGTGCCACCTGGGCATTCCATGGCCTCCGAAACTGTGATAGGCAGTGAAGAGTGAAATAAAAAATTTACGCCCTTAGAAAGCCTGAAGGCGGTGCTTGGTTTTCGGGGTCCGGTACGCGGCTAGGCTCCAAAAAAGTCTCACACATGTGGTATCTCCGTACTCAGGAGAAGCAACAGAATGTATTTTGGGGTGTAATTTCACATATTCCCATGGCATGTTTGAGCAATATATCATTTAGTGACAACTTTGTGCAAAAAAAAAAAAAAAAAATTTGTCTCTTTCCCGCAACTTGTGTCACAATATAAAATATTCCATGGACTCGACATGACTCTCAGCAAATAGCTTGGGGTGTCTACTTTCCAAAATGGGGTCATTTGGGGGGGTTTTGAACTGTCCTGGCATTTTATGCACAACATTTAGAAGCTTATGTCACACATCACCCACTCTTCTAACCACTTGAAGACAAAGCCCTTTCTGACACTTTTTGTTTACATGAAAAAATTATTTTTTTTTGCAAGAAAATTACTTTGAACCCCCAAACATTATATATTTTTTTTAAAGCAAATGCCCTACAGATTAAAATGGTGGGTGTTTCATTTTTTTTTTCACACAGTATTTGCACAGCGATTTTTCAAACGCATTTTTTGGGGAAAAAACACACTTTTTAAAATTTTAATGCACTAAAACACACTATATTGCCCAAATGTTTGATGAAATAAAAAAGATGATCTTAGGCCGAGTGCATGGATACCAAACATGACATGAGGAGGTCTACTGCTAAAATTACTGCCCTCGATCTGACGTTCGCAGTGACACCTCACATGCATGGTGCAATTGCTGTTTACATTTGTCGCTAGACCAACGATTGCGTTCGCCTTTGCACGAGAGCAGGGGGGGGACAGGGGTGCTTTTTTTTTTTTTTTTAATTTCTTTATTATTTTCTTGCTTTTTTATCTTATTTTTAAACTGTTCCTTTCATTTTTTTTAATCATTTTTATTGTTATCTCAGGGAATGTAAATATCCCCTATGATAGCAATAGATAGTGACAGGTACTCTTTTTTGAAAAAATTGGGGTCTATTAGACCCTAGATCTCTCCTCTGCCCTCAAAGCATCTGACCACACCAAGATCGGTGTGATAAAATGCTTTCCCAATTTCCCAATGGCGCTGTTTACATCCGGTGAAATCTAAGTCATGAAATGCTCGTAGCTTCCGGTTTCTTAGGCCATAGAGATGTTTGGAGCCACTCTGGTCTCTGATCAGCTCTATGGTCAGCTGGCTGAATCACCGACTGCATTCTCAGGTTCCCTGTTGAGACAGGAGAGCCAGAGAAAAACATGGAAGACGGTGGGGGGTGGGGGTGGGGGCATTCCCTCCCACTGCTTGTAAAAGCAGTCTAGAGGCTAATTAGCCGACCGCTGGCTGAAAAGAATGATACCAAGATGATACCTAAACCTGCAGGCATCATTCTGGTATAACCACTCAAAGTCGTGAATGGCGTACCTGAAGACAAAAAAATGGTTAACAATAAAACACAGTAAACGGTAAAGTATAAAAAATTGCATACCTGAAAAGCAAACTTGATAAAACATAATAACAATAAAACATTGCAGAATAGAATACAGTAAAAAAGAGCAGAACAATAGAGAGAGAATAGAGAGAGAGAGAGAACAATAAAACAAACTATTTTTTTTTAATTTTATATATTTTTTTTTTTACACTTTTTTTTGTAACTAACTTTTATAACTGTAACCGGTTCCAGGTTCGGGTCTCTCAAAATGCGATGGCATCTTGGGAGACCCTCTGAAAGTGTGCCTAGTCTGTACAATGCTGTATCCTACGCTAATACTCAACTAATGTATGGTAGCGTTCAAAACATTCACCAATGCAAAGACCAGGATTGTCAGGACAGGAGGGACAATAATAGCGGGTGTCACGCCTATATCCGCGCTTGCTGCAGACACAACATCTTTTTTGGGGGGGTTCGTTGGGTAGGGGTACTCGGGAGGACATAAAGAAAATGCCTCTCATGCAGCCGACTGCATTTGGTTGGGGATGTGAATGGGGGAAGTACGGGCGCTGCAGAAGTGGTGGGTTTCCAATTAGGATTGGCGAATGCAGCAGGAAGGGCACTATGGGCACGACGGGCCTGTTTGTCTTCTTGGTGGCAGCGGGACACTACTTGTGCTTGCCACCTCACCAGCTTGAACTGCACTTATGGGACTCGCCACGTCACCAAGTGTTACTGCACTGCTGGTTTGACTACGACCGGGGTGTACTAGGCCGCTGGTGCTTACCAGTTCACCAAAAAAAAACTGTTAGCGATCGCAGAGATCAGGCCTGACTCTGCGGACGCTGCAGTTATGCGTTTAGTGTTTTGTAAGTGTCAGTGATCGATCGATACTGCACTTGGGTGGGCTGGGCTGGGCCGGGCGGAGGGGAAAAATGCAGGTGCTAGCAGGTATCTTGGCTGATCCCACTAACACTGCGTTTTTGGGAACCCTAAACTGCTGGGGGCGCTAGTATAGATCTGATTGGATCAGATATAGATCCGTTCAGATACTACACCACTAAGGGAGGTGTACGGTGCGTGCGTGGGTGTTAGCGGTACTGGCGCTAACCTGACGCTGCTTGGGGCTGGTGCTTGCCAGTTCACCAAAACGCTACCAAAAAAACTGTTAGCGATCGCAGGGATCAGGCCTGACTCTACGAACGCTGCAGTTATGCGTTTAGTGTTTTGTAAGTGACAGTGATCGATCGATACTGCACTTGAGTGGGCTGGGCTGGGCCAGGTGGAGGGGCAAAACGCAGGTGCTAGCAGGTATCTGGGCTGATCCCGCTAACACTGTGTTTTTGGGAACCCTAAACTGCTGGGGACGCTAGTATAGATCTGATCGGATCAGATATTGATCTGTTCAGATACTATACCACTAAGGGAGGCGTATGCTGCGTGCGTGGGTGTTAGCGGTACTGGCGCTAATCTGACGCTGCCTGGGGCGACGCATATTACCGCCGGGCGATCAGGGGGCTAGACCTTTATTCGGTAATAAACGGCGGGTCCCCTGACACTATAAAAAATAAACGAACTAACCAGCGTCACCCATAACAGTTACACAGTGATTTACTGGTGAAAGGGTTAACTAGGGGGCAATCAAGAGGTTAAAACCTTTATTAGGTAGTATATGGGGGTCCCTGACGCTATAAAACGCTGACGGCGAACCTAAATATTTACCTCCCTAACTAGCGTCACCAGTGACACTAATACAGCGATCAGAAAAACGATCGCTTAGTGACACTGGCGACGGGGGCTGATCAAGGGGTTAAAACTTTATTAGGGGGGGTTAGGGAGGTACCCTAGACCTAAAGGGGGCTACCACTAACTGCCCTACCACACTAACTGTCACAAACTGACACCAATGCAGTAATCAGAAAAAAAAACAAAAAACGGCTTGGTGTCAGTGTAAGGGGGGGGGGGGGTCTGGGGCTTTAAGGCATTTCCCAAGTGTAGTATTTAAAGAACTAATTTTCCATGTCACCCTTAAAGTCGCATTAAAAGGACACTCTTTCTGTTGTATGGTATTTTTAACAATTGTTTTGGCTTGTTAAATGTCCCCCATCGCAGTGACCAACTCCCTGTGTCTTTTTTTTTTTTTTTTACAGTAGCTTGCCAACTAGCCTTGAAAACGAGCAGAATTTAGTATCAAGATTTGGCAATCGACTGCTGCCGCCTTGCGCCACCGTTGAACTTTAATGGGGTATGCTGCAAAGTTCAGGGTTTGCAAATGTTTTTAAGTTGGATTTGATGAACCTTCACCCCCCCAACCACCAGCGAATCCCTAGGTTTTCTCTTAGCGCATCCCTAGCTACCCCCTCAAGTCTTATGCGTAACCCTCAGCACACAGTCTCCAGCATATGTGTGATAATCCCTCACATTTATTAAGCGTACCACACCAAATATCAGCTCCTCTGCCCAATTTGTTATTTGAAAAATCCACAGCAACAAAGCCCTGCTCCATCTCCCACATCCCACCACTACCTCCATTGTTCCTGGACTTCATGACGCAGTCCCAGCTAATAATCCTGATTATATTTTGGTGTCTTCTTTTCAATCTCCCAAATTCCACTGACACACTCCTTTAATTTCAGTGTCTTCCCCACCACCTTCACAATTCGTGTTGCTGCTGACACGATCCCCACAATCCTCCACTGTCGCCAAATTACCTGCTTCAATCTTACCAGGTCCACTTCCTGGGCACTGATTTAAATCTCTATTCCTTCTCAGTCTGTGTAAAAACCTCAGCTCCACGGCTGCTGTTATACAGCAACTCTGTTTTGTAAAGCATTAAGGGACACATACCCCTGTAATCTGTATGGCTTCAGTCATCATTTTCTAGTGATTTTGTTGCTTAGGAAAGATCAATAACCAACATTTATGAGTCAAAAGATTAATTTTTCCTCCCACTGTCATAACCTCCACGCTCTTCTCCTGCACATAACACCTGATACCTACATAACATACCTACCACAATTCTCTTCGGCACATACTGCCCTTTGCCATACCTCCAGATTCCTCTACTGCACATACTGCTCACTGTCATACCCTTCTCCTGCCCACTGCCATACCCTCCATGCTCCTCTCCTGCACACATTTCCCCCCTGCAGTATCCTCTGCACTTTGTAATACCCTCTGTTCTCCTCTCCTGCATACACTGCCCTCTGTTATACAGTGTACACTCTCCTTCTGCATATATTGCCCTTGCATACCTCTCCTGCACATCCACAATCCTAATCTGTACATACTGCCTGCTGTCATACCCGCTGTACTTCTCTCCCGTGCATACAGTCTGCTGCCATACCCTCCTATCTGACCTTAATCTATATGCAGATATATGCATGAAGTGTCACTATGTGATTCAAATATGGTTAAAAAAAGTAAAATGCGCTGAAACACACATTGCATTGTACCCTGCCTGCACAATAAAGCACTGCATTTTCACATATAGGATAGTGTGAACGACCCCTCAGAGAGGAGGAATAATCTCTGTTGTTAAAGAACCAGGAGAACTGTGCTGACAGCCAGAGTATACTGGGAACTACCTTGACACACACAGGTCAGTGCTACTATTCTGTTGGGGCTTTCCTCTGACTTTGTGCTGTGTGCTGAAGTTGAGCCTCTTTACTGAAGAAAGGAATTTCTGTTTGTTTAGCAGAGAAATGAAGGGACTTTTATTTTCACAAGCCTGTATTACTGACACCTAATTTCCCCAATCCCCATATACATATGGGTATATATATATATATATATATATATATATATATATATATATATATATATATATATGTAGCAGGTGTCTTGTATCTCCTGCGACCCCGCCAAGCTGGCCGCCGTCATGTACACAGGCTTTCCAGCCTGAAAGAGGGAGAGAGCTGCCTTTCCCATCTGCATCTCACCCCCCCCCCCCCCCTTCTTCCTGTTTCACTGACTGAATCTAATGTAATATGAGCTGACTTACATAGAGCAGCTGTTCATTCTGCAGCCTCCTTCTGTGTCCCTATTGGCAGGAGGAAGAAAGTAAATTAAAGGAGCAGTTACAGGAGCCAATCAGAGGGACTTTAACAAGCCGCAGGGAGCAGCTGCAAAGGACTCTGGAATATGAAGTTCCAGCACAGAGCGGCCCCATAGCTTTGTATAGGACTGAAACTACCAAGACCAGCATTCTCTGTGGGAGGAAAGAATTGCGTTATCAAATTTTTTTATCGACAAAATCATCAACATTCGGAAAACAATTCAACAGAAAAAAACAACCAACCTCACTCAACCAAAGCAAAAAGAGAATATTAACACGAACATCACACAATCACCGAATTTCTCTCTGACACCACCAAAAACATCATCAGAAGCCTTCGAGATAGCACATCACCAAACAACATCATTCCCACAAAACTCCTGAAAGAATGTTCCGACATCTTTGCTCCTGCTATAACACACCTCATAAATCAGTCATTCAAAGAAGGGATTGTTCCGACCACCCTCAAACAAGGCATCGTCAAACCCCTGCTAAAGAAACCCAACCTCGACCCTAAGGACTCTAACTACCGCAGACCGATAACAAGCCTCAACACCATCTCCAAGATTATGGAGGAAGCAGTAGTACAACAGCTACAACGCCACCTGGACACACACAAACTCCTGGACCCTCTGCAATCAGGCTTCTGCCCAGGCCATGGCACAGAAACGGCACTTCTCAAAATATGGGACGACGCCCTCGAAGCAGCAGATGACGGAGAATCATGTCTCCTGGTACTGTTAGACCTCAGTGCAGCATTTGATACAGTGGACCACAATACTCTACTCATCCGCCTCACAGAAGTAGCAGGAGCCACAGATTCTGGTCTACAATGGTTTGCATCCTTCTTAGAGAATTGCTCTCAGACAGTGAAACTAGGAGCATTCACCTCTGAAACCCGCGCAATCTCCTGTGGAGTCCCTCAAGGTTCACCCTTGTCACAAGTGCTCTTCAACATCTACATCCGCCCACTCCTCAAAATCATCAGAAAATCGGACCTCTGCTTCCACTCATACGCTGATGACACTCAACTCTACTTTCGCATCACCGGACAAAAAGACCATCATCAGCAACTAGAGAAATGCCTCACTTTGATAGACGACTGGATTACCACTAGCTCCCTCAAACTCAACGGTTCAAAAACAGAACTTCTTCTCCTACATGCTAACCAAAATTCCAAAACTAAGACCCCATGGACACCTCCCACCATCTTTGGACAGACCATCTCTCCAAGCACCAAAGCCAAGAGTCTTGGAGTCATCTTTGACTCAGAAATGTCAATGGATGCACAAATAGGATCAGTAGTTAGCGGATCTCACCATCTCCTCAGCCTAATACGAAGACTCATCCCCTTCATCCCAGAAGAGGACAAAGCAGCAGTAGTTGGAACAATGATCAATTCCCGACTCGACTACGCAAACTCCCTTTACATAAAATTACCCCAATATCAGCTTGCGCGCTTACAACTCATCCAAAACACGGCGGCAAGACCACTAACAGGAAAAAACCCTGGGAATCCATCTCCCCATCACTGAGTAGCCTACATTGGCTAACCATAAAGAATCGGATCACATTCAAGACCCTCTGCCTCACCCACAAATCCATACAAGGAAATGCTCCTCAATACCTCCGAGAGAAAATAAAACACTACACACCCAATCGCAGTCTTCGATCATCTAACCAAAACCTCCTCCTCATTCCCAAATACCGCTACAAATCAAAGGGAGAACGAAGATTCGCAGTCCAAGTACCACGGCTATGGAACGCTCTTCCGACTTACATCCGCATGGAAGAAAACTATCAGGCCTTCAGGAAAAAACTCAAGACCTACCTCTTCTAAGAAGCTGACAACACAGAACGGCTCTAGCGCCTTGAGGCGATTCAGTTCGCATTTGCAGCGCTTTACAAATCATTCATTCATTCATTCACCAACAAGAGTGGCTAGCTGAACACACCAAATCTTATCTTTTCTTCAAATCCAATTCAATGTCAGTACAGCGATCTCCCCTGCTGAACTATTGTATTCTTCCCCCCACCAGAACACATTAGAGCTGCACTATTAATCGTCAAGAATCGTTATCACAATTTTTTCCCCTTTGCAATCTTAACAAAGGGTTTCCCAATCTTCCTGATCTTTGGTATGCAGAGAATTTTCTCTCTGCTCTCAGCAGTCAAATGTCAAAGTCTGGGCAGTCTGCCAAGTTTTAAAACATTCTATCAGTGGAATGTTAAGTCTAAACATTGTATCAATTTGTCTTTTACATCAAAGGAATGGACTTCTGTATGTAAATTAGGAACGTTTAACCACTTAAACACTAAACCTTTTTCTGACAGTTGTTTTCAAGTTAAAATCATTTTTTTTTTTTTTTGCTAGAAATCGGTAGACATTACTTAGAACCCCCAAACATTATTTAAAGAATTAAAAAAAAAAAACTGAGAGTGCTGATCAGGTATCAATTGCCAGACCTTTAGTTCGGCTGGCTTCTTTCGGACTGGCTGCCTTTACATTCGGGGTGAACATCAGGAAGTATTGGCTGGTTCAATAGACTTTTGGACAAACCAACCCCCTCATTATAAAAAGATGAGGCCACAGCAACTATTTTAACAATGTGCTTTAGTTCTGATAAGGAAAGCATAGGAAGTGCTACTGACAAACTGCATTGGCAGAGATTAGTGTTGGGCTTGTAGGCCTGTAAACCTTTATTGAATGTCATATACCTGTAGGTAGCAAAATGCTGTGTATTTTAGAGAACTGGGGGGGGGGGGGTTGTTACCTTTTTGTATGCTTTTTTTACATTTTAATGCTAATGTCCAGCTGCCAATTTACTGCCTGTCCCTGTCCACAAGAACTTCAGTAACAGCAGGCTACATGTGTTTTTTCATAGGGCTTATTTCCTAATTGTTGCTGTATTTTTAAGGGCTTTTATAAAATGGTGACAACAGTGAAATATGCTTGGGCAATGTGCATCAGCACAGATCCTTTGGGAGAGCATGTAACAGGGTGATTTATAGGCAGGAGATTGTGAGAAATATCCCAAAACACAACGTTCACAAATAGGGGTATCTGTATCATCAGTTGTTAATAAAGCTAGCGATTAAAATAAAAAAGGCTTTCGAAGTAATATTATCATGTTACAGCTTATATGAGATCTTAGTGATCGGGTTTATATATAATTTAACAAACTACACAAGTTCTTTGAATTGCAGTGCTGGGGTACATTTCATGCACAGATCTGTACACCCAAAATCCTTTTAAAGACCATTATCTATCTGTCCACAACACCTGATAGCTCTCAATTCTCAACATCTTAGCTATTTTTTTTATCTAATAATTGAGATATTTTCCCCTTCATTTCACTAACACATGAAACTGCTGTGTGCGCTGTATAAACTGAATGTGGCATCAGCTACATACAGTATACAGCTCTGTGTTCTGGCAGAGTGAAGGGAACTAACTGCCCCACCCCCAGAACAAAATTGAGTTGGGTTGAGAACTGCTCAGCTATTCACAGAAAGTCTTGTATTTTATGAATGAATATAGGATTTTCTCTCAGTGGCTGGGGTTGAAAGGCAGGTGGATGACATCACGATCACCAATTACAGGAAACCTTGTATCCATTCAGAAAATACAAGGCTTCTATTGAATGGCCGAGCAGTGCTCAGTCTGACTCGATTTTGTTTTGGGAGGGAGATGGGAAGTTCCCGTCCCTCTGCCAGAAGACAGCACTGTATAGTGCACACAACAAACATCTGCATGTGTTAGTGAAAGAAATAGTTTCTCTGGACCAGTTTGGTCCAAACACACTATTTAAAGTTCATTATAACCTGGACTTATGGGGTTTAAGATTTGTTGTGACTCCTACTTCCACCAGTCAATTCAGACTTATTACTGCTTAATATAAAATGAGGTGTCACAGCCAAATTCACCCCAAAAAGCCCCTTTTCAAGAGAAAATTGATCAGATTGGGGTGTTGCTGTTGTATTTAACTACTTCAATACAGGGCACTTACACCCCCTTCCTGCCCAAGACAATTTTCAGCTTTCAGCGCTGTCACTGTTTAAATGACAATTGCGCAGTCATGCTACACTGTACCCAAACAGAATTTGTATCATTTTGTTCCCACAAATAGAGCTTTCTATTGGTGGTATTTGATCACCTCTACATTTTTTATTTTTTGCTAAACAAAAAAAGACCTAAAGATTTGGAAAAAAAAAGTTTTTCTTTTATTTCTGTTATAATATTTAGTAAATAAGTAGATTTTCTTCTTCACTGATGAGCACTGATAAGGCGGCACTGGCGGGCACTGATAAGGCGGCACCGATGAGGTGGCACTGATGGGCACTGATAGGTGGCACTGATGGGCACAGGTAGGCAGCACTGAGGGGTGGCACTGATGGGCATTGATAGGTGGCACTGATGGGCACTCATGGATGGTACTGATAGGCACTGAAAAGCTGCACTGATGGCTACTTATGGGTGGCACTGATAGGCGGCACTAATGGGCACTGATAGGCAGCACTGATGGGCACTGATAGATGGCATTGATAGACATCACTGATGGCACTGGCAGGCATTGGGGATGGGCACTGATTGGCAGCTGCCTGGGCACTGATTGGCATTTCCCTGGTGGTCTAGGGTGGCATACCTGGTGGTCCAGTGTGGTGGCATCCCTGGTGGTCCTAGCAGCATCCTGGTGGTCCTGGGTGGGCATCCGAGGGGGGGCTGCACTGATAAACAATCAGCACAGACCCCCCCCCCTGTCAGGAGAGCAGCTGATCGGCTCTTCTCTACTCGCGTCTGTCAGGCGTGAGTGAGGAAAAGCCAATCAACGGCTCTTCCTGTTTACATCGTGATCAGCCATGATTGGACACGGCTGATCACGTGGTAAAGAGCCTCCGTCAGAGGCTCTTTACCAAGATCGGTGTAGCGGTGTTTCAGACTGACACATCGCATCACTGATCGCCGTGATGCGTGCCCCGACGGGTGTACAAGAGAGGTCGTTCTGGAGGGCCGTCATATGACGTCCACCCAGAACAAGAGCCACGCTGCCCAGCCGTCATTTGACGGCTGGCGGGCGGGAAGTGGTTAAAGAGGTTGTAAACCCTTGTGTTTTTTCACCTTAAAAAAAAACACCTGACAGTGACCAGCCCCCCCGTTTTACTTACCTGAGCCCCGAATTTCCGTCAGTGGAGATGCGCTCTCCCTCTCTCCATGGGGTCCTGGCTCTTGATTGGATAGATTGATAGCAGTGCAGCCATTGGCTCCCGCTGCTGTCAATCAAATCCAATGATGCGGAGACGGGGCCGAGTCTGGCATTCGTGTCTATGGATGCAAATGCTGGACTCGGGAGCGTGCCCACAAAGTAACCCCCCGGGAGAGCGCTTCTCCTAGGGGGTTATCTGATGCAGGGAGGAGTCACGAGAGCTGCCGGGAGACCCCAGAAGTCGAGGATCAGGGCCACTCTGTGCAAAACGAGCTGCACAATGGAGGTATGACATGTTTGTTATTTTAAAAAAATAAAAAAAAGAGGGTTTACAATCACTTTAAGCCAAGCTAAATGGAAAATTTAAAACAACAATTACACATCCAAAATAAGTGATGCCAGAATATGGTATTACTGATGCTGACTGTGAACATCACCACAAACTGCTTTAACCACTTGCCGACCGCCTCACGACGATATACGTTGGCAGAATGGCATGGGCAGGCAGAATCACAAACCTGTACGTGATCTGCCTCCCGCGGGCGAGGGGTCCAATCAGACCCCCCCCCCGGTGCCAGAGGCAGCCGGCATTTGTTCCCGGGTGGTCAGAGGTGAGGGGGAGGCCATCCATTCGTGGCCACCCCCTCGCGATCGCTCACGGCCAATTAGATCATTCCTCTGATGATCTGATAACACTACACTTACAGTAGAACACGCAGGCACACTTTTCACCCCCCAGTCACCCCCCGATCACCCCCCTGTACCCCCTGTCACAGTGACACCAATAGCAGTTTTTTTTTTTTGCATTGGTGTCAGTTTGTGACAGTTATAAGTGGTAGGGCAGTTAGGGTTAGCCCCCTTTAGGTCTGGGGTACCCCCCTTTAGGTCTAGGTTACCCCCCTAACCCCCCCTAATAAAGGTTTACCCCTTGATCACCCCCCGTCACCAGTGTCACTAAGCGATCGTTTTTCTGATCGCTGTATTAGTGACACAGGTGACGCTAGTTAGGGAGGTAAGTATATAGGTTCGCCGTCAGCGTTTTATAGCGACAGGGACCCCATATACTACCTACTAAAGGTTTTAACCCCTTGATTGCCCCCTAGTTAACCCTTTCACTAGCGATCACCGTATAAGTGTTATGGGTGACGCTGGTTAGTTAGATTGTTTATTATAGTTTATTATAGTTTTAGGGCACCCGCCGTTTATTAGCTAATAAAGGTTTAACCCTCTAATTGCCCGGCGGTGATATAAGTTTTGTTTTTAGGGTCAGATAAGGTCTGCGTCGCCCCAGGCAGCGTCAGGTTAGTGCCAGTATCGCTAACACCCATGCACGCAGCATACACCTCCCTTAGTGGTATAGTATCTGAACGGATCGATATCTGATCCGATCAGATCTATACTAGCGTCCCCAGCAGTTTAGGGTTCCCATAAACTCAGTGTTAGCGGGATCAGCCCAGATACCTGCTAGCACCTGCATTTTGCCCCTCGGCCCAGCCCTGCCCAGCCCACCCAAGTGCAGTATCGATCGATCACTGACACTTACAAAACACTAAGCACACATAACTGCAGCGTTCGCAGAGTCAGGCCTGATCCCTGCGATCGTTAACAGTTTTTTGGTAGCATTTTGAATCAGTCGCTAACAGTCAGGAGCTTTTTTGCCTGTGAGTCTCACTAGTGTACCCCTAAATTTAGAGCCCAAAATGGCAAATCGAAGGTACACTAGTGAAGAGGCCTACATGTTTCTGAGCATGACAGATAGTGAAGAGGAAGTCACTCATCTGTCAGATTCAGGCTCAAAATACGATCCTGTAGAGGACAGCGGCTCCATGACAGATAGCTCTGACGACGGAGTTGTGGTCCCTGCCAAGGTCAGGCGTACCAGACCCCAATCTTCTTCTTCTGTCCTTGAAGTGCAAGAACCGCAGGTCCCTCGTATGGAGCAGAGAAGTACTAGCGCTGCTATTCCTTCTGGTGAACTGGCAAGCACCAGCGGCTTAGTACACCCTGGTCGTACATCCAGCACTGCAGTATCACGTGGTGACGTGGCGAGTCCCATAAGTGCAGTTCAAGCTGGCGAGGTGGCAAGCACTAGTAGTGACCCGCTGCCACCAAGAAGACGAACACAGCCCCGTCGTGCCCATAGTGCCCTTCCTGCTGCATTCCCCAATCCGAATTGGGAACCCACCACTTCTGCAGCACCCGTACTTCCCCCATTCACTGGCCAACCCGGAATTCAGGTGCAAACAGATGATTTTACGCCACTGGATTTTTATTCGCTGTTTTTCACCGAAGATCTCTATCGATCTATTGTGGACCAAAGCAATTTATACGCTGGTCAACACATCGCCACTATTCCCCAGTCCTCCCTTGCCAGAGATTGGAGACCAATTACGGTCTCTGAATTTAAGACCTTTCTGGGCCTTTCCCTCAACATGGGCATAAATAAAAAAGAGTGAGTTGCGGTCATATTGGTCCACTGACCCAATTTACCATATGCCCGTGTTCTCTGCCTCCATGACCAGGGCACGATACGAGCAGATTTTGCGGTTCATGCACTTCAACAGTCCTCATGGAGACCCTGGATACGATCGGCTCTACAAAATTCGGCCCCTCGTAAACCACTTCAACCAACGTTTTGCAGACTTGTTTACTCCCCATCAAGTTGTCTGCGTTGATGAGTCCCTGATTAAATTTTCTGGCCGCTTGTCATTCAAACAGTACCTTCCCAGCAAGCGTGCCAGATACGGGGTCAAGATGTATAAGCTCTGTGACAGGGCCACAGGCTATACATGTAGATTTATGGTTTACGAGGGCAAAGATAGTCACATAGAGCCGACAAACTGCCCTGACTACATATGAAGCGCTGGCAAGATTGTGTGGGACTTGGTGTCACCCTTATTCGGAAAGGGGTACCACTTGTACGTGGACAATTATTACGCGAGTGTGCCTTTTTTTAGTCACCTTTTTGATCAACAGATTGGAGCATGTGGCACCGTGCGACCTAATCGCCGGGGCTTTCCCCAGCGGCTTGTAGATTCCCGTCTTAGGCTGGGGGAGAGAGCCTGCTTGCAGTGTAATAACTTGCTCGCTATGAAGTGGAGGGATAATAAGAATGTTTTCGTTCTTACCTCCCTTCATGCAGACACGACAGTCCAAATTACTACGGCGACTGGTGTTGTGGAGAAACCCCTCTGTATCCACGAATATAACCAAAATATGGGAGGGGTGGACCTCAACAACCAGTTGTTGGCGCCGTACCTAGTTGCCGTAAGGCCAGACGCTGGTACAAAAAAGTGTCAGTTTATTTATTTCAATTATAAAAAGAAAAACTGCGCTGCAGAGCAAAAAAGGTCAAAGGTAAAAGCTGCACACAAAATACACCAATATCTGTGTATACCATGAAAAATAAAAAATAAATAAAGTGCGCTAATTATATGAAAATACACACATAGATGTGAATACATGTGGGTAGTAGTAAAAACCACAATCTACTGAGAGCAAGTAAATGACTCCATGAGTGGTAAAAATATATAAGTGCAAAACATAAAAACTCAAATAAAAAGAAGAAACAAAAAATGTGTACATGTGAAATACAATGATATTAATAGCATGAAAATCTGAAAATCAAACAAACTCAGTCCATAGGTTCAAATATAAAAAGTTCATCAGTGAAAAAAAGCTTCCATCCACTATACAGCTCAGCAGCAACTAATCCCCCTATGAGTGGATTAACAAGGGAGAGAGATGTGCAGGATGGTGCAAATCCACTGGCGGTGACTCCAATAAGTAAGAAAGTGATAAAGGTGGACTCTTACCCTCCGTGTTGGACCCCCTCCTTGGCAGGGTCTATCAGGCATGCAGATTTTTGCCCTCTGCAGGGACCATGTAATGAGCAGAGGGCAAAAATCTGCATGCCTGATAGACCCTGCCAAGGATTTCAGCCAGAGGTCGGCTTTCATGTAAAAGCAATCCTAGCGGCTAATTAGCCTCTAGACTGCTTTTACAAGCAGTGGGAGGGAATCCCCCCCCCCCACCGTCTTCCATGTTTTTCTCTGGCTCTCCTGTCCCAACAGGGAACCTGAGAATGCAGCCGATGATTCAGCCAGCTGACCATAGAGCTGATCAGAGACCAGAGTGGCTCCAAACATCTCTATGGCCTAAGAAACCGGAAGCTACGAGCATTTCATGACTTAGATTTCGCCGGATGTAAACAGCGCCATTGGGAAATTGGGAAAGAATTTTATCACACCGATCTTGGTGTGGTCAGATGCTTTGAGGGCAGAGGAGAGATCTAGGGTCTAATAGACCCCAGTTTTTTCAAAAAAGAGTACCTGTCACTACCTATTGCTATCATAGGGGATATTTACATTCCCTGAGATAACAATAAAAATGATTAAAAAAAACGAAAGGAACAGTTTAAAAATAAGATAAAAAAGCAAAAAAAATAAAGTAAAAAAAAAGCACCCCCCCCCTGCTCTCGCGCAAAGGCGAACGCAAGCGTCGGTCTGGCGTCAAATGCAAACAGCAATTACACCATGCATGTGAGGTATCACCACGAAGGTCAGATCGAGGGCAGTAATTTTAGCAGTAGACCTCCTCTGTAAATCTAATGTGGTAACCTGTAAAGGCTTTTAAAGGCTTTTAAAAATGTATTTAGTTTGTCGCCACTGCACGTTTGTGCGCAATTTTAAAGCATGTCATGTTTGGTATCCATGTACTCGGCCTAAGATCATCTTTTTTATTTCATCAAACATTTGAGGAAATATAGTGTGTTTTAGTGCATTAAAATTTAAAAAAGTGTGTTTTTTCCCAAAAAAATGCGTTTGAAAAATCGCTGCGCAAATACCGTGTGAAAAAAAAAAATTAAACACCCACCATTTTAATCTGTAGGGCATTTGCTTTAAAAAAAATATATAATGTTTGGGGGTTCAAAGTAATTTTCTTGCAAAAAAAAATTATTTTTTCATGTAAACAAAAAGTGTCAGAAAGGGCTTTGTCTTCAAGTGGTTAGAAGAGTGGGTGATGTGTGACATAAGCTTCTAAATGTTGTGCATAAAATGCCAGGACAGTTCAAAACCCACCCCCAAATGACCCCATTTTGGAAAGTAGACACCCCAAGCTATTTGCTGAGAGGCATGTAGAGTCCATGGAATATTTTATATTGTGACACAAGTTGCGGGAAAAAGACAAATTTTTTTTTTTTTTGCACAAAGTTGTCACTAAATGATATATTGCCAAGGGGATATGTGAAATTACACCCCAAAATACATTCTGTTGCTTCTCCTGAGTACGGGGATACCACATGTGTGAGACTTTTTGGGAGCCTAGCCGCGTACGGGACTCCGAAAACCAAGCACCGCCTTCAGGCTTTCTAAGGGCGTACATTTTTGATTTCACGCTTCACTGCCTATCACAGTTTCGGAGGCCATGGAATGCCTAGGTTGCACAAACCCCCCCCAAATGACCCTATTTTGGAAAGTAGACACCCCAAGATATTTGATGAGAGGTATGGTGAGTATTTTGCAGACCTCGCTTTTTGTCACAAAGTTTTGAAAATTGAAAAAAGAAAAAAAATGTTTTTTCTTGTCTTTCTTCATTTTCAAAAACAAATGAGAGCTGCAAAATACTCACCATGCCTCTCATCAAATAGCTTGGGGTGTCTACTTTCCAAAATGGGGTCATTTGGGGGGGTTTGTGCTATCTTGGCATTTTATGGCCCTCGAAACTGTGATAGGTAGTGAGGAGTGAATCAAAAATTTACTCCCTTAGAAATCCTGAAGGCGTGATTGGTTTTCGGGGCCCCGTATGCAGCTAGGCTCCCAAAAAGTCCCACACATGTGGTATCCCCGTACTCAGGAGAAGCATCAGAATGTATTTTGGGGTGTAATTCCACATATGCCCACGGCATGTTTGAGCAATATATCATTTAGTGACAACTTTGTGCAAAAAAAAAAATTGTCACTTTCCCGCAACTTGTGTCAAAATATAAAATATTCCATGGACTCAACATGCCTCTCAGCAAATAGCTTGGGATGTCTACTTTCCAAAATGGGGTCATTTTGGGTGGGGGTGGGGGTTGTGCCATCTGGGCATTTTATGGCCTTCAAAACTGTGATAGGTAGTGAGGAGTGAAATCAAAACTTTACGCCCTTAGAAATCCTGAAGGCGTACGTGGCTAGGCTCCCAAAAAGTCCCACACATGTGGTATCCCCGTACTCAGGAGAATCAGCAGAATGTATTTTGGGGTGCAATTCCACATATTCCCATGGCCTGTGTGTGCAATATATCATTTAGTGACAACTTTGTGCAAAAAAAAAAAGTTTGTCATTTTCCTGCAACTTGTGGCAAAATATAAAATGTTCCATGGACTCAACATGCCTCTCAGCAAATAGCTTGGGGTGTCTACTTTCCAAAATGGGGTCATTTGGGGGGGTTTTGTGCCATCTTGGCATTTTATGGCCTTCAAAACTGTGATAGGTAGTGAGGAGTGAAATCAAAAATTTACGCCCTTAGAAATCCTGAAGGCGGTGCTTGGTTTCGGGGCCCCGTACGCGGCTAAGCTCCCAAAAAGTCACATGTGGTATCCCTGTACTCAGGAGAAGCAGCAGAATGTATTTTGGGGTGTAATTCCACATATGCCCATTGCATGTTTGAGCAATATATCATTTAGTGACAACTTTGTACAAAAAAAAAAAAATTGTCACTTTCCTGCAACTTGTGTCAAAATATAAAATATTCCATATAAAATATATCATTTAGTAACAACTTTTTGTAATTTTTTTTTTTTTTTTGTCATTATTCAATGACTTGGGACAAAAAAAATGAATATTCAATGGGCTCAACATGCCTCTCAGCAATTTCCTTGGGGTGTCTACTTTCCAAAATGGGGTCAGTGGGGGGGGGGGGGGGGTTGTACTGCCCTGCCATTTTAGCACCTCAAGAAATGACATAGGCAGTCATAAACTAAAAGCTGTGTAAATTCCAGAAAATGTACCCTAGTTTGTAGACACTATAACTTTTGCGCAAACCAATAAATATACGCTTATTGACATTTTTTTTACCAAAGACATGTGGCCGAATACATTTTGGCCTAAATGTATGACTAAAATTGTGTTTTTTTGGATTTTTTTTATAACAAAAAGTAGAAAATATCATTTTTTTTCAAAATGTTTGTTTTTTTTTCCGTTTATAGCGCAAAAAATAAAAACGCCAGAGGTGATCAAATACCATCAAAAGAAAGCTCTATTTGTGGGAAGAAAAGGACGCAAATTTCGTTTGGGTACAGCATTGCATGACCTCGCAATGAGCAGTTAAAGCGACGCAGTGCCAAATTGTAAAAAGTGCTCTGGTCAGGAAGGGAGTAAATCCTTCCGGGGCTGAGGTGGTTAAGGCATCTCCCAAGTGTAGTATTCAAAGAACTAATTTTCCATGTCACCCTTAAAGTCGCATTAAAGGACACTTTCTGTTGTATGGTATTTTTAACAACTGTTTTGGATTGTTAAATGTCCCCCTTCGCAGTGACCAACTCCCTGTGTCTTTTTTTATTTTTTATTTTTACAATAGCTTGCCAACTAGCCTTGAAAATGAGCAGAATTTAGTATCAAGATTTGGCAATCGACCGCTGCCGCCTTGCGCCACCATTAAACCTCAGTGGGGTATGCTGGAAAGTTCAGGGTTTGCAAATGTTTTTAAGTTGGATTTGATGAACCTTCACCCCCCCACCCCCCAACCACCAGTGAATCCCTAGGTTTTCTCTTAGCGCATCCTTAGCTACCCCCTCAAGTCTTATGCGTAACCCTCAGCACACAGTCTCCAGCATATGTGTGATAATCCCTCACATTTATTAAGCGTACCACACCAAATATCAGCTCCTCTGCCCAATATCATATTTGAAAAATCCACAGCAACAAAGCCCTGCTCCATCTCCCAGATCCCACCACTACCTCCATTGTTCCTGGACTTCATGACGCAGTCCCAGCTAATAATCCTGATTATATTTTGGTGTCTTCTTTTCAATCTCCCAAATTCCACTGACACACTCCTTTAATTTCAGTGTCTTCCCCACCACCTTCACAATTCGTGTTGCTGCTGACACGATCCCCACAATCCTCCACTGTCGCCAAATAACCTGCTTCAATCTTACCAGGTCCACTTCCTGGGCACTGATTTAAATCTCTATTCCTTCTCAGTCTGTGTAAAAACCTCAGCTCCACGGCTGCTGTTATACAGCAACTCTGTTTTGTAAAGCATTAAGGGACACATACCCCTGTAATCTGTATGGCTTCAGTCATCATTTTCTAGTGATTTTGTTGCTTAGGAAAGGTCAATAACCAACATTTATGAGTCAAAAGATTAATTTTTCCTCCCACTGTCATAACCTCCACGCTCTTCTCCTGCACATAACACCTGATACCTACATAACATACCTACCACAATTCTCTTTGGCACATACTGCCCTTTGCCATACCTCCAGATTCCTCTACTGCACATACTGCTCACTGTCATACCCTTCTCCTGCCACTGCCATACCCTCCATGCTCCTCTCCTGCACACATTTCCCCCCTGCAGTATCCTCTGCACTTTGTAATACCCTTTGTTCTCCTCTCCTGCATACACTGCCCGCTGTTATACAGTGTACACTCTCCTTCTGCATATATTGCCCTTGCATACCTCTCCTGCACATCCACAATCCTAATCTGTACATACTGCCTGCTGTCATACCCGCTGTACTTCTCTCCCGTGCATACAGTCTGCTGCCATACCCTCCTATCTGACCTTAATCTATATGTAGATACATGCATGAAGTGTCACTATGTGATTCAAATATGGTTAAAAAAAGTAAAACGTAAAATACGCTGAAACAAACATTGCATTGTACCCTGCCTGCACAGTAAAGCACTGCATTTTCACATATAGGATAGTGTGAACGACCCCTCAGAGAGGAGGAATAATCTCTGTTGCTAAAGAACCAGGAGGACTGTGCTGACAGCCAGAGTATACTGGGAACTACCTTGATACACACAGGTCAGTGCTACTATTCTGTTGGGGCTTTCCTCTGACTTTGTGCTGTGTGCTGAAGTTGAGCCTCTTTACTGAAGAAAGGAATTTCTGTTTGTTTAGCAGAGAAATGAAGGGACTTTTATTTTCACAAGCCTGTATTACTGACACCTAATTTCCCCAATCCCCATATACATATGGGTGTGTGTGTGTGTGTGTATATATGTACACTATATATATATATATATATATATATATATATATATATATATATATATATGTAGCAGGTGCCAATGTAGCACCAATATTTAAAAAGGGCCAAAAAAACATCCCTGGGAATTACAGACCAGTTAGCCTAACATCAATAGTATGTAAACTCTTGGAGGGGATGATAAGGGACTATATACAAGATTTTAGTAATAAGAATGATATCATTAGCAGTAATCAGCATGGATTCATGAAGAATCATTCTTGCCAAACCAATCTATTAACCTTCTATGAGGAGGTGAGTTGCCATCTAGATAAAGGAAGGCCCGTAGACGTGGTGTATATGGATTTTGCAAAAGCATTTGACACAGTTCCCCATAAACGTTTACTGTACAAAATAAGGTGCGTTAGCATGGACCATAGGGTGAGTACATGGATTGAAAACTGGCTACAAGGGCGTGTTCAGAGGGTGGTGATAAATGGGGAGTACTCAGAATGGTCAGGGGTGGGTAGTGGGGTTCCCCAGGGTTCTGTGCTGGGACCAATCCTATTTAATTTGTTCATAAACGACCTGGAGGATGGGATAAACAGTTCAATCTATGTATTTGCAGATGATACTAAGCTAAGCAGGGCAATAACTTCTCCGCAGGATGTGGAAATCTTGCAAAAAGACCTGAACAAATTAATGGGGTGGGTGACTACATGGCAAATGAGGTTCAATGTAGAAAAATGTAAAATAATGCATTTGGGTGGCAAAAATATGAATGCAATCTATACACTGGGGGGAGAACCTCTGGGGGAATCTAGGATGGAAAAGGACCTGGGGGTCCTAGTGGATGATAGGCTCAGCAATGGCATGCAATGCCAAGCTGCTGCTAATAAAGCAAACAGAATATTGGCATGCATTAAAAGGGGGATCAACTGCAGAGATAAAACGATAATTCTCCCGCTCTACAAGACTCTGGTCCGCCCGCACCTGGAGTATGCTGTCCAGTTCTGGGCACCAGTCCTCAGGAGGGACGTACTGGAAATGGAGCGAGTACAAAGAAGGGCAACAAAGCTAATAAAGGGTCTGGAGGATCTTAGTTATGAGGAAAGGTTGCGAGCACTGAACTTATTCTCTCTGGAGAAGAGACGCTTGAGAGGGGATATGATTTCAATTTACAAATACTGTACTGGTGACCCCACAATAGGGATAAAACTTTTTCGCAGAAGAGAGTTTAATAAGACTCGTGGCCACTCATTACAATTAGAAGAAAAGAGGTTTAACCTTAAACTACGTAGAGGGTTCTTTACTGTAAGAGCGGCAAGGATGTGGAATTCCCTTCCACAGGCGGTGGTCTCAGCGGGGAGCATTGATAGCTTCAAGAAACTATTAGATAATCACCTGAATGACCGCAATATACAGGGATATGTAATGTAATACTGACACATAATCACACACATAGGTTGGACTTGATGGACTTGTGTCTTTTTTCAACCTCACCTACTATGTAACTATGTAACTATGTAGGTGTCTTGTATCTCCTGCGACCCCGCCAAGCTGGCCGCCGTCATGTACACAGGCTTTCCAGCCTGAAAGAGGGAGAGAGCTGCCTGTCCCATCTGCATGAACTTTTTCACCCCCCCCTTCTTCCTGTTTCACTGACTGAATCTAATGTAATATGAGCTGACTTACATAGAGCAGCTGTTCATTCTGCAGCCTCCTTCTGTGTCCCTATTGGCAGGAGGAAGAAAGTCAATTAAAGGAGCAGTTACAGGAGCCAATCAGAGGGACTTTAACAAGCCGCAGGGAGCAGCTGCAAAGGATTCTGGAATATGAAGTTCCAGCACAGAGCGGCCCCATAGCTTTGTATAGGACTGAAACTACCAAGACCAGCATTCTCTGTGGGAGGAAAGTAAAAGACTCCATTTTAATTCCTGAAGAGATTTCAGTCACCATGAGGCAGTGAAAGAGATCAGACCTGAAGGAGAGATGCTGTCTCTCAGATGATCTCCCAGCGCTATCCAGGCTTCCACCGCCAGTCGGGACATCCAGCCCGAGAGAGGGGGATTCCAGGTGCATATCGAGGCGCACCACATCAACGTTGAGGCATTCCAGTGTGAGGTGACTAGTCGGGTCACCTGGAAAGCCTGCTGTTCCAGGACGTTAGTTTGGGCCTTGACCACAGGATTTGGTGAGAGGGCATTTTGCCCATCTGCAGGGAACAGAGACACTGCACCACAGGAGGAGTATGAACACTGTATACAGACATCTTTGCTGGTAGTCATCTTGTTGACACTTGTAGTGCCACATGGATAAGGGATAAGGCTATCCATCTCTGGGACACTGTATACAGACATCATTGTCCTCTCACCTTGCTGAGGAGGATCCTGCCTGTTTCACTTGATAAGCTGGGCGAGTTGTGGTGTTTGGGCCCACAATACAGGAGTTTAATTGCACCCACGAGAGTGGCTAGCTGAAGACACCAAATCTTATCTTTTCTTCAAAAGGACTGAAGCTACTAGTGCCATACGAACCCGCACACACATATTCAGGGCTCTGCATATGCATTGGATGTGTGGGACAGTTCATCTAGAAAGTTAAGTCATTACTTGTTGACTTGAATAAAGTGTTTAATGTTGGGCCTGTGGTGTCAGAGGACAGAAGAGAGAGGCCTGACACAAAGGGAGTCATTCCTCTGCTCTCCTCCTGCCTGGACTCAAAGAGCCAATTTGGGTTTGGAATCCCCTGAAAGCCCTGAAATCCCCTGGAATCCCCTGAAAGCAGCTTGAATATAGGATTGAGAGCTATATTGCTCTCAAATCTCAGTTATTGCTCTCTAGTTGATTACTTGAATATATATTATTACTGTCTGTTATTCTTTCACAGAAATATTGCAGTAAAGACAATTTCTGTGTTTTATCATAACGTGTGTGTTTCGCATAGGTCATTGCACTTACACTATTGCCAGGTGTGCCAGAGGGGGCTGAGGCTGTTATTAGGGTTGAGAGGCAGCGTAACGGACTGAACAAACAAAGCGATATAATATATATACTAAAACAAATACTAGGCTGCAGCATGATGGGTTGTTTTAATGTTCAAGTTGTAGAGCAACAACATCAGGCATCTCTGCGTTTGTCAAGCTTGACAAAGGGCAAGGATGCCTGAAACTTGCTGTTTTCTACTTCTTGAGCAAAAACTCATTGTGCTGCAGCCCCTACCCTTTCTTTTGTTTAATTGATGGTGATTTCTGGAGCCTCACCCGGTTGCATGCATGCTTTGAGTGTAAGGGAAAAATGTTACATATAAATTGTGGTTTAAAAAAAATTATAGATGTTGCAGAAACAAAATAATGTTTAATGAAATAAACTGTAATAATGTCCTTTGCATTTTGTTAATACTACTTGGAGGCTGAAACTTGGCATAATCTGTGTCCATATATTTACTTCATATCATGAAGTGTGTCCGTCTGTTCTAGAGTGCAGTGCCAAATCTTGAAAGGTAAAAAAAAATAGACTTCAAAAAGCACAGAACCTGGTTTTTATTAAATTTGGACTCCATCTAAACAGCTGAATATACAGTTGAAATACACATGTGAACAGTCCACCCACCAATTCTTCTCAGCCACATTATATGGCAAGACTACTTTTTCCTAATGCAGCTTTGGGTGTCACTTTGATCACTGAACTATGAAAGCGCATCATCACACCGCATGTACCTCTTCCTCCAGTGTTTCATGGGTTAAAACATATAAGATTGTGTGCACTGTGCAAAGCAATAGAGCCTGCTTTGCATACAGTTTATACCCACCTATTCCATCTAATGTCCACTTTGCTGGGGAAAGATAACATAAAGACAGATTTAAAGCAGCTATGCTAGCTGCATTTTTTAAATGAATACACATCTATACTCAAGGCTATTTTTTTTTTTTTTTTATATTGAGAGTGAGATGTGCCTATATGCCACCTTCTTTTAAAATTTTGATTTCATTTATTTAAAAAAAAAAGTTAAACTAAGTTAAAAAACATATTAAAAGAAAATTATTATGTTATCTGTGCATTTATATAATGCTGTTGTTTCACAAGATAGATCGATATCTCCCTGCTGCTTTAGACCTTATCAGTTATAGTACAGAATGACCTGTTTCCTACTGCGCAGCTACCATAGAAAGTAGAATTGTTCTTTGTGTTTGTTTGGTGGAATAAGTGTCAGACTATGTTAGTTTACTCTTGGCAAAATATTAAAGCGGTAGTAAACCGCTGCAATAAAAAAGAAAACAACTTTCCCCTGCAAAATAATAGCATAATGTGCTAGTATGGATCGCATACTTGCACATTATGAAATACCTTAAAATGAAGCCCTCCAGCTGAGCGCGGTCATGGCTGAGAGGGCTTCCAACCACCCCCAGGCTTCCTTCCACGTTTGCATACTCCAGCTGTGTGAGTGGCCAGAGCCGCGATGCCAGCACTCCCGTGCATGCACGAGAGCCCTCAGTTATGGCACGGTGCTCTGAAGGTAAGGCACGGTATGCCAGATCTTTAGAGCGCATGCACTGGTGATGTCACCAGTTGCATCCAGGGTGAATATCTCCTAAATGGTGCATGTTTAGGAGATATTCATTTTACCTACCGGTAAGCCATATTATAGGCTTACCGGTAGGTAAAAATCACAAAGCGGGCTTTACTACCGCTTTAAATGATAGCAGAGCTCAGTGCAGGTTTCCCTTTAAAAACCTTTACATTACAAAATGTACTAATCATTTAGCTACTCCACTTACAAATATGAAAACAAGATGCTTTCTGAACAAACTGTGTTCAAATACATTATTTTCTAGCTATTTTCACATATATAATTACATATTGCTGTGAGGGTACCCTATAACCGAGGTTCTGTTACTCGCAAATTCGGTCTCTGCAAAAGATCTTCATTGCATGGGCCATTCAGAAAGTTCACAAATGACTCACTTAAATCTCTGTTGAAAACCGAGTCAAAGCTTCCACAGCTATAATCTGCACTTCCATCATAGAATCCATCCACCAAGTCCTGAATCTGCTTAATGTCCTCCTTTAGTTCTATGCTCAAAGCCTCATAATGAACCTCCAATTCGTTGTACCGCCCGGACAGATTTACAATACTAGTTTCCACCAAGAGCATGTCATGATGAAGGTTTCTCTTCATAGATTCCACTTTACGACACTCATACCGGAGTTGGGACAGGTTGTGTCTGACATTCTCATTTTCCTCTTTGTACCAGGTCTCCTTGTCATTGTAGATAGATATCAAGGCCTCCACATCTTCCTGCATTGAGTCATAGTTGACTGCCAATGAGCTGAGCTCTTTTTCTGCACTAGACACTTCTTCAACTACCTTAGCAAAGCGCTCAAAATTAACGTAAGTGTTGTTCGGTGGCATGCTTGAATGAGACTTCATAGTGTATTCCTTTAGTCTCTTAGCCTTTAGTTTTCTCATGGCCGTTCTCTTTGTATCATGGACTTTGTTCTCCTCTTTGGATTGGAGGGTCTTTAGGTAAAAAAGAAAACGTAAGAAGGGAGAAAAAGACCATGCCGGGTTCTGCACACTTAAGTGCACAAATTCATACCAAGGAGGTCTCCAGTATGAAAGTCACACCATCCATGGATGCATCAAAACAGGATCAAGACAGGGTGCAATCCACACCTAGTAAAAGGTTTAGTAGTTTTCCACTGCACACAATACACCACAGCAATGTGATCATATCATTAGTATGTATCAGTTGTGAGGAAATTCTGAATTCAAGGATTACAACATATTTCCATAATGTTTTCCCCCAATATTATAGTTTTTCTTGATTATCCAGATGCATAGCGTGAATTCTAATCTCTAAGTATTACCGCACAATCCTTATGTTTTCTAAAGCAAACACTGCTATAATGACATACTATAAAGAACAGTAATGTTTACAGTACTTGCTCGGCTATCATATGCATCATACTATAGTTTAAGCAAACATGCAGAAGATTGTGATCAATCGTGTATTATAATTTCACAGCATACAGAAAAGTGTGGAAGATTTCACAGCACTAATGGACCAAACACCATCATCCAAAGCAGTCTTGGCAAAAGTAGAATCAAAAGTAAAACTCCAGGAATCAGTGACATTTTCACGATGTATAGGGTTAGTTAACTCAGTGCAGGCTGTGATTAGGGACAGTCTCCTATATTCTCTGCTGTATATAAACACCGAGTATTCTGCAAAGCAGCTCAATATTTTCAGCATGAAACAATGAAGTAATATAGGTTTCACTGCCTGTCTCTGCTACCTCTTTTGTAAGAGATCACACACAATGAGTATATTGAGTAACACCCTGCCAGGCCATAAGGCTTATTTACAGCAGAGACACTGCAGCCAACTTTTCTGCATGTTCAAATGTCTGTTCAATGCCCAGCTTTCTACTGGACCTGTTCACACCACTACATTGGATTGCAGTGTGTAGTGTGTCCTGTATGCGGCATATTGGATACATCCACCTTCCATTTAAGTTAGTTGCATGAAACCCCTAAAGTCTGTGTTACCCTAAATATTTTTTTTCTAACCTACATTTATTTTATAAATTATAATCTAATTTTCTTGTACTTCTTCCATCTGAAGTACCTGGTTGATCCTGAAAGTCACCTTCTAAACTGACCTCACAAAGTACAGAAGCTGACCTGTGTTATGTGTGGCCAGTCAGAGACACAGAACACTGTGCAGACAAATAGCATGCCTGTATTGGGTAGTTTGTTCAGCCACCATGTCCGTCTCCCAATCACAGCCTGCCTCTGGCACACACCCGCTCCCAATCACAGCCTGCCCCTGGCACACACCCGCTCCCAATCACAGCCTGCCTATGGCACACACCCCCTCCCAATCACAGCCTGCCTCTGGCACACACCCCCTCCCAATCACAGCCTCCCTATGGCATACACCGGCTCCCAATCACAGCCTGCCTCTGGCACACACACCCGCTCCCAATCATAGCCTGCCTATGGCACACACCCCCTTTCCAATCATAGCCTACCTCTGGCACACACCCCCTCCCAATCACAGCCTGCCTCTGGCATTCACCCGCTCCCAATCATAGCCTGCCTCTGACACACAACCGCTCCCAATCACAGCCTGCCTATGGCACACATCCCCTCACAATAACAGCTTGCCTATGGCATACACCCGCTCCCAATCATAGCCTGCTTCTGGCACACACACCCACTTCCAATCATAGCCTGTCTATGGCACACACCCCCTCCCAATCACAGCCTTTCTATGGCACACACCCCCTACCAATCATAGCCTGTCTATGGCACACACCCCCTGCCAATCACAGCCTGTCTCTGGCACACACCCCCCCCCAATCACAGCCTGTCTCTGGCACACACCCCCTCCTAATCACAGCCCGCCTCTAGCACACACCCGCTTCCAATCACAGCCTGCCTCTGGCACACACCCCCTCCCAATCACAGCCTGCCTATAGCACACACCCCCACCCAATCACAGCCTGCCTATGGCACACACCCCCTCCCAATCACAGCCTGCCTATGGCACACACCCCCTTCCAATCACAGCCTGCCTATGGCACACACCAGCTCCCAATCACAGCCTGCCTCTGGCACACACCCGCTCCCAATCATAGCCTGCCTCTGGCACACACCCACTCCCAATCACAGCCTGCCTTTGGCACACACCCGCTCCCAATCATAGCCTGCCTCTAGCATACACACCCTCTCGATCACAGCCTGCCCCTGACACACACCCGCTCCCGATCATAGCCTGCCTCTGGCACACACCCACTTGCAATCACAGCCTGCCTTTGGCACACACCCGCTCCCAATCAAGCCTGCCTTTAGCACACACCCGCTCCCAATCATAACCTGCCTCTGGCACACACCCCCTCCCAATCACAGCCTGCCTCTGGCACACACCCCCTCCCAATCACAGCCTGCCTCTGGCACACACCCCCTTCCAATCACAGCCTGCCTATGGCACACACCCCCTCCCAATCACAGCCCGGCTCTGGCACACACCCCCTCCCAATCACAGCCTGCCTCTGGCACACACCCGCTTCCAATCATAGCCTGCCTCTAGCACACACACCCTCCCAATCATAGCCTGCCTCTGGCACACACCCACTCCCAATCATAGCCTGCCTCAGGCACACACACCCTCCCAATCATAGCCTGCCTCTGGCACACACCCGCTTGCAATCACAGCCTGCCTTTGACACACACCCGCTCCCAATCAAGTCTGCCTTTAGCACACACCCGCTCCCAATCATAGCCTGCCTCTGGCACACACCCCCTCCCAATCACAGCCTGTCTCTGGCACACACCCCCTCCCAATCACAGCCTGCCTCTG
This sequence comes from Aquarana catesbeiana, assembly GCF_042186555.1. Classification (NCBI taxonomy): domain Eukaryota; kingdom Metazoa; phylum Chordata; class Amphibia; order Anura; family Ranidae; genus Aquarana; species Aquarana catesbeiana. The sequence goes on from NC_133326.1 coordinate 124,381,129, forward strand.
GCACACACCCCCTCCCAATCACAGCCTGCCTCTGGCACACACCCCCTCCCAATCACAGCCTGCCTCTGGCACACACCCCCTCCCAATCACAGCCTGCCTCTGGCACACACCCCCTTCCAATCACAGCCTGCCTATGGCACACACCCCCTCCCAATCACAGCGTGCCTATGGCACACACCCCCACCCAATCACAGCCTGCCTCTGGCACAAACCCCCTCCCAATCACAGCCTGCCTCTGGCACAAACCCCCTCCCAATCACAGCCTGCCTCTGGCACACACCCCCTCCCAATCACAGCCTGCCTCTGGCACACACCCCCTTCCAATCACAGCCTGCCTATGGCACACACCCCCTCCCAATCACAGCCCGGCTCTGGCACACACCCACTCCCAATCACAGCCAGGCTCTGGCACACACCCCCTCCCAATCACAGCCTGCCTCTTGAACACATTCCCTGCTCAAGTATGTCTGCATCTTTGCCTCAGGCTATGGAATACAGGCACACTAAGTGTCTGCACTGTGTCCTGTAACCCACCCTCCACTATCAGGAAGAAGAGATGCATGGTCATATGACAGAACTTTTTAACATTTTAAAAAAGATAATTTAAACAACTAAGCACAAGCAGTTATGGTACCTGCATAGTTATAACTGTATTAGCCAGTGTCTATAACATTGTATGTTCACAACTATTTTAAATGATATGTTAACCTGAACAATAAACTTCTCTTATTTCTCCATTTTAATATAAAAAACTATACTTCTCAAAACATTTTTTTTGATACATATAAAAAATACCTGTTGATCCTGACAGAAATCTTGTCATCTAATTACTTCCTTTGATCTCTGCCGATGCTGCACTCTTAGTTACATTGTTCCCAGCTATCTCTGAGAATTACTGAACACATCCCCTCTATGTTATGGAAGAGTGGAGGTTGTTCAGTAATCTTTTCCTAGGCTGATAGAGCCACTTTTCCATAGACATGCCATACAGTGAGTAAGTGTTGTTACCATAGGACAGGAAGTGTGATACTGGCAGGATCACTAGGTAAAATAAGAAAGCAAAAAAAAAAAAAGCATGCAGCCACCACATCTAAAGACTGGCAAGCTGCAATCTATTCATTTTCTGTTCTTAGATTTAGTACTCTTTAATGGTTAAGGTTATTGTAGTCATATTAGTACACTTGCAACAATAAATTTGAGGGCTATTTCATTACCCATTAATATGTACACTTTTTTGTTTTTATTTGTTTTATTTGTTCATTTTTTTTAGTGTCACTGTTAAAAAAGTGCATAATTGAAAAATCCCTTAATTTCATTTGTAAATAACTTTGTAATGCTATGTACAAGAATAATAATTTCAGTGTAATTTTAAACAGAACAAATAATTTTTTTTATTCAGTTATGCTATTTTTTTTAAAGGAACACTGGTCAAAAAAGAAAAATGTGCCTGGGGGAACCTTCCCCTCCCCCATTCCCTCTTCCTATTATGTGATCTCCTCACGCATCTCGCTTCCTCCCTCACCATCTAACCATCTTTTTTTCTTATTTATTTTACCTTTTATTTTTACAGTAAAAAAAAAAAAATAATTGTGTAAACATCCCTTGTAATAGAAAAAAAGCATGACAGGGCCTCTTAAATATGAGATCTGGGGTCAAAAAGACCTCAGATCTCATATTTACACTAAAATGCAATAAAAAAAAAGAAAAAAATTGTCATTTAAAAAAAAATGAATTAAAAAAAACGGCCCTTTAAAAGTGACCGATAAAAGTGATCTCGCGGCGAATCCTCCACAGAGACCACTTTTATCTTGTAGCCGACCGCCGGCTGAACACGGAGATACTGGGGTAATGGCAGCTAGCTGCTGCCATAACAATGATATCCATCCTTAAAGTGAGGACGTATATTGGCGCTCGGTAGTCTGCAAGTGGTTAAATGCATAACAACTACCCAAACTACTAAAGGATGATGGTAATTAAGCTGCTTGTTGTTATAAATACAAATTTCCATCCACATAAAAACACTGAATTATTGCTCTTCACGTTAGTCAGCATGCCGGCTTGTACAAGTAATATATCATTTTCATGCAGAGACATCCTATTCTACTCACCGTGATCCATGGGTGAAGCAGGGCTTCCTGGATAGCGAGACGCTTCCTGAAAACAAGAGTAAAACAAATGAGCATGGATCCTACTGGTGATATATATACATAACACATACACATGTACTATAGTGACCAAGGGTATTTAAAAAGAAAAGGAATAACATATCAGATGAAAACCCACTATTGTGCAATTAAAGTGTATAGCTGTAAAAGTCCATTCTCTTTTACCTTTGAGCAAACAATGCTTGAAAGAATAAAGTATGATGCAGCAATACAAAATTCAAACTCCTACACTAAAACTCTGTGCAGCAATTAGTACCATACTCTCTGAAAATACCAAAAGCTCCCTACTGTTTCTGTTATTAACTAAGAATGAGTAATTGTGTGTTAACTATTACATGCTGGTGAGGTTAACTCTCTCCCAGTGACAAGCACTGAGGACTGAGATCAGTGGTGCACACCTATTACTGGTGACAGCAGATGGAGAAATGTAAGCCTGAGGGTGGGCAGTATCCGTATGTGACACTTTTGTCCCTATTAGGACAGATGCTGTCATTACAATACACTGCAGCAACTTCCTCTCACTCTTCCTTAACAAGTGACTGATGAATAAAGTGAATAATGTATTTAATGCATGCTAAATGTATGATGGTAATTCCACGCTTAGGAGAATAGAGACAAGAAAGGACTGCTGCCCCCCTAAAAATGAAAATCACCTAGGTGAAATCCAAAATGCAAAATCTTTTGAACAGGGGAATTGGCGCTGTCCGGCTATATGTGCATAAATGGTGATTCATACAAGTGCAAAAAAAATATGAACATACGTGTAAAAAATTATATAATAAAGTTATTATTAATATTGTGCGTGTAACCAATGTGTTGCGAGGGCTGAGGTATATCAAAGTGCAAACAATACACCGGAACAAACACAAGCAGAGAGATGCTGACGTGTGCGTATCACGAGGCCACGCCTTACGCGTTGCGTCATCAAGACGTCATCTGAGGCGCCTGGGGATTTTTATTTTTATTTTTACTTTTACTTTTATTTTTTATTGCTAAAACTGTTTGTTTGTATTGCTAATACTGTTTTGATTGCCATAATTGTTTGTATATTGGATTCCCTTTTTTGCCCTTTCTCAACTGGTGGGCACATTCCCCTATACACATATAGATATTTGGTATATATTGAGATATTGGCATATATACATATATTTTAGGAGCACGTTGCACTTTATTACATTACATCTGCCAGGTGTGTTGTTTGCACTTTGATATACCTCAGCCCTCGCAACACATTGGTTACACGCACAATATTTATAATAACTTTATTATATAATTTTTTACACGTATGTTCATATTTTTTTTGCACTTGTATGAATCACCATTTATGCACATATAGCCGGACAGCGCCAATTCCCCTGTTCAAAACATTTTGTATTTAATGCATGCTGTTTCAAAAACAGAAAGATCAGGTAACTCCATAGCTTTTGCACCTAAGAATTTTATTGCATACATCCATCACATTGTTTTATGAATGGATGACTTGGATCGTCCTGCTGGTGACGATCCAAGTCAGTGAGCCAACAGAGAGAGAGAGGGGCCACCGCCCTGTGTCTGAATGGACACACAGAGCAGGGGCTCAGGTGCTCCCATAGCAAGCTGCTTGCTGTGGTGGCACTCAGCAGGAGGTAGGGGCCAGGAGCGCTGGCAAGGGACCTGAGAAGAGGAGGATTAGGGCTGCTCTGTGCAAAACTACTGCACAGAGAAGGTAAGTATGACACATTTGTTATTTTTCAATGTAAAAAAATGAGACTTTAATATCACCTTAAACAAGTTTTTTGTATCACTTGACCCTTCCTTTTAAACTTGTAAACTCTAACGAGCAGGGCCCTCTGATTCCCCCAGTTCGGAACTGTATTGTAACTGTACTGTCTGTCTTCATGTTTTAAAGCACTGCGCAAACTATTGGCTCTATATAAATCCTGTATAACAATAATATTAATAATGAAAAATTTGGACATCTAAGGACTACTAAACTGCAATACACTAAATTACATTTTTTGGGGTTTAGATATGCTTTAATTTAGTTGCTGCTCCCACAACTTTACACTTGAGGGCTCGAGAGCCCCTAAATAATATAGGGTAAAGATTTAAAGTAGAACTATAGGCAAAATCTTTTTCCATGGTGAATCTCCCTAACGGGGGGCACAGACTGCAATAAAAACCTAATAGGTGTTCTAATCCCATTCTGAAAAAAAAGTTTTGCTTTTAGTTATACTTTAATACATGTTTCTTCTGAACACTAGGGGCATAAATTGTGTTATAAACGGTTTTATTGAAATTTCTACAGAACCAAACAAAAATTAAATATTGAATTAATTTTCAGTGAAATTAAATGCATTTTTAGAAATGACAGTAAATTACGGTAAATATACCATATTTATACCCTTTCATTTTTATTTTAACAAAACTGGTAATCCATATAAACAAGATAAACATTATCCTTAAAGTTGAATTCTGGGATACCCTAATTACTGTCCCCTCCCCTCTCCTAACACCTATGCTTACTAACTTGCATAATAAAGATGTACAGTTTATACTTATCTATTTTTAGGAGCGCACCACTTCATTCTCGTGATCTCCTCTGTGGCAGCCAACGCCAGCTATGGGGGATAGGAGAGAGCGCTCAACAAGGCTAGTACAGCCTGGAGCAGTGACGTCACCTATAGGCTTACTATGGCCCATCTGCTGTCGGCACTCCCTCCTTTCCCCTGCAGAGATGCTGGCTGACTCAGGGGAGCAGGATTATGTGACTGGACCAGAGTAGCCCAAAAACAAGTAGGTGTGCACATCTTTCTTACACAAGTTAGTAAGCATAGGTGTTAGGAGGGGGGCGGGACAGTTTTAAGTGCCGTAAAGGTTATCCTGGAAAGCCACTTAAATATAATGGATTTTTCATTCTAGTTATCCAATTTTTTTTCCTTGGGTGTACTCAAGTGGCATTAACATAACATGGACATTTATATCACCTTGTGTTCTTCACAAGAAGCTTCCTGATGAAGTCTTTTGCCAGATCACTGGTGTGGCTGAAGAATTCTTCATCAAACTCATAGTTAACAGCAGTAATATTAGAGAGAGTCTCCTGCTTATTCTCTCCCAAGAATGGCGATGCTCCACTCAGCCTGAATGATACAATTACATAAAATATAAACAATTAGCACTAAGTAGAACTATAGGCAAAACTTTTCTTTTCATTTTAGATTAAGGGAAGGTTATAACCCCTGTCAGTTTTTTTTAGCCACCTTTGTCCCATTGGGGAGATTTCCCTTCACTTCCTGTCCCACAGCCAAAACTGGAAGAAAGAGGAAATCCCTGCAAATTAAGGGATTTCTTTAAGGACCCCCAAAGTCACCAGAACTAGTTGTTCTAATCCCTCTCCACTCTACCCAAAAGTAAAAAAAAAAGTTTTGCCTTTAATTATAGTTTAATCATTTAAATACTCATCTCTCAGATATCTGCTCTGCATGGTCATTCATACCTTCCAAACAAGGATATATGTACTGAAAATTCTCCTTTTCCAGTTACCCCTTTAATAACCACTTATCATTTGTAGGGTTTCAAGAACTATGCACCAAATAATCCCAAGCTCTGACAATGATCCTGGGTAAAGCTGCATTACTGTTAACAGATTCAAACCCTATTTCTAAATCTACAGAATATGTCTGGACCAGATATGGAGCTACAGATAGTTCTTGAATAAGATAGTACATGAACAAGCTCTAAGACTGTCCATTCTTTCTTACCATTCACATCCTCTTCATGGGAATACCCTTTGTCCCCAACAAATTTATGACAAGTTGTTTGTCCTCCAAATCATACATGTACAGTATAATGGAGCTCTGCCATACAGTAGTATGCCTTATGAATCTGCAGAACGGAAGACATACAGCAGGCAGGTGGCTTCCACAAGAAACCTGTCCAATGGCTTTGTCTCTTCTTCGTGTGATGAGCAACAACAACCAGAATATTTTTGATTTTACCCAACTGATATATGTTCTTTATTCAATACACATTCATTTTAGTAGTGCAGACATCCCTAAAAATTATCCAGGCTTGAGAAAGGTAATTGGCAGGAGAGTCTCTTATGTCCTCAAAAAAAAACATGAAGATGGCCTTTCCTTTCCAAGCCATGTTGTCAAGTGAAGGATTTCCACCAAATAAATGCTAAACCACCTTTACAAGCAATGTAAACTGACTAATGACTCGATTATGCACAGCATCCTGGTAAAGACCTCTTGTCTAGTTGGCATGCCAGTAACAATGTGTACTATATAAGGGGCTCAGGTAGGAAGAGAGAGGCAAGTATACCACTGATGATATGCAATGGGTTGGCACTCACCAAGTGGTTGTAAAAGCAGTAGGTTTCTTTACCTTTAGGAATTTTCTGCATTAAGGAAAAAAAACCTTCCAAGATTAGCCCCCTCCAGCCTCCCTAAATACCCACCTGAGCCAGATCTCAATCCAGCGTTGTGCTCGTGAGCAGCATCAGTGCTCTCTCCTTTCTCCTTACTGGACATGGAGGTAGCAGCAGGAGCCAATTAATCAAATCCAGTGAAGAGTAGGGGGCTCCGCCAAGCCGAGATCCATGTGTCTATGGACACACAGAGCCCAACTCAGCACTTGCTATGGAGGCAGACACAGGAGAGGAGTAGTGGACAGGGCTGGTGGAGGACCTGAGAAGAGGAGGTTCAGGGCCACTCTTTACAATACCACTGCACAGAGCAGGTAAATATAACATGTTTGTTATTTAAATTTAAAAAAATAAATAATGTTTATTAACCTTTTAATCTATATTCTTCAATAATTTTCAGCAACTTTCCCCAAGTAGAAGAAAGTTTAGAATAGTGTTGTGTTGAATAGCTGCACGACATGCATTGGGTGTAATTTTTGAAAAATCACTAATTACAACAATTTGAAACTGTTCACACTTAAATTATACATTATTGTGTTTAAGAGAGACATATATGAAATTATCTGAAATTAATAAATTCAAGATGTTTTTTAATGCTCATAAAGTTACATAGCTTGCTCAACCTAAATATATAGTTCCAGGTAAATCATTGGTGGCTTTATTGTTTATTTTAATTGTCTTTCTATTTTATTTTCAAGACACAAAACACCAGTATTGCCTGTGCAGGGGCTGAGCCAACCTGTCAGAAACCAGAAATCAAAATTTTGCAAGGTGTAGTAAGTAACAGACATACAGGAAAGCAAATAGCTAGTATTAGGTAATTAGAATACAATATAAAACATTACTCTTTAAATGTTTTGAACTCAAGACTGTAGTTCCTTATCCACTATATATTCTTATCTACATATATCGTAGCAATTTATTTCTGTATTATCTTGCTGTGTTGTTGATAAGAATCTGGTTCATGCCCCATCTGGATGAACTATACTGTATGGTGCTTTATTTAGACCTTTGTCTTCCATGCATGTTTGTACTGATTTGTGCTTTTTCAAAAACAATAAAAAATATTGAAACAGAATACAATATAAAACATTTGGAATATCAAAATAGATGGCCCACATTCCATGCTCTACATGCAAATTTGGATGCAAAAAAAAAAAAAAAAAAGGTCATTCATGGCAATAGGTGAAAGGAAAGTGAGGTGGGGAGAGAGAGGGGCAGTAAGAAGGGGGTGGCTTTGGAAACAAGGGGCAGTAAAAAAGAAAGAAAAAGAGAAAAGAGGGCCAACAACTCCCAAAGGCCCAGCTCAAGAAGCTGGTTAAAATGATTATAGGTCACTTAGGCTAAATGTATTCAATGTAGGGAACAAGCATCCAAGCTAGGGTTCCTAGACTGTAGCCTCCCTGGCGGTTTTCCCGAGTGTGGCTCGGGGTTAAAATTCAGTACCATTAACGGTAACCCCCGAGCCACACTCGGGATCGCATTGCAGGATCCTGGGGCGGCGTTACTTACCTTGTCCCCGGGATCCTGCGATGTCCCCCGCAGTGTCCGAGGGCTCCGTCCTCCTCCGAAGCCTCTCCGTGCCAGGCTCCGTTCCCTGCGAGCGGCGCGACGCACGGGGGCGGAGCCTGGCGGCAAATTCAAAAAACTGTCAAAATCATAACACATACAGTACTGTAATCTTACAGATTACAGTACTGTATGAAATGATTTCACATCCCTTTTGTCCCCAGTGCTCTGGCCCATGCCCTGCATGCAGTTTTACATGATATACACTGTTCTTTCTGCCTGGAAACTGGAGATTGTCCATAGCAACCAAAAAGTGTCCCTTTACGTCAAAAGTGGCTTTAGACCAGCTAGAAAACAGCGATAATAAATTAGAACACTTGCAGAATTGAGCGATAGTGAATTGTGGGGAAATTTATTTTATTACTATTTTTTTAAATTTTTTTTAATTATTTATTTTTATTTATTATATTATAATTTATGTTTTTGTGTTTCAAACTTTATCATACCCGGGATATCTACTAGACTCTGGTTTGGACAGATTTAAGTGTGTTATTGTTAAGATTTACAGACCTACAATATAAAACGCCAAATTTCCATGCAAAATAATGGTACCGCTTTCAGCACCTAAAATCCGAAATAATCATACCGCCAGGGAGGTTAAGGAATTCTGGTTGCAAGTCAGTGAGGATATTGTTTTAATTGTCTTTCATTTGCTCAACATGCATGCACTGTCTAGTCAGCATTAAGAAAATGTATTATATTGTAATCATAACTCTTTGGTGAGACAACTCGTAAACGCAACCAAGGCATGCATCCCAGCATAATAAAAAACCCACTACCACCCATAGTCAGACATTAGATCAACAGGAAGAACGATATTTGGCATATGGAGGACCTTACAGCCTCCTTACGTAAGCAAGAAGCTTGCTTCAACAAAACGTGGTCTTACTGGATTCAATTCATCTTTTCTGAGAGATTTTGGGATCTTGCCACATCGGACTCCACCTAAGTGGACTACATCTTCTCCCCTTTCTTGTTTAATTACCTACCTATTTGTTTCCCCCCAGCACCCTCTACCCCCCCCCCCCACACCCTTTTTTAATTTATTTTATTTTATTCTTCTTACCTTCATTCTCTTTCTTCTTTTCCCCTCCTCCTTTTCCCCATCATATCCTACTCTCTCACCCACACATTTCTCTTGTCTTTATATAAAAAATACATATTTAATGAGGCCCTTATGTTTAGTTTCCCTGCAGGTGACTCCTGGGTTTTTTCGGTTTCACATATTTGTCTGACTTACTCAGAAGCTTAGAACTAAGGCCTTGTTCCATGCAAGTCCATTGGACCCGAGGCCCTTGATTGCAGCCTCCCCAGTGTCAAAATTTTCTTTATATGCTAATTATTAAAAAGATCAGTGTTAACAGCATCACTTGGTCTGGATGATTGTCTGACATATTACTATTTGGTCAATAGAGTCCAAATAAATAGAAGGAAAAAAAAGAAAAAAGAAACTGTATTGTATATAAACTCTAAGAGCATGTTTTCTAACATTGAATATTATCTATCATATAGATGTAAAATTATTTTTAACCAATGTAAATCTAGTTACTAGGGGAAAAGGGAGCAGCATGTGCTTTTACATATTTTTTCCCATGTTTTTCAGGTGCTCCAACTAAAGTCTAGTGGGGCCCAAAAGGTTTGAAGCTTGTAGCCCAAAAAAAGCTCATGCAGTTTTTAAGCTACAAGTGTCAAGATTTAAGTGTCACTGCACTCAGGTGTGAACATGCACATCGAAATCATGAAATTTTGGATGGTGAGATTTTGGGAGCTTCGAAATACAACATGCTCAGGTGTGAATGGGACCTTACTATTGTACTATATGGATACTTAACAAGACTCTCAGATTCTTTACTTCTATCATATTTGTTTGTATTGGTCTGTTTAATATGTTTGTATGTAAAATGGTTGTAACTATAATTTCGGCATTTTAGTTTTCTAAAAACTGATTGAAATAAGCCAGATACTCACAATATATAGGTGATCACTCCAATGCTCCTAAAACAGAAAATGATGTTTATATTATATCCTTCATTAAAGAGCATTCTCATTTGACATCTGTGACTTATTTATATGCAAACTTACCACATATCTGCTGCCAGACCAAGTGGCTCATAATTGATTATTTCAGGAGCTGTAACAACAATAATTACAGTAATGGTTACATAGAATAGCTTGTGCTCTGAAGGACTCTGAAATGTGCAGTAGTGGTTGCTAAGCTATATGGATGGAATATAAACAGCTGCTACTAGTTCAGTACAAAATTAATATTTTTAAATCGATCAATAGAAGAGCCCTAATGATGGATGAAGTATGGTAACAGTTAGCAGTCTGGCATTTTCTATTAACTGCTCAGACTTCAGTAAACTGAAAACTGATTGGTTACTAAATGCGGTATACCATAACTGCACTTTGCACTGTTTACATAATAGGCCTGTTATCTGTTTGATAGTTGACATGTGGTAAGTTGAGCTGAAGACATACGTCTATTACATCTACAGTACAAATAAATACAACCATGGGGGGGGGGACTTTAAGGCACCAATAGCCATCGACAATTGTTTACAAAATTATAAAGATTTTATTAAAGCATAATTAAAAACATCAAAGGGAAAAAGGACCACTATATCCAATGTAGAATAAAGATATAACACATGTTACTCTAGGTCTGCCACAAGGGCTGCGAAGCACAATGGTGATCCCTATGCTTTTCAACTCAGAGTCTTCTTCAGAGGGTTCTGGTGGACAGAGATAGTAGTAAGTTAAAACATCAGCAAGAGATTGAGCATCCTATAGCATTGCCGGAGGATATCCAAATGCCCATATATCAATGGATAGCACAAGGGAGAGGAGCTCAATCATGAGTCAAATTGGGACCAAAAAAGAAATGTAGCCAGCAGATATTGGAGTAATTTAACCGCACACAGCTCAACAGAGGCAAGTATATTTCAGGAAGGGATGTTATAACTTACCTGATCTGAAACATGAGTATTCAATCAAGAAACAAGCCAGGGCAAGAGAGATATAGCGAATGGATATAAAACAAATGTGATTGTATATGGCTCAACAGGAGTAAGTATGTTTCATAGGAAATATTATAAATCATCTAAGCCAAAGCTTGGCTCAGTGGCCAGAGACAATGGTTTAGAGTAGTTGCCTACAGCACATACAAATTCTGGTGGTGTAATACGCTTAAAGAAACCTTTGTTCATTCACTATTTGGGAAGGGATCCTTTTGTCTTTCCCTATATGATTTGCTTAAGGAGATCCCCTCAATATTCAAGCTTTGTTTGGCTTAGATGATTCATAATATTTCCTCTGAAACATACTTACTGCTATTGAGCCATATACAATCAATTTTTTTTATATCCACTGGCTGTATCTCTCTTGCCTTAGCTTGTTTCTTGATTGAATAGTCATGTTTCGAATCAAATGAGTTATAACATCCCCTGAAGAGGACTCCTCGAGTTGAAAAGCGTGGGATGTTTTTAATTATGCTTTAATAAAATCTTTATAATTTTGTAAACATTTGTCAATGGTTATTGGTACCTCAAAGTCCCCCCCCCCCCCAATGGTTGTATTTATTTGTAATTTATCAATTGGGATTGGCACTTATACCAGTGAGATCTTTAGGCACAATTATATATGTTGATATCATCTGCAGTATAAAGAGAGCTATCTATTTATATATATATAGAGAGAATATGATTTGTATCAACTAAAGCAGTGCTTCAAAACCCCAATAGTATAAAACAAGAATCAGGAAAAAAGATTTATACTCTAGTGTTGTAACTGAGGCTGTAGTTTATGTGTATCAATTCATTATTTTCATTCAAATATATAATGACCCAATGCCGCACTTCAGCAAAAATACCCCAAGGGAAAAGCACAATATCCAGATGTAAGATATACTGTATAAATATAGTGTATTCATGTTTTGCTGTTTTCTAGATGTGCTCCCTGATAAATGGGCCTTTTCCTCTATAAAATGTGCATATATAACATATGTGACATTGAGTGCATTCAAAAGACTCTTCACATAAAAAAACATTGAAAAAAATGTGCTAATTACCGCGCTGTCCAAACAAAGGGGGGGAAGCTGCCAGCACCGCAAATGACAATTGCAAAGAGTAAAAGTGGAAAAGTGATGGTGCAGTGCTAGTAACAATTTGAAATTTAAATGTGTGATCTAAAGTGCAAAGATAACCTGATACACATCTAAATGTATCAAAGTTAGAATAATTGTGTAGATATCAAACTAACAGTATACATGTGCAATATTGAAATAATGATATCAAGTGATTAAACCAATATATACCATACATATAAATGCAGTGATATCAGGGGATTAAACCAATGTATACCATACACAAAAAATGCACTGAACAACTTATTATAAACTCAAAAGCAATAATAGAAAAAATTAATAAAGGAAAAAGTCCACTGAGTGAGAAAGAGTGTTTGATGAAATGGAAATGTCTAAAACATATGTATCTTGACACCCCAAATGGTAATTTTCAAGCCACCGCTGAACGTGCATGAAAAGGGGAGATGGAGCACCGCCACCAATAACACTGAGGCTTACTGGAAAGTATGTATTTAATAGGACATACCCCCTATGAATCAAACAGACTTGTTGGTGATTCTTCACCAAAAATAGTAGCGCCCGGATGGATATAGGCGTTGATACTATTGGATAAAATAATCTTCTCACAAGGACCACCGGTCAACAAGAAAGGAAGCTCCAAGATATATAAAACGTCATGTGGATTCAAACATATAGGGCCAAAAAGGAATAAAAAACGCACATAGAGTGAATCCACATAACACAAAATTTATTATTAAAGATTAAAGATTTACACTCACATTTTAGAAGAGGTAAAACAAGCGCTTGTTAATCGATAAAATGACGCAATGGGAACAGCAGGTTCGAGCCGACGTGTTTCATCCCCAAAAATATCGTCTGGGGTGTCATCCTGCCTGTCCCACTGCGTATATATATATATAAAATATCCCATAAATTTAGGAGACAAACCTGTGTGCGCTTGTCCTAATTGTTCCTGTATGTCCACTGTGGGCAAAGATGGCGGCATGGCTTGAGCTTCAAGCCTCACTGTGGTATCATCACAACATATGGAAACAGGAAAAAGGAAATGACACTTGCCACTCCAAGCTTCGCTCTGAAGGGCTAAGGATGGAGTGTATCAATTGACTGGAAACAAAAAATGGTTGGAAACATGGAATTACATATTAGAACTAAGTAGGATAGGTCTAAATAGACCCACTAGGAAGGCCAGGACTAAAACGAAAAGATAAATGAATTAAAAAAGTTATGAATGACATATTAAAACAAATAGGAAGTGCGCAGGTGGAACGCACATCCGGGCAAAAGCCAAGCCTCGCTATAGATGGCTGGGAATAAGCAGGCGCAAAAAAACGGAAGTGACTTATGTTAAAAGACCGGAAATGGTATCTGGAACGCAGAACAACAAACTCCAAGCCTTGTTTTGATTGATCGAGGCTTGTACAGACCTAATTGTTATATTGAAAAATAAACAGTGCGTCCCAGTAAGAAATAAACTAAAAAAAGGAAAATAAATTAGAGAACAAGAAACATATGTCATAATACTTGAGTGGTGTTATCACATGGGCAAACAACTCATATACTGTATGTAAATATAAATTGTGTATACCCTCAATAGTAATGGTTGGTTTGATTATTGTTGATTGATATACATGCAATCAATACAACCAATTTAATGAAAAACAGACTAAATATCTGAATATATGCGAAGCACTACCCAAAAGGTAGGTGCAAAGTATGTGTTATATATGAATCTGCACATATTAATATATATATTAATACAAAATTTAGGATTTTTTCCATTTTGTACCACACTGGGTTGAATCCTAAAAATTATGATAAAGCATAAATACAAATATCAGTGAATTACATAAAACCACATTGGAAAATATATGCATAAAATCAATACAATCTGAAAGGAAAAAGATCACCCTTAAATATTAACTATATATGAAAATAGACCTATTGACTAAAATAAAAATCCATAAGGAATCCAACAACTTAACAATATTAGATGGATAGAAAGTAAGTATTGTGACCTCATAATCCTAAAAAAAAACTCTATGTTGTACAGACAGTAGAGTACAGTAAGGACCTCTATGATTTATTTATAAAAGAATTGATGTCCCATTCTACATTAATTCCCTGGGGGAGTGGCACTGTAATTCATAAATCCAAAAAGTCTCAAGACTAGTGTCTCGCCTCGAGACTTTTTGTATTTTTGTAGAATGGGACATCAATTCTTTATGCTTCCATATGTTGTGATGATACCACAGTGAGGCTTTAAACTCAAGCCATGTTGCTATCTTTGATACCCTCCATCCTTAGCCCTCCAGAGCAATGCTTACAGTGGCACGTGTCATTTCCTTTTTTCTGTTTCCATATTTTGTGATGATACCACAGTGAGGCTTGAAACTCAATCCATGTTGCCATCTTTGATACACTCCATCCTTAGCCCTTCAGAGCGAGGCTTGGAGTGGCACGTGTCATTTCCTTTTTCCTGTTACCATACGTTGTGATGATACCACAGTGAGGCTTGAAACTCAAGCCATGCCGCCATCTTTGTCCACAGTAGAAATACAGGAACAATTAGGACAAGCACGCACAGGTTTGTCTCCTAAATTTATTGGATATTTTATATATATATATTCAGTGGGACAGGCAGGATGACACCCCAGACGATATCTTTGTGGATGAAATTCATCGGTTCGAGCCTGCTGTTCCCATTGCGTCATTTTATCGATTAATAAGCCGCTTGTTTTACCTCTTCTAAAATGTGAGTGTAAATCTTTAATTTTTAATAATAAATTGTGTGTTATGTGGATTCACGCTATGTGCGTCTTTTATTCCTTTTTGGCCCTATATGTTTGAATCCACATGACGTTTTATATATCTTGGAGCTTCCTTTCTTGTTGACTGGTGGTCCTTGTGAGAAGATTATTTTATCCAATTGTATCAACGCCTATATCCATCCGTTCTCTACTATTTTTGGTGAAGAATCACAGACAAGTCTGTTTGATTCATAGGGCGTATGTCCTATTGAATCCATACTTTCCGGTAAGCCTCAGTGATACTGGTGGCGGTGCTCCATCTCCCCTTTTCATGCACGTTCAGCGGTGGCTTGAAAATTACCATTTGGGGTGTCAAGATACATATGTTTTGGACATTTCCATTTCATCAAACACTCTTTCTCATTCAGTGGACTTTTTCCTTTATTAATTTTTTCTATTATTGCTTTTGAGTTTATAATAAGTTGTTCACTACATTTTATGTGTATGGTATACATTGGTTTAATCACCTGATATCACAGCATTTTATATGTATGATATACATTGGTTTAATCACCTGATATCACTGCATTTATATGTATGGTATATATTGGTTTAATCACCTTTTATCATTATTTCAATATTGTACATGTATACTGTTAGTTTGATATATTCGCAATTATTCTAACTTTGATACATTTAGATGTGTGTCAGGTTATCTATGCACTTTAGATCACCCATTTAAATTTCAAATTGTTACTAGCGCTGCACCATCACTTTTCCACAATAAAAAACATCTAATACGGGATAATATGTGACCATAATATGCAACCAAAACCAACATGTGCATAAAATGCTTTTAATTTAGTCTATCCAAACGTCCAATAAACACTAGAAATTTTTCCAGAAGTGCAATCCAAAAAATACTCAGAAATTGGGTCTGTGATTCCACATCACCACTGTGATAAGACTCAACCTTACCAAGAAATATTGACCCCCATATTATGAGTGATCAAACAGCGTCCAGAAATGTGGATAGTCCCCTATGGACAATATGGTATCCTCCATCTACTCCAGGTATTCATTATTCATTCAATTAGCCACATAAAAAAATCACAGTGAAACGCTCCCAATAGTGTAAATTAGAGTATATTAATAAGCAGGTTAAAATTCACATTCTCAATGGACAAAATGTGCTCTGTACAGGTAAATGATGTACCAGGTGCCGGTCGGCAATCTCCATACATGGTGACAAGTGGAAGTTATCAGGGGCATGGTTAAGATCACAGAATTAATATGGTCACATATTGTCCTGTATTTGATGTAATTTATTATGAAGGGTTTTTGTATATGTTCAAAGTCACTTATGTTATTATGTAATTTTTTTAAGGGGACAAGCCACATGTATTAGGAACCACATCTAGAGAATAGCACAGTATTTGGAATACACTGCAAATATTTTCATGGTCACATATATATAAAAAATAAAGTTAATACAAACCTACAAATTCCGGTGTACCAAAAATATTCTTAAACTCTACTCCATCTTCAATTTTGTGTGCCAAACCAAAGTCAATAAGTTTTATGTGGGGTACAGGAATTGTTTTATCCAACAGCATTATGTTTTCTGGCTGAAAAAAAAAGAAATATATTAGAATCAAGCAAGTAAGTGGAATTTCACATTATATCACCTTAAAGTTAAATTGGGCAGTAATTTACTTACTTAAAGTGGTTGTAAACCCTCACATATACCCAGTGAAGTGACTGGCCTTGGGTGATACACATAGATTAAACAAATCATCCTATATAAGTTGGACCTGTTTATCTACAGCTGTCTTTCCCCTACAGAAATTCAAAATTTAAGTGCAAACTACATAGTTGGTTTGCAATATTACCCATTGTAACTACTAATATATATGGAAAACATACAGGAAATTTCTAGGTGTTAACATATACGGCTTGATTCCATGCTGATTCCAGTCATTAGGCATGATTATTATATACACAGGGAAATTTCATTTTGCTGATTGACTCGATTCACTTCTTTTGTCAGGTAAGGATGTGTTTTATCACCAGTGCTGCTTCCATTTATTAGCTAAATTAAAAGCTACACTGCGATGTGTCCCGGCATGTTGGGAGGATTGGCAGATGTCTCGTTGCTCATCATTCTCTGGAAGAAATCTGCCCAACTATTGCCAACCCAACACTCAGGATTAGTGCTGCTCAGCTTTGAAAAACCTCCATAAATTTGTATTTTGTGAAGTAATAATGATAATCCCTTCCATTGGAATAAATATAATCAGGAAATTGTGAATCATAGCTGAAGACTCCTGGATATGTTCTTTATTTTCAGTATTACTATACAGTATACCAATACTGTAAATGTGTAAGCCCAATGGACATTTGTTATTATATTAGCTAATTGTTAAACAAAGTAATTGTAAACCTTAATTTTTCTTCATTAAAATAAAAAAGATGTTATACTTACTTGCTCTTTGCAGTGATATTACACAGAGCGGTCCCTTACCTCTTCTGGAGTCTTCCACTGGTGCTGTCCCTTCCTCCTCTCCTCTGAGGGGGCACCCTTGTGGGTGTGCGCCCAAGCTTTGCTGTGTGTATCCTTAGACATACACATCGTGGCTCTGCCATGCTCTCCGCTCTCTCCTCATAGGATTTGGCTGACAGCAGCAGGAGCCTATGACTTCCGCTGCTCTTAGTGTATCCTGTGATAGCAGGAAAAGAGAGACCATCTGCTGCACACAGGACATTGCTAGATTGGTGGAGGAGTCAGGTAAGTGTTTAGAGATGGGTGGGGGGAAGGGGACATATATTGGAAGGTTTTCTACCTTAATGCAGTGAATGCATTAAAGTGGATGTAAGCTGCCCGAAATTGTTCAGATATTGGAGTAAGGTAACTAACACCATATCACAAATATATCCATCCATTGTTCCATTACACCCGGTTACATGCTTGTTGGGTGCGGTGGACGAGGAATTTGTTGTCCCCCCGGCCAATATAGCAGTTTCTAGATTACTATATATTGCACGTAAGCAGATAGCTCACCTATGGTAATCACCACATAGCCCAACAACGAAACAGTGGATCGAACAGGTCAATAATATTCTAATTAAAGAAAAACTGACGTATCAACACAGAAATGCGATTAATACGTTTTACAAAATCTGGCAGCCTTGGCTGGACACTCCAGGTTTGGCACCGACTCAGCTAGTCCTTGATAGACTACTCCAAATGTAAACTTCTGGCTCCATAAAGGTAGTGACCATCTACCTATACCGTGTCACAATAATACAAAGCCCTGAGTCAACTTTAAAAGTTAGGGTGTATTTCTATAATTTTCTATCCTGGGGGTTAATTAGCAATATGGTCCGTTGTGACCTAACAGGGTCCGGTTGTGAGTAAAGGTATCATTCAGTTTTTCCTTCCCGTTGGAAGGAACATAGTCCATTAACAGTTCCTCTTTTGATTTAGAACTTTCAGTGTGTCGTGTACATTGTTACCAACCTACTAGCAGTACTATATGGAACCAAAAGCATAGAAGGAACGTAATTGCTATAAGTATATTGGTAGAATTGTCATGACTAAGTTCCATGCTTTAAACCATCAACTGTATAAAATACTGTTGCTAATGTATATCCTAAAAATTAAAAAAAATTGTTACTATGAATCTGTATACTATGTACATCTATTTTTTATGACATAATAAAATCTTTTCAGACTAAAAAGTGGATGTAAACCCACTACTCATGATAATCAACTATTGCCACCTTTCAAAAGTATATCTGTATACAACTCCTGCATGTATCCCTACCTTTTAAAAATCACCCCCTTCTGCACACCCCCCTACCACACATCAAGCCCCACAAATCTCCGAAATCCATGGGTGGTGCTATGTTCCGGAGCTCAGTGGGTGGAGCCGTGACATCACTAGACTCCCCGCCCACCTCTACACTCCCCTTTGGCCAGGCAGCTTTGCGAGGACGAACCTCTCGCTTGGTATGTGTAAAGTGTGCGCACAGGGGACACAGAGCATTCTGGACATAAGCAGAGCGCGCTCACAGCCCCCCTGTGACTCCTGCGCATGTGCTACAAAACACAGGCTGTATTGGAGAGCTGTGGTAACAGCTGTGAGATGCTCAGAGAGGGGGATGATGACACTGGGAAAGTACACATAATGCCTCTCTCACGCTCGCTCATGAATGAGATAAGGAAAATTACCTGTCACTCAGAGCAAGGGGGAGAAACGGACATATATTTCTCTGTCTGACCATTTTTCTCTCACTGAAAAAATATAAGAGAACTGCTCAGAGCCGGATTAACTCTTTGTGGCAAGACTGAGCTCAGATGACATGAAATCCTATACTATACAAGGTGCAAGCCTTTATTAAAACATTTTTTTCGGGTTTACATCCACTTTAAGGTAAAAACAGCTTTAATTAGCTTAAAGATCATTGCTCTCTGTGTGGCAGTAGAAGTCTCTCGGCAATGGTCTGATACATCTGCTACATAGTGAAATTGCAATCTGGTTTTAAGCCAGACCTAAAGTTTAGAGCCAAATTACATTTTCCATTGTAGTGGGCTGCAGTAACTTGTACATTAACACATACAGTATTGCATTCATTTTGATGGTCACATTAAGACAATGCAGCTGTGATGTGCATGCATTGCAGCATGCCATAACACATAGTAAGGTGCTCCTGTGCATATTGTGGTGTGCTGCATCACATAATTGTGCATGTGTGTTTTTTGTCCACTGTTATGCATTGGCTGCCTCACCGCAATACACGGTAATGTGTGACACAACATGCATTAATGTACATGTGTTAAGACAATGCACAAGAATGGCAAAGTGTAAATGATCCCAAATAGTAAGCAATGCACAATCCTATAGGTGGCCTCATAATATGTTCAACACCGAATGGATCGTGCTGCTGATATCTATCTCCCTGGGTCAGCCTTTCTCAACCAGGATTTCGTAGACCCCTAGGTTTCCTCCAGAGGTTGCTAGGGGTTCCTTGAGCAAGGGAGCTTTCTTCCTCTCAAATAACTTCCCACAGACAACAATGATCCTGACTGCTGAGGCACATAGGCATAGGCAAAACCAACTATTAACATCATTAAAAAAAACTTGCCCACTGTATAAGAAACCACACTTACAACCATTGAGTTGGAAAAGGGCAAGACCACAGCTTTATTTAATTTCCTACATAGAACATGTAAACACTTTAAACCACTGCCAGTCACAATTGTACTGTGAGCACACTTTAACATTACCCAGACAAATTCTAAAGAGGGCTTGTCCTTACCATAAGTGCTGGACAGACAGCATACTTCCAATATCCAATCAAATGCATAGCCCATTACAGCAACTTTAAATGCTGGCAAGGTCAAAAAAACACTGCTAAAGCTGTGACAGACCATTCAAAGCCACATGTTCTTCAAAAGGCCCAGAATTCCCTGGGGGCAGTCTTTTATTGAGCTCAGGCCCAACCCCATCACCCCGTGACTCAATCGAATCCTCTGTGACGACTTCCATACTGCTTACTCCCACCTCCTGGCTATGCCCCCATCAGTCAAGACTCTCTTTCCCAAGAGGCCTTCATTTTAGCTGCCTGTTAGAGAGGAATTCTTCCCACTGACCTCAAATGTAAGGAGCATTTTTCTCATTGGCCATCCCATTAATGTACATTGCGCTGTAAATACGGTAATTATTAGCAAGGGTTCCCTAAAACCAGAACGTTTTTTCAAGGGTTCCTCTGTTTTAAAAATGTTGAAAAAGGCTGCTCTGTGTGTATTTAAAAGACCTAGGTGACTTGTGACTAGGAAGAAATATTTTCTTTTAAATGTATCGCCACAGTGTAAGACTTTTTTCCAAAACTATTGGGCTATGGTAATGGTTATATTGTGAGGCCTTCCTATAAGACTGTGGATTAAGGTTTACTTTTTGTGTACTAATTATCTGTTATGGACCACTGTGAACTTTAAATATTGCCATTATACGCTGGTAACTATGTAGGGTTTCTTACCTTCAAGTCAAAATGTGCAATTTTACGGGTGTGCAAGTAATTAACTCCTTCCAGGATCTGTTTGATAAACCTAGTAGCCTCTTCTTCACTTAGTGACTCCTTCTGTGCCAGGAAATCAAAAAGTTCTCCTCCTGAAACCCTAAACAGGGGCAAAAGAAAAACACTTTATGTAAGGCACTGGTAATAAATGATCTAGAATCAAATACATGGTAGGTCGACTTTTCTCCATCAACACCAATGACTGCTAAACTAAACATGTTTAACTAGGCTTTAAAGCATCACGTTACAGATGTAATCATAGAATCAAAATTATTTTAATTCTTAAGAAAATCACATTAAAAGTGGAACCTCTCCTTTAACAGTAGTAATCATGAAATCAAAATTATTTTATTTCCTAAGAAAATCACATTAAAAGTGGCACCTCTCCTTTAACAGTAGTACATATCATGCCACGTTTCTGGTACAGCTGAAGATGTAACAGCAAAGCTTAAGATGCATATCAAACCTATTTAAAACTTGAAACCCTTATAAAGAAAGTAAGTGTATTAGCTTCTACTGCTGTCTACTTTTGATGCTTGCACTCTGGTGGTATAATACTAGCTGCATTGCCACAATGACCTCCATATGTCTACACACTCTGCTATTCATGTTTGTAACCAACACACGCAGCAAACCAGAAAGAAAAGCAAACGATAGATTAAAGCGGACTTTCACCCTCTTCAGTCATTTTCCATAATTTTCCTCCTCTCCTTCATATTTTATTTTTGGAAATACCTTTTTGGCGGGACTTGGCCTCACATTTTCAGCTTCCTTACCTAAGCAAGAGGAATGTCAGCTGGCTGTCCGCAGCTTCCTGGGATATCACATTGTATGCATCCCAGGAGGCTTCTCAGCAATCTACAGCGCATGTACCCCGGCACATAATCATGGGTCATAGATGATGGTGAAGATGGTGATATGGGACAGTTGAGCAGCAATCAAACTGCAGAGCAATGCTTGATTTGCTGGGCTTGTGAGTATTATGATGAAAGAAAATCCTTGGAAAAGGGTAAGAGGGGTTTGGAAAAAAAATGGAAAGGGGGCTGAAGGGTTTATTTTTATAAACAAACAGGAACACTGATACTCAGCTACTGCTTAAAATATAAGTATATATACTGTATATATCGAGATACACACAGTACTGTGCAAAAGTTTTAGGCAGGTTGAAAAAATGCTGTAAATTAAGAATGCTTTCAGAAATAGAAGTGTTAATTGTTTATTTTTATCAATTAACAAAATGGAAAGCAAATGAACAGAAGAAAAATCCAAATCAAATCAATACTTGGTGTGAGAAATCCAAATCAAATCAATATTTGGTGTGATCATCCTTTGCCTTCGAAACAGAATCGATTCTTCCAGGTACAATTGCAGACAGTGTTTGAAGGAACTTGGAAGATAAGTTGTTCCAAACATCTTAGAGAACTAACTACATATCTTCTGTGGATGTTGGCTGCCTGTTGAGATCAGGGCTCCGTGGGGGCCAAACCATCACTTCCAGGACTCCTTGTTCTTCTTTATGCTGAAGTTCCTAATGACATTGGCTGTATGTTTGGGGTCATTGTCCTGCTGCAGAATACATTTGGGGTCAATCATTTGCCTCCCTGATGGTATGACATGATGGATAAGAATCTGCCTGTATTTCTCAGCATTGAGGACACCACTGATCCTGACCAAATTTCCAACTTCATTTGCAGAAATGCAGCCACAAACTTGCAAGGAACCTCCACCATGCTTCACTGTTGTCTGCAGACACTTATTAATCTACCATTCTCCAGCCCTTCGGTGAACAAACTACCTCCTACTACAGGCAAGTATTTCAAATTTTGGCTCACCAGTCCAGAGCACCTGCTGCCATTTTTCTGCACCCTCGTTTCTATGTTTTCATACATAGTGGAGTCACTTACCCTCGTCTCCACATCTGATGTATGGCTTTTTGACTACAATTCTTCCATGAAGACAACTTTTGGCTAGACATCTCTGGACAGTAGATGGGTGTACCTGGGTCCTATTGGTTTCTGCACGTTCCGTGCTATTGGCACTGCTGGACGTCTTCTGATGTTGAAGGGAAGTAAGCACGATGTGTCTTTCATCTGCTGTATTGAGATTCATTGGCTGACCACTGCGTCTACGGCCCTCAATGTTGCCAGTTTCTTTTGCTTCTTCAAAAGAGCTTGAACAGCACATCTTAAAATCCCCAATCTGCTCTGAAATCTTTGCCCAGGAGAGACCTTGCTGATGCAGTATAACTACCTTGTGTCTTGTTGCTGTGCTCACTCTTGCCATTGTGTATGACCTGTTACATGAAACAGTCTTCCACAGCAGTAGCGAAGTTTGACTGTTCCTTTAAGCCTCCTGCACAGCTGTTTCTATTTCAGTTAATTACTGTGTTTTAACCTACATATGAAATTGATGATCATTAGCACATGCTTGACATAATTGTTTAATCATACATCTGACTCTAATCCTACAAAATCCCTGACTTGGTGCAAGTGTACAAAGTGTGCAAGTGTAAGAATGGATGCTGGTTTGAAGCCAAAGGGTAGTCACACCAAATATTGATTTGATTTAGATTTTTCTTCTGTTTGCTCACTTTGCATTTTGTAAATTTATAAGAATCAACAAAAGTTTATCTTTTTTAAAGCATTTTTACTTTACAGCATTTCTTGAAGCCTACCTAAAACCTTTGCCCAGTACATACAAAGACAACGATTATTAGAGGGAGATGATGGGTATATATTGATAAGATAAATACGGCTTTGTATGCTACATCCAACCAGTTAAAGCTAAAGCATTTTACTAATTGTTAACATAGGGTTTTCCAAAGGAAGTGCATTTATTACATTGTACATTAATGGGGAAAACTGACAGTGAAATGTAACAATGTTATCCAATTAGTGAACTATTAATGCCCAGGTACCCTTTTCTTGGTGACATAAAACACATTTAAGTGATTTCCTTATTCTAGTTAAGTGGTAACACTGAATACAGATGTACTTAGCTTATTTGCTGTTATGTACTAAGCTTATTTGTCATTATATAATGAACTACATATAATTATACAATTTAGGATACAGAATAAAATAAAAATACCATAGGCTGCCCATTTCACAAATTAACTGTTAGATGTATTGTCATTTCTCTTTATACTGATGCAGTATACAGTTAATAGAACATCATGCTCTACAGTAATGTAACAGAGGATAACATTACCGGGGGAAGTGAAGAACCTGCAATATCCGCCTGGTGAACCACAGACCAGATATAGCACAGTTGTCAAGATCGGTAATACACCATCCCTGTCTGACTTCTTTGTGAAGCAAAGAAATGCATATCCATTTCTGTAGGCAAGTACATGGGATTACATGTAACTGGGGTTACCTCTCTGAACACCAATACTGCTTAAAGCAAAACTCAAGTCAAAATTATTAATTCATTAATAATTAATTCAGAAGGGACCTGATATGTCTCTTCTTCAAGAAAATAAATGTAACCGCCTGTTCAAAGTGTTCTGTAGAAGGTGCATTGAGTTGCGCATGCACAGCCAGGTTTACATTTCCAGCACGGTGCCTGTGTGTCGGGATAACTGAACTCCTATGCATGCACAGGAGTTTCATCAACCAGTGTCTGCCAATCAATGGAAAAGACTGGCATCTGGAAAAGGCTGGGGGGGGAGATGTCAGTGTAGAAGAGGAACCTCGTGGACTCCAGACAATTGGAGAGAAGGTAAGTATTGCCAACTTTAGTTCTGCGTTAATATATTAAATACGCTTATGAATCTGCTGTTTCTTACACGCATCAGTGATTTAGTGGGCTTATTTATACTGAACATGATTTACCAACTCGCATTACACTTTATAATCTGACTATACAATCTTTGTACAATCAACTTTACCGAAGCTGTGTAATATAAGGACCAACCTAAACTATTCAATCAATCTGCATCCAGTCAGGCAGACCCTTGTACTACATAGTTTTTGGTAGATCTAAAGGAGACTCTACAGTCAGATTGGAACATGCGTGGCAAGCTTTAGGCTAAGTTGGCAAAGGCATTAAAGCAGAACTAAGGGCATTGTACTTACCTCCTCCTTAACAGTTCAGGTCCCTAGTGCCGGCCTTCGGACACTTCCACTGGGCGGCGCAGGATGACTTAACTCCCGTGCATGTGCAGAAATCAGTAATCCTGGCACACAGGGACTGCATAAGCAGCTCAGCCTACATGTCGCAGAAAACTGTGTGCAGCAAGTAGGTGTATTTTATTGCAGAAGACACATTGCATGTCTCTTCTGAGATAATAACCTGTATGCTCACAGTCTGCTGTAATATGGCTTCAGTTCCAACCAAGCACTCCCAACTGCCAGGTCTGAAACAGTGTATTGAGCAGAACAGCAGGAGGTAAATGCATGCCACCTGCATAGAAAATGCAGATATTGGTTTCTGCCACAAGGCTACATAAGCAAAAATGGCGCCGAGATACATTTCATGTTTTCTCAATATGTGAAATATTGGTTGTTTCTCCTTTCTTCACATTCCTATACATTCTAGGATGTGGATTAGATTTGTTGATGAACAAGGACCTGAATCCCATTTTTTTCAATATATATTTTATTTACCTCAATTGCTGACAGGGACCGATGATGGTTGTATAAAATTAAAGGGATCTTTGTTCTGATAAAGCAAAAGGGAACTATGGCTTTTAGTTCTGCTTCCGATGACACAAAAAGCAAATAGTAAAGTATAGCAGAAATATAAAAGAACAGAAAAGAGCAAAGTGCATGACACTTTCACAAAGCATTTGTAGGACTAACTCAATTATTTCCAATAAAGATTTTGTGAAAAAGTTTATAAACCTTTTGCAAATTACTTGATTTCTGTATGAATGGCTCCCAAACTAAGATCTAATCCACATCTAATTAAATATAAATTTGGCATTACTGTACACATACATAATAGTTTTTATTGACGTATCTTTTAAAAAAATCTAAGCTTTTTTTTTTTTGCAGGGGTTAAGTGGTTGTGAACCTCAGACATGAAATATTAACAAAGCATATCCCTCTATAGTGTGTACTTGTCTCACTCCAGAACACTAAATGTCATTTCTCTCTGCTGCCTCGTTCCTCTGCTATGTGCATAAGTCCCTTCTGACATGTTTTCCTGACAACAAAAGAAAAATGGTGGCAGGGGAGGGATCGCCAGCACACAGCCTTTGATTGACAGCCTCAGCTCTGTTCTTGTGTGTTGTATGAAGGGGGTGTGTCCCTTTCATCCAATCAGTTCTCAGAGCTCTCCTCCCTGGGCTATGCAAAGTGTAACTTCAGCTCTTCTCCCCCTTTTTTTCTGACAGCTCAGACAAGCTTTATAAATTCTGGACTTTGAACAGATGTAGAGAAGAATGAAGATAAACAAGTACAACTTATGTAGGAGGATTTGTTTAATCTCTGCGTTTCACCCAAGGCCTGTCACTTCACTGGGTATATGTCAGGGTTTGCAACCACTTTAAGTTTGATGCAGCTTCCCGTGGTAGCACATATTCACCTTCTTTTCAGAGCAGCAGGAAAGTGAAATAGGGAAATATTTAGTATGTCTGGGTACTTCCAACTACTTCAGGAGAAATACCTGGTACTTCTGGATATAGGAAGTAAGTGACCCTTTCCTCTCACATGGCAAAGCTGGTGCTTGGCAGCTGGCTGCTCAGGTACCATTGCTGTCACATGGGGCAGAGAGAGAGTCATCAGCCCTGTGTAAGCTCTAACTAGGATCAACTTGCCACTTGCTCAGGGTTTTTCCCTCCTATAAAAACGTTAACAGGATTCAAAATGAGAAATATGTAGAGAGCTAAATGCAAAACAATTTTTTACTGCTACCCTGGCTGTGTTTTTACCAATATATTGTACCTCCTTTTACTATAAAATAAGACGAAGCTTTTCAGATTAACCACCCTAATTGAGGGTATGATTTTTCCCACCAAGGAATCATCAACAATAATAGACAAGTTTTAGTTAGCTAGACAATTTTAAACTAATACCGGCAGACCCAAGATACAAACATCCGATTTACACATGACTCACACTTCTAAACACAGGGAGACAACAGGAAGTGAGAGGAAATCTACCCCTAGAAATGGAAATTCACTCCTGTACAAGTTACCATGGGAAAAAGGTGTCTCCGCTGAAGATTTATCACCAATCCTTGTTTTCACAACAACACAAATTTTATAAAATCCAATTGTCACAGGGGCAGAAAGTGAGGTGAAATATTCTGAACAGGGGCACAGACAGCAAAACGAACGTTACAGGGGTGTTAACGCTTCCCTATGCTATCCAAAAAAACATAGAATTTTTTTTGATGGCTGGAGTTACACCTAAAAAAAAAAATGTACCTGTTCCAACTTACATACAAATTCGACTTACGAACAAACCTACAGAACCGATCTTGTTTGTAACCCGGGGACTGCATGTAGTCAGATGGTATCTGACCTCCTCTGAGGCATGGTGCTAAGTCCAGCACACACTCCTCAGGCTCCTGGCAGAGTCGGAGATGTCTACTGTTTTTTGCCCTATGGTGATGCTGTAACTCAATCCAACCCTTTTGGAAAGCTGTTTTCAACATTTTACACAAGATTCACACAAATTTTACCCAAGAATCAGGCATTTTTAAGGGAATTTAGTTGGAAAATGTGTGAATTATAGGTGAAAGTTGTGTGACTCTTTTGTGAAAACATCTACAAATATACCCCGAAATATATTATGGAGGCATGTGTAATAAGCTATCTGTCTCAGATGTGGAAACAGGTGTTGTAAAGTATGACATGTAATAGGCCATATCAACACGGCCTTAAACAGGAAAAAAGTATTGTATTGTATTGTATTATGTAATTTGCTATGTGTTTGTTGTCTTTATGCTGTTTAGTTTGCTTAGGTCTAGAACTCAGTTCCATTGAAATGCTGAAGAAGACTGTTTAAATAAAACTTCTGAAAAAATGTACAAAAAATGAAATAAAAAAACAAACCAGAATTCCTCCTTAGTGCTACATAGGTAAGATCAGCAGCTAAAGAAGACATTTAAAGGAGAAGTCCAGCCTGAGCTCATTCGGCTGGGCTTCTCCTCTGGGTCACAGGAGTGCCATTTGTTTTGCACTCCTGTGATCTGTTTTTAGCAGAGAGCGGTCTGAAGTCTGCCCTCTGCTGATATCACCAAGATCAGTCCAGGTTCCGCGTCTTCCTAACTCTGGAAGTCTGGATCCGCCACGTGCCTGGACTGATAGGCGTCTCAGCCTCTCAGCGAGCCGCTGAGAGGCTGAGATGGCCGCTCAACCCCCTCCACAGCTCAGCACTCCAGTGAGCATGGAGGAGCAGAGCAGGAGAGCTGCTGACTGACAGGCAGCAGCTCTCTGCTGGGGGAGGTGAGAGAACCAAGCCATCGGTGGTGTTCGGTGGCTCGGTTCTCAGTGAAGACGTGGCGGGGGACAGATGCAGCATCGGTCCACCTAGGTAAGTATGATTATGGGATAAAAAAAAATCCCATACTTCTCTTTTAACAGAGACTATTGCCAATGAAGATTTATAGTAGTAAATATAAGGATTCACACAAATTCACATACTGTACAGGTTCAATTATTACCTTTGGTTGTTACCTAAGTCATTAGTTCAATATAAATATGGCAATGTAAAAAGTGTGGGTCTCTGGCAGCAAAAACTATTATAGCTGGAGTGTAGAAGAAAACTTCAGTCTTCTTCGCACAAGCCAAACATAAGATATCATGGATTATGACCCATGAACAGATAACGAGTATAATGAATCATACTATAAGTGGGCCCAATATATGATTGTCCAGCTGTCCTCTTAGTTCCCTATCGGTCTGGCTAACTCTGGAGGTCAATAGGTCTGAAACTTGTCTTTTCCTGATGGATAACTACAGCCTTGTACTCCTTTCTGTACATTGTACTTTATATTGTGTCTAATACAAAAATGTAACTTAAAAAGTATGGGTTGATTTGCTTCCTTTTTATATTATTTTTTAGTTTGATTGAGTAAAAAAACAAATTATATATGGAAGAGCCCTGGGGCCATCATAAAAAAAATACAGAATTATGAGTTTGAACAATATGGAAGAGCCCTGGGGCCATCCTAAAAAAAAATACAGAATTATGAGTTTGAACAAAAAAAAATTGTTTGTTTTTTTTTTTTGTTTTTTTTTTACAGAATTCTGAGTTTGAAAGTCAGAATTCTGAGTTTGAAAGTCAGAATTCTGAAATTCAAAGTCAGAATTCTGAGTTTTAAAGTCAGAATTCTGAGATTCAAAGTCAGAAATGTGAGTTAAAAAAAAATTCTACAGAATTCTGAGATTAAAAGTCAGAATTCTGAGATTTAAAGTCAGAATTCTGAGTTTCAAAGTCAGAATTCTGAGATTCAAAGTCAGAATTCTGAGATTCAAAGTCAAAATTCTGAGATTAAAAGTCAGAATTCTGAGATTCAAAGTCAGAATTCTGAGTTTCAAACTCAGAATTCTGAGATTCAAAGTCAGAATTCTGACATTAAAAGTCAGAATTCTGAGTTTCAAAGTCAGAATTCTGAGTTTCAATGTCAGAATTCTGAGATTATAAATATAGTAGTCTCTATTAGGAAGATTTTAGGACCAATCAGCAATAAGGTAGTAACACCCACAGATCATCATTCTGCAGACATACAAGCTCTGTATATGAATATGAATATGTAAATCTATCTTAGTTACAGCGCACAGTATAGGGAAGCAGGCAGTGCTGGGTTCTCTGGTTCCTCTACTGTATTAATTAGTTCCTCGGTTTGCTGTCTTATCCTTCTTCTCTGTCATCTGCTCCAACATAAAGAGCCATGCACGGGGGGGGGGGGGGCACAGCCTCTATAGATAGCAGAACACAATGGCCAGCACAGCTCTGTACCCCAACTTGTAGGTCACATTGCACTATTGCCCCTACATGAGGGAATTGTGAATGGCTAGAAGGCAGCAGGACAATGTGTGTCTATGGTCATAACAGATTAATCATAGCAATTAATTGTGTGGGCTGATAAGGTGTTTCATACAGTAGATTACAATCAATACAGTAGAGGAACCAGAGAACCCAGCACTGCCTGCTTCCCTATACTGTGTGCCACCCACGACACTACATGCCTGGAGTTTGCATGTTCTCCCTGTGCCTGCGTGGGTTTCCTCTGGGTACTCCGGTTTCCTCCCACACTCCAAAGACATGCTGGTAGGTTAATTGGATCCTGTCTAAATTGTCCCTAGTATGTATGAATGTGAGTTAGGGAACGAAGATTGTAAGCTCCTTGAGGGTAGGGACTGATGTGAATGTACAATGTATATGTAAAGCGCTGTGTAAATTGACTGCGCTATATAAGTACCTGAAATAAATAAAATAAATTTACATATTCATATACAGAGCAGAAGACATGTATGTCTGCAGAATGATGATCTGTGGGTGTTACTACCTCATTGGTCCTAAAATCTTCCTAATAGAGACTACTATATTTATAAACTCAGAATTCTGACTTTGAAACTCAGAATTCTGACTTTTAATCTCAGAATTCTGACTTTCAAACTCAGAATTCTGTAAAAAAAAAAAAAACTATTTTTTTTTTCAAACTCATAATTCTGTATTTTTTTTTATGATGGCCCCAGGGCTCTTCCATAATTATAAACTAGTTTTATAGAAGAAAAATCCTAAGGGTTCATGGTTTTGTTTTTAACAACTATAAGGCCTTGTTCACAGCGTGGTGCAGAAACGTAAATTTTTCTGCATGCATTTTGCAAGGGCACAAAAAACAATTGTTCTCTATGTGCCCTGTAGTGTTAATTTTGTCTACTAAAATATTTTTGTTGACTAAATTGACACTATTTTAGTCAACTAAAATACGACTAAAACAATTCAGATTACTAAAATACAACTAAAACTAAAATGGCATTTTAGTCAAAAGAGTATGACTAAAACTAAATCAAAAATTGACATCAAAATAACACTACTCTGCTGGCCATTTCTAAATTGGCAACACAATTCCATCCAGAGCCTATAATAATAGCACATTAAAGTTTAAACATGTATTG
Organism: Aquarana catesbeiana; assembly: GCF_042186555.1. NCBI lineage: Eukaryota > Metazoa > Chordata > Amphibia > Anura > Ranidae > Aquarana > Aquarana catesbeiana. The sequence goes on from NC_133326.1 coordinate 124,412,282, forward strand.
CACTATTCCACTGGATAAGGATAAGGATAAGTAAGGGGCATCTACTAAGCTGCTGAAAGACAAAAATTAAGAAAAAGGCGTTTCTTATATTTTTTTCTTAATATTTAATGTTGGTAATATATTCAGGTAATACAGTATCCCACAAAAGTGAGTACACCCCTCACATTTTTGTAAATATTTTATTCTATCTTTTCATGTGACAACACTGAAGAAATGACACTTTGCTACAATGTAAAGTAGTGTACAGCTTGTATAACAGTGTAAATTTGCTGTCCCCTCAAAATAACTCGACACACAGCCATTAATGTCTAAACCGCTGGCAACAAAAGTGAGTACACCCCTAAGTGAAAATGTCCAAATTGGGCCCAATTAGCCATTTTCCCTCCCCAATGTCATATAACTTGTTAGTGTTACAAGGTCTCAGGTGTGAATGGGGAGCAGGTGTGTTAAATTTGGTGTTATCGCTCTCACTCTCTCATATTGGTCACTGGAAGTTCAACATGGCACCTCATGGCAAAGAACTCTCTGAGGATCTGAAAAAAAGAATTGTTGCTCTACATAAAGATGGCCTAGGCTATAAGAAAATTGCTAAGACCCTGAAATTGAGCTGCAGCAGGGTAGCCAAGACCATACAGCAGTTTAACAGGACTCAGAACAGGCCTTGCCATGGTCGACCAAGAAGTTGAGTGCACGTGCTTGGCGTCATATCCAGAGATCGTCTTTGGGAAATAGACGTATGAGTGCTCCCAGCATTGCTGCAGAGCTTGAAGGGTTGTGGGGGTCAGCCTGTCAGTGCTCAGACCATATGCCGCACACTGCATCAAATTGGCCTGCATGGCTGTCATCCCTGAAGGAAGCCTCTTCTAAACATGACGCACAACAAAACCCGCAGACAGTTTGCTGAAGACGAGCAGACTAAGGACATCTATTACTGGAACCATGTCCTGTGGTCTTATGATAAACTTATTTGGTTCAGATGGTGTCAAGCGTGTGTCGCGGCAACCAGGTGAGGAGTACAAAGACAAGTGTGTCTTGCCTACAGTCAATCATGGTGGTGGGAGTGTCATAGTCTGGTGTTGCACGAGTGTTGCCGGCACTGGGGAACTACAGTTCATTTAGGGAACCATAAATGCCAACATGTACTGTGACCAGGGGCGGATCCAGAGCCTAGTCTCGGGAGGGGCACTGCCAGAGAATACTTTTTTGGGGGTAAATTTAATGGGGAAATGGTTGGTGTTAGCGCTTCAATCATCACGGCACCATGGTTGTTATGGTGTCAGGATAATTGAAGCGCATTGTTACTATTATTACATTGTTATAAAAAAAGAAATAGTTCAACTCACCATAATGCAGAATCAGTGGGAGCCCCGAGCGTGTCACTTGCCACTGTCACCTGCCACACGTTGCGGATTGCCACTTGCCATGTCGCCTGTCACTAGATGCAGATTGCCACTTGCCATGTCGCCTGTCACTAGATGCAGATTGTCACTTGCCACGTCCCATGCCACACGTTGCAGATTGTCACTTGCCACGTCCCATGCCACATGTTGCAGATTGTCACTTGCCACGTCCCATGCCACACGTTGCAGATTGTCACTTGCCACGTCCCATGCCACACGTTGCAGAATGTCACTTGCCACACGTTGCAGATTGTCACTTGCCACGTCCCATGCCACACGTTGCAGATTGTCACTTGCCACGTCCCATGCCACACATTGCAGATTGTCACTTGCCATGTCCCATGCCACATGTTGCAGATTGTCACTTGCCACATCCAATGCCACACATTGCGGATTGTCACTTGCCACGTCCCATGCCACACGTTGCGGATTGTCACTTGCCACGTCCCATGCCACACGTTGCGGATTGTTACTTGCCACGTCCCATGCCACACGTTGCGGATTGTCACTTGCCACACGTTGCGGATTGTCACTTGCCACGTCCCATGCCACACATTGCAGATTGTTACTTGCCACGTCCCATGCCACACATTGCGGATTGTTACTTGCCACGTCCCATGCCACACGTTGCAGATTGTTACTTGCCACGTCCCATGCCACACATTGCGGATTGTTACTTGCCACGTCCCATGCCACACGTTGCGGATTGTTACTTGCCTGCTGTAATCATTTCTTGCTGTGTCCCAGTCAAGCAGCAGAGAGATGATGTAATCTCTCTGCTGCCGCGGCTGCCTGCACACTGCACACACAGTGAGGAGGGTGGAACTGCAGGGATGCAGGGCGGGCGCTAGGTGGTGAGAGATGGTGTTATCTCTCTGCTCCTCCGCCCGCCGGCTCCCTGATTGGCCAGCAGCTGCTCACGCTGTCACCGAGCCACACAGCTGCTCACCAACAGTGCAGCCCACTGTCTCTCTCCAGTCCCCACCGGAGCCGCCTGTTGTCTCTCCCCAGTCCCCACCGTCCAGAGCCGCCTGCTGTCTCTCCCAAGTCCCCACCGGTGCCGCCTGCTGTCTCTCCCCAGTCCCCACCGGAGCCGCCCAGACCAGCTGTCTCTCTCTCCCCACCGCTGTCTTTCAGCCTCGGAGCCACCCGCCGGCTCTCTCACCCACAGCGACGCCTGCCAGCACATTTACTGACCCACATTCTCGGAGGGGCAATTGCCCCATTGCCCCCCCCTGGATCCGCCCCTGATTGTGACATACTGAAGCAGAGCATGATCCCCTCCCTTCAGAGACTGGGCAGAAGGGCAGTATTCCAGCATAATAATGACCCCAAACACACCTCCAAGATGATCACTGCCTTGCTAAAGAAGCTGAGGGTAAAGGTGATGAACTGGCCAAGCATGTCTCCAGACCTAGGAAACATGTCTCCAGTGGCAACCTGTGAAGCTCTGGTGAACTCCATGCCCAAGAGGGTTAAGGCAGTGCTGGAAAATAATGGTGGCCACACAAAATATTGACACTTTGGGCCCAATCTGGACATTTTCACTTAGGGGTGTACTCACTTTTGTTGCCAGCGGTTTAGACATTAATGGCTGTGTGTTGAGTTATTTTGAAGGGACAGCAAATTTACACTGTTATACAAGCTGTACACTCACTACTTTACATTGTAGCAAAGTGTCATTTCTTCAGTGTTGTCACATGAAAAGATAGAATGTGCAATGGCATTACAGCCAATAGAGTTTACAGTTTTTTAGGTTTTTTTGTATTTTAAAGTTACACTTCAGGTTTGTCAAAAAACAATATTTTTGTTTGTTTATAAAACTGGTTTAATTTATAAAGACATTATATATCACAAAGGCTAAATCTGTGTCTGTAGTGCATGTTCAAACCTTAATGCCATAAACAATAACATATTACTCAATTTTTACTCCAAGAGTATATACAGTATCTCACAAAAGTGAGTACACCCCTCACATTTTTGTAAATATTTTATTATAACTTTTCATGTGACAACACTGAAGAAATTACACTTTGCTACAATGTAAAGTAGTGAGTGTACAGCTTGTATAACAGTGTAAATTTGCTGCCCCCTCAAAATAACTTAACACACAGCCAACACTAGAGTTGTAGTAGTTGAAGGGGTGGGGGGTCAGCCTGTGGGTGCTCAGCCCATACCCCTCACACTGCATCAAATTGGTCTGCATGGCTGTCGTCCCAGAAGGAAGCCTCTTCTAAAGATGATGCACAAGAAAGCCCACAAACAGTTTGCTGAAGAAAAGCAGACTAAGGACATGGATTACTGGAACCATGTCCTGTGGTGTGATGAAACCAAGATAAACGTATTTGGTTCAGATGGTGTCAAGCGTGTATGGCGGCAACCAGGTGAGGAGTACAAAGACAAGTGTGTCTTGCCTACAGTCAAGCATGGTGGTGGGAGTGCCATGGTTTGGGGCTGCATGAGTGCTGCCAGCACTGGGGAGCTACAGTTCATTGAGGGAACCATGAATGCCACCATGTACTGTGACATACTGAAGCAGAGCATGATCCCCTCCCTTTGGAGACTGGGCCGCAGGGCAGTATTCCAAAATGATAACGACCCCAAACACACCTCCAAGACAACAACTGCCTTGCTAAAGAAGCTGAGGGTAAAGGTGATGGACTGGCCAAGCATGTCTCCAGACCTAAACCCTATTGAGCATCTGTGGGGCATCCTCAAACGGAAGGTGGAGGAGCGCAGGGTCTCTAACATCCACCATCTCCATGATGTCGTCATGGAGGAGTGGAAGAGGACTCCAGTGGCAACCTGTGAAGCTCTGGTGAACTCCATGCCCAAGAGGGTTAAGGCAGTGCTGGAAAATAATGGTGGCCACAAAAAATATTGACACTTTGGGCCCAATTTGGAGACTTTCACTTAGGGGTGTAGTCACTTTTGTTGCCAGCGGTTTAGGCATTAATGGCTGTGTGTTGAGTTATTTTGATGGGACAGCAAATTTACACTGTTATACAAGCTGTACACTCACAACTTTACATTGTATCACAGTATAATTTCTTCAGTGTTGTCACATGAAAACTTATGTGAGACACTGTAATGAGTTTGGAAAATTTAGAGAAATGTTTAAATAAGGTATTACAATTTACCTAAACCCATTAGATTTTAGTTGACTAAAATATATTAGATTTTAGTAGACTAAAATGTACTGCAGATTTTAGTTGACTAAAATATAACTAAAACTAAAACAATTCAGACGATTAAAATACGACTAAAACTAAAATGGCATTTTAGTCAAGATTAAAACTAAATAGAAATTTGCTGCCAAAACAACACTGGTGCCCTCTTTACACCACAACGTGCAGATTTTTTCTGCGCAGGAATCTGCAACGTGTATGCAGTTTTCTGCATAAGAAAAAAAAAAGACGTGACATCAACATTGGTATGAACAAACAGGGCACATAACTGACACGCATGAAAACTGATGTCAATGTGCATAAAAACTAACTGAAACACGCTTGAAAACTGATGTCTCTGCAAGTGAAATCTGCACGGCTTTCCCATGAGTTTTCATGCAGGTATGGCCTGAAGGAGCCCTAATGCCACGTACACACGGTCGGATTTTCTGATGGGAAATGTTCCATAGGAGCTTGTTGTCGGAAATTCCGACACTGTGTAGGCTCCATCGGACATTTTCCGTCGGAATTTCCGATCAACAAAATTTGAGATCTGGATCTCAAATTTTGCGACAACAAAATCTGTTGTCGGATTTTGTTGTCGGAATGTGCGATCGTGTGTACGCGGCATAAGTGTCACAAAAACATGTTTGATTTTCTATGTATACGCCTCAGGCATCATGCACACTAGGCTCTTCTGAACGTCTTTCTCCTGATAGGAGAAAGGCAGAGTTAAAAACGCGTCTAAAGCTGCATTTTTAAAATGCATTTAGGTGAGTTTAGACGTGTTCAGGCATTTATTCATTTCATTGGGCAGAATATTCATTTATTCTGGCCACTGAAGTGAATGAACACTCAAGTGCCCAATGAGCCTGGCGTTTAGGCGTGTTTAGACATGTTTAGGCGTGCTGGGCATTTCTTCTCACCAAATGTTCCTCTCTCAATGTGATTTTGGTGCATTCAGATTTGTGCCCCTAAACGCCCCTGCCTCTAAACACCTGTAAACGCCTATGTGTGCGTGGACACATTGGCTAATATAATAGGGCATTTAAAGGCAAAAAAAAAAAAGTCAAACGCTTGTAAGAGGGGTGATTGACAGCTGCAGTGTGCACGAGGCCTTAGAAGATCTAGGAGCTTTTCATACAATGTCCTATTTGCAAAACAAATATTAATTAGCAGAAAGATGGTTTTCTGTTCACAAAGTGTCAAATTCTGCTACAGCACTGATACTGTATGACCATTATCTTTGCAGCTTGGTAAATACCAGTTTAAGTGGTTCTATGACCTTAACAAGGGAACATCATGAAAATAACCTCATCAACATCCTGACATTCTGTAAGCAAAGTCCTTTCATGAAACGCACCCTCCCCCAGTGATCCTTGGGCCTCTGTACAAAAGATATTATGTGAAAGACATCACATAGGAAGATGAGGAGGAAGCTAAAGGAAGGAAGAATTATTTCATTTCCTTCTGCACTATGACTTGTCCAGTAGTGCTTCCTGTCTCTGTGTTTAATGTTTCCTTCATTTTAGCATTATTATTCCCTTCCTTGACAGCTTTTATATGCCTAAATATGGTTTTCCTATGTGGCATTACCATTTAATTACTTAGTCTTGGGCTCCGTCAAACATGCCATGGTCATCAGATTTTACATACTTTTTCTACTACCCCATTACATAAAACAATGTCACTAGGTCACATTGTACTGTCGGTGTACTGGACATTCTCTCTTCGTTAACCCATGAAACTTACAGCTCCAGGATGAGAACCACATCAGTCTTGTTCTCATATACATCCTGAAGGGTGACGATGTTAGGATGCTGGATACCACGTAGTATGTTCACCTCCCTTTCAATCTCCTCCCGAGTTACACCTCTACGACTAATCTGGCTCTGTCTCTTCTTGATGAATTTTGCAGCGTATTCTATGCCAGTCTTCTTCTCTCTGCACCTCTTTACTATGGCAAATTGCCCACTGGGGAAACAGAAAACAAGCTGTAAGTCCAGAGCTATGCAGAGGGGAGGTTAGATTACAACATATCAGTAGATAAGAGAAAGATGGCGCAACAACCAACTGGGTAATAGCTATATAAATGTTTAAAAGGTCCCCAATGAAATACAATAAATATAGAGGGAAGAGGAAAAGGCGAAAGGGGATATTTATAAAAAAATCAGTTCAGGTATATTCAGTTCCAATATACAATGGCGGCAGCAACCTTGAGAGTAGAAGCACAACTCTGGAAGACAAAACAGGACAAGGTGCGCCAGACTCAGTGTAGTATTTAGGTATTCATTTAATAAGAAAAACAAGCCAAATGGCTACTCACAAAAGGAAAATGATATCAGGCATATAAGTAAGGGGTCCAGGGTACGGGGTCACTCTGTGGTCCGTGAAGCAGTCCGTGTGATGGAGAAACGGCTTGGTCCCAATGATGTAGATGGTAAGCCGCTAGGAGATGGAGTAGAGGTGAAGCCTCTATGGATGTCCGGAAGGCTTGGATAACCAGCATGCTGTAGCTCTCTGTGACATCCAGAAACAGGGACCTGGAACCGGAAATGCGTGTCAGCGTGGAACGCAAGCATCAAGGACCGGAAGTGATGTTTTTGGGCAACCAATCAGATGACACGTTTCACAGCCTCTGCTGTTTCTTCAGATCTGCATCATTGGGACCAAGCCGTTTATCCATCACACGGACTGCTAAACGGACCGCAGAGTGACCCCGTACCCCGGACCCCTTACTTATGTGCCTGATATCATTTTCCTTTAATGAGTAGCCATTTGGCTTGTTTTTCTGATTAAATGAATACCTAAATACTGCACTGGTGCACCTTGTCCTTATCCTAGATGAGAACATATTGCAGTCTATTTAGGTATAACCTTCAGTTCTGGATTACAAATTTGAGCATGTATCAATATTATTAACAGCTAGGCTATCTTTTTACTCCTCATCAGTATTCATGATGAGGGACAATGGGCTGAAACAATTGTATGAAGTTAGATATAATCAAAGGGGTGAACAGCGCTGATCAGCAGACATAAATAGGACCCTCAGAGGCAAAGTAAAAACTTTTAATTATTGTTAAAAAAATAATAAAATGTTCATCAAGGCATACAGCAGTCAATTGGTGGTCATACAGAGACTTGAATTAAAAAACTGACAGTACCTGGAGGCTGGAGCCGCATGGATGACACAGGAGCTTAGGGAAACCCAGCACAAAGCCGTTGGACAAAGAACACAGGAGCATCTCGCTGGTGGGGGGGGCGGGGGGTCATCCAGGACCGTAAGGCCAGGGGTGCGATGAAGGGGCAACCAAGCTGCAGGCACAGGAACTGTTGGGGCCAGTATACAGCGGCCGCTCGCACTGTGTACGAAGCCCGGAAGTGATGTCACAGCCTGGCAGAAGTCGGCCAAAGGAATCCGAAGAGTATGGGCAAACCCTGCTGCTGGAGCCAATTAGGAACTGCCAATGCCAAGGGACCAAAGAGAGTCACACATCGCCGACTGTAGACACTACATGTTTCGGGGACATGCCCCTTCTTCAGGTTTACTGGTTAATCGGCTGAGTGTGAAGATTAAATAGGAAAAATGACCCGAAGTATAAGTGTGGGAGGGGGAGGAGCTAGCAGCCCCTGTCATCCGTATGGCCCCACCCATCCGAGTGGATAGTAACAATACCCAGTGCACAATACTTTATCAATAATTGCATATCTTAAAAATGTACTGTTAAAAAGTAACAATATTAATAATAATAATAAAAAAAATAATAAAACTAAAAACAACAATAATAATAATCCTAATAATACACATGCATAAAAAAATCTTTCAAATATATATGTGTATTTTGTATAATATTTTTTTAACAATAATAAAAAGTTTTTACTTAGGGTCCTATTTATGTCTGCTGATCAGCGCTGTTCACCCCTTTGATTATATCTTCTGTCCTCATTTGTCTATGAGTTTTGGACAGCAGCGGCCACAGCTACATTTAATTTTTCTTTTTGACTTTTTGCTTGGCCTCTGGTCTGTGCGCCTGGATTTTTGTTTTTAGCATGAAGTTAGATAAACAGCTATATCGGTGCTTTAAACCGTTAGTTCTGGATGGACAGTTGGTTATTGGGACATTAAAGAAGAAGAATCACCATAAGTACAAAATCGTTATCAAATACTCCATGTAGCTTGGTTCCGTACTGATCTGTACTGCGTTGCTGAGCCAGGGTGATCAACAGCGCCCCCTCCTCTCCCCTGGCTGTTTGACCACATTGCTCAGAAGGAGACTACGTTTTAATGAGGTCTGAGTGACAGTACTAACAGATGAGAGGGGGCGGTGACAGACAGCGCACACAGAAGAGAAGAGTGGTTCCGGCACTCGTCTATGACAGCAGGCGCAGTGTAGATCACAACACAGGAAATGTCTATGGCTCATCTATAGTAGCAAGCATAGTGCCCATCACAACACAAGTGTGTCTGGATCGTCTATAGCAGCAGGCTTAGTGCAGAACACAAGACGTTTGGACATGTATTTAAAAGCTCAACTTTAAGTGCAGTAAAAAAAAAAAGCACAATATTGGCTTGTGCTGTTTTGTAAATCTCAGGACTGACCGGACAAAGCAAAAACATCTTTTGGGAGGAAAACAGCTTCCTTATATGTATTATATTGTGCATTTCACTGTTGCCTGGAATGCAGCGTTGCAGAATACACATTTCTCATGTAATATGTATAATGCTCTTGGTGTGTATTTAATATTTCTCCAAATCATGCAGCTGTCTGTCCTTTCCGAAACTTTTCTGTAATCAGTAACAAGATAATTGCTGCAAGATTAGACTATAGTATGTACAATAAAGTAGTATGATGTCTAGATGTACTGTACTGTGTGCTCATAAAGTATTATTCACAATACTTATTTACTTTGTTTGCCCAACAACAGGTGTGTCGTCACGTAGCAAACAGTTCCCCAACCATATCACCTTTCACCTAACAGATAGAGGCACCTGTTACTGCTTTTATATGGTGCTCCTTTACTATAGAGTGTAGTCAAAAGGACTATTTATTTATGAAAACAAGAAAGAAACTAAAGCTAGCCATACATTATACAATGTTCTTGTTCACTTTCCTTTAGATTTACCTTCAACTATGTCGTGCAAGGGCCTGCCTGACTGCAAACAATATGGAAGTGTTTAGGTTGGACCTCATATTATGTGGTTTTGGTAAATCTAAAGGAAAATTGTACAAGAAAATTGTATAATCTATGGCCAGCCTAAGAAAGCAGATGCAGATGCTGTCTATAGTAACCAGTTAGAGTCCAGATGTCATTGTGGTGGACCTAAAAGTTAGTCTAACGCTGACCATAGATGATACGAAGGAAAACGCCCGATAACCCCCATTAACACAGTCAGTGTTGATGGGCGAATTCCTCCCGCTATGCTATTGTATTCTGCCAGCAGGGGTCACAGGCCATCAGAATACAGCCGCTGGTAGTAACTGTATGTAGAAAAATACGACATGCTGGTTGTACCCAAGCTGATGGATTGATCAACTTGGATACAATCAGCCTTCCCATACATGGTTCAAACCGTCTATGGCCGGCTTAAGTAGGAAGAAATGTGGCATTTAGGGCATTAAAAAAATGCCCCAAAGCTGTTTTCAGAAAGAAGCTTATAAGCATAATTTACGCATGTTTAGACGCATTAATTTATTCCAGTAGCTAGAATAAATGAATAGTCAGGCCAGTATAATTCTAAACACCATACTCCTTTAAATGTGTATAAACATGCATAATTACACACCAAAACAAGCATTTTTACACTTAAATTTAATGGCATCACTTGGCAGAAAAATACAGCATAGATAGTTTTTTTTTTAATATGCCCTTGTGCATGGGCCTTATGCAGTTTTACTCAAGTTGTGTTTCAAAAAGAACAAAATCATGAAGATTGCTATCACCAATCTCTTTGCTTATGGAGGTTAAAATGCAAGGTATGCAAGGCTGTTTGGGTTTCGGTATCACTGATTAGCATCTACAGACCTATCCTGTTGAAAAAGAGGCTGATAAAAGCTGCCAGAACACAAAGTATTGAACACGTAAACAATCAACATGATCAATGTGTCAAATTTAAAAGTCCATGTATGCTCTTTCAGAGTACAGGCCTCATCTTGAATTATGCAGATTCTGGCCAGCTAGGGCAAGAGAGGACATTGGAACTACAATATGATGATTTTAACTGAAGATCTCACACATGCAGGATAACTGCTTGCATATAAATGGGGTTTACTCTTCAAGAGTCAATTTATTTAAACCCTTTCCTTCAGTTTCTGGTAGATGTTGGAGACATAAATATGCAGAGCTACCCCAGCCCCTCCAAATCCTTACCTAAGCTTCCGCCGATCCATCAATGTTCACAATAGCCTCAGCTGCCTTGGGACTCTTCTCCTCATTGGGCGAGACAGCAGTGGGAGCCAATGAGGCCAGTGATCCACTAAGCAAAGAGTGTGGGGGGCACGGCTCTGTCTTATGGACACATACAGCAAGCAAACATGAGCAGGAGCGAGCACGGAGCGGTGCCCCCAGGGCAAGCAGCTTTTTCTGGGGGCACTGCTCGAGGGGGAGAAGCCAGGAGCGCCGGCGGAGGACCCAAAAATAAGAGGTTCAGAGCTGCTCTGTGCAAAACCAAAGCTTTAATACCACTTTAAGGAATGTATGCAGCCACAGAGAGAGCAGAGGAAAGCCCCAGCCACCACAGAACATTATTCGTTATTGCATCAGGTGCCTGTACTCTGGTTAGGAGGAACTTATATTGAGCACTCCCACACCGGAACTGGGCCCCAGCATGCTGACCAGCAGGGAAAGGGTTTAATACACACTGACAGACTATTATTGCAAAATTTTCGCTTAGGCAGGACCCTCCCTAGTATAGATATTAGGGGTAATTTCTGTGGTCCATTTTCTTAACCAACTGTATACATTGAGCTACTCTATACATATTTTTGTTTACCAACTGTATACTCTATTTGCAGCTGTTTTATATATTTGTTTGAGGGGTTATTGCCATTTTAATTTCTCTGGTTGCTACATATATATATACAGTATATTTTCACATAAAGAACCCTCTTCAGCCCAGATGTGTCAGAGAGCTTGATGCTGCTTACAGAGTCATGGGCTCTGGAAACAGAGAACCCTAGAAAAAAGCGGCTCCTTCAGGAGAAAGCGATACATAAAGGAAAACTATACTAAAAAACTCTGGAAGCTACCATTGATGTCTTCTTTTGGTAGCTCTCTGTCATCAATTCTCATCAAATGGCTTCAAAACTTTTGGATCATTGACCTGGAACAAGTATGCAGACCAGGAGTTCTGATTTCACTCTGAACTTCTAAACTCCATACTTATTCCACATCAGAGACAATGATGTTGCAACTATATCACCTATTGCTGCATGAAACCAATGTTCAAACTTACATTTAAATAAGGGCCTTGGCAAGTGATTCTGACCTTTGCCAAAAGCTTCCCACTGATCTGACCATGGACATTTTGCGGTTGTCAAGTTAGGCATTGTGGCTCAACCGTTCAAACACTGGATCTGACATTAGGAGTGTGGCATGAGGGCGCTCCAACCATTGGGGAAATGCTGCCCTAACAACGCCATTCCATAAACCTGGAAACACAAATTAGTTACTTCACCAATTTTATCCAAGATTATAAAAAAAACACCTAGAGGATACCAGGTGAGGGAGCTAAGGACTGAGCAGTGAGCCCAGGAAACACAGGGCTGGGAGCCTGTTAAATGTAGAGGCGGCACAGTGGTGTAGTGGGTAGCACTCTCACTTAGCAGTAAAAAGGGTCGCTGGTTCGAATCCCAACCACGACACTACCTGCCTGGATTTTGTATGTTCTCCCTGTGCCTGCGTGCGTTTCCTCCGGGTACTCCGGTTTCCTCCCAGGTTACTCCGGGTATTCCGGTTTCCTCCCACACTCCAAAGACATGCTGGTAGGTTAATTGGCTTCTGTCCAAAGATTAGCCCTAGTATATGAATGTGAGTTGGGGACCTTGGATTGTGGGCTCCTTGAGGGTAGGGACCGATGTGAGTGTGTGATGTATGTGTGGATCGCTGTGTAAATTGACAGCTCTATATGGGTACCTTAAATAAATAATAATATAATAGATGAGCATCTTAATGGGACACAATGTATAGGGATAGGGACAATTGTAGACACACACCCACACTCACTCAGGTTGAACTGGATGGACTGGTGTCTTTATTCAACCTTACTAACTATGTAACTATGTTGGACCCAGAGGTTGGTATCCGGGACCGTGCTGTAAGTTGATCATTCAGGGACTGTGTTTCTGTATCTGATCCATGTGCTATACTACTGTTCTAGTTCTACTGTAGCTGCTTTACAGTGAGGAGCAGACTGCAGAGAAATAGATGCACAGACTTGAGTGGTAGGCCCAAGGCCAGGCACAATACCTTTTGCCTAATTATACTCAGGAGCTGCAGCCTGGTCCTGAATGTGGGCATGGGCATGGCCGGATCGAACTGCATCAGGGAGGACTTCATCCTTCATCCCTACACAAGAGTGGTGAATGGCCTATTACCCACCGAGAAGGCAATATGCAGCATGCTTGAAGGAACTGTTGAATTTTTATTTTACTGTGTGGATAACAAATCTCCCAGTTGGGCAGTTAGGGCTCCATTGTGAGGAAAGGGCCCCAGTAGGGGCAGGACTAAGATCATGTTCCACTAGCAAGTGAAGTAGGCAGGGTTGTAAAGTATGAGGTAGACTGTATTATTATTGCTGCTGGTATTTGTATTTGCCATCAGTGACCATACTGTTCAACAGTGCTGAGGAAAGTATCATTCCCTAGTGTATATTATTTTGACCGGTTACTTCATAGGTGGGGAATGAGCTGATTGGCAATCTGTGTCACATGTCAAACTGAATATGCATTGCTGTTATACAGTACAACTGTCTAACCCCTCCCCATCTTTTCATGGCCTTTCCTGTTAATAAAGCAGCAGGACAAGAGGACCCAGACAATAAAGTGGCTCCTCCAGGGATAGCACAAGTGGAACTTTACTCATAACAACTTAAAAATAATGTTTTTTAGCAAGGAACATACTGTATATTCTACATTAATAATTCTACTACCAAAATGAGTTAGTGCTGTAAATTGCCTTCAGCATTGTTACTCTTCCTTCTTGCAGGAGGCTACCATTTTGCTGAAGCCCATAGCCCCTAAACATTAAATCTTTAGGCTGTCAGCAGATCGACCTCTACAAATTCGGCACAGTGCCTAAAAATACAGAGCAATTGAGCATGTGCAGAGCAGGGTGAGACCGTGTATTACTGGATTTTGAACAGTATACACACTCAGGGCTTTTTTTCAGTTCCACCACCTCTGGCTCAGACCCTTGTGGGGGGCCTGCTCACCACAATCACTTGTAAACACAGAAGTCTGGTTTCTGTGTTTACAAGTGACAGCTCTGCGCTCTTTATGTAATGCAATCCTGGTAAATGCCCCTTTAAGACCCTCCTACTGTTTGTGAAATTTGACTGACCACACCCACTATTTGATGTGATTTGGAGGGTGTGTGTGGGTTGAGGGGTTTTGGGGGTCAAGGATGAGTTCCAGCACCTATTGTTTGAGAAAAAAAGCCCTGTACACACTTATTGTTAATGTTTTACATAGCTATACCTGAAAAAGGTGCCAGCATGAAGTGATCTAGCAGGACTCAATTTTCTGACTAAAGTTCCACTTTAAATAAAACAAAAACTTCCTAACACAACACCACCCCCTAACAAAAAAATAGCTAGATTGATTTTTACTAAAGAAACATAGGCAGGCCTTTGGAATTACAGTTGTCTTTTTGTTTTTGTTTCCTGTAGCTTTGATAATGCTTTGTCACCTTGGTCAGGTATTTTAGGTTGAGTACCTCTCTGTCAGTAGCTGAGAGCGTACAACATTGATACTTGAAATTAGTGTTTTTCATAGGTGAACAACAAATGCCTGACATGGATCAACACCTGTGATGAAGTATTACTTGAAACTTTTTGCTGTCTATACACCACCAATGAACATAGTTTTATCTGTGATGACTTTTCCTTATTGGTTTAATATAGAAACAAGTATTTCCTTCACACTTATGGAATGTTGCTCTGTAAGTAGGTGCTGATTTAGGTTTGAATGTTTTTTTTCTTGCATTCTTTGCACCTGCTGACATACTGGTTCCCAAACGTAGTCTCTGTACTACTTTTGGCGACTTCGGGGAAACCCGCGCAGATGTCTCTGAAATCACCCCCGAAGTCAGACTAACATGCGGGAATGAAATCGTGCAAGTTCAGCTGAACTCGCATGATTTCATTCCCGTTGTCAGTGTAAACCCAGGCTTAGAGAATTCTGTATTTTCTTTACACAAAGACACAATGTGGTTTATTTACTAAAGCTAGAGAGTGTAAAATCAGGCTCACACCTGCATAGAAACCAATCAGCTTCTAAGTTTTATTGCCAAAGATTAATTGAACAAGTTGAAGTTAGAAGCTGATTGGCTACCATGCACAGCTGCACCAGATTCTGAGTGCTCCAGTTTTATTAAATCTACCTCAATGTGCATCAGCCTCTTAGGTGATCAGCACTCAAACTCAAATGCTGGGGGCAGACCATTGTGCTTGAGTTAGGCTGGCCATACATTATATCATTTTCTTGTACAATTTTCCTGTAGATTGACCAAACCATATAATTGGAGGTCAAACCTAAACACTTTGAATATGTATGCAATCAGGCAGGCTCTTGTACTACATAGTTGATGGTAAATCTAAAGGAAATTGAACAAGAAAATTGTAAAATGTATGGCCAGCTTAAAAATGTTTTTTAGTATGGCGGTTTATATTAAATGGGCTGTCAGTACACTAAAATGGGACTAAACATTTAATGCACCTTATTTTTCCAGGACACTGCAATACACAAACAGGGCTGGATTAACATAGGGGCTAGTGGAGCTCCAGGCCCCTTAGCTTTAGATAGGCCCATTTTCCAAAAAAAAAAAAAAAAAAAAGGAAAACGATCGACTTTGAGGGTTGTGGCTCAGCGACCAGGGGTATGTAGCTTCTGATAGGCTGCACAAGGAGCCCTGTATCTCTGTAACCATAGATGATAGGAGCCCCACATTTTGACCAGTGGTGGGGTAGATATTAAGCTACCTACCCCACCACTGGTCAAAATTTGGGGCTCCTATCAGCCATGGTTCCGAAGATACAGGTCTCCTTGTGCAGCCTGTCAGAAGCTACATACAGAGCGGCCAGTTTAAATACAAGCTGGCACACTCTGTTTGCAGCAGACAGAGGATGAGCTCACAGTGCCTCTCACTTCTTGTCAGAAGCACTGAGCTCAATGGACAGCTTGGAGCCTGCAGAGTTTGACAGGCCGCACCACCTGTCAAACTTGCCTATTGATTTCAATGGGGCCACTCTGCAACTGCAAGCCAAACTTGCTCGCAATAGCAGCATAGTCCAACAATGTAAAACTACCATTCCGCAATGTAAAAAAAAAAACAAGGAGGCAGCAGTAGCACCTCATGAACACCTGTCAGTTGCTGCTATACCACTCGTTTAAAAGTAATCCACCACAGATCACTTTTCAGAGGGCATTAAGCATTACCTCAAATGTGAAAGAAACTTGAAACACATCATCCATTTCACACTCACTACCAACCAGGTCACTCCCCAGCCACTTCCCATGTTAGCCATCTCCCTTCAAATTATATCACAGGTGAACATTTCCCAACCTTCAGATGACAGACCCTACTCCAAAAGATATCACTCCCAGTTACCCCCCCCACCCACTGATTGATATCCCTCCATGACCACCTCACACCCCCCCCTGCTGACAGACCTCTCTCTCCAGCCTGTCCCCACACACCCTCTCACCTGCTGACCTGTGGATGGGGAAATCACTCCCGCAGTGTTATTGTGTTCTGCCAGTGGGGAGCCTTCCCTACCCACAGAATACAAAGATCAGTGTTGCTAACTATAGCTGGCAGTACTGATTGTTTTGGGAAAAACCTGACAGGCTGGTTGTACTCAAGTCGATTAATAGATTGACTTGTGTACAACCAGCTTACTTGGCTTAATTTCAATTCATGCATGGCCCGCTTAACCTCTACGCAGTCCCTAAACATCCTTCCACAAACCTTTATATTTTTCCTTCCCAGATTCCTTCATCCTCCTCACCTGTACATAGTGCCAGCTATCATTCCCTTTGTCATACCCTCCACACTTCTCTCATGTACATCGTGCCCACTGTCATACCCTCCACACTTCTCTCCTGTACATAGTGCTCACTGTCATACCCTCCACACTTCTCTCCTGTACATACTGCTCACTGTCATACCCTCCACACTTCTCTACTATACATAGTGCCCGCTGTCATACCCTCCACACTCCTCTCCATTACATAGTGCCCACTGTCATACCCTCCACACCTCTCTCCTATACATAGTGCCCACTGTCATACCCTCCACATTCCTCTCCTGTACATAGTGCCCACTGTCATACCCTCCACACTCCTCTCCTGTACATACTGCCCTCTGTTATACCCTCCACACTTCTCTACTATACATAGTGCCCGCTGTCATACCCTCCACACTCCTCTACTATACATAGTGCACACTGTCATACCCTCCACACCTCTCTCCTATACATAGTGCCCACTGTCATACCCTCCACACTTCTCTCCTGTACATAGTGCCTGCTGTCATAACCTCCACATTCCTCTCCTGTACATGCTGCTCACTGTCATACCCTCCACACTCCTCTCCTGTACATATTGCTCACTGTCATACCCTCCACATTCCTCCCCTGTACATACTGCCCACTGTCATACCCCCCACACTCCTCTCCTGTACATGCGTACATGCTGCCCACTGTCATACCCTCCACACTACTTTCCTCTACATACTGCCCACTGTTATACCCTCCACACTACTCTTCTGTACATACTGCCCACTGTCATACCCTCCACACTACTCTCCTGTACATACTGGCCACTGTCATACCCTCCACACTCCTCTCCTATACATACTGCCCATTTTCATACCCTCCACACTCCTCTCCTGTACATACTGCTCACTGTCATATCCTCCACACTCCTCACCTGTACATACTGCTCACTGTTATACCCTCCACATTCCTCTCCTGTACATACTGGCCAGTGTCATACTCTCCACACTCATCTTCTTTACATACTGCTCACTTTCATACCCTCCACACTCCTCTCCTGTACATACTGCCCACTGTCATACCCTCCACACTCCTCTCCTGTACATACTGCTCACTGTCTTACCCTCCACATCGTCTCCTGTACATACTGCTCAGTATCAAACTGTCCACACTCCTCTCCTGTACACACTGCCCTCTGTCATACCCTCCACACTCCTCTTCTGTACATACTGCCCACTGTCATACCCTCCACACTCCTCTCCTGTACATACTGCCCTCTGTTATACCCTCCACACTTCTCTACTATACATAGTGCCCGCTGTCATACCCTCCACACTCCTCTCCTATACATAGTGCACACTGTCATACCCTCCACACCTCTCTCCTATACATAGTGCCCACTGTCATATCCTCCACACTTCTCTCCTGTACATAGTGCCTGCTGTCATAACCTCCACATTCCTCTCCTGTACATGCTGCTCACTGTCATACCCTCCACACTCCTCTCCTGTACATACTGCTCACTGTCATACCCTCCACATTCCTCTCCTGTACATACTGGCCACTGTCATACTCTCCACACTCATCTTCTTTACATACTGCTCACTTTCATACCCTCCACACTCCTCTCCTGTACATACTGCCCACTGTCATACCCTCCACACTCCTCTCCTGTACATACTGCTCACTGTCTTACCCTCCACATCGTCTCCTGTACATACTGCTCAGTATCAAACTGTCCACACTCCTCTCCTGTACACACTGCCCTCTGTCATACCCTCCACACTCCTCTTCTGTACATACTGCCCACTGTCATACCCACCACACTCTTCTCTTGTACATACTGCCCACTGTCATACCCTCCACACTCCTCTCCTGTACATAGTGCCTACTGCCATATCCTCCACACTCCTCTCCTGTACCCAGTGCCCATTGTTATACCCTCCACATTTCTCTCCTTCACCTGCACATGCTTCCCACTTTTATCCCACCAAAATCCTCAGCACCAGGCCCATGATGTTCTTAAAGTGGAGGGCCACCCTGAAAAAAAAATTCACCAAAAATCCTAAAATAAATAAAAAAAAAAACATTTGAAAAAAATAAAATTTAAACTTCCCTAAACCCTTGTTGCTAGGCAGTCTTCCTAATCTGCCTCTTCCTTTTCCGCGGCGTGTTCAGCTCCTCGGTGAGCGGCCCCATTGTCTTCTGGGAACTGCGTGTGTTCCCAGAACACCACGGGGCCATTCACAGAGCGCCGCTCACGCGTGCACAATAGGTAACTGGCAGTGAAGCCACAAGGCTCCACTGCCTGTTTCCCTTACCTAGGATGGCGGTGCCGGGACCCGCTCATCTGCAGCTGCAAGACTGCATCGTAGTTGGGTTTCCACTTTGAGGTAAGACATGTTACCGCAACACAAAAGCATAAATCTGGCCTAAAGCATGTGCCTTAGTTATCTCTTTATGCAAACTGACCCAGCTTTGTCTAATGTCAAATAGGAATCAGCTATAGGCTTTCCATTTAAAGGCATTATAATCCATCCTACCTACACCTTGTGTTTTTTATCTGCACAGGATGTGCATTTATTTTGTAGTTTCATTGTGTCATTTGGTTCCATGTATGCACAGCCTGTAGTAGAGTAAATCTTAGCATTCCTGTGTCAGCAGTTTCTGTTTGTGTTCAAATATTAGCATGTAGTAGAGCTGCATGATTAATTATTAAAGAATCAAGATCACAATTCTACCCCCCTCGCGATCTTGACACAGCATTTTCAGTGCAGAGAGTTCTCTGCTCAAGCCAACAGCTGTCAAAGAAAACAAACAAAAAAAAAAAAAACCAGGCACCGCTCAGGCGAGATAAAGAGAAACATTCTAACATTTTGTTCTTTAGATCAAAGGAATGAACGTCTGTCTGTAGATGAGGGCAGTTTAACTACTTAAGGACTGGGCCTATTTGGTGTTTACTTGGTGTTTACAAGTTAAAATCACAATTTTTTTTGCTAGAAAATTACTTAGAACCCCCAAACATATTATATATATATATATATATATATATACATATATATTATATATATATATATATACATATATTTTTTTTCTGACATCCTGGAGAATAAAATGACGGTCGTTGCAATATTTTATGTCACACTGTATTTGCGCAACGGTCTTACAAGCGCAAATTTTTTTTAAAAATACACTTTTTTTAATTAAAAAATAAAAGACAGCAGTAAAGTTAGCCCAAATTTTTTTTTTATATTGTGAAAGATGATGTTACGCTGAGTAAATTTATACCCAACATGTCACGGTTCAAAATTGTGCCCGCTCGTGGAATGGCGACAAACTTTGACCCTGAAAAATCTCCATAGGCGGATTCATACATTTCTACAGGTTACCAATTTCGTGTTACTCTCGCTCTAACGATCGCGGCGATACCTCACATGTGTGGTTTGAACACCGTTTTCATATGCGGGCGTGACTTATGTATGCGTTCGCTTCTGCGTGCGAGCTCGGCGGGACGGGGCGCGTAAAATATTTTTTTTTCCTATTTATTTTACTTTTTTTTTTTACACTGTCCTTTTTTAAAAAAAAAAAAATTGGGTCACTTTTATTCCTATTACAAGGGATGTAAACATCCCTTGTAATAGAAAAAAAGCATGACAGGACCTCTTTAATGTGAGATCTGGGGTCAAAAAGACCTCAGATCTCATATTTACACTAAAATGCAATAAAATAAACAAAAAAAATAAAATATATTCCTCTTTAAGACCATTGGGCGGAAGTGACATTTGACGTCACTTCCACCATCCAATGGTATGGAGCTGAGTGGGGGCCATCTTTCCCTCACTTGGCTCCAGGCTGTTGAGGGGAGAGGACCCAATTGTCTCTGCCGCTACCGACGGCTCAGGTAAGTGGCGGAGACGACCGGAGTGCGGCGGGTAGGGGGCCCCCTCCTGTCCCTGATGAAAGTGATATCGCGGCGGCCGCAGCTCCCCACATTGTCAGCAATGAGTGCCCACCAGTGCCTCCGATCAGTGCCCATCAGTTCCACCTATCAGTGCCCACCAGTGCCACCCATCAGTGCCGCCTATCAGTGCTCATCAGTGCCACATATCAGTGCCCATAGGTGCGGCATATTTGTGCCTCCTCATCAGTGCCACCTAATCAGTGCCCATGAATGCTGCCTCATTAGTGCCCATAAGTGCTGCCTCATTAGTGCCCATCAGTGCCACCTCATCAGCGCCCATCAGCGAAGGAGAAAAATTACTTATTTACAAAATTTACTGACAGAAACTAAGAAAAACTTTTTTTTTTTCAAATTTTTGTGTTTTTTTGGAAAAAAAAACTGAAGTGATTAAATACCACCAAAAGAAAGTTCTATTTGTGTGAAGAAAATGATAAAAATGTCACATGGTTACAGTGTAGCGTGACCACGCAATTGTCATTCAAAGCGCTAAAAGCTAAAAAATGGGCTGGGCAGGAAGGGGGTGAAAGTGCCCGGTATTGAGGTGGTTAAACATAAAGCTTCAGCTCAGTCATAAATTTGGCAATAACACCAGTGCATGGGGTTGGATTCACCCAAAGCATTTAAATTGCCTCTCTGTCACATTCTATTTATGTAAAGGTCCTTTCTAGTTAAAACGAGTCTATTTGGGTTCCTCGCTATTTCACTGTCCTTGCTGGTAGATATCTAGCTGTAAATCACTGTGTGTTTTCTTCCATAGCAGTGTAATTACCACCTTGGTTACAGCTGAAAAATTCCACAGATTTAAACAGGTGTTTGTCTTTTTTTTTTTATTAGAAAAAGCTGATTGGTAATGTACTAAAAAGTCTGTTCACAACCCTAGTATCTTCCATGACTCTTCATGAAATTATGTGTACAAGATCAGATATGAACATGGACAAAACAGCTTTATGAAAGTGACCTGGTTTGTGTCATGCATTATTTATTGAACTTTTCATACAATTGCAACACTGTTCCTAGTAAAGGTTGCTTTTCTCTTTTGATCCTTTTCAAAAAGAAACATGATGTAAAAGGAATACAAAGTGTTCAAAAATAAACGCTTTATTTAGCAAATTCCAATAATTTGTTTCAATAACATCATTTTCAAGGAAAAAGCAAGGGAAAAAAAAAAAGTTTTTATCCTATAATGGCTTAATCTTCTAATTCAGGCATGGGCAATTCATTTTCCCAAGGGGCCACATGAGAAACTGGGACTGTTGTGGAGGACCAAAGCAAAGTTAATTGTGTAGTAAAAAATATTTTGTTTAGGGGCGGTTCATACCATAATAACGCAGTCCAGATGCGTTTCTGCAAGTGCGTTTTTTATGCGTTTGTTTGATGTGTTCCGGTGCATTTTCGAGGCGTTCCAGTGTATTTTTTCCCCTCTTTTTTTTTCTTCATCTTAAATAAGGTCATGTGTGGTCTGGTGCATTTTAGGAGCGTTTAGGTGCAGTCTGGTTTGTTTTTTATGCATTTTACCATGTTCCAGTACAGTTCAGTGCAGAAAAAAATGCAGCATGTTCCACTTTTTTTTCTGGAACTGTAATGTACTGGAATGGACCATGTTGGTGTGAACTATACCACTGGAAACCATATAACCTACTATCCATGTGTTCTTGATGCAGAAAAAAAGACGCACTGGACTGCATGTGGTGTGAACCGACCCTTAATCAGCAGCCTTAGGTGAAAAACATTGGACTGGGAAGGTCAGTAAGTATGTAACCATAAAGAAAACAAAAAATGGCACTGGGAATAATAGATACAACTGCTCATGAAATAGTGTGCACACTCACAAGTATTAGAAGCAGTAGAGAAGAAATGTCTTCTGCTGGTCACAATGTTGGTGTAGAGCAGGCCAGCAAAAGCAGCGAGGGAGTCGACAGGCCCAGGGGTTGACTAAAGTGGTTGTGAAGGCTAAAGATTTTTTACCTTCGTGCATTCTTTGCATGAAGTTAGAAACCTTCAGGTGCAGCTCCCCTGACAGCCCCCCTAATACCTGAGCCTGATCCAGCGATGTGCACAACAGCTGAAGTTCTCTCTGGACTCTCTCTCCTGATTGGCTGAGACACAGCAGCGGGAGCCAATGTCAATCACAGCCAGTGGGGACGGAGTGGTGGGCAGGACTGAGCCCCACTCTGTGTGTCCCATAGATACTTAGAGGCAGCTCGGGAGTGAGCACACACCAGTGCCCCCAGAGCGAGCAGCTTGCTCTGGGGGCACTTGGCAAGGGGGAAGGGCCAGAAGTGCCGACAGGGGACCCGGGAAGAGGAGGATTGGGGCTGCCCTGTGCAAAACCATTACACAGAGCAGGTAAGTATGATGTGTTAATTTTTTTTTTAAAGAAAAAAAAAACAAGGCTTTAGAACCATTTTAACTGATCTTCTGTTCTGAGTCCCAATGTGAGACTGGCAGGCTCAGGGGGATGGCCTGCAAGCAATGTGACTGGAAGGAGAGAGCCTGAGATAGATAAAGCAAGGATTTCTGCAGATCCTGACCTGTGTGAAGAACAGGTGCTCGGCTCCTGGGTTTTGCAGTGTGCAGGCACCAGTAGCGGGATAAGGGGTCGGCAGAACGGGTTGGATTTGTGTTGGAAGGAGTAATTGGGGGGTGGGGGTAAGTATTGTTCTAGGAGGCAATATTTGGTGGGGGAGGGGTGCCTTAGCGGGGGGTGAAGAGAGGTGATTTAGGGGGATTTGTGTAGGGATGGAGGAAGAAGATTTGTGCTTGGAGGGGGGAATTTGCTGGGAATGGGGGTTTTGATGTGTGTGTGTGTGTGTGTGTGTGGGGGGGGGGGGGTAGATGTGTACTAGGAGGGGAAATTTTAGGGGTAAAGGATTTGTGCTAGGAGGGGTGAATTTTTTTTTTTTTTGCAGGGGGGGGGGGCATTTGGGGAATGGGGGGGCAAAACATTTGTGCTGAAAGGGGGGATTTCAGCAGGGGGTAGATTTGTACTGGGAGGAGGGGGAATTTATGTTTAGGGGGTAATTAGTGCTCAATGTTTTTGTGGGGGATTTTTGCTGACACGTAATGCTCATATATAATCTGGAGAAGGAGGGTGGGTGGCGCAGTTTGACATGTTTGTCCTGGGCTCTAGATGACCTTGTCCCGGCATTAACACTGGTAGAACTTGGCCGGGTAGCAGAGTGGCGGGAGAGCATCGGGGACATCTCCTAGCCAATGTTCTAACAACAGAACTAAGCCTCCCTGCTGTACTGATCAGGCTCTCTCCTTCCAGTTCTTGCAGCTCTCCACATGGACATCTGTCAGTGTACCTCTCTCAGCCTGGCAGCTTCCTCAGCAGATTCCTCAGCAATGGCTAGAGGTGAAGCGCATTGCCATTACTGAACCAGGACATGGCTGCCTATTCACAGTGACAGTAGAATGTGAATCACATGATTGAAACCCTTGGCAGATAAACAGTTTGTAAGGCATTTCAGTTTAACAATGTAACTATGGAAATTACAGAAATCTAATTCAAGCAGAAGTCAGGCCCTGAACAAATCCAACATTTTCACATCAGATTTTACATGTAACATAAAATAAACAATAGGTAAGCCGCAAATCCTCATCTAGAATGTTATCTAAATTTAGTCTAAATATATAGCCCCGCTTCATGTTTCTGAACTTGGTCTCCAGTAATTAGTTTATATTTTCCATCACTTTTCAAAGAATCCCAGGTAAAAAAAGATGTTCTACTTTTAAGCTGAAATAGTTAACCTGGAAGCCCATACAATGTGCACTTTTGGCCAATGAGTTCTAGAGATGAGCGCCCTGGTAGGGAGTCCAGAGTATCTTTTAGGCAATCCTTGAAAACCCTTCTCTTCAGAGAATCCTATCCTGCGTCCACCTAACTGTACTTTTATTGTCTCCATCAGCTCGATCCCCCACATTTATTACCTTTTGTATCACTTGACCCTCTGTTTTAGATTGTAAGCTCTAACGAGCAGGGCCCTCTGATTCCTCCTGTATTGAATTGTATTGCAACTGTACTGTCTGTCCTCATTTTGTAAAGTGCTGCGCAAACTGTTGGCGCTATAGAGATCCTGTATAATAATAATCTCAGGATAAGCTAAACACGTCATTGGTGGAAAAAAATAAACCAATATTTGAACAGATTACTGGAAAAAAAAACTTCAAAGCCAGATCACATTTTTCAAAGAAGTAAAGAATAGGGATAAGCCGAATACCCCCCAGTTCAGTTTGCGGCAGAACATGCGAACAAGCAAAAAATTTGTTCGAACACGTGAACACCATTAAAGTCTATGGGACACGAACATGAAAAATCAAAAGTGCTAGATTTAAAGGCTTATATGCAAGTTATTGCCATAAAAAGTGCTTGGGGACCCGGGTCCTGCCCCAGGGGACATGTATCAATGCAAAAAAAAAGGTTTAAAAACTAACGTTTTTTCGGGAGCAGTGATTTTAATAATACTTAAAGTGAAACAATACAAATTAAATAATCCTTCAAATATCGTGCCTGGGGGTGTCTATAGTATGCCTGTAAAGTGGCGCAGTTTTCCCATGTTTAGAAAAATACCACAGCAAAATTACATTTCTAAAGGAATTTAAAACTGATCGCAGCTATAATGTATTGTCGGGTCCCGGCAATATAGATGAAAATTGAAAAAAACAGCATGGATTCCCCCCCCCCCCCAGTCCATTATCAGGCCCTTTGGGTCTGGTATGGATATTAAGGGGAACCCCGCCCCCAAATTAAAAAAAAATGTTGTGGGGTCCCCCAGGCTCTATATACTCTGAACAGCAGTATATATACTATACGGCCTGCCCTATCTACTCTGCAGAAAATTGGGCCTTAGGTGTTGGTGGTACCAGAACACTGTAAGCCCTCACAGTTACTCTTGGTGAGCAGAGGAACAGGCCCTGCTGTGAAATACTATATCAAAAATTGTAATTACATGCCCCTGTTAAACAGGGGTAAAAAAATTGGGCCTTTGGTGGTGGTGGTGGTACCAGAACACTGTAAGCCCTCACAGTTAATCTTGTTGGATGCAGGAACGGGCCCTGCTGTGAAATATTATATCAAGATTTGGAATAACAAGCCCCTGTTAAACATGGGGAAAGGTTGCGAGCACTGAACTTATTCTCTCTGGAGAAGAGACGCTTGAGAGGGGATATGATTTCAATTTATAAATACCGTACTGGTGACCCGCAATAGGGATAAAACTTTTTTGCGGAAGGGAGTTTAACAAGACTTGTGGCCACTCATTAAAATTAGAAGAAAAGAGGTTTAACCTTAAACTACGTAGAGGGTTCTTTACTGTGAGAGCGGCAATGATGTGAAATTCCCTTCCACAGGCCGTGGTCTCAGCGGGGAGCATCGATAGTTTCAAAAAACTATTAGATAAGCACTATTAGATAAGCGACCACAACATACAGGGATATACAATGTAATACTGACATATAAGCACATACATAGGTTGGACTTGATGGACTTGTGTCTTTTTTCAACCTCGCCTACTATGTAACTATGTAATGGACACACAGAGCAGCGGCTCGGCTTGGGTAGCAAGCTGCTTGTTATGGGGCAGGAGGGAGGGGCTAGGAGCTCCGACGAGGGACCCGACAAGAGTAGGATCAGGGCCACACTGTGCAAAACCACTTCACAGTGCAGGTAAGTATGACATGTTTGTTATTTTTAAACAAAAAAAAGACTTTAGTATCACTTTAAATGAGCTTACATTTTCAGACATTTCAGGTTCTAAACTATTATAAAATGTACCCAAAAGTAATTCTCGAATGTTTGTATTTTATATTCTTGCTGTGTTACAATGATTGATATGTGAATTTGTAAGCTCTTTTTAGAGTCAAATATATTTTTATTGCGTTTAACAGGGTGAAACAATACAATGTACATTACAACTGGATGTTCAATACAGGGGTAGTACAAAACATAGTAGGTATATTTTTGAATATAAACCGATGAAATTTATATATATAACCATATGCTAGTATGGGTCGGTTAGCCCGCCATGTATTGCAGAACATCTGGTGGAGAAAAAAAATTAGAACCTCCAGGTCTAAGTCATTATAACATAAGATTGAGGGGAGAAGAAAGAAGGGGGAGAAATCAAAAGGTCTGGAAGTAGTAGGGGGGGAGGGGATGTTAGGGGGATGAGCAGACCTTGGTGCAACATGCCGGGGGGTCAAGGGGACAGGATATAGTTAGTTCAGTTAAGGGGGGTCAATAGGGTTTTCAGGGCATCAGAGGCAGAGTATTCGATCCAGATGAGCCACAGAGTTTTAAATTTATCGAAGGTATCATTGTCTAAGGCTATCATCTCTTCCATACGCATGATGTCATTGACCACTGAAACCCAGGAGGACAGGGGAGGTGTGGTAGTGGTTTTCCAAAAAAGGGGTATAAGTTGTCTGGTCGCCAATAGGAAAAATCGGAGCAGAGTACGTTTTTGCGAGGGTATGGAGCCCAGGAGCATAGACAATAGAGCTACCTCTGGTGTGGGTGTTGTTGGTCGATCGTACAAGCTACTGTAGATGGTGAAAACCTGGGACCAGAGGGGTTGAATGGCTCTACACTCCCACCATATGTGGAGATAGCTTCCCTCTGTGTCCCCGCATCTCCAACATGAAGTGGGGGTAGAGGGTAGGATTCTATGGAGTGATTGCGGGTCCTTGTACCACCTAGATAAGAGTTTAACGTTCTTCTCTTGTGTGTAACAAGAGATGGAGGATTTATGCGTGAAGTGGAATGACTTTTGCCAGTCAGCCAGAGAGAGATCCCTTCAAAGGTCTGCGGCAGTGAGTGTTGTAATTTGTAAATGGTGGAGAGTAGATGTTTGGGTGTTTCTGAGAGAGTGCACAGCTGTTCGTAGCCCGTTAAGGGCCTGTGTATTTGAGAAGATGAGAATAGGTCCGAATAGAAGGAAGATATGCAGGGAGCTGTAAGCCAGTTACCCTGTTCTCCTGGTACAATGGGTGTGCCCAAGGATGGGTGTATAGATGAGCTTGCTATAGGCCATGTAGAACGGAGATATGGGCCCACCGTGTTGGATCCCATACCCTGGGGGAGGGTAGGGTGGTCAAATAGTGAAGTGAGTGGTGAAGGGTCTGTGGATAATAGCAATGACAGTCCCTTTTTTGTACCATAGGTGTAGTGCTGCAACTGTTAACTGGGAGGAATTTGATAGGAGGAACAGTTTTTGTCCATATCCCCATAGCAAAGCCCAGAGGTTGGGGGTGGAGAGATCTTGTTCTATAATGGTGGATGCCTTGGGGAAGGGTCGGGGGAACCATTCCAGGATCCTGGAGAGTATGACAGCCCTGTGGTACAATTTAAAGTCCGGGAGACCTGCTCCGCCTCGTATTTTGGGGTGTGTTAACAAGGTATGGCGGATACGGGACATCCCTTGGGGCCAGATAAAGTGTATGGACACGGTTCTTAGGGAGTTAAAGAATTGTTTAGGGACTGTCTGGAATAAGTAAAGTAATTTGGGAAGGGTGTCCATTTTGAGTGTGTTAATGCGGCCAAACCAGGGCAATGGTGTCGTGTTCCAAGTGTTTAGTTCCTTCCAGAGTTGGGATAGTAAAGGGAGATAGTTGAGGTCAGGTTATATAGATCTGATAAGTTGGATGGGATTGTGATTCCAAGGTAGTAAATGCCCTTGGATCCCAACTAGAATGGGAAATTGGTCTGTACTTGAGTAAGGGTAGTGGGTGGTAAGGATATATTGAGGGCCTCTGTCTTGGACATATTAAGTTTAAAATGACTAAGTTCTCCAAATCTATGGAATTCCTGCATCATAGTGTAAGCTCTTTTTACACTGAATGACTGTGGAGAGATAGAACATGTTTCCTGATCATTGGATTCTGTTTCAGAAAGCCTATTGAGAAAGCTCAGAGCTTGCTGAGAAAGAGTAAAGCACAATAAAGCTCAGTATACACATACAGTACATGTGAACTCATCTCTGTTCAACAGTAACAGTCTAAGGACCAGCTCTTGTCCAGTGGTCAGCGTGGTTTGTTAAAGGAAGTTGGAAAATAACAGACTTACTGGCTGAAACACCAGGTGAAAGAAAAAAAAGCCCCCCCAAAAAAGAAAACAGATGCAACCATCATAGCTTAGGATTGATAAGCTGCAATATAATACATTTTTATTTTTATTTTTGGATCTAATACCACTTTAAAACTGAACTCTGGGATAAGTCAAAACTGTCTAAATACAAGGAACATCTATATTCTTACCTGAATCTTGGTGTGCTTTGTGTAATTCTTCTTACTTGTGCAGTAATACAGTATGAAACTTTGCCTCTTAGGAACTTCCTGTAATAAAAACCAGTCACCTCAGCTCTCTCTACTTGTGCAGGGTGACTGGTCTTTTATCTGCACCCTCCCGTATTGTTTTGCAAGCAGCCTGCAGAGGGTCCCTCCCACAATTATAGTTATACTATTTGTGACTAATGAGGCATGCATTCAAAACCACTTCGACCCCCACGACGTACAGGTAGGTTGATGGACTTTGAGTGGTTATACCGGAATGACACCTACAGCTGCAGGCCTCATCCTGCTATTTTTTTTTAGCTGGCTTACTTGTAAAAACTATCCTAGTGGCTAATTAGGCACTGGATTGCTTTTACAAGAGGCGGAGGGGATGTTCCCCCCCTCCCGCCACCTTCCACTGCTCCATTGGGAGACCCGAATGTGGCTGACCATAGACCTGAATGGGGACTGGAACTGCCCTGATCATAGTTACATCGTTAGTCTTGTTGAAAAAAGTGCATCCAGTTCAACCAATAAAAGGTAAAAAAATTAATTATACAATTCTATATACACAATCCTATCCCCACAGTTGATACATAGAGGGCAAAAGACCCCAGCAAAGCACGATCCAATTCTCTCCAGTGGGAGAAAAAAATCCTTCCTGAACCCTTGAGAGGCAATCAGATATTCACTGGGTCAACTTTACCTTGAAAAGTTAGTATCCAGTTATATTATGTACATTTAGGAAAGAATTCAGGCCTTTCTACTGAGCTGGACAGAACCAGCTCCTGAGGGAGTCTATTCCACATTTTCATAGCTCTTCCTGGGAAGAAACCTTTCCATATTTCTTCTGACATAAAGAGTGCCCCCTTGTCCTCTGATGGCCATAAAGTGAATAACTCAACACTAAGTTCACTATATGGACCAATTATATATTTATACATATTGATCATTCCCCCCCTTAATCTCTTCTCAAGAATAAATTCAGTTCCTCTAATCTTGCTCATGTATGATTCATGCATACTCCTAGCCCCCCCCCCCCCCCCCAAGTGCATAACTTTACATTTATTAAAGTGGATGTAAACCCACTCTCATCCTTTCTAAACTACTGCCATAGGGGTTATCTATAAGGATATACATGCCTCCTGCATGTATCTTTACCTGTCAAATGTCTCCCCTCTGTCTGTTATGAGACTCGAAAAACTGCAGATTCTGGTGGGTGGAGTCGTGATGTCAGTAGACTCCCCGCCCACCTCTACACTTCCCTTGTCAACATGAATTTTCTCCTGTGTATTTCTTACACTGAACTTCTGCTATGATCACTAATATCCAGTCAAAACCCAGAAAAGTCACCACATGACTTCAGCATGCC
Source organism: Aquarana catesbeiana (assembly GCF_042186555.1). Taxonomy (NCBI): domain Eukaryota; kingdom Metazoa; phylum Chordata; class Amphibia; order Anura; family Ranidae; genus Aquarana; species Aquarana catesbeiana. The sequence goes on from NC_133326.1 coordinate 124,442,667, forward strand.
CAATCATGCTGAGGTGTGGAGCAGCCAATCCTGGGAGAGCTGGAGAAAACAGGAGGAGGGGATGAGAATTACACATAATGCCTCTCTAAGGCTCATGCATGAGATATGTAAATCACCTGTCACTCACAGCAAGGGGGGAAGAACTGACTCCTATTTCTCTGTCTGTCAGTTTTCCCACTGAAAAAAGATAAGAGGATTGCTCAGAGCTGGATTAACTCTTTGTGGCAAGACTGGGCACATATAATATGAAATCATATACTGTACAAGTTACAAGCCTTAATTAAAAATTTTTTTCACGTTTACATCTTTACACTTTAACATTAAACCTCATTTGCCACAGTTTCCCAGTTAAACAGTGCATTGAGGTTGGCTTGTAAGTTGGAGACATCCTGTAAGGACGTTATTCCATTACATAACTTGGTGTCATCTACAAAGACTGAAATTGTACTTTTAATCCCAGACCCTATATTATTTATAATTGTTTTAAATAGGAAGGGACCCAACACTGAACCTTGTCCAAGCTTGTAGACTTTACTTTACACATTAGCTGTGTGTAGGGAACTGTGTCAAATGCTTTTGCAAAATCCAAGTACACCACGTCCACCGCCACCCCTCTGTTTAAGGTTTTACTTACCACTTCATAAAAAGAAATCAGATTTGTTTGACAACTTCTGTCTTTCATGACTCCATGCTGTCTGTTGCTTAGAATATTTTCTTCCAGCAAGAATTCATCTATCCAGTATCTTCCCAACTATAGAAGTTAAACTAACAGGTCTAAAGTTACTTGGTAAAGACTTTGATCCCTTTTTAAATATAATATAGGCACCACTTTGGCCTTATGCCAATCCAGTGGTACTATGACAGTCATTAACCGCTTGCCGACTGCCTCACGCAGATATACTGTGGCAGAAGGGCACGTACAGGCAGAATCACGTATCTGTACGTTGTCCTTCAAGAGGCGGCCTGTGGGCGCACGCACCCACGGCAAGCTCCGTGAGTCGGGTCGCGGGTCCCGCGGACTCGATGTCTCACAGGAGGAAGAATGGGGAGATGATAATGTAAACAAGCATCTCCCCGTTCTGCCTAGTGACAGTGTCACTGATCTCTGCTCCCTGTGATCGGGAGCAGAGATCTGTGACGTGCCACACACAGCCCCCCCCCCATAGTTAGAAACACTCCCCAGGATATACTTAACCCCTACACTGCCACCTAGTGGTTAACCCCTTCACTGCCAGTGTCATTTACACAGGAATCAGTGCATTTATATAGCACTGATTGCTGTAAAAAAGACAATGGTCCCAAAAATGTGTAAAAAATGTCCGATGTGTCCGCCATAATGTCGCAGTCAATAATAAAAATCGATGATCGCCACCATTACTAGTAAAAAAAATATATTAATAAAAATGCCATAAAACTATCCCCTATTTTGTAAACTCTATAACTTTTGCGCAAACCAATCAATAAACACTTATAGCGATTTTTTTTACCAAAAATATGTAGAAGAATACATATCGGCCCAAACTGAGGAAAAAAAAAATGTTTTTTTATATATTTTTGGGGGATATTTATTATAGCAAAATGTAAAAAATAATGCCTTTTTTTCAAAATTGTCGCTCTTTTTTTGTTTATAGCGCAAAAAAAGTAAAACCACAGGAGTGATCAAATACCACCAAAAGAAAGCTCTATTTGTGGGGAAAAAAAGATGTCAATTTTGTTTGGGAGCCACTTCGCATGACCGCGCAATTGTCAGTTAAAGCAACGCAGTGCCGAATCGCAAAAAGTGCTCTGGTCAGGAAGGGGGTAAATTCTTCCGGGGCTGAGGTGGTTAAAGAGTCCCAAAAAATTAGAAACAATGGCTTTGAAATGACAAAGTTCAATTCTTTTAGGATCTGTGCATGTAAGTTATCTGGTCCAGGGTGCTTTATCCACCTTTATTTTGTCTAAATATATCTGGACCATATCAATTTTGAGTCATTGTGGATCATTTGGGGCTGTGTCAATACCATCCCCATTATGGACATGAGCTCCCCCATGCTCCTTTGTATACACGGAGCTGAAGAAATTATTTGATAAATTTGCCTTCTCTTTGTCCCCAGTCACCCACTCTAGTTTTTTTTTTTTTTTGTAAAAGGCACACATGCTCAAACCGGACCTTTTTACTATTAAAATATGTAAACGATTTTTTGGGGTTTGTCCTACTATCTTTTGCAATCTGTTGTTCATTTTGAATTTTTGCAGCCTTGATTTCCTTTTTACATTTTCTGATATATTCTTTGTAACATTTAAACGATGATAGTGTTCTTGTGTTCTTTCATTTTATATTTTTTTAAAAGCTATTTTCTTATTATTTATAGCTTATAACTTTGGCCGTGAGCCACATAGTTTTTATTTTTTTAGCCTTTTAAACTTATTGCCCATGGGAATTACCGTATTTATCAGCGTATAACACGCACCTTCAATTTAAGAGGGAAGTTTCAGGGGAAAAAACGTTTTTTTTCTTTTTTAAATAAACCACTTTGAAGCAAAATAATGGTCAGTGCCCATCAATGCAGCCTGATTAGTGCCCATCTGCAACCTCAATGCAGCCTGATTAGTGCCCATCTGCAACCTCAATGCAGCCTGATTAGTGCCCATCTGCAGCTTAAATGCAGCCTAATCTGTTCCCATCTGCAGCTTAAATGCAGCCTGATCTGTGCCCATCTGCAGCCTGATCTGTGCCCATCTGCAGCCTGATCTGCGCCCATCTGCAGCCCATCTCCCATCAATGCAGCTGCCTGATTAATGCCCATCTGCAGGCTCACCATCTCTCATCAATGCAGTGCAGGAAATCACCGAGCCGTCACCTCCTGTTTACTCGGCTCTCAGAGGCACATACACAGTCCCGCCATCGGCATTGGACCAGCTTCTGTGATAGACAGAACACTGGTCCAATGCCGGTGATGGAGGCGGGACTGTGTGTGTGACGTCACAGCCAAGTAAACAGGAAATGATGGCTCTGTGAATTCCGGTGGTGCTTGTCCACCTCCTTCCCCTCCGAGGTACACTATCGGCGTATAACACGCACCCATGATTTGCCCCCTATTTTCAGGGGGGAAAAAATTGCGTGTTATATGCCGATAAATATGGATCTCTCAGTGAAGAGGACCTGCCACTGCCTATTGCTATTGCAAAGGATATTTACATAAATGGGACAGTGTAAAAAGTAAAAAATAATATTAAAAAATTTAAAGCGCCCCTTTCCCCCTAAAGACGAACGCACGCATCGGCCCCACGTGTATAGGTAAACAGCGATCACATCACATATGTGAGGTATCACCACGAATATAAGATCCAGAGCAATATGTCTAGCCCCAGACTTCCTTTGTATATCTAAAGTAGTAACCTGTAAAGCATTTGCTAAAGTGTTGCCAATGGATAATAATATTTATGTAGTTTGTTACCATTGATCTGGTATATGTGCAGTTTTAAAGCATGACAAGTTTGGTATCTATTTACTCAGCGTTACATCATCCTTTATATTTTACTAAACAATTTGGTATTATATTGTGTTTTTGTACATTAGAATTCATTAACGTGTATTTTTCAAAAAACATTGAGTTTGAAAAACTGCTGCGCAAATACCGTGTGACATAAAAAGTTGCAGCACTCACCATTTTATTCTCTAGGGCCTCTGCTTAAAAAAAATATGTAATGTTTGGGGGTCCTAAGTAATTTTCTAGCAAAAAATACTGAATTTCACATGTAAACACAAAGTATCAGGAAAGGCCTGGTCTTCAAGTGTTTTAAAGGAGAAGTACAGCTAAAGATCATTTGGCTGTACTTCTCCTGTGGATCACAGGAGTGCAGTCCGTTCTGCACACCTGTGACCCCTTTTATAGCTGACAGTGGGCTGAAGTCCGCTGTCAGCTGATGCCACAGAGCAGGTCCAGGCTCGGGCAAGATCGCGATGATGAAGTCGGGATCTGCCCACATGCCTGCACCAGCACCCGGCTCAGCCTCTCAGTGAGCTGCAGTTAGTTAGGATAGGTGTTTGGTGGGGTTGGCAGTTTCAAAGCTAGTTAGGGATGACCTTGAATTACACATTAGATTGAAGTTTATGTGTCCAGCTTCATCTACCAGACACATTGGCAGAAATGTAAAGTTCTTGTTCTTGTTTGTGGCCATGTTGCACTCACAATATATTGGGGAGGGGGGGTTGATTTCCAGTTTTATTTCTTTATTAGCTGATTGTGTAATTAAAATGATTCTATATAAGTATGATCAACTATTTTCTATAATAGCTACTTTCCTCCTGCTAACAAACTAACTCCAAGGTTTTTATTTAGACCAGAGTTCTTCTTTAACTATTGTGGTAATGAGTGATCTCCAATATGATAAGCTGATCTCACCCTTCCCTGTGACTTCTGTAGCCAGGATAAATTCAGGATGTGAAAATAATGTGTCCCCTGGCTGTCCCCTTGTCAGTCTCTTCTATCTCCTCTGTGTATTAATAGGTAGCAGTTGTTCATACCAAGTTAGGTAAAAGAGACTAAATCACATCCACTTTACCAGGAAGCAGCTTATGGATTTCAATGACAAAATGGTTACTACAGTGTTTAGTTAGTAACCAATTTCCAAATCCCAAAAGGATTATGGGTATCCTAATATAGTAGCACTGCTATGAGTGGTATGTAGGTTACATAAGCTGACATGGCAGGGTTATCATGTGTCTGCGCTGGACACAGCATCAGCATTTTGGCTCACAACTGCTGCTGAGTTTGGGTCTTGGAGAAGTACAAACTTACTACATGCACATTTTGCATATGTAAAGAAAATGGCTCGGGTCACAAAATGAAAAAGCCACGTGAAACTTCTGGTGCAGAGGGATGATCAGAAACAAATCTCAATCAAATGGGTTCCTTGCTAAAAATACTTATTGTAAAGAGACTGCGTTGTGAAAAAACAAAAAGCAAATGGCTGAAGGTACACTATAGTACCAAAAGTATTGTGACACCTGCCTTTACACATACATTAACTTTAATGGCATCCCAGTCTTAGTCCGTAGGGTTCAATATTGAGTTGGCCACCCTTTGTAGCTATAACAGCTTCAACTCTTCTGGGGAGGCTGTCCACAAGGTTTAGGAGTGTGTCTATGGGAATGTTTGACCATTCTTCCAGAAGCGCATTTGTGAGGTCAGGCACTGATGTGGACGAGAATGCCTGGCTCGCAGACTCCAATCTAATTTATCCCAAAGGTGTTCTATCAGGTTGAGGTCAGGACTCTGTGCAGGCCAGTCAATTCCATCCACCCCAAACTTGCTCATCCATGTCTTTATGGACCTTGCTTTGTGCACTGGTCCAAATCATTTGGTGGAGGGGGAATTATGGTGTGGGGTTGTTTTTCAGGGGTTGGGCATGGCCCCAGTGAAGGGAACTCTTAAGGCGTCAGAATAACAAAACATTTTGGACAATTTCATGCTCCCAACTTTGTGGGAACAGATTGGGGATGGCCCCTTTCTGTTCCAACATGACTGCGCACCAGTGCACAAAACATGGTCCATAAAGACATGGATGAGCGAGTTTGGGGTGGAAGAACTTCACTGGCCTGCACAGAGTCCGGACCTCAGCCAAATAAAACACCTTTGGGTTGATTTAGAGTGGAGACTGCAAGCCAGGCCTTCTTGTCCAACATCAGTGCCTGACCTCACAAATGCGCTTCTGAAAGAATGGTCAAACATTCCCATAGACACACTCCTAAACCTTGTGGACAGCCTTCCCAGAAGAGTTGAAGCTGTTATAGAACCCTACGGACTAAGTCTGGGATGCCATTAAAGTTCATGTGCATGTAAATGTAGGCATCCCAATACTTTTGGTAATATAGTATATGTACACAAGGCTTCATTCACACCGATGTAGATTGTGGACATGCGCAAAATCGCGCGTTCACAAACTGCGCAAAAAATTTTGCACTTGGGGGCCATTCACTGTTAAGGGCATCCCAAAAGTGACATGCAAGATGTGCATTTTTATGCATGGAAAGACACACAGTTGAAAAACATACTAAGCTTGAATCTCAGGCAGGGTTTCTTTACTGCATTTGTCATTCTAACAACAATTAATATGGCCTGTCAAACTGTGAACAGATTAAAGAATATGTAAATCCAACATTTCATATTCCTGATATGTGGCTACTGTACCATGTACTTGTATGGAACAGTATCCTGTTCTCTTTTTATTGCTTCCTTTATGTGAAATCCCTGGTGTTCCTGCCAGTTCCTTTGCGTTCCTATTAAATCTGACCACGTCAGGGCATGAGAGCACAACATTGTCAGTTCTCTAGTTATGCTGGGAACTCTTCCAATGATGAGGCTTGGCCTAACCCCCCCCCCCCCGCATAGCCATTCAATGGGAAGACCCGTGTACTGCTGTTTCTCCTCCCCTAGCTCTTATGCAGCTGAGATCAGAGGGTGTGTGCTCCCTTATAAAAGGGGAAAAAATATGTTTATAATGTTCTAAATGTATCTATACACAAATGTTTTGCCCTTCCCTTATATTTTAAACTGAATGGATTGTTTTATAAGTTGTGGCTTTACATATACTTTAACAAAGGACTCTTGCATACTGGATGGGCCTCTGCGCCTGTGTGAATTCTGCCAATTGGAGGCAGACTGTCTATACATTAAACCCAACCATATAAGCACAGCAATATAGTGTAATACATTCCAAACGTTTGTTTTACTTTACTGATTATATGGGTTGTACAACTCCAATTCCAAAAGTTGTGACATTGTATAAAATCTACATAAAAACAGAATACAATCATTTGCAAATCTCATAAAGCCATTTTTTTCCACAATAGAAAATAGAAAGCCTATTATATATTTACACTGAGAAAATGTACCATTTTAAGAATTTAAGTAAATTTGAAATTGATGGCAGCAACATAAAAAAAAAATGTTGGGCAACAAAAAGGTGGCAAAGTAAGTGGTGCTACAAGACAGAGCTGGAAGAACATTTTGCAACTAATTAGGTTAGTTGGCAACAGGCCAGTAATATGATTGGGTATAAAAAGAGCACCAGAGTCAGTGTCTCAGAAGTAAAGATGGGCAGAGGTTCACCAATCTGTAAAAAGCTGCGTCTAACAACTGACAAATTTAGAAAAATGTTCCTCAAGGTAAAATTGCAAAGACTTTAAATGTATCATCACCTACAGTACATATTATCATAAAAAGATTCTGAGAATCTGGAGAAATCTCTGTGCGCAAGGTACAAGGCAAACGGTGAAACACAATATTGGATGCCGTGATTTTCTGGCCCTCGGATGGCACTGCATTAAAAATAGGCATGATTCTGTGATGGACATCACTGCGGGGGGCTCAGGAATACTTCCAAAAATCACTGTCTGTGAACACAGTTCGCCGTGCCTTCCAATATTCAAGGTAAAACTCTATCATGGAAAGAAAAAGTCATACGTGACGCAGAAACGCTGCCATCTTCTCTGGGCCAAAGCTCATTTAAAAGAGTCTGTTGTAAAGTAGAAAACCATTCTGTAGTCAGACGAATCTAAATTTGACATTCTTTTTGGCAACCATGAGCACCGCATCCTCCGGACTAAAGAGGAGAGGGACCTTCTGAGTTGTTATCAGCATTAAGTTCAAAAGCCTGCATCTCGGATGGTATGGGGGTGCATTAGTGCCTATGGAATGGGCAGCTTGCACAATAATGCCAGCATGGCTTTACAATATTGAACTCATCTTTTGAAAAAGTCTTTCCCTTCCCAAAGTTTAGGAAAAAGATCTTCCTGGAAGGCACTGGTCACGTAGCCTTCCCAGAGGGCATCTGAGAGACTCTGGCTACATCACCAGAGCCTAATGCCCCGTACACACGAGCGGAATGTCCGACAGAAAAAGTCCAACGGGAGCTTTTCATAGTATATTCCGATCGTGTGTATGCCTCATCGGACTTTTTACGTTGAAAATTCTGACGGACCTAGAAAGAGAACTGTTCTAAAATGTTCTAAATATTTCCGACGGAACCAATTCCTATCGGGAAAACCGCTCGTCTGTATGCTGTTCCGACTTACCAAAAACGACACATGCTCTGAAGCAAGCACGAGACGGAAGCTATTGGCTACTGGCTATTGATCTTCCTTTTTCTAGTCCCGTCGTACGTGTTGTACATCACCGCGTTCTTGACAGTTGCACTTTGGTGTGATCGTGTGTAGGAAAGACAGTTTCAGCGGAATTCCATCGGAACTCCGTCGGAAAAACCTTCAGAGTTTATTCCGACGGGAAAAATGGTCATATGTACAGGGCATAAGAAGAATATTTTAAAGTTATGCCCCGTACACATGATCAGAAATTCCGCCAGCAAAAGTCGGATGTGAGCTTTTGGTCAGAAATTCCGACCGTGTGTATGCTTCACCGGACTTTTGCTGGCAGAATTCCAGCCAGCAAAAGATTGAGAGTCAGGTTCTCTATTTTTCAGTCGCAAAAAGTTCCTATCCGAAAATGTGTTCGTCTGTATGCAATTCGGACACGCAAAAAATCACGCATGCTTGGAAACAATTCGACGCATGCTCGGAAGCATTGAACTTAATTTTCTCAGCTCATCGTAGTGTTGTACGTCACCGCGTTCTTGACGGTCGAAAGTTCAGAGAAGTTTTGTGTGACCGTGTGTATGCAAGCCAAGCTTGAGCGGAATTCTTGGATGGTTTTTCAGACGGAAAATCCGCTCGTGTGTACGCAGCATAACTGTTAGATAATTTCACATTAGCATGCAGAGCTACATAAATATTGGCAAAAGTGGAGAAAGATCCTCTTTAACGGTCCACTTACCATAGCAGCCACTAGATAAAACAGATTCTGTAGCATTCTTTTCCTTAACCTCTTCCCGCCCAGCCTGGTTTAATTTAAGTAGGTCTTTAAGCCCAGGTGGTGGGATGGACTGCCCAATCACGTGACCATCATGACTGGTTGGCATAGTGATTACAGAATCGGGAGCCCGCCCCGTCAGCTCCCAATTATTACTGGAGTCTTTGACAGCTTAGTCGCTGCCCTGGGAACATTATTATTATACAGGATTTATATAGCGCCAACAGTTTACGCAGCGCTTTACAATATAAAAGGGAGACAATACAGTTATAATACAATAAAATACAAGAGGATTAAGAGGGCCCTGCTCAGAAGAGCTTACAATCTAATAGAGTGGGGCAGGTGGTACAAAAGGTTGTAACTGTGGGGAATGAGCTGTTGGAAGTGGTAGAAGATTAGTTGGAGACCTGATCGGCTTTCCTGAAGAGATGAGTTTTCAGGGATCGCCTGAAGGTAGCAAGAGTAGGGGATAGCCAGATAGGTTGAGGTAGGGAGTTCCAGAGGATGGGAGATGCTCTGGAGAAATCCTGGAGACGAGCATGGGAGGAGAAGATGAGAGAGCTTGAGAGCAGGAGGTCTTGAGAAGAGTGGAGAGGACGATTTGGGTGATATTTGGAGACCAGATTGGTGATGTAGCCCAGGGCAGAGCTGTGAATGGCTTTGTATGCTGTGGTTAGTATTTTGAATTTATTTCGCTGGGTGATTGGGAGCCAGTGTAGGAATTGGAGGAGAGGGTTGGCAGACACTGAGCGGTTGGTAAGGTGTATAAGTCTAGCAGCAGCATTCATGATAGACTGAAGAGGGGATAGCCTATGGAGAGGTAGGCCAATGGAAAGGGAGCTGCAATAGTCAAGGCGAGAGATAACAAGGAAGTGAATGAGGAGCTTGGTGGTTTCATTTGTTAAAAAGGGGCAAATTTTAGAGATGTAGTAACATGCAGTAACATGTAGTAACATGCAGTGACCATGCTCCCAGTGCAGAAACCTCGCTCATCCATGGATACATATGTGTGGCAAAAGCCCACCCTCTCTGCCGCCGTATGCGATACTTGGGCAGCAGGAGGTTAATACCAGGTTGCCATAGGACTTCTAAAGTCACATGTATTTAGATAAGACTGAAATATAACAGCAGACAGAAAAGATAGGTTAATGAGTTAGTGAGTATGGAAAGTCCCCTCGCTATTGCAAGCTCAGAAAAGGTCATACTCTGCTATTTCTAAATTAGAGGGTGACAGGACAAGGGTCAAATGTGGCTCCTTAGATTAGTCGCAGCCCTGATGTAAATTATCTCAGCATTTACCACATTCTTGCACATCTTCCTCCTGTAGCCGGGGCACTGGCTTTTCTTTCCTCTTGTCCAACAAGCACACTATCTGATGTAATACAGACGTCTATAAATCATGGTGACCACAGTCTCATGGCACAGGGACAATGATGACAAACACTCGCTATCTCTTTAAATGTTCTCCTAAAAGGGGATTTCTAGTATCAGCAACTTCATCGGAGCGATTTCAAACCACAGCAGTTTCGCGTCACACCTTCATATTTTAGAAAATAGAAAAAAAAAAAAAAACACGTTGTAATGTCAGCTGCCTGCTTATCAGCTCAGATTTTTGCATTTATTGGTGTCCTCACTTAAGAGCTCATTCACATAAGCCATTAAGCCCGTGTGTGGTCTGGTGTGCTTTGAATGCTCCATATGAATCATACACAAAGACTGAGCGGAGGATCCAAAAGACAGGAAAGACAGCCTTGACATCAACAACACAGGAACTCATTGAAACATCGTGTTCTAAGCTTGTGGGATAACCACAGCTGCAAAGCATAAGGATCAGCAACTAATGTACTTCTTAGTAATATCTATAATCCTCAGTATGCTTCTAGAAATAAAAAAATAAAAAAACGACTGCCACAAAGCAGAGATGGAAACAGAAGTGTAGCTTTCACCTGCCTAACACAAAAACAAATCCAGTTAGTGTGATGACATCATTGTGACTTTATTTACAAGGACATTTAACCATGAAAATGCCATCCATATTACCTAGAGCAGCATTTCTAAACGTTTTACCCCAGAGGAACCTTTGAAATAATTTTCAGGTCTTGGGGAAACCCTGCTAAAACCAATTCATCTGGTGTCCGTGGGAAGAATGCTCCTTACATTGGTGGTCAGTGGGAAGAATGATCCCTACATTCTTGGTCAGTGGGAAGAATGATCCCTACATTGGTGGTCAGTGGGAAGAATGATCCCTATGTTGGTGGTCAGTGGGAAGAATGATCCCTACGTTGGTGGTCAGTGGGAAGAATATCCCTTAATATTGGTGGTCAGTGGGAAAAATGTCCCTTTATATTGGTGGTCAGTGGAAAGAATGTCCCTGTATATTGGTGGTCAGTGGGAAGAATGTTCCTTACATTGGTGGTCAGTGGGAAGAATGTCCCTGTATATTGGTGGTCAGTGGGAAGAATGTTCCTTACATTGGTGGTCAGTGGGAAGAATGATCCCTACATTGGTGATCAGTGGGAAGAATATTCCTTTATATTGTTGGTCAGTGGGATGAATGTCCCTTTATATTGGTGGACAGTGCGAAGAATGCTCCTTACATTGGTGGTCAGTGGGAAGAATAAAGAATGATCCATACAATGGTGGTCAGTGGGAAGAATGTCCCCTTATATTGGTGGTCAGTGGAAAGAATACCCTTACTTGGTGCTCGGTGAAAAGAATACTACTTACATTGGGGATCAGTGGGAAGACTATTCCTTACAATAATGGTGGATAGGAAGCATGCCCCCTTACGTTGGTGGTCAGTGGGAAGAATACCCCTTACATTGGTGGTCAGTGGGAAGAATACCCCTTACATTGGCGGTCAGTGGGAAGAATACCCCTTACATTGGTGGTCAGTGGGAAGAATACCCCTTACATTGGTGGTCAGTGGGAAGAATACCCCTTACATTGGGGGTCAGTGGGAAGAATACCCCTTACATTGGGGGCAGTGTTAATTTTGTCAACTAAAACGACTAAAACATTTTAGTCGACTTAATGAATACTATTTTAGTTGAATAAAAATACAACTGAAACAAAAACAATTGAGATGACTAAAATACAACTAAAACTAAAATGGCATTTTAGTCAAAAGACTAAGACTAAAACTGAATTGAAATTTTACTTCAAAATGAACACTGGTCTGTAGTGCATGTTCATACCTCAATACTTTAAATAATATATGAGATTTTTCACTCCAGCAGTATATAATGAGTTTGGAAATTGTAGAGAAATTTTAACGAATGCATTACAATTTAATTACACTCATTAGATTTTAGATGACTAAAATGAGTTTTAGTCGACTAAAATGTACTGGAGATTTAGTCGACTAAATATGACTAAAACTATAACAATTGCAGAAGACTAAAACTAAAATGCCATTTTAGTCCTAAGACTAAGACTAAAACTAAATCGAAATTTGCTGCCAAAATTAACACTGATTGGGGGTCAGTGAGAAGAATGCTCCTTACATTGAGGGTCAGTGGGAAGGCTACTTCTTACATTGATGGTGAGTCGGAAGCATGCCCCCTTACATTGGTGATCATTGGGGAAACTACCCCTACATTGGTAGCCAGTGGGAAGAATGACCATTAAATTGTTAGCTAGTGGGAAGAATACCCCCCTACATTGGTGGTCAGTGGATAGAATACCCATTGTATTAATTGTCAGTGGGAAGAATGCTCCTTACATTGGTGGTCATTGGTCAGACTGCCCTCTCTTCCCCCCTTTCAGATAGCTAAAAAGATCATTGGTGTCATGCCGCTGACTGGAACTATGTAGAACCCCTGGCAACCTCCGGAGGCACCTTAGGTTTCCAAAGAACCCTGGTTAAAATGGCTGACCCAGAGATTTAAGTTGTGGCCATTACTGACCCCCTTTCAAAAATACTAGTCCCCTTGCTATGCCTGGTTTAATACTTTGAGTCACTGACCCAGAACAATCATGCATGTCATGAGTTCTGATCTGCACACTGGGCTAGCATGACAGCCAAGAAATTAGGGTTTTCAGATGGAAATGTAAACCTGGCATATAGTTCTCTCAGTACATAACCTGTACTGCCACCATTATCTCTAGGCCTCTACCTGACTATATCAAACAATCCGTTCTATGGAATAATTGCCTAGTTATGTGCAAACATGTCACTCTATGAATCTCTTTTCTAATGATACTTGGTCATATATTCAGTATATTGAATATATAAACAAAGTGTAGCTAAAACTTTTCTTTAAGTGGTAAATAAAGTAGGGAAGAGTTCAAACACCTTCCAGGATATTTTTTTTTGCTGTCTCTGTACCATTGAGTCAATTTCCCTTCACTTCCTATTCCAGAGTTAAAACAGGAAGTTAAGAGAAATATCCCAAAGTTAGGGGAATTCCGCCTTTAGGTTCTGTTTACACCATTTGCATTGATTTGTGCTGGGTAAGGCAACCAACACAAAGACAAGGCAATTTGCCTTGCTTTCTAAGGAGCCAGTACACACTATTGCATTGTGGTGATATGCGCTTTAAAAAAAGTATTACATGCAGGACATTCTTTCTGCGCAGCATGTTGTGAAGCAAATTCCCACATCTCAATGCTGCTGTAGTGATTAGAACTGAATGCAATGGGTTTAGTTTCCCTTTCATGATAGAAACAATTGAGTACTGTCCATGATACTTTTGTTATTAACACTTAGGCCTATTTCACACTTATACGACTTCAAAGTCGCGCAATTTTACCGCAATTTCGCCGTGATTTTACCATGATTTGCCGCGTTTTACCGCGTTTTGGGAGCAGTACTACTCTGTACGACTTTGTCACATTTTTGGCATTAACAAATGAAAACATACAGTAGTTGGTATGAATCATAAGGGGGAACTCCACGCCAAGTTTTAAATAAAAAAACTGGTGTGGGTTCCCCCCCAGGGGCATACCAGGCCCTTAGGTCTGGTATGGATTGTAACGGGAACCCCCTACGACGAAAAATCGACGTGGGGGTCCCCCCAAAATCTATACCAGACCCTTATCCGAGCACGCAGCCCGGCCGGTCAGGAATGGGGGTGGGGACGAGCGAGCGCCCCCTCCTGGACCGTACCAGGCCGCATGCCCTCAACATGGGGGGTGGGTGCTTTGGGGCATGGGGGGCGCCCTGCGGGCCCACCCACCCCAAAGCACCTTGTCCCCATGTTGATGAGGACAAGGGCCTCTTCCCGACAACCCTGGCCGTTGGTTGTCGGGGTCTGCAGGCGGGGGTTCCCCCTCAGGATTCATACCAGACAGCTGTCAGCACTGCCTGTCACTCATCGCGAAAGGAAAAAAAAGTTTTCCTTTCCCGTTCAGAGAGCCAGGCTTGTGTTTACAAAGTCGTACTGAAATCTTGTCTATATTATTCAGGCACGATTTGCATGCTACTTGAGGGATTAACATTGAGGTCTATGGAGTACAACTCGCATAGAAGTTGGACCAAAGTAGTGCAGGGACTACTTTCAAGTCGGCACGACTTAAAGTCTTGCCAATATGAATGGTAGTCATTGAAAATCATGGAGAATGAACTGTCATAGGATTTTGCAGTACAAAATCGTGGGAAAGTCGTATAAGTGTGAAAGGGGCCTTAGGCTACTTTCACACCAAGGCGCTTTAATGGCGCTACAGCGCTAAAAATAGCGCCTGCATAGCGCCTGTAAAGAGCCTCTCCTGTCTCTCCAGTGTGAAAGCCCGAGTGCAGGTCCTGCAAGCCGCATCTTTGCAGCGCTGTAGGTGTATTCACCGCTCCTAAAGCGTCCCTGCCCATTGAAAACAATGGGGCAGCACCGCCGCTTTGCCGGCGGTTTTAACCCTTTTTCGGCCGCTAGCGGGGGTTAAAACCGCCCTACTAGTGACTGAATAGCTGGCCCCTTTCACACTGAGGCGCTTAAACTGCCAGTAAAACACTGAGCACTTCTGAAGAGCTTTTCAGTCGCTTTTGAAGAGCTTTTCAGGCGCTTTGGAAGAGCTTTTCAGGCGCTTTGGAAGAGCTTTTCAGGCGCTTTGGAAGCGCTTTCTATTCATTTGAATGGAGAGGGGCGTTTTTTCACCACCCTGCCAGCGCACTGCCCCAGTGTGAAAGCATTCATTGATTTTAATGAAAATAGGTTTTCGTGAGCCTTTCAGGCACTTTATTTAGTGTGAAAACGCCTGAAAAGCGCCTCAGTGTGAAAGGGGTCTAACATACAATTTTTCAGGACAAGCTTTCGGGGTATGTCCCCTTCTTCAAGGTTTCATGATCAAATACAACAATAAGACCCTTTTCACACTGGGGCGGTGGGTGCGTTGGCGATAAAACGCCGCTATTTTTAGCGGTGCTTTACCGTCAATTTCGTGGCGCTATTCGGCCGCTAGCGGGGCACTTTTACCCCCCCACTAGCGGCCGAGAAAGCGTTAAAACCACTGCAAAGCGCTGCTGCAGCAGTGCTATGCTGGCAGTATACCCGGGCTGCCCCATTGATTTCAATGGGCAGGAGCGGTGAAGGAAAGATGCTAGCAGGACTTTTTTTAGCGTCCTGCCAGTGCACCGCTCCAGTGTGAAAGTCCTTTACCGTTGTTTTAGCAGCGCTATTCGGGCGCTAGCGGGGGGCGGTTTTAACCCCCCCGCGAGCGACCGGAAAAGGGTTAAAACCGCCTGCAGCGGCGCTCGGGCTTTCACACTGGAGACACAGGTCAGGCTCTTTACAGGCGCTATACAGGTGCTATTTTTAGCGCTGTAGAGCCAGTAAAGCCCCTCAGTGTGAAAGTAGCCTTACTACCTACATGTTTATGTGCCACATAAGTCTGAAAACATAATGCTTTATAATAATTACTTTATGAGAGAAAATAATTACAGGAAATGAACTCAACAAAATTAGACTAGCATAGACAAGCGCTTAAAAAAGTTTTTTTTTTTTGAGAAATCATACTTACCTAGGTCTGATGCTGCATCTTTCAACCCCCCCCCCCCCCCCCCCCCCCGGCTCTAAGACTGAGAACTGAGTGATCAAAGACCGCTGATCGCTCGGTTCTCAGTTCTCCGTGAGCAGAAACCTGTCCCCCCCACCAGCACTCACACAAGCCACAACTGCATTGCTTTGCCATGGTGTTTTAAACTCAGACTGCAGAGTTTGAGCTGCAGCGCTGTCTGTCAAATTCAACTATTGAGTTCACTGAACCCTATTGGCAGTGTCAACATGACTGCTATCTGACGCAGGCATAACTCCAGCTCTCCCTGCTCTAAAGCTGAACTTCAGACAGGCTATCCACTGTTCTGTAAACCTCAGGACTAGATGGCCAGAAATAATTAATTGAAATATAATACAGCTACCTAATATGAATTTTAATTGTATATTTAAAGTGGAACTTCACTCTCTCAATTAACATTGATTATTTTTCTTCCTTATGCTGCTGCCATTAGTAAATAGATAGAAAAGTAGATCATATTTACTAGTTTTAATCTTTTTCTTTTTAAATTTCTTCATTTACTTCCCTGTTTCTTGCCTAGGCAAATGATGTCATACATCCCAGGAGTCTTCAGGAGGGGAAGAGAGGAGGAGGAGAGGAGGGGTTTTCTCAGCTAAGCACACTCTCCTGAATGCATGCTTGAGCTAAGGGCAGAGGAACTTGTGGACCGCCCGCCGTCGTTTTACTTCGACTGTTTGAAGAGAAATAACATTGTTATAGCAGCAGATAGCTGCCAAAACACCGGTATCCTCTCCATCAGCCGGCAGTCCTCTTTCAGATAAAAGTGGTCTCTGTGGCGGATTCACTACAAGATCACTTTTATTGCCGCGCTCCGGTGGACCTGCCAGTAGCGGCAGAGACGATTGGGTCCTCTTCCTTGACAGGAATGGAGCTGAGTGAGGGAAAGATGGCTCCTATTCAGCTCCACATCATTGGAAGGTGGAAGCGACGTCAAACGTCACTTCCGCCCAATAGTCTTAAAGGGGAATTTTTTTTTTTTTTTGCATTTTAGTGTAAATGTTAGATCTGAGGTCTTTTTGACCCCAGATCTCACATTTAAGAGGTCTTGTCATGCTTTTTTTCTAATACAAGGGATGTTTACATAGGGCAGTGGCAAAATAAAAAATAAAAAGTAATATAAATAAGAAAAAAAATTAAAAATTAAAGCCTCCCTTCCCGCCGAGCTCGCATGCAGAAGTGAACGCATACGTAAGTCGCGCCCGCATATGAAAACGTTGTTCAAACCACACATGTGAGGTATCGCCGTGATCATCAGAGCAATAATTCTAGCTCTAGACCTCCCCTGTAACTCAAAACTGGTAGCCTGTAGAAATTTTTAAACGTCGCAGATGGAGATAGTTACATAGTAGGTGAGGTTGAAAAAAGACACAAGTCCATCAAGTCCAACCTATGTGTGTGATTATATGTCAGTATTACATTGTATATCCCTGTATGGTGCGGTCATTCAGGTGATTACCTAATAGTTTCTTGAAGCTACCAATGCTCCCCGCTGAGACCACCGCCTGTGGAAGGGAATTCCACATCCTTGCCGCTCTTACAGTAAAGAACCCTCTACGTAGTTTAAGGTTAAACCTCTTTTCTTCTAATTGTAATGAGTGGCTACGAGTCTTATTAAACTCTCTTCTGCGAAAAAGTTTTATCCCTATTGTGGGGTCACCAGTACAGTATTTGTAAATTGAAATCATATCCCCTCTCAAGCCTCTCTTCTCCAGAGAGATTAAGTTCAGTGCTCGCAACCTTTCCTCATAACTAATATCCTCCAGACCCTTTATTAGCTTTGTTGCCCTTCTTTGTACTCGCTCCATTTCCAGTACATCCTTCCTGAGGACTGGTGCCCAGAACTGGACAGCATACTCTAGGTGCGGCTGGACCAGAGCCTTGTAGAGTGGGAGAATTATCATTTTATCTCTGGCGTTGATCCCCCTTTTAATGCATGCCAATATTCTGTTTGCTTTGTTAGCAGCAGCTTGGCATTGCATGCCATTGCTGAGCCTATCATCTACTAGGACCCTCAGGTCCTTTTCCACCCTAGATTCCCCCAGAGGTTCTCCCCCCAGTGTATAGATTGCATTCATATTTTTGCCACCCAAATGCATTATTTTACATTTTTCTGCATTGAACCTCATTTGCCATGTAGTCGCCCACCCCATTAATTTGTTCAGGCCTTTTTACAAGGTTTCCACATCCTGCGGAGAAGTTATTGCCCTGCTTAGCTTAGGATCGTCTGCAAATACAGAGATTGAACTGTTTATCCCATCCTCCAGGTCGTTTATGAACAAATTAAATAGGATTGGTCCCAGCACAGAACCCTGGGGAACTCCACTACCCACTAGCCAATGGACCTTATTTTGTACAGTAAACGTTTATGGGGAACTGTGTCAAATGCTTTTGCAAAATCCAGATACACCACATCTACGGGCCTTCCTTTATCTAGATGGCAACTCACCTCCTCATAGAAGGTTAATAGATTGGTTTGGCAAGAACGATTCTTCATGAATCCATGCTGATTACTGCTAATGATACTGTTCTTATTACTAAAATCTTGTATATAGTCCCTTATCGTCCCCTCCAAGAGTTTACATACTATTGATGTTAGGCTAACTGGTCTGTAATTCCCAGGGATGTATTTTGGGCCCTTTTTAAATATTGGTGCTACATTGGCTTTTCTCCAATCAGCTGGTACCATTCCAGTCAGTAGACTATCTGTAAAAATTAGGAACAACGGTCGGGCAATCACTTGACTGAGTTTCCTAAGTAAGTGATTTATTAATGGTAAGTTTCTCAAGTCTAATTTTAATTCTGTCCTCTGTTAACCATGGAGGTGCTTCCTGTGTTGTGTCATGAGGATAAACACTGCAGTTTTGGTTACTGAAGCCCCCTGATTCCCTCGTGAAGACTGAGGAGAAGAATAAATTCAATACCTTCGCCATCTCCCCATCCTTTGTAACCAGATGTCCTTCCTCATTCTTTATGGGGCCAATATGGTCTGTCCTCCCTTTTTTACTGTTTACATACTTAAAGAATTTCTTGGGATTTTTTTTGCTCTCCCCTGCTATTTGTCTTTCATGTTCTATCTTAGCCGTCCTAATTGCACCCTTACATTTCTTGTTGCATTCTTTATAAAGTCTGAATGCTGAGAATGATCCCTCAACCTTGTATTTTTTGAAGGCCTTCTCCTTTGCTTTTATATGCATTTTTACATTGGAGTTAAGCCATCCAGGATTTTTGTTCGCTCTTTTAAATTTATTACCTAATGGGATACATTGGCTAATGTCCTTATTTAATATGCTCTTAAAGCAAACCCATCTCTCCTCCGTATTCTTTGTTCCTAATATTTTATCCCAATTTATGCCTTTTAGCAAGGTTTGTAGTTTAGGGAAGTTGGCTCTTTTGAAATTCAGTGTCTTTGTATTCCCTTTATGTTTCCTATTTGTGTGATTTATACTGAAACTAATTGACCTGTGATCGCTGTTACCTAAATTGCCCCATATTTCCACATCCGTGATCAGGTCTGTATTGTTGGTAATCAGTAGATCCAGTAATGTTTTATTTCTAGTTGGTGCGTCTACCATCTGACCCATAAAATTGTCCTGCAAGACATTAAGGAACTGGCGAGCCTTAAATGAATGCGCGGTTCCCTCCGCCCAGTCTATGTCTGGATAATTAAAATCCCCCATTATGATAACACTTCCCATCCTTGCTGCTAATCCAATTTGTGATAGGAGATCCGTCTCCACTTCCTCCCTCAGGTTAGAGGGCCTATAGCATACTCCCAGTATTATTTTCCCCTTAGCTTCATCCCTTTGGAGCTCTACCCATAAGGATTCCACCTCCTCTCTAGCTCCCTCAGTGATGTCATCTCTCACATTCACTTGTACATTATTCTTGATATATAGGCATACCCCTCCCCCTTTTCTACCCTCTCTATCCTTGCGGTATAGGGTATACCCTTGAATGTTTGCCAGCCAATCATGAGAGCTGTTGAACCAGGTCTCTGAAATTCCCACAAAATCCAAATCCTCCTTGTACAACAGTATCTCTAATTCACCCATCTTGTCCGCCATGCTCCTGGCATTGGTGAACATGCCACATAGTTTAGACCAGTCGCATATTGTCCTCGTATTGGGTGTTTCGAGATTGCAACTAGGACTTGCTACTATACTCACCTTGTGTTTTTGTGCTTTGGTTAACCTACCACTAATGCCCCCAATACTACCCTCTGGAATATCTTCCGCGCTGGCTATCTCTGTCTCTGGACCCTCCCCCCCATCGCCTAGTTTAAAAACCCCTCTAACTTTTTGGCCATCTTCATTCCCAGCAGATCTGCACCCTCCTCATTTAGGTGCAGTCCGTCCCTTCTATAGTACCGGTTACCGACTGAGAAGTCAGCCCAGTCCTCCAGGACCCCAAACCCCTCCTTACTACACCAGCTCTTCAGCCACTTGTTTACTTCCCTAACCTCCCTCTGCCTTTCTGGTGTGGCTCATGTACCGGTAGTATTCCTGAGAATACTACCTTGGAGGTCCTTTTCCTCAATTTAGCTCCTAAGTCCCTAAAATCGTTCTTTAGGACACTCCATCTGCCTCTGACTTTGTCATTGGTGCCAACGTGCACCACGACAGCCGGGTCTTCCACAGCCCCTCCCAGTAATCTGTCCACAAGATCGTGATGTGCCGAACCCGAGCGCCCGGTAGACAACATACTGCTCGGTGCTTCAGGTCTTGTTACAGATTGCCCTCTCTGTCCTTCTAAGAATTGAGTCCCCTACCACCAGAATCTGTCTTTCCTTTCCCTTTGCTGCCCTCCCACTCTCACTGGAGGAGTTCTTCCCCCGGCAGCTAGGAGAGTCCCTCAGCTCCAGCAGTGCTGGTCCCTGACTGGTTTCACCAATGTACTTATTGGGATGCTCCAGTCCTGGATCGGCCTCCCTGGCACTTCCCCCTCTACCCCTCCTGACTGTCACCCATCTACTCTTTGCTAGTGCCTGCACCTCTTTGTCTCCACCTGCCTCTGTGTTGGCCCCTGCCAGCACCTGCCGTGTACGTTCCTGGCTCTCCTTTAGTATGGAGGGACTTCTCAGTGCTGACAGTAGCTTCCCCAGATTCAGAACCTGGGCTTCCAGGGAAACAATGTGCTTACATTTTGCACAGCAGTATTCGCCCTCGATCGGATGATAAAGGAATGCATACATGCAGCAAGATGTACAAAGAGTCGCCTCTCCACACCCGCCGGGCATCGTACCTATTAAATTTAGTGAGGATTTGGGGATTTTACCCTGTCCAAATTACCTAACAGCTAGCTTCCTGGCACTAGATTTTTAAGGGTAAAAGTTGGTCGCCTTTCCATGAGGGGGTGCAATTTTGAATAGTGACATGCTGGGTATCAATTTACTCGGCGTAACATTATCTTTCACAATATAAAACTTTAACTTTACTGTTGTCTTAATTTAATTGAAAAAAGTGTATTTATTCAAAGAAAATTGCGCTTGTAAGACCGCTGTGCAAATACGGTGTGACATAAAGTATTGCAACGACCTCCACTTTATTCTCTAGGGTGTCTAATAATGTTTGGGGGTTCTAAGTAATTTTCTAGAAAAAAAAAAAATGATTTTAACTTGTAAACACCAAGTCTGGAAAAATAGACCTGGCCCTTAAGTGGTTAATTTTGGTAAGTGTCCTACAATGCTACAAGGAACAATCCCAAGCAAGAATTTGCAAATCAAATAAAAGAAAATCCCTTTAATATATATTCTGTGCAACTGTTGAATGCAGGAAAACGTGTTTTTCATCCTTTAGAGATCAGACCCCATTTAACTACAGAAGCAATATGTGAAGCAGTCAGATGAGTCAGGTTATTTTTTTAGACTCTATAATCATAGTAAATAAGCTTCAGGTTACCTTCCAAGTTCATCTGATATGACGTACAGGTCTTCCACCTTCTGCTGTTTGAATACAGCCATGCTGGCTCTCACAAGGACATCATTGGAGAGATCTGCAGAGATCAGAGAAGAGTATATAGTACGGATAGGAACAGGGTTGGTAACACTCAATCTCCACATATGACAAGCAGATTCCGGGGCACAGGAGTTGGTACCCTGGGAGCTTCTGGCTGGCATACAGTGCACAAAAACTGCCCTCTCCTTAATATTACCAGCACAAACTTGAATCATAATGTGTCGCTCATCACTGAGCACATATCTCACATGTTTTCTTCTCATCAGTCAAGTTATATCATGTCGCTACGTGTGCACCACATAACTCCATAACTCCTCATAAGGCTTATAATGAATGAAACTGTGCATGTGGAATAATCAAGGGTAATGCCCTACCATCGCTCATGTCATCACAGCTCCCAACTACCCCTTTTTTCTATCATTTAAATAGCTTCCAACTGTCCCTGATTTCGAGGGACTGTCCCTGATTAGGAGCAATGTCCCTCTGTCCCTCTTTCCCCCTCATTTGTCCCTCATTTGGTCTGCTTTATAGAGTTGTATATAAAATGCACTTTTTATCTTTCAAAAAGAGTTTCCCAGTGCTAAACCTTTCATCCAAATTCTAAATTGCTGCATTTGTAAATTTTAAAAGCCAATATAAAGGAATAGTAGTGGCAAAAAAAATCCCTTGTGGATTTAATTACCCTTTTTTTTTTAGTTTATTCTCCTTTAATGGGGTGTGGCAGGGGGCCGTGTCCTATGCCTACATACGTTTGCTAGTAGGTGTCCCTCATTCTCATCTCAAAATGTTGGGAGGTATGCATTTAGAGTTGATGACTAGGTCTGTATAAACAAATATTAAGTCCGGGTTCACACATGTGCGTTGCGAATTGAAGCTCCGGTTTCACTGGGAAGATAAAAATCAGTTGTTCAGAGGTTTCTCTGCGTTTTAGCTGTGGATCAGTGAGCAGGGAGCGGGGGGAGAGGGAGGAGGTGTAGTGAGGAGAAGGAGAGAATTTGTGTTCAGAACGGAATGCATCTGTGAATCAGATGCGTTCCCATAGAAGATAATGGGCTTGTAATTCGCACCGCAATGCCCAGAAAACGCACACGTTTTTTGTGCAATGCGCAATGCGAATGCAACGCACATATGTGAACCAGATGCATTCAAATGAACGTATTTTAAAATGTCCTGCGAATTGGATGCGGTGGAAGCCGCATCTAATTCGCACAGGTGTGAACGGGGGCTTAAAGAATACTGTTCTCTTCTGTTATTCTTCTTTTAGTTTTTTTTTACTATATATTATATATTATATACTATATATTACTCAATGTATAAATCAACCCCTTTATGTGTGAACCCAATTGGGCAGCAAAATGAATGTACATTCAATAAATTATGTCTTTATATATTCAAGTTCCTCTTTGTTTTCCTTCTTACGGTTAAACTAATACATTGCTATGATATCCACAAGGGAGATCAGTTATGCGCTCCGTGGTGAAAAATTAAGGGATGGTCTCAAATATATCCTGGGATGATATGCAGGGAGTTTTACTTTCCAAAGTCCTATACTTGCCCCTTGTACCCACATTCCTAAATACCTATGAGTATGCAGGGCTGCTGATAAAAATTGTAGGGCCCCGTACAGATTACCAGACAGTGCCCCCTCCCAAGAAAATATTAAAGTTATATTTCGCTAAAAATACAATAAAATTATTAGCAGACACTAATACAACATAACTCACAGAATTCCTGCTAAATCTAAAAGATAAAACTGAGTTAAAGGAGTTGTAAAGGCAGAAGGTTTTTTTATCTTTATGCATATGCAAAACCTTTTGTGTGTAGCAGCCTCCCCAGCACGCTCTAATTACTTACCTAAGCTCCATCTCTCTTCAGCGACATCCATGAATGTCTAAACCATCCGGGAGACTCCTCCTGATTGGCTGAGACACAGCAGCAGCGCCATTGGCTCCTACGGCTGTCAAAGTCACTGAGCCAGTCAGTGGAGAGATACACGGAGCTGTGACTCGGCTCCAGTGTCCTCACAGGAAGCTGCTGACTGTGGGGGCACTCGATAGGAGGGAGGGGCCAGGAGCAGCAAAGAGGGACCTGAGAAGAGGAGGATCGGGGCCGCTCTGTGCAAAACCAACTGCACAGAGGAGATAAGTATAACATGTCTGTTATTTTTAAAAAAACAAAAAAAATTAGACTTTACAATCACTTTAATAAATAAAAATGAAGATGAGATGAAAAAAATTAACAGGTTGGCCACTTTTACATGCTGCGATTAACGGCGTTCATGAGCGTTTTCGTTTAGAAGTGTTTTTCCCAGATAACAGATTGTACAGATCAGTACATCCTCCCAAATGGCTACAATGCAGGAATCATCTCTCTCTCTCATTGTACATCACTAATCCCCCTCCCTGCGTGGGCTCCCCTGTGTGCTCAGGCCCACTACAAGAGGACTGGTGGTCTCCTCCTATTAGCAGCCCTGTGGGTATGAAACAGTTCAATCCCAACCCAGCGGACTCTAATGACCACAACAAAAGTATAGAGGGCACTGCTCCTGAACCCTAATGGCTCGTTTACATCAGATGCAGTCAGGGGTATTTTTAAATGCAGCATAAACTTAGTACGAACACATAAGCAAAAAAAAAAAAAGAATGTATTTCAATGAGCTAAGTTTACACCACTGCAGTATTTTTATGGTGCTGCGTATTTTTTTGCACTAGAATGCACCGCAAACGCACTGTAAATGCGCATGCACACACGCAAATGTAAATTTACGCATGTAAATGCAGCTTGAGTTCGCACCTGGGGCCTTTTCCTCTTTGACCCCCAAAGGTTGAATCTCCTTTAATGACCACAAAGGTTAGAGTCACTTATCCAAGCAATGTATAAAGTGCATAAATATCATGGTTCAAAATTGTCTTGAAAAAGTAGCTTGTGTTAAAAGAATACCGGCTCATCATGAAACAGTGATTGTTTTAAGATCGCAACATACAAAATTGTAATTTGACCGTACAATCTGTATACAATCTATATAGATTTCCTCTCATACTCCAGCTCCGCTATACAGTGGATTGCAAGAGGCTCATAACAGGTTAAATTCACATACTAAGCTAACAAAATATTCATTCTTTTTATTATATGTATGAGTCAGCATTTCACCTGGCATTTAACAGGCGAGAAGTATTTTCCTTTGGCCTGTATGTATGCCATAGTGAAAGTCCATCCCTGCTATATCTACAGATAAAGGGACCATTACGTTGACGCCCAGTGTTGCAGTTCACTGACTAATATCAATATCCATGTTTGTAAAAGGATTTCTATCTAACCCTAGAAAGCCTACCAGGAACGTCAGACTGACTGTACACCACTTTTATCTGGCTAGTGAAAAGGAATAAGACATCATTTTGGGGTGAAGTGTGGAAAGTTTTAGGATTTCACTGTTGTGTGTGTCCCCGCTGAGAAGATGCCCCCCACTTCCTTTGTGGTCACTGGGACAGAAAATGAAGAAAATCTCTTCCTGGGAAAACCGATGCTGATAAGAATGTAAGATTTCTGACCCTTACCCTCTTTATTCAAAGCTAAAATACAATTTTGGCTGGATTTCCAGTTTGAGCAATACGGATAATAAACCAGGCACACCATACACAGTGTCACCAACACAACAGCAAAACAACTGAAATTAAATTATGATCCTTTTCTTTAGATGACATAAAGGTTTCCCCACATATTGTTCAATGATCTCATGTCTCCAGGTCAGCCTTTCTCAACCTTGTTACCCCAGAGGAACCCTTGAACTCATTTTCAGTTTTTGGGGAACCCCTGCTAAAATCAATTCATTTGTGGCCAGTGAGAATGCCACCCCCATTTTTATTACAGTAATGGTCAAAATGCCACACATACAGGCAGGTAAAAAGATCAAAAAGATCATTGGTGTCACGCATTGGCCCCAAAACTTTGCAGGCGCCATCAAGTGAGAGGTCTCTAGAGGAACCCTACACCCTCCACTTGGTCCTGGATCCTTCTGGCCAGTTACAATCTGCATAAACAATCAACTGGCCAGACTAGAAAGGCTATTTATCACAAAATGAAAGAATGACAACATCCTCAGGAAATATATATCTCTTCTCATATGGTCAACTTGTATACCTTTTATGGGTGGCCCAGCTGCAGCCTGCAAACACTCTCCTCCTTTGTGATGTTCTGTATGATATAATATCTGCACTCATAAATGCTCTCTTACATTGGTGGTCAGTGACAAGAATGACCCTTACACTGGTGGTCAGTGGGAAGAATGATCCTTACATTGGTGTTCAGTGGGAAGAATTATCCTTACATTGATGGTCAGTGGAAAGAAGGATCCTTACATTGGTGGTCAGTGGAAAGAATGTTCCTTACATTGGTGATCAGTGGAAAAAAGATCCTTACATTGGGGGTCGGTGGAAAGAATGACTCTTATACTGGCGGTCAGTGGAAAGAATGATCCTTACATTGGTGGTCAGTGGAAAGAAGGATCCTTACATTGGTGGTCAGTGGAAAGAATGATCCTTACATTGATGGTCAGTGGAAAGAATGATCTTTACATTGATGGTTAGTGGAAAGAATGATCCTTACATTGATGGTCAGTAAAAAGAATGATCCTTACATTGATGGTCAGTGGAAAGAAGGATCCTTACATTGGTGGTCAGTGGAAAAAATGAATGATCCTTACATTGGTGGTCAGTGGAAAGAATGATCCTTACATTGGTTATCAGTGAAAAGAATGATCCTTACATTGGTGATCAGTGGAAAGAATGATCCTTACATTGATGGTCAGTGGAAAGAATGATCCTTACATTGATGGTTAGTGGAAAGAATGATCCTTACATTGGTGATCAGTGAAATGAATGATCCTTACATTGGTGGTCAGTGGAAATAATGATCCTTACATTGGTGGTCAGTGGAAAGAATGATCCTTAGATTGGTGGTCAGTGGGAAGAATGGTCCTTAGATTGGTGTTCAGTGGGAAGAATGGTCCTTAGATTGGTGTTCAGTGGGAAGAATGGTCCTTAGATTGGTGTTCCGTGGGAAGAATGGTCCTTAGATTGGTGTTCAGTGGGAAGAATGGTCCTTAGATTGGTGTTCAGTGGGAAGAATGGTTCTTGCATTGGTGGTCAGTGGGAAGAATGGTTCTTGTATTGGGGGTAAGTTGGAAGAATTCTTTGTTATATTGGTGGTCACTATTGTGTCCCCTTAGCTGAATGCCGAAGGGACCCCTATTACCCTCTGGAGGAACCCTGGCTGACAAAGGCTTTTGACTATGAGATGTCCAGCACACAATCTCTAGGCTTTCTTTGAACATTAAACAGGGTTAAAACTCTACTTCTGGATTACAGAAAAAAACATACTCCATACCTCCGTACCTTGTCAATAAGGTATAGAGCAGCATTTTATAGCATATAGTATACAGGACAAGGATCACCCCCATCTACCACAGCCCCAGGTATCCACATCTTGAAGAATAAACCCAAAAGAAAAATATCAGTTAAACTCCCTGACACTGTTATTAGACTATTCCATTATACTAGTTAAGGAATTTTTTTTGCATAATATATTTCTTTTTGTAGGTAGATCACACATTTAATAACAGAGCTCTATACATAAAAAAACTGCTCACGTTCCTTTGCAAACTCTCTCTGATAATGGGATCATAATCATCACGGCTCATGGGACGCGTACCGTCCTCCACCCCGGTTATGATTAAAGGTGCAAAGGATTGCAGAATTTACCACGGTGCAGCTTGGTGTGGCCAGAGGATCATTTGGGTGGGGAAAGTCAGCTGTTATATGAACACATTTCATTAAACAGAACACAACAAAGTCACACAACATAAGAGAAGGAACAAATACAAATAATTCTTCAAACCAAACTCTGCAATGCTGAAGTTCCCCCATCTGATTTGTAGTAAGGTGTCATCTTTGTGGATCAATAAGTGAGATCTCGGCATGCAGAAAATAACAATATGCAATAGAAGTGAAGGTGCTCAATAGTAATAATACAGCCTTCCCCAAAAAAATAATAATTAATTAAAAAAAAAAATATATATATATATATATATATATATATATATATATATATATATATATATATACTTTTTTTTGTACAGTAGGATAAAGTTTATAGTACATAGAAGTAAGATACCCCAGTATACAGATGACTTATGTCCTTCCTTGTTGGTTATATGAGATCACCCAGCTCAGTATATGAAGGTTATCACCCACCTCCCATCACCCACATTATAAATGATCGATCAGCTAAATGATCTGAGTCTGTACCAGATCCAGACACAAGGAGCTCACTGGGGATGGATCTGGACAGATGTCTTACCTGGGAGAGCTGTCAGGATGGTCCGGAGAGTTTAGAGAACTTGCAGAGACTTAGTACTCCCTCCCCCACAAGGGAAACCCTTCTATGATTGCTCTCCTAATGCATTCAGCCAAGGGAGCTGAATGATGCGGCCCAGGCGACACCTAGCGGACATTTAGGGAAATGAACCTCTGGTGCCTGAGCAATACTGAATGGGGCTCTCTCTCATCACCAGATCTGGGTGAGCACAGGAATTCCTCCCTGCTATGCAAAACACATCATTCCATATTCATATATGTGACCAATGTTTGCTCAGACTAAAAAGGAAAAGGAAAAGCAAGGCAGTGTGACCAATGGTTGCAGTACCAGCCCAGGGAGTACAGTTCTGACACTAGATTTGATTATTCATAGTGCCATCTCTATTCCAAACTGACTCAGGAATAATAATGGGACTTTTCACAGCTCCACTTTGATTTCTACACCTAATAAAACTATGGGACAAGAAATTGTGAGTATATATGTGTAATGATGAATGGAAGCGACCTCTGGAATTCAAATTCAGGATGAGCACACTTTGGTGCCCATCACTAACGCCCCGCACCCCCATAAAGTGGATCTCCACCTTTGCAGTCAAGTTTGAGTAACCCCCGCCTTATTTTTGTTATGTGTTCCAATTCACTCGGTATACCTAAAAAGGATTTTTTCAAAATGCAGACATTCCCCGGATTACAAACAAGTTAGGGTCTGTAGGTTTGTTCTTAAGTTGAATGTGTATGTAAGTTGGAACAGGTACATTTTTTAAGTGTAGCTCCAGCCAAAAAAATAATTATTATGTTTGTTAGGATAGCATAGGAAAGGGTTACCACCCCTGTAATGTTTATTTTGCTGTCTGTGCTCCTGTTCAGAAGATTTCACCTTAATTTCTGTCCCAATGACAATTGCATTTAAAAAAATTGGGTTGTTGTGGAAACAAGGATTGGTGATAAAGCTTCTGTGGAGACACCTTCTTCCCATAATAACTCTTATAGGGCGTACACACGGTCGGACTTTGTTCGGACATTCCGACAACAAAATCCTAGGATTTTTTCCGACGGATGTTGGCTCAAACTTGTTTTGCCTACACACGGTCGCACAAAGTTGTCGGAATTTCCGATCGACAACCACGCGGTAACGTACACCACGTACGACGAGACTAGAAAAGGCCGGTTCAGAACCAAGCGCGGCACCCTTTGGGCTCCTTTTGCTAATCTCGTGTTAGTAAAAGTTTGGTGAGAGACGATTCGCGCTTTTTCAGACTCGTGGCTTTCAGATCATTTTCTGCCGTTCAGTTTGTGCTTGTGGGTTTGTATCTGCTCTTCAGTGCGTGCAAGCAAGTTCCGCGTGACTTTAGGTAGTCATTGTATTCTTGTTCGTTCGTTACTGGATTTCAGGTCGCTCTTCACAGGCCTTGCTGTTCTTCAGTGCGTTCTGTTACTTCGTTCTGAGCAGCCGACCGTTTTCTAGCCATGTTTCGTATGCGTACTCCTCGTAGAGTTCGTGCTGTGCGGGGGCTTGGTGTTGGGGTCCTGACCTTGACACAAGTCCAGTCCATGAACAGGGTGAGGAGGAGTTCATGGACCAAGAATTGGTTGCTTCAGCGTGACCAGTTCTGTCATATGCCTTTGCTCCGTGAGATCCGTGAGAATAATCCTGATGATTTCAGGAACTTTCTCAGGATGACGGACCCCGTGTTTCACCGTCTGTTGGCTTCGCTGACCCCCTATATCAGCAGGCAGGATACCTGCATGAGGCAAGCCATCACTGCGGAGCAGAGGTTGGTCGCTACCTTGCGGTATTTGGCCACAGGGAGAAGCCTGCAGGACCTCAAGTTCTCGACAGGCATCTCCCCCCAGGCTCTGGGGATCATTATCCCAGAGACCTGTTCTGCCATCATCCAGGTCCTGCAGAAGGAGTATATGAAGGTAAGATTTTTATCCTTTTATATCACATTTTATTGTATTTAATGTTTGATAATATATGGTATTTCTTTCCTCATTCCCTAATTACCATGATTGTAATATGCTGTGAATGTCCCCTTTGTCCTCATGCATGCTGGATTTTTATGTAATTATTATTTTAGGTCCTTCATACATATTTGCCCTTCAATAACCTCCCCAGCATGGTGTCTCCTGCCCTATATTCACCTCATGTAGTCACTTAACAATGTATTTTATCAGCTCCATAGTAGTGCTTTACCCCAAACACCCCCTAAAATGTTTGGAAATGTTATTTTTTATTTAAATTCAGGCAGAGTGCCAGAGAGTTTTTTTTGTGGTGTCCCCAAATTTTTCGTAACCCTCCCTCCCCCAACTGCTAAGTCAGCTGATCCCAATTCTCTATCATCAATCATCTATCTGCTGACTTTGCCAAACCCATACACACTATACCCACCTCTTTACTGGTCAGATTTATGGATGAATTCCCCAAAGCATGTAGTGCAAGGGCCTGCCTGTATACTTTCCAATGGTACTGTTTAAAGTTTTTGTATCCTATTATTATCTTGATAGGTAATAACAGAATGTTCAAATGTGCTCAAATGTGTACAGTGTGTATTTATATCTTTGTATTATGACACTTCTTACCTGTCCAGTGGTCTGCCAATAGTGTAACTAAGGAGGGTCTGTTCCAAGTAATACCCTGTATTTAGGCATTCATCTCTCAATGAAGTGAAGAGGGTTACCTGTCCAAGAGTTCCCCCCCCTATAATGTTAGAAATGGCCCATGAGGGGGGGAGGGGGAATATGATAGGTGTACCTTATACTTTGTTGTTGTTAAATTCCCCTTAATAAATGCTATCTGGAGGTTGCCCCATAATGTTTGTGTCTAATCTGCTTGCCATGTTTCTGTGAAAAAATAGTAATGTTTATTGTTTTTTCCTCAAGTTTCCTTCAACGCCACAGGAATGGCAGACTGTGGCCTCCCACTTTGCCCAGCGGTGGGACTTTCCTAACTGCGGAGGGGCAATTGATGGGAAACACATCCACATCGTCCCACCACCCAACTCGGGGTCGTACTATTATAATTACAAGGGGTTTAATAGTATAGTGATGTTGGCGGTGGTGTCGGCTAATTACGAGTTCTTGTATGTGGACATGGGGAAGAATGGCCGGATGTCCGATGGTGGAGTGATCGCCCAGACGGAGTTCTACAGGCGTCTCCAGAATGGCAGCTTGGACTTGCCACCTCCAGAGAACAATGTTGAAGTTCTCCCATTTGTGTTCGTTGCTGATGAAGCATTTGCGCTGGGGGACCACCTGATGCGGCCATTCCCGATGAGGACCCTCACCCCGGAACAGAGGGTTTTTAATTACCGGCTGGCCAGAGCCCGAAGAGTGGTGGAGAACACATTTGGAATCCTGGCCAGTCGGTTCCGATTATTTCTGACACCCATCCATATGGCGGAGTATAAACTGAACCATATAATACTTGCCTGCTGTGTTCTCCATAATTTTTTAAGAAAACATTCAGCCAACTATGCTGGCTCAGTTGGGCCTGAGGCCGGAATCCCAAATCCATCAACACTGACGGCGCTTGAAAGTGGCCGTCCTGGCTTGCCCTCCCTGAGTGCCCGTGATGTCCGTGATGTCCGGTTACGCTACCTGGAGTTCTTTGCGGGTAGGGGGGCTATCAATATGCCAGACAATCTGTGAAACCTTTTTCAAATAAAAAACAACCAAAAGAAATTCTTTGTGGACATTTACTGCTTGTGTTTGTTTTAGCTGACCCTGACAGAAATGTGTTGAGTGCAGAAAATGTCGTGATTGGGTAACCTTATAAAAAACAGTGTTGGCTGCTACTTCATAAATGCAAAAACACATTTCACTACAAGTGCACTTGCAACTGCACTGAACCTGCACTTGTAGTGCAAAGTGTATTTGCCCTTAGGAAATAACCCCCATTTTTGCATAAAACAGCAATTACATCACCCCAAAGTGTTGTAGTGTTGAGACAATAATCCACACATTCTTGAGTAAGGCACTTTTTTATACCTGCACAATCACATGTGCATTTACCAAAGGTTTTTAAAACAAACCAACATGTTTGTTGTATAACAATTTTTGCAGTAGCATTATCAAAAATCGAAATATCCATTTCAGATAAAACAGGCCTGTGTAAAACCAACAAGAAAGCCAAAAAACTTGAACTTACAAAGTTCACATATGGTAAAACCTGAAGGCTATATCAGACATGAGTATTTAGGAACTGTGTTTGATATAGCGTTCAGATGGGGGGAAATCACCCCTGGAAAAGCCAAATTTGGAAGATGCACACCAATTTACGAATGTCAACATGTGCTATCTGCCATCAGGGGGGATCAAGGGACATGTTTTGGGGGAGCAAGCCCTTCCTCAACGCGACTTTATAATTGAGGAAGGGGTTGCACCCCCAAAACGCGTCCATTGATCTCCTGTGATGGTAGATAGCACATGTTGGCACACTGTGTGCATCCTCCAAATTTGGTTTTTCTAAACATTGAAAAAATTTTTGGAAGATTGGACCACAATAAAACAGGTGATTTTGTGGGGTTTAAATTAGCCCCAAAACATCAATGATGTTATTATTTGTTTTAATAACATCACTGATTTGTTGCTGTATGTTGTGCAATTCGAGATTACACCCCATGATCTCCCCGATCAGTATCTGGGCACTTTCAGATGTGAAACGTTCTCTCTCCCTCACATCACGATCACCTAAAAAGAGATAAAGAACAAAAAACAAGGTCTCAAAAATCTGCCACCATCCATCTCTTTTACCTGAGCCTGTGGTCGCAGACACTCACCTGTTGTGGTGCCAATCTCCACCACATCTTCTTCTTCCTCCTGCTCAGCTTCTTGTGTTTGCGGTATTTCCCCTTCTTTCAGAGGTGGGGGGTCTGTGTTCTCCTGGGATGAGGGGTGTCCTCCGAGTCTTTTCTCCCCTATGTAAAACAAAAATGGTATACTAAGCACACAGATATTTGATGGCAGAACTAGAACTAGGAAACATTGCTTGGAAGTGGGGTACAATTGTCTATTTTGGCCGAGTTCCAAGATGTATATTTTTTATTGCCCTTTGTCAAGCTGCAATACTTTACCTGTTTGGTACAAGCTTCACAGATGGAGACCCCCCTATAGTATACACTGGAGCACCTGTGTGCCCCCCCTAATAAAAATGGTGTTCTTGTGTCCCACACTAGTGCTCCAGTGTCCAGATGTGAAAACAGCTGCTCAGTGTCTTCTCCTTACACACAATCTAGTTGGCATTTCATTCTAGTAACAAACCCATCTACACAAACAAATATTTGGCATCCAAGTAGGCCCCAAAAAATGTGGGAAAATGCATATGGCCTAAACAATGGTGTTCTAGAGGCCGAAAGAAAAATGTTTGATACGAACGAATAATGGGCCCATGAACATTAAAGTTGCCCTTTTAAACGTTACAATTAATAAAAGCATATGGAGCAGAACGAACGGAATAAAGACAGAAAGAATAGGAACACAGCACAACTACTTACTTTTTTGCAGCACTCTCCGGATCTTTCGGTACTGCTCTGGCTCTCTCAACTTCAGGTCCGACCACCGCTTCCTGAGCTGATCTTTCGATCTTCGTACCCCGAAATTCCTCTCAAGACTCCTGACCACTTTCGCCATGATCTTGGCCTTTCGGATGTTGGGGTGGGGGTAAGGCCCATATTTTCCGTCATAGTCGGACTTCCTCATGATGTCGACCATCTCCAACATCTCCCCAAATGACATATTTGTGGCCTTAAAACGTCTCCTTCTGGATCGGGACATGCCTGGATCCGGCCTTTCCTCCTCCTCCTCCTCGTTGCTAGAATTAGCATGCACCTGCTGTAACTCCGCCATCATGCTCTTCACCCACTGCGCCGAACGAAAAGGGGCGGGGAATAGACTAGAAAGAACGTCAGGGGCGGGCGGAGTTACACGCATGCGCAGTGTGTATAAAGCATAACACGCGTGCGTATTACGTACGATCTGTGAGCGGAGGAAGGAGCATTGGACGCGCTGATCGTAAGAACGAAGGTAAGAGACAAACTTGTGCCTATACTGCTTCTAGATTGAGGCCTATATTGTAACAAGATTAGGAGAGTTTTGTCTGACATTAGGCTTTGTCTTGTGTTGTGTCTTGCAGTGAACATGGATATCTTAATGAAAGACAATGACGTCATGTCAGTATTCGTAGATATGCTAAGTGAGCTGCCCTGTCTGTGGGAGATTACCCACCCCCATTTCAAGAACCAAGCAAAGAGGAAGGCAGCACTGGAGCAATTGTGTGAAAT
Source organism: Aquarana catesbeiana (assembly GCF_042186555.1). Lineage (NCBI taxonomy): Eukaryota > Metazoa > Chordata > Amphibia > Anura > Ranidae > Aquarana > Aquarana catesbeiana. The sequence continues at coordinate 124,477,130 of NC_133326.1, forward strand.
TGTGAAGCAGGTGATCCCCACGGCAGACATCACTTATTTAAAGATTTTCATTGGTGGCCTGAGGAGCACATATCTGAGGGAGCGCAAGAAAGTCCAGGATTCGCAGAGATCCGGAGCAGCAGATGACATCTATGTTCCCAGGATGTTGTACTACGACAGGCTGCACTTTCTGGCAGGCCAGACTGAACCCAGGCCAGCACTCTCCAGTCTTCCTTCCACGCTTCCTTCCCCCCCGGCTGAGGCTTCTGATGCCCAACCTGGGCCTTCCAGGCGATATGTGGAGGAGCCCAGATTGAGCCAGGTATAGCATTCCTCTAAATATTTCTGCTTGTACAATCAATGATGTTAACTAGATGTTAGTTGGGAGTACTAATTTAGGATTGTGATTGATGATGCAAAACATTACAACTATGTCCCTTTTTCATACACAGGGAAGTCTCAGCCAGGAGGTGGCCGGGCCGAGCCGGCTGGCTGATATCAAGGTCCCTCCACCCCCCCCTGAAAATAGAAAGTGGCAGTAGGAGGAGTACCCTAGAGGAGGCTGCTATAGCATTCTTTTGGAGGGCTACAGAGGTCCTGGGAGCACCCCACACCATGGAGGAGAACATTGCTGCCTTCATAGCCTATAAAATGCAGAGGATGGAGGAGGGCCAAAAAGTCTTGTGTGAGGCCCTCATATCGGAGGCTCTGGAGAAAGGTATGAGGGGCCAAATTACACCTCACACACATCTTTGGGATGGTCCTCCTCCTCCTGCAGGTCCTCCTCCTCCTCCTCCCTCTCCTCCAGGTCCTCCCAGTCCTCCTCCAGGTCCCCCCAGTCCTCCTCCTCCTCCAGGTCCTACTCCTCCTCCTGCCACATCTCCAACTGCACAGCCACAGCCCGGAAGGAAGCGTGGAAGGAAGACCAGACAGTGATTGCCCTGGATCCAGTCTGGTCGGCCAAAAGATGCAGCCTCTTGTGGTGCCACAGCCTGGGGACACAGATGTCATCTGCTGCTATCCAGATCTCTGCGAATCCCGGACCAGACTGCCCTCCCTTACATATGGACTCCTCAGGCCACCAATTTTGATGTTCAAGAATTGATGTCTGCCGTGGGGGTCCCAGGCTTCACTAATTTCTCCTGTTGATCCAGTGTTGCCTTCCTCTTTGTTTGGTTCTGATCCCTTAATAAAGGATTTTTGTTTTGAATTATACTCTCCTATGTGTTTTACTTCAAAAATGACAGTTTGTTTGTGAGGATTCAGGTACATTTCAAATATACAATGTGAAATGAACAAGGGTCACCAACACCAAACAATCTCCTTGAGATTAAATAATAAAAGATATCAATAGTGTTGGGGTAACTTGACACACAAAACACAGACAAAAATATTCTGGAGTAAAAATAAAAATAACATTGAACAAAGATCAGCCTTGGAAAAAATCCAAATATTAAAGAAAAAAGAAGGCTGAAAATCCAAAAAAAAAAATATAAAAAAAATATAAAACTGTCAGATGTGACAACTAATAACAATATATTCAGGGAATCCCACTAAAAAAACACAAATAAAAGTTTGTGAGAAGTGTGTGTGAATATGAGCAGCAAAACTACTTAATTCTTGTCACATTATAAAGAAGAAGAGAGTGTGCTGTATTAAACCATTTTTAACATTGCAGCGTGACGAAAGTGCTGTATCCATTGCGAACGCTAAGTTTACCAGAACGAGCTGTCCCGTGTCGGAATTTCTTCTGAGCATACGTGGCACTTTGTGCGTCGGAACAGGCCACACACGGTCGGAATTGACGCGATCGGATTTTGTTGTCGGAAAATTTTATCTCCTGCTCTCCAACTTTGTGTGTCGGAAAATCCGATGGAAAATGTCCGATGGCGCCCACACACGGTCGGAATTTCCGACAACACGCTCCGATCGGACATTGTCCATCGGAAAATCCGACCGTGTGTACGGGGCATTACAGGAGTAAATTTCCCTTCCTAGAAGTAGATTTCTTGTTGTCTCCCTCCATTTGCAAGTTATAGGCGAATGACAACTACAGCGCGGGGGTCCAGTTCCGGGAGGCTGTCACATGAAGTCTTCCTGTGATCGCGCCCACTGCGGGGGGCACGCTCTGTGATCACAGTGTCCTCCAGACACTGCTGATAACAGATTGAGGTAAAGAGACAATCAGTGGTCAGCTGTGATCAGCTGTGTCCAATCAGTAGCTGATCATGGAGGTAAACAGAAGACGGTTCTTGGCACTCCTTTCCGATAACTTGCTTGTGTAAAAGTGACATGTACACTGATAATCAGGGCACTGATTATCAATGTCCCAATTATCAGTGAAGTCCCATCAGTGTCCACCAGTTCTGCCAATCTGTGCCCATCACTGCTGCAAATCAGTGCCCACCAGTGCTGCCAATCTAAGCCGCGAATCAGTGCCCATCAGTGTCATCTATCAGTGCCCATCAGTGCCACCTATCAGTGCAGCCTCATCAGTGCCAACCAATGGAACCTATCAGTGCCCATCAATGACCATTAGTGCTGCCTCATCAGAGCAGCCTATCAGTACCCATCATTACAACCTATTAGTGCCCATCAGTGCAGCCTCATCAGTGCATATCAGTGAAAAAGAAAAGCGACCTAAATAACATCAAAAGAGGGGAGAAGTGGTAGAATGGGCGTTAAATGGTAGTTCCCTGGATAGTAAATATCACATATATACACATATATTAACCACTTCCTGCCCGAACTATAGCAGAATGTTGGCCGGGCGGTGGTTCAGTTATCCTGACTTGGCATCACATGAAGTCCAACAGGATAACATGCAGGCGTGCGCCTGCGCTGACACACTGCATCTCCGATCGTGGAAAGGAGCCTCTGATGGAGGCTCCTTATGATGTGATCAGCTGTGACCAATCACAGCTGATCACAGCATGAACCAGGAAGTGACGGTAAACGGCTTTCATCGGTTCGTGCTGACAGGGAGAGCCAATCGGCGGCTCTCCCTGTCAGAGAAAGGAAGAGGTGCCACAACAATGCCAATCAGTTGCCAGTCAGTGCCCATCGGGAATGCCTGTCAGTGCCCATAACAGTGCCAATCAGTGCCCACCACAGTGCAAATCAGTGCCCATCACAGTGCCAATCAGAAAGACCTGTCAGTACCTCATCATCAGTGCTGCCCATCAGTGCCATTTATTAGTGTGCGTCAGTGCCAATCAGTGCCGCCTGTCAGTGCCCATCAGTTCCGCCTCCCAGTGCCCATCAGTGCTGCATATCAGTACAGCCTATCTGTGCCCATCAATTCTACATATCAGTGCAGCCTATCGGTGCCCATCAGTGCTGCATATCTGTGCTGCCTATCAGTGCCCATCAATTCTACATATCAGTGCCTCCTCATCAGTGACGCCTCATCAGTGCCTGTCAGTGAAGGAGAAAACAAAATTTTATAACAGAAACGAAGAAAAACTGTTTTTTTTCAAAAATTTTGTTTTTTTTAGTTTGTTTAGCAAAGAATAAAAACCCTAGTGGTGATCAAATACCACCAAAAGAAAGCTCAATTTGTGGGAAGAACGTGATAAAAATTCAGTTTGAGTACAGTGTTGCATGACCACGCAATTGTCATTCAAATTGTGACAACGCTGAAAGCTGAAAATTGTCCTGGGCAGGAAGGGGGGAAAGTGCCTGGTATTGAAGTGGTTAAGTAGTAGAAAATGTTTTTCATTATTACATAAAAGACAGGAGTTCAAAAAAGGGGCATAGACAAGCCCACGTATGGATAAAAGAATACACGTGTATTAGAAGCAGTCAGACGTGGCATAGGTGTACCACTTGGAGCTTGCCTACATGTTTCATGGCACAGGCTTCTTCTTCAGGGCTTCATTCTCCGTGTCTGACTCAAAAAGTCTCTAAATGGAGCATCAGATGTGTTCAGGCTAAGGGGAGACTTTCATCGACATACCGTCTTGCTGACATCAAATACCATTAGAAAAACAACCTGAACAGAGTGAGCTGCTTGAATACAAACCAAAAAGCCTCAGTCCCTCCTAGGGGTACACAGAAGGGGTCCCAAACAAGCGCTTTCACAAGAAGATGAGAGGATGACTCCACAAAGGTAGACAGAGGGGGAAAAAAAAAGGATGCCATTAGCTTCAGCAAATGTGTCTGGGTCTCCCGAAGACCCGCTGCTCCAGCCAAGCAGTGACATCAGGATTGACATGGTGACTCCAGGGAGAGGAGAAGCAGAGAACCGAGGGTTCAGGCAGCCGCATCGCTGGATCATGGAACAAGCGAGTGTGTGTTTCTTAAAAGTCAGCAGCTACACTTTTTGCAGCTGCTGACTTTTATTAAACACAAAAAAACGTCTGGAACTCCGCTTTGAAGTGGTGAATATTTGTTTTGGTAGACAATTATAGAAGTGATTTCTGAGGGTTATAGAAGATTTTTAGAATTATCCATAAGGTTAGGTTTCATTGTCCAGTGGGTGAAGATGTGTGTTTTGGTGAAGCGCATAATTGCCAATTCCAATTTCTATGATTTTGGTATTCCAATAATAAGACCGAGTGCATCACTGTCAATTTCAATTTTTATGAACAAAGAGAAGGTAATGCAATAACGTGCAAATGTGGAAGATTTCCTTGTATGTCTGTAAGGTGCAACTGAGGTCTAGTGAGTTACTTCATTAACCTAGTCTCTAAATAACAACCAAATCGTCCTTTTCTCGTTGAAAGGTTTTTATTGAAAGATCAACATATAGTAACAAGTGTATGAATTAAAGTTATTTTAGTAGTTACATGTAAATTAAAGAAGCAGGTTACGGCATTGTATTAATATAACACACGGATGGTAAAATTAATGTTAGATAAGTTCACTTTTTATCAAAATGATAGAGTTTTCAGACTGTTTCAATATTAGCTTACATTAATATTTAGAGGATCATTATCAGTTAATGAAAGACAATTAGGTCTATTTGTGTCTGAGTTCTGATGTTTGTTAAACAGTTGAATAAAGTATATGTATCAAACTACTGAGTGTGATATTTTAAATATATTCAATATCACCTGTTGCTGTTAGGTACCTTATGAAATGATAATAAGAGAGAAATAAGGAAGAGAAGAAAAAAGAAAGGTAGAACATAAGGGTAAGGAAAGGTGGGGGGACAGAGGGCATGGGGTGTTCCAAAAGCATTAATTATTCTTATAGTTTTATCATTGTTGTATATAAAATGTTAGTTACCATGACTGGAGTACCTTTTGGTCAAAGTTTATAGGTAAACAATGTGTGATCCATGGTTTCCATAGACCTTCATATGCTTTCAGATTTGCTCTATCTAGGGCTTCCATTTTTGCATGCAACAATGACCGATTGATTCTGTGCTTGGTTTCTGCTATGTTTAGTAAGGGATTTTTCCATGCTTTAGTTATTGTCTGTTTCATGGCCGTCATAAGTTGTATGAATAGCTTGAATTAATTACGAGTCACGTATTCAGGTTTTATATTTAAAAGTGCAATTTCTGGATCTGGTATTATTGTTATTTCAAACATTTCTGAAGCGAGTAAAAAACCCTTTTTTCTAGATTTGTTTATAATAGAACAATTCCACCACAGCAGAGACCTGAGTAATCAGGCGCAAATTTAGCTATTGTAGCAGGAACCAAATACCAGCGTGAGAGTACATTGTAGGTGGTTTCAATATCTGTCACATTAGGAGAAAATGATTTGATATTGGACCAGATTGCAGACCATTCTGTTTTATCTATAGTTCGATCAAGATCTTTTTCCCACATAAGATGGTAATTTAACATCTGATTTAACTAGCAATGTGGAGTATATTGTTGATATGAGACCTCTGGCATGAGGGTCTTTCATGCATATATTTTCAAACTTAGTAAAATCATCTACAGAGTCGTCAATGCTTAGGAAAGGAATACAAAAGTTTTTAATTTGAAGGTAACAAAATATTTCTGATCGGGGAGCCCAAAAGACTTGCATAAGTCTGGGAAGGGACAGATTGTTGTATTTAGGATCATGTAATGTAAACATGTTATACCTGCTTTGGACCAAGCCCAATAAGATCTGGGATAAGTCCATGCTAGATAGAAAGCTGGGTTTTTGAGAAAAGATAGAAGTGGACTATGTTTGGATTGCAGACCATGAGAGTTTTTGAGTCTATCCCAGATAGCTAGAGAATGTTTAGTGATTGGGTTTTTTAAAGTTTTATGATCTATGGGACGTAACCATAAAATATTGTGTATGGAGAGAGGGTCACAATCTATTGCTTCAATGGTAACCAACAATCTCTGTTTTGGAGTGAAATTTTATGGATTGTGCTAGTTGAGCGGCTTTATAATATAATGAAATGTTTGGAAATCCTAGGCCACCGTGGATTTTGGGAAGAAATAAGGTTTCTCTAGATATTCGTGGTTTGAGTTTCCCCCAAGTAAATTTTATAAATTTTTGTTGTGTTATTCTAAGGAAATAGGCCGGGATGTATATTGGGAGAACTCTGAAAAGGTACAGGAATTTAGGAAGTATGGCCATCTTTATTATATTTATTTTCCCAACCCATGAAGTCGGTATGGATGACCATTTTAAAAGCAAGTTTGTAGTTAATTTTAGTAAAGAAGGATAGTTGGCGGAAAACAAATCCAAGTGGCTGGCAGTGAGCTGGATACCCAAAAAAGGAATGCTATGTGTAGCCCATTTAAAAGGTAATGATTCTTGTACAATTAATTTTTCTGCTGTGGTTAACGAGATGTTCAGTGCTGTAGATTTTTGAGTATTAACCGTAAGGCCTGAGATGATCGAATAGTTTTTTAGTATATTCATAAGGTTAGGAGCTGACATTTGAGGTGAAGATAAAAATAGAAGGATTTCATCTGCAAATAAACATATCTTGTGGTGACAGCCTCCCATTTCTATGCCTGTTATAGAAGGTTCCATTATTATTCTTTGTGCTAAAGGCTCAATAAGCAAAGCAAATAATAAAGGTGAAAGGTGAGAGCGGGTATCCTTGACGTGTGCCCCTTTCTATGTTGAATGTTTCAGATTTGTAACCTGCCTATTTAATGTACGCTTTCGGTTTGCAGTAAAGTGCTGAGATCCATTGTAAGAAATGAGGGCCAAATCCCCATTTACTAAGAGTATAGTGCATATAGAACCATGAAATGAAATCAAATGCCTTTTTTATATCTAATGAGAGGAAACAGGCTGGGATGCGGTGTAATTTCGCAGCATGTGATAGAAGGGTGGCACGTCTAATATTATCACATGCTTGTCGGATAGGGATAAATCCTGCTTGGTCTTTATGTGTAATTTTACCAATTAATGTATTAAGTCTAGTAGCAAAGATTTTGGCTAATATTTTAATATCTACATTTAGTAAAGAGATAGGACGATAGTTTGAACAGATGCTATCGTCAGAGTTTGGTTTGGGAAGCATACAAATAATTGCTGTTAACGTTTCCTGTCTAAATGAGTGACCTGATAGTATAGAGTTGAAGACATCAGTTAAGGTGGGTTATAATGTTTCAATATACGTACGATAATATAGTGCAGAAAATCCATCAGGGCCAGGTCTTTTGTTTTTTTTCAGTGTTTTGATAGCACTGGACACCTCTTCAACCGATACAGGTTTCTCTAGTAGCTCTAACTGTGTTGTGGATAATGAGGGAAGGAAATGTGGGAAAATAACTCATCTGCTTTGGATGTATCCAGCTCAGTGCCAGAAGAATATAAAGTGTTTAAATGTGTTTTAAACTTTTGAAGTATTTTCCTTGGGTTATTGGAGTATACATCTTTAGATATTTTGAGGTGAATCGGTTTAGTGGGAGAGTTGTGAGATTTGAACGTGCGGGATAATAGAGTTTCTGGTTTATTAGCTTTCATGTAAGAATTGTGGCGTGATCGATTGATAGTTTTATTTGCTGATTCTGTGAGAAACAGGTCAAATAAAAGTTTAGCCTTATCCAATTGCAATTGTAACAAAGGGGAAGGATTGGATTGAAATGCCATGTAGCAAGTGTTAAAGTTTGTTTCTAATTTGTTATATAAAGCTCTACGTTCTCGATTAAAAAGAGCCACTTGTCTCATACATATACCACGTAAAACTGGTTTGTGAGCTTCCCACAGAGTGAGCGGGGATATATCAGGGGTATAGTTGTCTACAATGTATTCTTTCAGTGCAAGTTCAATATTAAGTTTATGTGTTGGGTTTTTAACCACTACACATCCCCTTACCATGTGATCAGCTGTCAGCCAATGACAGCTGATCACATGATGTAAACAAAAGATTGGTAATCGTTTTTTTTTTCTACTCACGCTGACAGCGTGAGTAGAAAAAAAAGCCGATCACCAGCTCAGATGTGAGGGACATCGGTCCCCAAGTGGAAGAGGCACATCTGCCTCATCAGTGCCACCATAATAGTCCACAGTGCCACCTAACAGTGCCCACAGTGCCACCTATCAATGCCCACAAGTGCCACCTATCAATGCCCACCTGTAATGCCAATCAGTGCCACCTGGCAGTGCTGCCCATCACTGCCACCCATCAGTGCCCATCACTGCCACCCATCAGTGCCCATCACTGCCGCCTCATCAGTGTACATCAATGAAGGAGAAAAATTACCCGTTTTAAATTTTTTATAACAAAATATAAAAAAATAGAAAAAAATTTTTTTTTTAAAAATTCAGTTTTTTACATTTTTTTAACAAAAAGTAAAAACTGCAGAGGTGATCAAATACCACCAAAAGAAAGCTCTATTTGTGGTGAAAAAAATGATAAAAATTTCATTTGGGTACAGTGTTGTATGACCGTGCAATTGTCATTCAAAGTGCGTCAGTGCGGAAAGCTGAAAATTGGTCTGGGTAGGAGGGGGGTTTAAGTGCCCTGTAAGCAAGTGGTTAAGTAAGTAATCTCCAAGAAGCCAAGTCGGATCATGTTCTTTTGAAATGGTAGAGGCTATAGTGGTAAATATTGCATTATGATCCGACCATGGGATTGGTAAAGTTTTGGATGTTAAGATTTCAGGCACCATACCAGTAATTAGGAATATGTGGTCTATTCCTGAGAATGAGTGATGGGGATATGAATAATGGGTAAATGGTCTTTTAATTGGATTCAGTTCATGCCAGGAGTCTACTAAATTATGTTTTGTAATAAGTTGTGAAAAAGAGTATCTATAAGGGACATTTGAGATATAGGTGATTTGTCTAGGAAGGGCAAGAGAGTTAGATTGGAATCTGCACATAAAAGTAACGTTCCTATGTTATGTGATTTGATTACCTGTAAAAGATGAGGGAGGAACAAAGTAGGACACATGTAATGTTACCTGTTTTCTATCACAAATATGCACAACAGAGTGTAACCGAACCGTAAACCTTCTAACACCCACCCCCCTCCCTGCCATACACTGACCCAAACTTGTGTGGTCATAATCCCTTAACTGGTTGTGAACTGGGAAACATTCTAACTTCTTATTAATCAATAGAATGTAGAACAGTTGGTTGAGTCTTCGGAAGCTAAATAGCATGGGTAATATCAGCCATATCGCTCGCAGAAGGTGTAGTATGATTTCTCGATCTTCTTGTTTCCGTTTGGCTGTAACAACAATGTTCCGAAGAGTGTTCCAATGCTCATGGTGCTGTTTCCCAGGACTATGTGGGGTAAAGTCTCGCTGCACGGTGCATGTTATCTGTAGGACTTTGTCTTCTCCGGAGCCCCGAAAGGTACTTTGACTCTTGCACTGTGGGTATCCAGGATTTATGCTGTAAACTTGCGCCGGCTAGAAACATTTCCTGGTCACGACTGTATTAAAAGTGACTCTTGATCAATCAGCTTGTTGAGGATTAGCTCGTCTTTCCAACCAAGAGATCACCTCCTCTGGATCCTCAAAGAAGACCGCACGTCCGTCATGCTCCACCCTGAGACGAGCTGGGAAGAGCATTGAATACTTGTATTGCAGATTTCTTAGCTTACGCTTCTGTAAAGCTCTGGCGACGACGCTGCACCTCTGCGGAGAAATCCGGGAAGATGGCCACTTTCACGTTCCCCACTGGGATGTTGCCCTTCTCCCTTGCCATTCGTAAAGCAGTGTCCCGATCTTTATAGTTAAGGAGTTTAGCTATGAACGTGCGGGGAGGAGCGCCCTGCGGGGGGGGTCTTGCCGGCATGCGATGTGCCCGTTCCACCGCAAACATAGGGGAGAAGACTTCTCTCCCATAGGTAGCAATCAGGAGTTGTTCCAAAAATGTGGTAGTGTCCTTACCTTCAGACCCCTCCGGCAAGCCTATCAGGCGTATATTACATCTTCGCAACCTGTTCTCCATATCATCTTGCTTTATAAGGAGTTGTTGTATTTGTCTTTGCACGCGGTCTGAGGATGTTTGTAAGGGTGGAATAGCATCCTCCACCTCGCTCAATCTGGTCTCGGTTTCTTTCACTCTTTCTCTGAGTTTCTGAAAGTCCTGTTTAATGAGGGAAATATCCATCTTGACCTCCTCTATCTGCGCCGTGAGAGAAGTTCTACAAAAGGTGATTGCTTCAAGGAGTTTGTCGGTGTCACTCGCAGCGCGCTCTCCCTCCCCGGCCCCCTCAGCAACCCCATCCTCCATTTCGTGCCGGCGGTATTGATCAAGTTTTGCTGCCGCTGCTTTTTGTGCTTTAGTTGGTGACATACTGTAAAGATCCTGAAAAACTCTGATAGCTCCCAACTCAAGATAGCAGACTGACGTGCTTGGTAATCAGAAAAGGGTGCAGTCCTATTTTTAATATTCACCCAGGTGCCCGGGGACAGGAGCTGATCTTGTAAAGTTAATGTGTGAGGTGCCACCCCTCCCTTCTCGGAGGCACTGGCAGTCTGAAGCCGTATCCTGCAAGACACAGGGGACCAAGTAGGCACTGTTTAGGGGGGAATAGCAGAGCCACAGTCAGTGTTCATAGCACAGGCAAAGGAGGTAGGTGTACCAAGATGGCCGCCATTCAATACATGTGGGCCCAGGCCGCAATCTAGGCCGGTTATAGTCGTCAGTCTCCCTGGGTCTCTGATGTGTAAATAAGCCAGTAAACAGGGGGAGAAGTGCAGTCCAGCTCAGCCAGGAAGCTACCCAGGAGCAGGGTACCTGTATAATACAGCAGGTCTCAGGCAGGGCCGCAGGTGAGGAGGACCAAGATGGCCACGACCTCCGTTTGTAGGCCGAAGCCGCGGTCTAAATTTATTTTGCCCGCCGAGCGGGAGATCGCCGCTCCGTTCGGGCCGCCGCGCGCTCCCCCTCTTCAGGAACCAGATTCTTCTGTCCCAGGTATCTCAGGGAGAAGTGCAGTCCAGCTCACCCAGGAAGCTACCCAGGAGCAGGGTACCTGTATAATACAGCAGGTCTCAGGCAGGGCCGCAGGTGAGAGGACCAAGATGGCCGCCACCTCCGTTTGTAGGCCGAAGCCGCGGTCTAAAGTTATTTTGCCTGCCGAGCGGGAGATCGCCGCTCCGTTCGGGCCGCCGTGCGCTCCCCCTCTTCAGGAACCAGATTCTTCTGTCCCAGGTGTCCCAGGGGGACAATCCAGCCGGCGACCAAGTGCAATCCACTGCAGTCCAGGATTAATAATAAAACAGGAGTAATGGACGGAGCTCTGAGTCCACACGTCCTACTCCATGCTGTGTCAGGCCACGCCCTGTTTACATGTTTAATACAGGTTTTTTTGCTAGAAAATTACTTAGAACCCCCAAACATTATATATGGTTTTTCTTCTAACACCCTAGAGAATAAAATGGCTGTCGTTGCAATACTTTTTTTTGCACCGGTCTTAAAAGCGCACTTTTTTTGGAAAAAATTCACTTTTTTGAAAAAAAAAAAAATAAGACAACAGTAAAGTTAGCCCAATTTTTTTTATATTGTGAAATATAATTTTACGCCAAGTAAATTGATACCCAACATGTCATGCTTCAAAATTGCGCCCGCTTGTGGAATGGCGTCAAACTTTTAACCACAAAAATCTCCATAGGCGACGTTTAAAAAATTCCACAGGTTGCATATTTTGTGGTACAGAGGAGGTCTAGGGCTAAAATTATTGCTCTCGCTCTACTGGTCGTGGCGATACCTCACATGTGTAGTTTGAACGCCGTTTTCATATGCGGGCGCTACTCACGTATGCGTTCGCTTCTGTGCGCGAGCTCGTCGGGACAGGGGGGGGGGGGTTAAAATTTTTTTTTATTTTTATTATTTATTTTACATTATTTTATTTATTTTTACACTGTTTATTTTTTTTTTTTAAATTGTGTCACTTTTATTCCTATTACAAAGAATGTAAACATCTCTTGTAATAGAAAAAAGCATGACAGGACCTCTTAAATATGAGATCTGGGGTCAAAAAGACCTCAGATCTCATATTTACACTAAAATGCAATAAAAAAAAAAAAAGTCATTTAAAAAAATGACATTTGAAAAAATATGCCTTTAAGAGGTTTTGATGTCGCTCCAGTGTCATGGAGATGAGTGGGTGCCATCTTAGCCTTACTCGTCTCCAGGCACAGGACGGAGACGGATGCGATCGCCTCCGCCGCTACCGACGGCTCCGGTAAGCGTCGGAGGGCACCGGATCGCGGCGGGAGGGGGGGCCCCTCTCCCACCACCGATAAAAGTGATCTCGCGGCAAATCCGCCGCAGGGACCACTTTTATCTGAAAGCCGGCCGCCGCACAAAAACGGGGATACCGGGGTTATGGCAGCTAGCTGCGGCCATAACAATGATATCCCCCTTCAAAGTTTGGACGTACATCGTCGTGCGGCGGTCGGCAAGTGGTTAATCAAGAGATAGATGAAGAATGGATCCTAGAAGTATGAAGTTCTGAAAATGTAAAAGATAGCTAATTTTCACATTATCATAACGGAGTGTGTCTAAATATAATAAGAATTAATTAGATGCAAAATGTGAAATAGTAAGGATTGGTGAACTTATCCATCGAGTATAGAGAGAAATATGAGTATATAGTAATCTTCAGTCCATAGAGTCAGGGACTTGTTCAGATGATCAATATCGGCCCCTTTTATGTGAGCTCTGGTGTTCATTTCCCTTTGGCAACGCAAAAGATTTATTTGGAGAAGATGATGTCAGTCTTCATCGAGTGGTTTCGTGATTCTGTGTCGAGTTCAGCAGATGCATGTCTTAAAGGGTTGTTTGGAGTTCGTTAGCAGAACAACATGTAAATTTAGAGCCTTGAAATGCGAAACGGACTGAAAAGGGGAATCCCCATTCATATGTAATTTGATTACGTTGTAATACTTGTAGTAAGGGTTTTAAGGCCCTTCTTTTATTTATTGTAAGTTGGGACAAGTCTGCAAAAAGCTGGTAATTATGTCCTTGGAAGTTAAGAGTTTCTTTATTCCTTGCTGCAGATAGTAGTTGTTCTTTTGTTCTGTAGAAATGAAACTTTGCAATGATATCGCGGGGAGGACCATCAGATTTTTTTAGGTGTTAGGGCTCTATGAACCCTGTCCATTTCCAGTCTATCGCAGGGGTCTTTAAACTATGGCCCTCCAGTTGTTCAGGAACTACAATTCCCATCATGCCTTGTCATGTCTGTGAAAGTCAGAGTTTTACAATGGCTCATGGGACATGTAGTTCTGCAACAGCTGGAGGGCCATAGTTTGAAGATTCCTGGTCTATCAGGATGGCTGGTTGTAGTTCCTGAAAAAGTGCTGTCATTGTAGCTTGTAAGTCAATTACAGTTTTGGGAACACCTCTAATACGCAAATTAGAGCGTCTATCACGATTTTCGTAGTCTTCCAATCTTGTCTGTAATGTTGCATTTTCCTCTTTAAGGTCGTCAATTTCATTATAGCATTCTACATTGTTAATTTCTAAGTCATCTACTCTGGTTTCAAGTGTGGATAAGCGCTTACCCTGCTCTCTTATTTCCTTTGGTAAGGCTAGTAGTAATATGGTCAGAGATGCTTTTCAATGCTTTTTGAAGCAGTTTTTCTATTTGTTTCAGTGTAACTGGTGAGGTAATTTCATTCTGTGGTGAATCTTCCAAATACTCACAGTGTAATTCAGAATCATATGGTGCAGTCTATGTGACAGTATATGCCTTTAAGTTGATATAATTACCGCTGGAGGTACCTGAGACAAACCGCTGCAGCGCCATTTTGGCTGTGCCGTTTTGTTGATTTTGGGACCCATATTCTGTCCAGCGACACCAGGACCGAGACCCCTGAATTCAGGAGTGCTGTGGGCACTAATTGATATATTTTATGTGCAGGTGTTCGGCGAACGCTTTATCTTTCTCTCAGAGAACAGAGCTTCAGGCAGGTATGTCTGCTCCACTTGGCTCCACCCCTCAGCTCCCCCCAAATCGTCTTTTTAATTCCTCCCAAGACCTCGTACTCTCTAGCTCCCTCTTCACCTCCCACCATACTCACCTCCAGGACTTCACCAGAGCCTCTCCCATCCTTTGGAATTCCCTACCCCAATCTGTCTATCTCCAACTCTATCCACTTTTAGGCGATCCCTGCAAACGTTTCTCTTCAAAAAAGCCTATCCTGCCTCCTCCTAACACCTGTACTTTGCTTTTCTTCACCTGCTCATCCCCCATAGTTATTAACTTTTGTATAACTTGTCCCTCCCTCTAAGATTGTAAGCTCTAACGAGCAGGGTCCTCTGATTCCTCCTGTATTGAATTGTATTGTATTGTCTGACCTAACGTTGTAAATCACTGCACAAACTGTTAGTGCTATATGAATCCTGTATAATAATAGTGAAATTTGTGGTTTAGTTGGTGAAGAATCACAGTATGCTTAGCAACAAGTAGGAAATGAGGGCAAGATAGATTTGCAAAGATGGTGGTTGTCTGCACAAACACAAAAAAATTAGTAAGCACGCAGCTATGGAATTAGGTCAATTTCGATTTGGCAGCAGAAGACTTGGCAGTTATTTGGTCACGTGATTACTGTATGCAAACGAGTGCAACAAACCGCTAACTCAGCAAAACAACAAACACCTCCGCTTTATCTAAACTCCAACGGCATATTTAGTGCACATTGTCTAACACACATTACGAAGAGCAAAGAAAAAAACCTGGTTGGTGGCACATTTTACACCAGTCTAACATAAAACAAGCTGAGGGAACAGGAGTACTAATGTGGTCCTACCCCAAATGTATTACAAATGTTTTTCTACACATATAATATATATATAATGTACAAAACATTTACACTGTGTATATCCCTACCTTAACCACTTCAATACTGCACACTTTCACCCCCATCCCGCCCAAGCCAATTTTCCTATTTTAGCCCTGACACATTTTGTGACAATTACTCATTTAGCCACTATGTTTGATTGTACTGCAAGGACACAGTTGTGCTTCAGGCAGCTCCGGTGGATGTTGCCAAGGTTCTGAACCCCGAGCGCATTGTACCATAAAGAGTTAAGGGCTGTGATTGGTGTCTTACAAATATAGGTCTGCCGTGCTGTATAGCCACATACTCAGACGAAGTTGTAATGATGAAATGCAACAGTATGGAGACCATACGGAGGCAGGAAGTGACATCAGCACGCCGCTGGATGTGACGTGTGGTGAGATGCCAGTTAGACATGTGGTGGATATCTGACTGCTTCATATGTGGATTTATTGTAAACACTCCTTGTTTTTACAGCACTTGATGTAGATCCTGTGATTGCAGATTACCAGTCCCTGAATGACATCTTGAGTGTGACATTGATCAACGGCTTACTATACCATGCCTTTTGGTGAGTGTTGAGTTAAAGGGGGGGACTCACTTGGCGTATTTCTGGGATTCACAGAGCATCAAGAGATCAATTATCACCCTATGGATGTAACTCTCCCAGAGACACTTTCACCTGTTTGAGTAATAGACTTGATAGGGTCACAGCTCACTATTGGGTGTTTTTAAGTAATGTTTACATTATTGATGGAGCGCTACTAGAGTGTTTTTAAAGTGATTGTAAAGGCAGAAGATTATTTTTTCTGAATACATTCTATGCATTAAGATAAAAAGCCTTCTGTGTGCAGCAGCACTCCTAATACTTACCTGAGCCCCCTCTCAATCGAGCGATGTCCACAAATGCCTCAGTCATCTGGGACTCTCCCTCCTGACTGGCTGAGACAAAGCAGCTCCATTGGCTCCCGCTGCTGTCAAACCCCAGAAGAGGAGGATCCGGGCTAATCTGTGCAAAACCACTATACAGGGCAGATAAGTATAACATGTTTATTTTAATAGAAAAAAAAAAAAAGAGACTTTACAATCAATTTAAGTTGCCACTTATGTTTTATTACAATTAGAATTACACCCCACCCCCACATTCTGTTACTTCTCCCTCGTACGGTGATACCACTTATGAGACTTTTTCACAGCCTAGCCAGAGAGAGGGGCCCAAGATCCAAGGAAGCACCTTCAGATGCTCTAAGGGCATAAATTACACATCTAATTTCCGGACTACCTTTTATATCTTTGGAAGACCTGGAGCACCAGGAAACCCCCACAAAATGACCACCATTTTGGAAAGTAAACACCCCAATGTATTTTTAAAGAGGCATAGGGAGTCTTTTGCCACAGGATTTTGGAAAAAGTGTAAAGAAAATGAAAATTATTTTTTTTTTAGTTGGCAACGTAATAAGATATTTCTCACACGCAGCATGGGCATACTTACTATTACACCCCAAAACACATTCTGCTACTGCTGAGTACGGCGCTACCACACGTGTGAGACTTTTTCATTGTCTGGGCGGATTATATAACAGACATTTTATCTTGTGTATTACACAAATTACCTACTTGTATCAAAACAAATGTACTGTAATGGTCAGGGCCGGATTAACATAGGGGCTACTGGAGCTGAAGCTCCAGGCCCCTTATCTTAAGATAGGCCCATTTGCAAAAAAAAAAAAAAAAAAAAAATCACAAAAAAAAAAACAAAAAACAATTGACTGCAAGGGTCGTGGCTCGGCGACCAGGGGTCACAGAGACCCCAAATTTGGGGGTTAGGTAGCTAAATACCTATCCCACCACAGGGGCTCCTATCATTCATGGTTCCAGGGATACAGGGCTCCTTGTGCAGCCTGTCAGAAGCTACATACAGAGCAGCCAGTTTAAACAAGCTGGCACACTCTGTTCATAGCAGACTGAGAGGAAGAGCTCACAGTGCCTCTCACTTCTTGTCAGAGGCACTGAGCTCAATGGACAGCATGCAGTCTGCAGAGTTTGACAGACAGCACTGCCTGTCAAACTCGCCTACTGATTTTGATTTCAATGGGACCACTCTGCAACTGCAAGTCAAACTCGCTCGCAGTAGCATCATAGTCCAGCAATGTAAAAAAAAAAAAAAAAAAAACAAAAAAAAACACAAGGAGGCAGCAGTAGCATCTCATGAACGCCTGTCAGCTGCTGCTATACCACTCATTGAAAATCAACAATCCACCACTTTTCAGAGGGCAGAAAGCATTACTGCAAATGTGAAAGAAACTTGAAACACATCATCCATTTCATACTCACCACCAACCAGGTCACTCCCCAGCCACTTCCCATGTTAGCCATCTCCCTTCAACTTATATCACAGGTGACAATTTCCCAACCTTCAAATGACAGACCCTACTCCAAAAGATATCACTCCCAGTTACTCCCCCCACCCACTGATTGATATCCCTCCATGACCACCTCACACCCCCCCCCCCCTGCTGACAAACCTCTCTCTCCAGCCTGTCCCCACACACCTGCTGACCTGTGGATGGGGAAATCACTCCTGCAGTGTTATTGTGTTCTGCCAGTGGGGAGCCTTCCCTACCCACGGAATACAAAGATCAGTGCTGCTAACTATAGGTGGCAGTACTGATTGTTTTGGGAAAAACCTGACAGGCTAGTTGTACTCAAGTCAATTAATACAGTGGTCATCAACCCTGTCCTCTGGGCCCACTAACAGGCCCAGGTTTTATGTATTGCCTTGGGGAGATGCAGACTAGAATACTGCAATCACTGAGCAGCAAATGATATCACCTGTGATGTATTTTAGTTCTCTTGCAAACC
The DNA here is from genome assembly GCF_042186555.1 of Aquarana catesbeiana. NCBI lineage: Eukaryota > Metazoa > Chordata > Amphibia > Anura > Ranidae > Aquarana > Aquarana catesbeiana. Next base: position 124,495,137 of record NC_133326.1, read on the forward strand.
TGGCCTGTTAGTGGGCCCTGAGGACAGGAGTTGATGACCACTGGATTAATAGATTGACTTGAGTACAACCAGCTAGCCCTTACATAGATCATCTATGGCTGGTCTCTGCTTAATTGGCCTAATTTCAATCCATGTATGGCCCACTAAACCACTACGCAGTCCCTAAACATTCTTCCACAAACCTTTACATTTTACCTTCCCGGATTCCTCATCCTCCTCACCTGTACATAGTGCCAGCTGTCATACCCTCCACACTCCTCTCCTGTACATACACTGCCCTTTGTCATACCCTTCACACTTCTCTCATGTACATAGTGCCCACTGTCATACCCTCCACATTCCCGTCATATATTACAAATTACCAGCCATATATGCTGTGACTGCATTGGTTTCCCTTTTTTAGGATTTTTTTTTTCTTTTCTTGCACCTATTTACTCTGCAAGTCATACACTTCCTGTCTTGACAACACTTAAAATGGTTGTAAACCCCAATTACATCACTTTTACCTACAGGTAAGCCTATAACAAGGCTTACCTCTAGGTACCTTGAATATCTCCCAAACTTGCACAGTTTAGGAGACATTCAGTATATGCGCTGCTGCCGTCATCGGCACATGTGCACTGAAGAAACGGGCCACTGGTGCCGTTTCTTCAGGAGTCATGCTGTGACCAGTAGCATGTGCGGGAGCGACGTCATCACGGCTCTGGCCAATCACAGTGACAGAGCCGCGAACCCGGAAGTAACTCAGGTGGAAGATGTCTACGCTGAACTCGGAGGGCCAACGCCAATCAAGGGCATCGTTCTAAGGTAAGTATTTCCCTGAGGTTTACAACCTCTTTAACTCACTGCACTTCATGTAGAAGTAATGTTGTAACCCTAATCTGCTCTCCTGATTTGGACTACAAACACGTCCCCATCATCATTAAATAGGGATAAGGTGTTCTGTAGTTCATAGAAGATAGCTGGGAAAGCTGATAACATTATTTGAGATATCAGTTCAGTGCACAGGAGCTTACAAGGTCATTTGAATTCTTGTAAGATCAACAGGTTTTTTTTCTGTACTTGCAGAAAATGTATTTAGCCTAAAAAGTGAAAACTAATACGGCCACCATATCTAAGGACTGATAAGTTTCAATAAATTACATTTCTGTTTTGCAGCTTGGATATCTGTTAAAGCAAGGACATTTAAAGTGGACCTTTACTCACACTTAAGACATCACATTATCCGATTGGAAGTTTTTTTGGTTAGGAAGTACATTTTTTTCATGGTACCTCCTTACACTTCCTCATTCCTTTCCTTGGCAAAGGATGATGTAGCTCTTGGTCTGTCCCTCCATTTTGCAGCCTCCTGAAATACACGTCACACATCCCAGGGAGCTTCAGCACAGTCTCTTTCCAGTTGGTGGATCTTGTGCATGCACAGTAGGGGAGCTGGCTGTGGGTGATCTGGGAGTCATAGCTGGCTCCCGAATCCAAGATAGTGGCACAGAAATTAAAACAGCAATGGAAACTGTGGGTTCTCGCAACACAGAGCTGGACTTTTTGGGCTAGTAAGTATGTTTTTTTTAAAAGTCAGCAACTGCAGTATTTGTAGCTGCTGACTTTTAATTTTTGCATAGCTAGAGAAAATCCTTTATAAACTCTGTTCATCGTGAAATGAAAGAGGCTCAGTGAAAACGTTAGATGCAATTGACACTCCTTTGATTGCATTTCCTAAAGAGCACATAAAACAAAATATCAGTGTTTAATTCGTGTACAATTTTGATATTTTTGTTGAATGTCTGTTACATGCCACAAAAGACTAAATGCTATTGGTGCAGAAAATTTGCATCCACAGGAAACAGAACCTGATATTACCTTTCTCAGCAATTCTTACCTTGCTTTACCTTTAAAGCTGAACTCCGGGGAGACTGAAAGTCATCCCTTGCAGTGGGGCAGTGTCCACACTTCAAGGGTTAACTGCTTTTTTATGCCTAGGGAGACCAGGTACAGCAGTTTTACTTATCTGATCCTCTGCTCCAGCAGGCTTCTCTGCACTGCTAGACCGGTCTCTGCAGCCTCTTCTCCCCTGCATTCTGGTGGTTTAAGGTCCTCCGATGTCATTAAAAGGTACCATAGCCTTGCACTGGACGTAAAACACCAAGGGACAGTCCACTGCAAGAGCAGAGGGGAGTGACGGTTGCAGGCGGAGTGGAAGATCAGGTAAGTATAAGTGATCTTACCATCCCCTATAAAAAGACAGTTCAAGCTCCTCTTAGATACAGTAAGGTTGTCACCACAGGACAGGGAGTGTTTTCCTGGCAGGATCACCAGGTGAAAATAAAGAAGAATAAACTAGAAAAAAAAAAAAAAGTATGAAAAAAGTAAAAAAAAAAAAAAAAAAAAAAATTCACATCTAAGGAAAGGTAAGCTGCAATGTATTGTTTTTGTTCTAGATACACTTTAATCCTTGCAGTGCGGGAGATTAGCTTTAAAGTTGTAAAATTAAGTTTAAAATAAAAGACACACAATTAACAGGAAAATCCAGCATATTTAATATGAAAAAAATAAAACATGTCACATAACTGATTAAGGGGAATGTGTAACACTGTATAGTAACCCACAATTGAATATTTAAGAGACACTAAAAAGCAAAAGTAGACCCTTATACAACAAAACCCAACTTTTCACATCCCAATACAAGATGCAAAGCTTGTAACAGGAATTCTGATTTTACAAAATTATCAGACATATCATATGACTTTTTTTTTACACTACAAGACCATAGCAGCACTAGAAATAGTTATCTGTATGGCTCAATCACTGTGTTAAATATAATTTGACATAAGTTAAATACTTACATGAGAGACCTCTGATAGACGCTGACATTCTCTGCCTCTTGTTCTGTCTTCCAGTTATGGGCCAGGGAAGCAACTTCACCATGAATGATGACACAGGTAAGCAGCCCACGAGTTAGAGAATGGTAGCTTCTGTCTTGCTTCATGTCAGACATCAACAGTTGTTTTTCAGATAAAAAGTTTAAAACAATTTTAATACCATCTAGTATTAAACTTAGAACTTGTCACTTATAATTGGTAATCTTAGTTGATTATCAAAATATGAGACAAACCCAAAGGAATTATTGAATATTGTAAGGTACTCTGGTAAAATGTACTAGAGATGGAACCCAGACTACTACCAAATTCAAAGTTAAACTCCAGGAATTATATTTTTCCCATACTCTTGGCTCAATGAAAGTATTCATTTCCGATATCAAGAAGGCCACTGGCGTTGCTGCAAACGTCTGTAGTAGCCCATGCTTCATACAGCGAGAGCCGCGATCTTCCAGGTTCCGTGAGAGCAGCTTCCCATTGCACACCAACCACAGAGTATCACTCACTCAGCCCTGCCGCCATTTATGGAATACCTTGTATTTTTTCATAGCTACAACAGTTATTTACAGTATTACCAGCAGCCCTGGAGACATCACATATGCATACTTACAGGAAGTCAGGCAAGCCCAATGTAAGTATGCAAAAAATATGATTTCCAGAGTTCAGCTGTAATGTGGTAAACTGTAAAAGGGCAAATGTACAGATATGGCCTGATTGCTGCAAGATTCTGGTCCAGTCCACATATAAGGAAAAGTCATAGCTCCTGAATTATGCCATATCAAACAGGCTACAGACTGTATTTATTTCATACAATTTCAATCAAATGATATAAAGTTGGAATTGTAGATATTAGAGACCATTCACCCAAAACAAGTCTAATCATCAGGTATACAGAAACCTTTACCCTTTCCATTGTTGATATTACATTTTCCCTTTTATAAGGGATCTTTTAATACTTGCAGATGAATGGCTATAAATTCCCATACACATTAAAAATAGTTCCTTTACTACAACATTAATGCCTCCACATGGACAAATCAATTTAGTTGCACGTCCATAATTGACCTTTGAGTGCAACTGTAATTATCAATGTGTTTGATATTTCATGTGCTTAAAGAACTGCCTGTGTTTGCCCATAGCAACCAAATGGCATAAATACTGCTCTTCTTACATAAAAAAACGAATGTTGAATTGGACTGCAGTAAAACGACACAGACAGTTTCAGGCAATTTGAAGCCCAGTCTCGAGCCGTGAACATTTTTAGCGACTCCACCAACCATCATGCACAGCTGTAGTTTCCAAGTGTTTAAGGTAATGTATTTTAATCCTTTAAAGTGGTTGTACACCCTGTACAACCACTTTTACCTACAGGTAAGCCTATATTAAGGCTTACCTATAGGTGCTGGAAATATCTCCTAAACCTCCACGGTTTAGGAGATACTTACAATAAAGCTGTACGCTGATGTCTACGGCGCATGCGCACTTTAGAAAGGGCAGATCGTGCCGTTTCTAAAGGGGGTCATGCCGTGACTGGCGGCTCCCGCATACACGCGGGAGTGACTTCACGCGACTCTGGCCAGTCATAGAGCCGGAGTTTGCGGCACTGGAAGGAAGAGGGGTGAAGATGGATGCTCGCTGCTAGTGGGGACAGCAGTGACATCGCAGGCTTCAGTTTCAGGTAAGTGACACATAATGGGCTACTATGCGATGCATAGTAGCCCATTATGCTTTACCTTTGCAGGGAAATAAAGAGGAAGTAAAACCCATCAGGGTTTACTTCCTCTTTAAAATCACATTATTTCATGCTCATTCATTCAAGACAGACTTAAAGTGTTTTTTCACCTTTTTTAAAGAAGTGGAAACCCATTCAAACGGATAGTGGCCATAATGGGAGAGGTGTTTAGGTGAGAAAAAGACTAACGTTGGTCCCACCAATTTCGAGTCTTTATTGCTCTGGACCAGCAGAGCACATACTGTAATAATCAGTGTTTAGGTGTAAATGAGACAGAACCCCTAAATGTAACTTTCAGGCACTTTGTACTGAAAGTGGAACACTCATGTCCATCCGTGTTGTACAAGCGGAAGCAAATTATTTTTGCTTAGGACAAGCTTATCTGATGTTAATATTTCTTTGCATAAGGTTGCTGTACATCACATAGATGTGACAAATTCCAGTGTCCCAAATTCCTTTTTTAAAGTCAGTGGGAAGGCTTGCTCTCCCTGCTGCCTTCTCCCCTCCCTTAGTACGCATTATTATGCTAATATGCAGACTGCCGTGTAATTTTGTGAACAAGGGGACAAAACCTTAACGTTTTCTTGTGGCTCACGCACTTTTTGGCAGCAAATGTGGTACAGCTGGAAGAAGGGGAGTTACAGCACCTATATGCCATCTTTCTATGAAACAGAAGTGGCTATCTAAACTACACCTCCAAGGTTCATTGTGGGAGGTGGGTAATATTGCATGGTTCGAGGCGATACTGAAATGGTGAGCAGTGGGATGTCCAGACACAATGGGGATGATTTACTAAAACTGGAGAGTGCAAAATCTGGTGCAGCTGTGTATGGTAGCCAATCGGCTTCTAACGTCAGCTCTGACAAAAAAAAAAAGTCTAGAAGCTGGTTTCTATTCAGAGTTGCACCAGATTTTGCACTCTCCGTTTTTAGTAAATCAACCCTATTATGTGACAAGATATTGCAGCGTGGTCCAATGGGGCCTTTAATGCTGCTTAGGTGACAATGCTCCATGAATATTCACGGGCCAGATTACAGTGTTGTCACCCATTCACAGGAGGGGAAACCATAACTGATACTGGTAGTTTCAGAAGTCATTGCCTCTGATGTGGACAGTATTACAATTTTTTATATTTCACTCCGAGTTACACTTAATTAACCATTTAATAACAAGATGAAGAAGAGTGGCTAAATTACTTTGGTCCTAGATTTATCCAGCATGTTACCCCCTGATTGTTCTGGGTACAAGCAGACCAACATTTTTCTAATACTGCTTCAGTTAATGTTGTTTACATATTCAAAGTATTACAATGATACATGGAAGGTCAATGAAAGTATAAAAAAATTAACAAAATATAGAAAAAAAAAATACTTATATCTGTTATAGATACAAAAAAGAAGTATCAGAAATAGGAACGGCCTGGAATTATAGTGAAGAACAGAACTGCTGACAAGCATATCCAAGTGCTTTGAGTCATATTTTAAAAGAACATCCAGGTAGAAGCAAGATGTTTAGATGAGTCTTGCTTTGCCTACTACAAATACTGTTTATGGAAAGTGCCATAATCATCAGCAATCTTCTTTCACTGATCTGAGCATTATAAAAAAAAAAATATGATTAGTTGACAGTATGATAAACAAGTCTGCAGGAAGGTCAACCACCAGAGGACATATAGGCTTCGTATTAAACATTGTCCATCTCCGACAAGAGTTCATGGAATTGTCTTGTAACAGTGGTCTGACACATATTACCAAACATCTTTCCTTTACCCTTTAATGGGTTCAAAAGTTGGCTTTAGAGAATGTGTTCAGATGATTTTGGCCACAGCAGATACCTGAAGGAAAGATTCCATTACTTTGAAATACGCCCAGCGTTATTTCCAAAGGTTGTTCAGGACTATCTTAGAGCAGACACTTTATGAAGTCTTCTGTAGCATCTGCCACAGCTTAACTGTCTTCATCATCATCACTAATGAGGTCTCTTCTCTCTGGGTTGGTCTCTCGCTCTCTTATGAAATCTGCACGTATGGCCTCGAGTTCAGACAACTCTAGACGCACTTTCTCCAAATGGTATGTGCGGCGGTTGCGGATCTGGCGTAATGGAAATGGATTCATGTCCACAAATGCAATGTTGCCAAGTTTTCTGCAATTCATAAGAAACATTCCAGTCATAATGCAATTTTATTTTTGTCTAATGGATTGTGGTAACAATGTAATTACATTCCTCTACAGACTAGTAAACTACAATTGTCTGAAAAAAAAAAAACCCACAAGTGTCTTCATTACAAAAAATAAAAAAAATAAATGTCCTGATTCCATGTACACAAAGAATTCAACACTGCCAAGAAGGCGAGTTGTGGTGAACATAATTGAGATAGAACTATATGCAAAACTTTTTTTTCCCATTTTGGATAGAATAAAGGAGGGTTATAACCCCTGTAAATTAGAGAATTTCTTGGGGATCCCCAAGCCACCAGAACAAGTGTCCCCTTGATTACTTTTCTGAAGACAGCTCAAAATTTGGAATTTTCTTTTACTTTTACCTACAATTATAATGGTAATCAGGACAAACAGAGAGGGAGAATCTCCTTAAAAACGGAGGCACAGACAGCAATAAAAAAAGACAAGCATTCAAATCCCTCTGCCCTCTATCCAAAACTAAAAAAAAAAAGTTTTTCCCTTAGTTATACTTTAAGTAGCATAACATTTTCTGAAATTGCACAATGCTATGAAGTCATAAGACTGGCTTATAATATAGATGAGGAAATATTAAACTATAGAGATAATGCAAAAATGTATCCAACTTCTGCTGCCACTTACAAAATATGAAGGGAAGAAAAGAAGCTTAAATTTAAAATAGGGACTTTTGTGCATTGTATCCATATTTATCTTGCTTGTACATTTCTTTTTTTTTTTTTATCAAACAATGTTTTATTGATTAACTGGTGCATACATGCAATACTTGCTGTAACATACAAACTTGACAACATGTACATATATTATTCCACAGTCTATACGTATGCTGAATAGTACATTGTGCTCATTCTGCGAAAATATTCAGTATTCATACATAGAATTTTAGTGACTATGCAATAAGATGTATTTTCGAGGAAACATTCCAAACTAAAATTGGTTGCATTATACACAGGTATCAGATTCTTGGAGCGAGCGATCCCATATCTTATTGTACTTAACAGGACAGCCTCTATTAATATATATACATTTCTTATACGGCAGGGTGTTATTCACTTTGACCTTCCATTCCACTAGTTTAGGAGACGTTTGTCTCATCCATTTTTTGGCTATAATCTTTCTTGCTGCAAAGAGTGTTTCATGGAGAAATGTTTTTGTGTATTTGTCAATTGTATCTGGAATTATACCTAAAAGACACTGTTTTGGATCTAGTGCTAGGGGTGAGCCCATTGTATCATGAAGGAATGTCACAATTTGTTCCCACAGACCTTGAATCTTAGGACATGTCCATATCAGATGGAAAAAGGTGCCAGTCTCCTTCCCACACATCAGGAATGTGGTGGATTGTGTGCGTTTATATCTTGCCACTCTAAGGGGTGTAAGATATGCCCTATGAAGAATATAAAGCTGCGACAGGCAATCTGATAATTTGGGGGACACCTCCCTACAAGACTCCAGTGCCTCACCCCACTCCTCATCCTCTATTGGTCCCACATCTCTTTCCCATCTTGGTTTAAGAGCATATGCTATTCTAGTAGACACAGGGGTTAAGAGCATGTTATAAAAAGCTGAAATCAGTTTATGTGGGTCTGTGTTCTTGATTACTGCCATTAGAATATTAGGTGTAGGGCTTGGGAGGGAATCAGGAAACTGTGATTTCGCCGCATGGTGGACTTGTAGGAATCTAAAGAACATCTGATTCGGAATTGTGAATTCTGCTTTAAGTGAATCAAAAGTTTTTAGATGTCCGTCTTTTAATAAGTGGTGCAGATAAAATATTCCCTGTATAGACCATACGAATGTGTCTTGTATTTTATTGAATTCAGGAAGATTCTTGTTGTGCCATACTGGCGTGTAATCATTGAACTGTGGGATTTCAAGTTTAGAGGTAGCCAAGTCCCAAATTTTCCTGTAGTGATATAACAGAGAATCTATTGTCCCCTAATTCCGACCCTCCCGAGCCTGATGCTATTGCGTATATCGAGTCCTTGGTTTGTTGTGCCCACCTTGGACATAGGAGCGTGAGAAACCTCTCACTATCCGTTTTATCCAAATTAAAAAGTTGTGACAACTGTGATGCAATGTAATATAGGTTAAAGTCCGGGAGAGCTGTGCCACCGAGGTCAGTCTGATTTTTGAGAGTTTGCCATGCCAGTTTATGTCTGTTAGCGCCCCACACAAATGGCTTAAGGAGGGACTCTAGAGATTTAAAGTGCTTCAAGGGTAGGTAAACCGGAGAGTGCCATAGAACATAGAGCATTTTAGGGAGTAAGATAATTTTTATTAAATTTATGCGGCCCCAAGTCCCAAGTGGGAGTTTGGACCAAACCCGGATTTTGTTTTTAACCATGGAAATTAGAGGGTCTATGTTTAGGGATACGTAATCTGCAGGGGATCTGGATATACGGATCCCTAAATATTTGATAACATCAACTCTCTGAAGTGGTAGTCTAGCCTGGGATTCTGGGGGTGGGAAGCTATCAATTGGTAGAATTTGCGACTTATCCCAATTGATTTTCAATCCCGAAAATGTTCCAAATTGTTCGATCGTATGGAGTGCGGTACATAGAGATGGGCCTGGGTCCGCCAAATACAATAGCGTGTCGTCGGCATACATGCTGATTTTTTCGATTAGAGAGCCTAGTCTTAGGCCTCTAATCTCCGGGTTCATTTGAATGGATATCGCCAGGGGTTCTGCCGCAAGGGCATACAATAATGGGGACAAGGGGCAACCCTGTCTCGTACCCCTGCTGAGGTCAAACGTCCGAGATGACCATCCATTAGCCACTACCCTGGCCCTAGGTGCCTGGTATAGCAATTGAACCCATTTGATACATTTCGGACCGAAACCATAACCCTCCAGACATCTCCAAAGATACCTCCACTCCACCGAGTTGAAGGCTTTTGCTGTGTCTAAAGTTACCACAACTCGTGTGCCAACCTCCTCGTGTGTAGCCTGTAAGTTCATATAAAGTTTTCTGAGATTGAACGAGGTGTTGCGACCAGGCATAAAACCTGCCTGGTCTGTATGTATTAGTGATAGAATAACCTGATTAAGCCTAATAGATAGCATTTTGGCGAGTATTTTAATATCAACCTGTAAAAGGGATATTGGGCGATAAGACTCTGGGTATCCCGGATCTTTTCCTGGTTTGGGGATGAGGACTATTATTGCCTCCATCATAGATGGGGGTAAAGTCCCAGTCTCGAAAAGGTGATGGTATAAGGTTAACAATTTAGGGGTTAAGATTTCGCTGTATTGCGAATAAAACTCAATTGGGAGTCCGTCTGATCCTGGGGATTTAGACCTGGCAAAACTGGCAATGGCAATTGTAATTTCGTAGGTAGTGAGGGGTGCCTCTAACAGGTCTATCTGTTCCTCTGTTAGCTGTGGGAAAACCACCTTCTCAAGAAAGGTGGACATTGATTGTGTTTCAGTAGGAGCTGTCGTTTTATACAAGTCAGTAAAGAAATCCCTGAAGATGGATGTAACACTAGGTGGGTCTGTTATTTGTCCCCCTCCATTGCCATGCAGCGTGATCACCACAGGGGGCCTATCTTCACTGTGCACTAAGTAAGCCTGCTTGTACATTTCTATATGGTTTATTTATTATAGATATCATTTTATAATGGTCATGGGTATCATTTGTAATATTCAAGGAGCTGCATTTTCTTCACATTGATTCATGCAGTACTATGTCTGCCACTGCATCCTAACTAGCAGGTATGTTCATTAAAGGGTGTAAAATGAAGGATTGCTTCAACATTTTTTAGGGTACTTCTATTTCTCGTGAGCAAACAATCTGCTATGATTCATATTCTTTCTAGCTGCAGAAAACATACCTTGAATCAAGAATGGTCCGGCTAAAATATCTAAGATACTTAAATATTGAAGTAGAGTCTTGGAGTTTTAAAATTTCCTCCTCTTTGTATTTAAACAGCCCCAGGGCAAAGCGAAAGATCACCTAAAATATGGACAAGAAATTGAATAGATTACCAGAAAAGGATTTCACTGGAGTAAATATGATAGCTAAAAAATATCGGATTAAAAAACCAGCATTAAAAAGCAACTCCACACGTTGTAGGTAAAATGAGACAGAATATCTTGTATGTCCTTTCCATTTTTTTAGTGTATGTCACCACACTGAGTGAGATTGCCATATACTTCTACAGAGAATCCACTAGAATGCACTATGGTTGTCAAAGAGGCAATGACCCAATGAATGAATAAAGTATAAGTCCATCCTAAAACTAAAATCCCTGCATCTGCAGACATGCACATTCTAACACCAACCTATCTAGCGCTATAAAGAAGAAATCAGTATACATACCTTTTCTGAAGCCGATCCGACCCGATCTCCAGCGGCAGAAGCTCTGCAGAGGACACAGCAGACAATGGCTGTGAAATGCATGAGAAGTGACCATGGGGCTTACTATGGGGCTTCTGTTGTCGGATGTGTCCTCTACACCCGCTTTCACAGTGAAGCCGTAGCCGCCAGCTCAGCATGGGATCGGGCCGGATCGCCTGCAGAAAAGGTATACTGATTTTTTTTTTTTCTTCACTGGGTTAGATAGGTTAGTGTTAGATTGTCAAAGTCTGTAGATGCAGAGATTTTATTTATTTATTATAAAGTAGAATGACTGCATTCTACTTTAAATGCAGTCACTCTGCACATCAAATGGAGTTTTCATTATGTATCTATTTCTACTCGCTAATCTAACCAAACTATATATAAAAAGAAAAAAAAAAGTTATTATATACACACACACACACACACACACACACACACACACACACACACACACACAGTGAAGTCATTGTCATGTTCAAGAAACCAGTGGTGAGATGATTTGAGCTTTGTGACATGGTGCATTATCCTGCTGGAAGGAGTCATCAGAAGATGGGTACACTATAGTCATAAAGGGATGGACATGGTCAGCAACAATACTCAGGTAGGCCGTGGTGTTTAAATAACACTCAATTGGTACTAAGGGGCCCAAAGTGTGCCATGAAAATATCCTCCACGCTATTACACCACCACCAGCTTGAACCATTGATACAAGGCAGGATGGATCCATGCTTTCATATGGTCTACACCTAATTTTGACCCTACCATCTGAATGCTGCAGCTTAAAATCGAGACTCATCAGACCAGGCAACGTTTTTCCAGTCTTCTAATGGCCAATTTTGGTGAGCCTGTACGAATTGTAGCCTCCGTGTTCTGTTCTTAGCTGACAGTAGTGGCACCTGGTGCGGTCTTCTGCTGCTGTAGTCCACCTGCTTCAAGCTTTGACATGTTGTGCACTCAGAGATGGAATTCTGCATACCTCGGTTGTAACGAGTGGTCATTTTAATTACTGTTGCCTTTCTATCATCTCAAACCAGTCTGCCCATTCTCCTCTGACCTGTTATCAACAAGCCATTTTCGTCCACAGGACTGCCGCTCACTGGACATTTTCTCTTTTTCGGACCATTCTCTGTAAACCCTTGATGGTTGTGCATGAAAATCCCAGTAGATCAGCCGTTTTTTAAATACTCAGACCAGCCTGTCTGACAACAACCATGCCATGTGCAAAGTCACTTAAATCCCCTTTCTTCCCCATTCTGATGCTCGGTTTGAACTTCAGAAAATCGTCTTCACCACATCTAGATGCCTAAATGTATTGAGTTGCTGCCATGTGATTGGCTGATTAACAATTTGTGTTACCAAGCAATTGAACAGGTGTGCCTAATAAAGTGGCCGGTGAGTATATACGTATCAAAGACTTTTTTCTTACCTTTGACCCTTCATACAGGAAAGAGTCCCAAATTCTGAAGAAGATGTCGCTGACCACACTATCCACAAACACCACCAGGAACCAGTTAAATGTAATCAGAGTGTAATCCACACTGTGCTGCTCAAAATGAGCGCAGAGACGGGGCAGCTTTTCACTCATGAGATCCTTGAAAACCCTCTGATCCACCTGCAGATAAAAATGAGCTTATTAAAGAAAAATAGTCTTACTTTTGAATAGGCACACTTGTGATTGGGCCCGACACTGATTACATACAAGAACCCCAGCAGGGCATCCAGGGCCAATCACAATTAGCTGCAGGAGCCAGCAGCCTCCCATTATTTTCATTGTCGGGAGCCCCTGCTGGGGTTCTCGCATGTAATCAGTATTTGGTCTATTCATAAGTGTGAATGTGGCCTAAATGAAACCTGAAAGAAGGTGAATATTTAGTGCCTATGCATAACTGCAGGACCACTAAAATGTTGTCTTGAGTGTGAGGAACAAGAATCAACATAGACCATTATCTGGTCCAATATAGTCTTTATATACGGAGGGCCATGGAACACACCTTATGTTTATGTGCTTATATGAGATATTATTATCAAGACATTTTGCTAGTCCTGGTTATTCATATGCACTTTATACCAGTATAGTATGTCCAGCCAAAACTTTTTCTTTTAGTTTTGACTAGAATGAAGAATTAGGGCCCCTTTTGGGTTACTGCTGTTTGGGGCACAGAGAAGTTTCCCCCTCAATTAGGACTTTGTTTAAAAGGATAAGTTCGGCTTTGTACAAAAAAATAAATAAATAAATAAATAAAAAATAATAATAATAATAATAATAAATACACATCTTTTTGCAGATAAGAAAACGTACAATAATAATTTTTTATATTAGGAGCCTGTAAAGCTTTCCACTAGTAATCAGGATATCGCTGGTGCCATGCAGGTCTCCTGCACCCTGTTAGTGTACGTGCTTACCTGTACATCCCTTACATCCCTTACAGGTAAGCGGATACTCGCTGACAGGAAGACTCATTGAACTACCACAACGCTCCACAGCACCATAGTAGTTCATTGAGAACTACAAGCCAACAGCCACTAAGGTTGTCCGGACTTGTAGTTCATCCACACACAGAGCTCTGTGAATGAATGATGCGGCTGTGTGGGTGGAGCCCCACACGGCCGCCTGCTTTAAAAAACTGACAGCTAGTATGGGGAACTTCTCCCTGTACTGCTGCCACAGGGAGGAGGGGGGCAGCAGGCGCTGCAGCACTCGGAACGTGCTACATCTTCCATCCTAAAATCAGGTGGAACATGTTCCCAAAGGTGAACGTATCCTTTAAAGGTCTTTGGATTTGTGTTCATGGCATCAGTTTGACATGCTTTTTAGATCATTCATAATTCAGTAATAGGTGCGTTTGATCTGCTTTAAATGGGTTTTGCACTTCCAAATAATACAACGGAAATACAAAGCCTTCTTGGTGTGACCAATGACATTGCATCTGTATAAATTCAGGGCAGAATTCATCATTGCCCATATGTATCTACTTTCTGCTAATTACATTACCTTTTTCTTTTTATAGTTACATAGTAGGTGAGGTTGAAAAAAGAAACAAGTCCATCAAGTCCAACCTATGTGTGTGATTATATATGTCAGTATTACATTGTATATCCCTGTATGTTGCGGTCGTTCAGGTGCTTATCTAATAGTTTTTTGAAACTATCGATGCTCCCCGCTGAGACCACCGTCTGTGGAAGGGAATTCCACATCTTTGCCACTCTTACAGTAAAGAACCCTCTATGTAGTTTAAGGTTAAACCTCTTTTCTTCTAATTTTAATGAGTGGCCACGAGTCTTGTTGAACTCCCTTTCACGAAAAAGTTTTATCCCTATTGAGGGGTCACCAGTATGGTATTTGTAAATTGAGATCATATCTCCTCTCAAGTGTCTCTTTTCCAGAGAGAATATGTTCAGTGCTCGCAACCTTTCCTCATAACTAATATCCTCCAGACCCTTTATTAGCTTTGTTGCCCTTTTTTGTACTCGCTCCATTTCCAGTACATCCTTCCTGAGGACTGGTGCCCAGAACTGGACAGCATACTCTAGGTGCGGACGGACCAGAGTATTGTAGAGCAGGAGAATTATCGTTTTATCTCTGCAGTTGATCCCCCTTTTTAATGCATGCCAATATTCTGTTTGCTTTGTTAGCAGCAGCTTGGCATTGCATGTCATTGCTGAGCCTATCATCTACTAGGACCCCCAGGTCCTTTTCCATCCTAGATTCCCCCAGAGGTTCTCCCCCCAGTGTATAGATTGCATTCATATTTTTGCAAATAATAAACATGTTAGTAGAACACAAACCCATACCTGAGATCCCAGAAGTGTTTTGGTGTAATAATCTCGTGGCATGAACACCTCTACAATAGTAACCAGGCACCAAAATGCATCTTCCTGGTCAAGATAAAGGAGTGCTATGGCGGCCAACCTAGAACAAAGGGCAAATGGTGTTATATACACAAGACCCAGTAACCTGATAAACTGACAACAGTAAGGGCCCTTTCACACTGGGGCGGGGGCGGCGTTGGCGGTAAAACGCCACTATTATTAGCAGCGTTTTACCGTTGGTATTCGGCCGCTAGCGGGGCGGTTTTACCCCCGCTAGTGGCCGAGAAAGGTTTAAATACCACCACAAAGCGCCTCTGCAGAGGCACTTTGCCGGCGGTATAGCCGCGCCGTCCCATTGATTTCAATGGGCAGGAGCGGTATACACTCCGCTCCTTCACCGCTCCGAAGATGCTGCTAGCAGGACTTTTTATCCCGTCCTGCTAGTGTACCGCTCCAGTGTGAAAGCCCTCGGGGCTTTCACACTGGAATCAAAGCACAATTGCGACTGCAAACTGCCCCAGTGTGAAAGAAACCGTAACAATTGGACTTTGTTTTTAATTGAAAGTTTACTTATGAACAATTTAATTACCTTTATTAAAAAAAAATTAAAAAGTTCATTAAAAAAAATACAGGGAATGCTGCTGCTGAACTCATTCCGAAAATGCTAGTTCCTGTTCTGTCTTTGTCTTCTATACTTTCACAGAAACAAACCTAGAGTGGTTATGCAGCAAGTCAAATCAGAGGGAAATTTTAAAACTCCGGATCTGCAAACTGGTTCTGGGTCAGTGTCTCAGAATGGAACAAACCCAAGGGGTTATTATGACAACCAGAAAACTAGCATTTTCAAGAGAAGGTCAGCAATAGTAACCCCACCTTTTCTCTTTGCTTAAACTGTGGGATACTGTCATTTGTTACTCTATGCACACTCCAGAGCTGGGAGGCAGCATGTGTTATAGGTATGAGACCAGGCAGCTGACAAGGCAAAAACTGTCAAATCTCACGGGTCTCTCATCTGTAACATTAAGCTTCAAGCAAAGGAATTAAAGCCTATTAAGGGAGCATTTAATCATTCATAGAGTAAGCCTGCTCTATTAAAAAAATGTAAGGCCCGGTTCACACCTATGTGAATTGGATGCATCTTACACCGCATCCAATTCGCATGACATTTTAAAATACGTTCATCTGAATGAAGCTGGTTCACATATGTGCGTTGCATTCGTACTCCGCATTGCCCAAAAAACGTGTGCATTTTCTGGGCATTGCAGTGTCAATTGCAAGCACATTATCTTCTATGGAAACGCATGTGATTCGCAGATGCATTCCGCTGTGAACAGGATAAAATTCTGATGTAATCCTGACCTGATCCTGATCAAAAACTGACGTGAAATGCTGAACAACTGATTTTTCTCTTTGCAGGGAAACCGGAGCATCAACCGCACATGTGTGAACCGGGCCTTAATGTTTTAAATAAATACATTTGTGATAGGTTATCTTAAAGCAATCAAATAATGAAGTCAATAATAGTGGAATAATAGAAATGAGAAGAACTTTGATCCTGCCAGAGAAGGGGGAGTGCAGTTTGGGGATGTGGCTAGGCTTGGCACCATGTTACATCCTAAATATGGGTGTGACATTTAACACGGTATGAAAGGTGGAGTTAGCCTTTAAATATGTATCTACCTAGTATATATATTTTTTTGTTCCTGGCCATAGCAAAAAAAAATATGCACAAAACCACTACATATTCCACTAATGTGTCAGTATTAAGAAATGGCTAATCTTGTAATGCAAATGGAATGCAGCCCCTTTGAAGGACCTGCATATACTTGCAGAGCAGTTAATTTAGCAAACTGACAGCAATGACTTTGACTAGAATCAAGACATTAAAGGATCGGCCTCTAACAGAAAATTAAACAATGATGTAAATAAAACAATTTTACCCAAAGCAACAAAATAATTTCCTTTTTTAGATAAATGTGGGAATAGGGTGGAATTTGGTTGTCATGGGCAGGGATACAAACACAACATGAGCTTGGAAGCCACAATTATTTTGTACACTTGACAACTTCAATTGTCAGCCTGTTTCTATTGGATCGGCGGATGCCATCTGACATTTGGCCTGTGTGTACAGACATCTCTACCCTGAAATGTATTGACAGTTCACAACTGCTGCCATGCAATTTGAAGAATTAATACCTACAAAGCCTTTGACATCCAGGTTTAGAATTATGTAACTAGAACAGGATGAACTGACAACTTTCACACCTCCCATCCTGTTCTTAGGTCACCACACATAGTGTGCACAAGTCCTATGTTCTTCTTCACTGGATAAACACAGGTCATGGCTTGCGCACATAGAAAACTATTTTTCCCATGAGCCTTGTTCACACCACAAAGTTGGTGTGATGTGAAGTGTGGTGTAGTGCTGCAAAATGCAGTATATCAACACTGGATAGCACCGCATGACACTGTACAGCAGCACAACGCACATAGTTGCTGTGCAGTGACATGAATGAAGTGTCACTATAGGGGTTCATCTACTAAAACTGGAAAGTGCAAAATCTGGTGCAGCTCTGCAAAGAAAACAATCAGCTTTCAGTTTTTTTTTTGTCAAAGCTTAATTGAACAGGCTGAAGTTAGAAGCGGATTGGCTACCGTGCACAGCTGCAATAGATTTTGTACTCCAGTTTTTAGGAAAAAAACCCCAATGTTACACTTCAAATAAAGTTAAAATAAATGGAAACAAGTAAGCAGTGCAATGCACTAATATGCTCATGGCACTGCTGCCTACCACAGCTGTCACTGACACTAGCCTGCATGGTAAAAATGCTGCATTTTATCACGCTGGCTACTGTGAATGTAAAGGGGATTGTAAGTGGCTTGGAGAAGCGGTGATGCATCTTCAACAGTACAGAACAAGTTCAGTTAAAAGGAGATTAAATACTATTATATATTCTGTACACTCCTTTATCTTGTGATAATATTTGTAACAAATACATTAAAACCTTGGATTGCGAGTAACACGGTTTACAGGCGTTTCGCAATAAGAGCTTTTTTTTTTTTCTTTAAATTCTGACTGGATTTCTGACTGGATTGCGTTGTCTCGCAAGACGAGCAGGATTCAAGCCTCTGGGGTGTGTAGTACTGCATGTGGCCAGAGGTGCAGGGGCGCCGGTGAGGATTGGAAACACTCCGTTCCCGAGTGTCTCCGAGTGGTCTCTGAGTGTTTGTGTGTCTCCGGCGCCCTCCCACCTCTGGCCACATGCGGTACTGCATACACTAGCAGTGACACTGGAACAAATTATCAGCATTTCCATTGATTCCTATGGGGAAACTCGCTTTGATATACAAGTGCTTTGGATTACAAGCATGCTTCTGGAACGAATTAGGCTCATAATCCAAGGTACTACTGTATAAATCGGTTAAAAAAAAAAAATTAACATTGCACTGTCCTGAAATTAATCTTCTGCAGAAATATACCTTTAACTACTGAGAATCTATACTTATGAATCAGTATTTTATAAGTGGTTATTTTATTCCCTGCTCAAGCAACTCCCTTTTTCTCTTCTCAAACACGTCAAAAAATCTTACTGTAAGGCTAGGCATAGGAGGATAGATTTTCTTTCCAAAATGGCTTATGAAACATTTGATTTTTCGAATGGTTAATGGGGATAGTTTTACGATTGTTTTCAACCAGAGTGACAAGAAAAATCAAAGCAGAAGGATGGAAAATTGTTCTCGTTTCTTATCTGAATGAATGGAATTCTAATTGTTGTTAATGTGGTTGCACACTGTATTTTAATGCACATGTGCTTTGTAAATTTTGACCTTGAAGTAGAACTTTTGCTGTCTGAATAGTTGTTTGCTTTATCTATGGTATGTGGTAGGGTCACAGGCGTAAACATTACATCACTTCTGTTAAAATTCAAACCATTGGCATGGTAAACAACATTCTTAAGCGATTGTAAACTTCTTTTTGTTTGTTTTTTTGAATAACAAACATGGTATACTTACCTGCTCTGAAAAATAGTTTTCCAAAGCAGCCCCAATCCTCCTCTTTTTGGGTCCCCCAACGGTGCTCCTGGTTTCTCCCCCACCCCATGCAGAGAATGCATTAAGGTAAAAAACCTTCAGCCTTTAGAACCACGTTAACACTGTCTTCACACCTGAGCGTTCTGTTTTCAGGCAGAAAGTCGCACGTTTTTATTGCGATTTTTGACACTTTTTTTGCCACAATTTTGCACAGGTCAAAAGGTCACCAATGTTAAAAGCAGAAAAACGTCTGTAATCTGCCCGAAAAGAAGCCCATGTACATTTATGAGCTTCAGGCTAAAAAACGCTCAGATGTGAACAGGGGCCATTAAAATGAATGTGATTTTGCTTGTTGGGCGTTTTTCTGGTGTTTTACAAGCTGAAAACGCTCAAGTGTGAATGCAGCGTAAGGGTTTTCTAAGAAAATTTATTGAGTCACTGTTGGTACTATTGTGTGCTCAGATTTTTCAGAATTTTCTATAAAAACGTTTACATAAGATTCTACTTGTGTATGTCTAGCTTTAGGCTTTGAACACATGAGCTTCAGATAATTTTTTTTTTTTAAGAACAGTATGTATAGCAAGCTTTTACAAAGCACCTGCAAAGCATTCAAAAAGCTTCAACGTCTTTAAAGCACCCTTCACCTCTAGTTTACAACGTTAAAAACAGGTAAGAATTTAGGTATCAAAAAAGTAATTTGTTGACTGTAACTTTAAACAAGATACTAGCAGATGTCAGAAGAATTTTAAGTAGTGTCAGAGTAAGGTCAACCCACCCACACCTTGTTTATGGTGACACTCAGCACACAGGTCTGTGTACCTATAACCTCCCAAACTGGTGTAGGCTACTTTAAAAGTTTCCAGGTTGGTTCACACCAGAACACGGTGCAGGAAAGGAATGTTCCGTGTGTTTTCCAAACCATGCGAAAACGCACTGCCCTTGCAATCTGCTGCCAGTGCCAATGTATTTTTACCGGCCCTCCAAACAGAGATTGCAAACGCAGTGCATTTGCTGCACCAAATCGCATGGTACCACAGTATTAATGTGCTACTTCTGTGTTCTGGTGCAATTTGCAGACCATTCAAATGAATGAGCTGCAATATCGCACAGCAGGGGAACGCTCAGGAATGTCCCAGGAACGCATGCCACGTGTGATTTCGGTGCGACCCAGACCTGAAGAAAGCTACACAAGTGCTTTGCTTGTACAGACTGCTTTTCTACAAGCTGCAGCCAATGTGTACAAGGCATGAACGCCAGCCAGATAATACATATGATAATCATTATAGCAAAAAAAAAATGTGATTGTTCTATCAAAAAAACAATCATCAAAAAAAAAAAAAATGATTGTGGTAAATTCAAGTGATCAGTTTGACCCAATCTTGATTGAATTGAACGTGGAACTAAACTTACGAAAGATTGATAGCATTCAGAGTTTTTTGGTAGAGGCGGCTTTATAAATCTCTTCTGTCAAAAGAGAGGAATTGTGACTTACCTATAAATTGAACAGAGTACAGTAAAGGACGCTGGCCACTTATTCATATATCATGAGCTATATAGGCCCTTACCTTCAGGTGACTGGACACTTGCAAGCTTTTTTTTAAACACGCTCCAGTCCAACCCCCCCCCCCAGGCACCTTCCCTATAACCCTACCCCTCTCTGTGAGTCCCTAGATTTGTAGCAAGCAATGCACAGTAATAAGGGGAGTTTACAGAGGGTGTCCTGTGACCTGTTCTGTACTCTTAAGAGGAGGAATTTACAGGCAAGTCAAAATACCTCTGATCTTAATTGTACAGTACAGGACCCAGGTATCCTACTCCTACACCATGAAACATCCCCCAGAGTGATGAATACAAGGGTGGCCAACAACTAGACAAATGGAACTGTGCCAACTGGCCCAAAAACAAAAGGAGGTAAAGTGCAGCTGCAAGACCCTGTGTGCAAATACTGCATCTATAAAAGACTGAACCTCCACCTGGTAATACTTAGAAAAGGTATGAACAGAAGACCAGGTGGTGGCCTAACAGTGTCGGGCTAAGGATGCGCTTGGTGCCTAAAAGCCCAGGACACTCTAAACAGATCTGGTGGAGTGGGCGCAGAATTTTTTTCCTTTTGAGCATAATCTCCTCTAATCAAATTTCTTATCCGCCATGCAATGGTGGATTTAAAAAAAAAAAAAAAAGGTGCTCCTTGCAAGGTCTGGAGGAAAGAACATACAGGGAATCCATTTTTCCAATGGAAGAAGTAGCTTTTAGGTACATTCTAATGGCTCAGACTATGTCCAGGCAATGTAGAGAGACTTCCTTTGGATACATCCTTAGGAGAAGGGCACAAGGATGGCAGAACATCATCCTCATTGGGATGGAATGCAGAAACCACCTTTGGAAGAAAGGGTGCTCTATGGCGTAATACAAGCTTGTTGCTGTGAAATAGGAGGAAGGGCTCTTTACAGGAAAGGGCTGCCAGGTCAGAGACAAGTCTGACATGTGATGGCTTTCAGAAAAGCTACTTTACTAGCAAGAATCTCCCTAATGGGTTCCCAGGAAAGCACTGTGCTGCAAAGGGGGCCCGATATGTCAAAGGGATCACTGTCTTCCTGAGTTGCTCTATTTTGTGGAGCAGGCGAGGAACAATGTTCAGTGGAAAAAAGGCATAGATTAGTTTGAACTGAGACCAGGGGATAACTAGAGCAGCCGAGGCCAGAGCTAGAGGATCACTGGTTCTGGATACCAACAGAAGAAGTTTGTTGTTATATGTGGAGGCTGCAATGTCCATATCCAGAGTGCCCCATGTTTGGCATATCAGTTGAAACACATCTGGATAAAGAGATCATTCCCCTGAGATCAGTGTTAAAACCAGGTCCTGCAAGGAATGCACCATTACTATGAGTTTGAGAGTTGTGTGGCCTTCAGCAAAGATATGTTCGCCTGCTGTTTAGAATTGGCTCCCTTTTACCTGGTCTCCACCATAGCTACAAGTGAGGGTATTCCCCTATGGCAGTCATCACTAAATGGCGGACCATGGTCTGCGCCTGGCCAGAGTCACGATTCTATTCGGACCGGCCACATTCCTGCCATTTAGGAGCCGGCTCAGCCGTCCTCACTGCTGTCATCATCAAGCTGACATTGGCGGCAAGACAGCTCCTCATGGACGGCGGGAGTCAGGAGGCTGATATTGGAGGCAGTACAGCTCCGGATGGGGGGGGCAGGAGTTCAAGTTAACTAGCAGGTGATTGGTTGCTAGCAACCAATAACAAGCTTGTTACCAGGAAAAGTTGCTCAGATTCCACCCTCCTTACGGAGCTGTCCTGCTTCCGATGTCAGCCTCCTGCCTTCCATGCAGAGCTGTCCTGCCACCAATGTCAGCTCTAGACTGATGTGTCCCCTGCCTTGTGTAGGTAGGACATTAAAGAGAGCTGTTACTGCTGTGAATGATGTGGATCAAGCCGAGGGTGATATGTGAAGAGGGGCAGAGGACAGGAGCGTAAAGGAGGAGGGGGTGAGGACAGGAGTGTCTTCTTCTATCCTATGCTCCCTCACTCACATCTTCAATCTCTCCCTCTCTAGTGGCACCTTCCCCTCCCCTCTAAAACATGCGCAGATCACTCCCATACTTAAAAAACCCTCACTGGACCCTACCAACCTGAACAACTTAAGACCCATCTCATTGCTCCCATTCACCTCTAAACTTCTAGAACGCTTAGTCTATAACCGTCTTAGCTCCTACCTCAGTGAAAATAACCTTCTTGACCCCTTACAGTCTGGCTTTCGCTTGCAGCATTCCACGGAAACTGCCTTACTAAAACTCACTAACGATTTACTAACTGCTAAAACCAACAGCCAGTACTCCATACTCCTACTACTTGACCTCTCTGCGGCCTTTGATACTGTTGACCACCCACTTCTTCTCAATAAACTACATTCCCCCTTGGCCTCCAAGATTCTGCTCTATCCTGGTTCTCTGCCCATTTATCACAGCGCTCCTTCAGTGTCACCTACAACTCTGTCTCCTCCTCTCCATTGCCCCTTTCTGTGGGAGTCCCCCAAGGCTCTGTTCTTGGACCCCTTCTCTTCTCTATCTACACCTCCTCCCTTGGTCACTTGATAACCGCCCACGGCTTCCAGTACCACTTATACGCCGATGACACCCAAATCTGTCTACTCCTCACCTCACTCCTTCAGTCTCCTCTCGCATTACTAATTTACTAACTGACATATCAGCATGGATGTCACACCACTTCCTTAAACGAAATCTCTCTAAAACTGAGCTATTAATATTCCCCCCAGCCCGTGCCATCCTCTGTGACTTTTCCATCAAAATCAACAATGCAACCATCAGTCCCCTCCCCCCCCTCACACCAGGGTGCTAGGTGTAATCCTAGACTCTGACTTGTCATTTCAGCCTCGAATCCAACAGTTGTCAAAAGTTTGTAGAATTCACCTCCGTAACATCTCTAAAATTCGCCCCTTTTTAACAAATGAAACCACCAAGCTCCTCATGCACTCCCTTGTTATCTTTCGCCTTGACTATTGCAACTCCCTTCTCATTGCCCTACCTCTCCATAGGCTATCCCCTCTTCAGTCTATCATGAATGCTGCTGCCAGACTTATACACCTTACCAACGCTCAGTGTCTGCCAACGCTCTCCTCCAATCCCTACACTGTCTCCCAATCACCCAGCGAATTAAATTCAAAATACTAACACAACATACAAAGCCATTCGCAACTCTGCCCCGAGCTACATCACCAAACTTGTCTCCAAATATCACCCAAATCGACCTCTCCGCTCTTCTCAAGACCTCCTGCTCTCAAGCGCGCTCATCTCCTCCTCCCATGCTCGTCTCCAGGATTTCTCCAGAGCCTCTCCCATCCTCTGGAACTCGCTACCTCAACCTGTCCGGCTATCCCCTACTCTTGCTACCTTCAGGTGATCCCTGAAAACTCATCTCTTCAGGAAAGCTTATCACGTCTTCAACTAATCTCCTACCACCTCCAACAGCTCATTCCCCACAGTTACAACCTTTGTACCACCTGCCCCAGCCTATTAGATTGTAAGCTCTTCTGAGCAGGGCCCTCCTAATCCTCTTGTATTTTATTGTATTATAACTGTATTATCTCCCTTTTTTTCTATTGTAAAGCGCTGCGTAAACTGTTGGCGCTATATAAATCCGGTATAATAATAATAATAATAATAATAATAAAGGGGGAGGGGGTGAGGACAGGAGTGTAAAGGGGGAGGGGGTGAGGACAGGAGTGTAAAGGGGGAGGGGGTGAGGACAGGAATGTAAATGGGTGGGTGGGGGTGAGGACAGGAATGTAAAGGGGGAGGGGGTGTGATGATAGGAATGTGATGTGTGGCTGAGGACAGGAATGTGAAGAAGGAGGGGCATGATATAAAAAGGGGGGGGGATAAAGATAGGAATGTAAAGAGGGGGGGTGACAACAGGGATGTGAGGGGAGGGGGGGTGATATAAGTGGGGCTAAGGACAGTGATGTAAAGGGGGGCTGTGATGTAAAGGGGGGGGTTATGATGTAAAGGGGGGACTGAGAACACTGTTGTAATGACAGGATTGTGATGTGAAGGATCTGAGGCTAGGTTTATAACATTGCTACCTGTGATCTGCATTTAGACAGCCCATTCATTTCAATGGGCTGTCTTACATGCAGAAACACACAAAAAAGTAGTCCCTGACCCTTTCAAATTGCGTTGCACCAAGCTGGTTTGGCGCTCACAAAAACGTGTGGCGTTTGCCAATGCTTCAAGGTGCCATTAAGAATCAAACATACGATTCTGATCCCTGCTTGAAGTAAACTTTAGTGACTGGACCCCCCGTGAATTTAATTCAATACCCCTGCCCTCTGGGGTACTCACAGAGTTTTGTGTGGGAGAGAGGGTAAGCATGTCCGGTAGGTTTCAGGGTGCTGTTACTCCAGTGTGCATGCATAGAAACCATCCAATGGCCAAAAAAAGAACATACTAAACCCAGAAGAATACAGACAAAGTAATGAGGGAGAGTGTGGACCTCACATCATAAAGGAGCTCACCATAAAGGAGCTATATGATTTATGCCATAATGGCAAATGCTCTAGGGTAGACTGTGGATTTAGTTCCACTTCAAGAAATATGACTTTTTTGTAGTATTGTTTTTCTGCTGATCATAGCAGTTGTCTGTAAAAGTATAAGTACATTGCCCCTGTACGTGAAACATCTGTTTTCTCCTATCTGTAATAAAGATGAAGCTGAGGATGTAGTATTTTTGTGCCTTTCACTTAAAAATATTGCCTGTAAAAAAAGGTACCCTCTTTCCCATCTCAGAATGTTAATGCATACATTATCACCAGTGCGTTATGCTGTGCTGCAGCCTTGCTATTTGTATACATAAAGCACAAGCAGCTTTCTCTAACCTCCCTCACCGATTCAGTCCCTGGCAGTAGCCAATATCAGGATTCCTCCAGGAATAAGCTAGCAGGACATTGCGTAGCTTCTGGATACCCTCAGAGGTGGATGATGTGTAGTGCTTGTTGTTTGGCAGTGTCCTCATAAGGTCCAGTTCTATCTGTTTTGAGGCTGGATTTTGCTTCTCAAGGGCATTTCGGAGAAGGGTCTCAAAGTAATCAGGACCGACCTCATCCTTTAATTTCTTGATGTGCTGGTTTACAAACAATTTCCACATTTTAGAACGATGTTGGTGTGGGATTCCATTCCGGACAAGGTTTTTGAGCTCTGGTGAACGGACCATTTCTCGGTTTACCATGTTGGCAAAATAATTTTCCCACTTCACCACTGTTGAAATCTCTTGGTTATCCGAAAGGGACAAAGACTTTATATCCAGGGCCCTTACTTTGGCCACCAATCTCTCTTCATCATCTTCATCCTCAGGGAGGATCTGGAATCCATAGATGTCGTATTTGCTGCACATGGGATTACAAAAAGGAAAGTTAAAAAATAAATTGGCACTTTTTTTGCTGTTACAGATTTTATGTGTCAGCATTGTTTATTACAGTTTAACCATACAACATCCAAAGAAAACTTTATGCATGTGTTAGGGTCCTTTCATGTGGGCAATGTCTGGTCTATTTAACAGGAGATCCATGAACAGATACCCTTTATGAATCAGAGCACAACAGGATGAATGCCACTAACATTACATTCATACCCGTTCATTTTTTTTTTTTTGCTGCATTGTGACAGTGAACCCGTGCGGACCTGTTTTTGATGTATGGGCGGCCAGATAAAATCAGACTTGCATCCGTTTACATCAGGCACCCTTTGATCCATCACGTTTAGGTCCGGATATCAGAAAAGGATGCAGTCCTTTTATTTAATTTTTTTTCCTGAACCTGGATGAATTCAGAGTGAAATAGATGTAAACGAACACACATCCATTTACATTTGTTTGCCCATAGATTTACACAAAGCTTTCGCCTAAAAGACTAACAGGTGAACCCGAATGGAAAACCTGTGTTAAAAGGACCCTTAAAGTGCATCAAAACCCAAGAACAAAAATTTTAAATATTGCAGCTTACCAGTTCGAAGGTAAAGTGGCTGCATTTGTTTTCTTGCTCGTTTAAATTTTTTTTTCACCCGGTGATCCTGCCAGTAATATTTCCTTTCCTAGGGTAACGCTACTCGCGCTTTGTACTGCATCTTTAGGGGAGCAGCACCCTCACCCTAGAAAAGGCCAGAACACCTCACCCTCGCCTCTTTTTCATAACGTAGGGAGGAGGTGTTTCGTAACTGGAAACGATGCCTGACTGGTATCAGTTAGATACCAGTCAGCACAGGAAGTTCAGCTCACAAGATTTCTGGCAGGTTTAGCAGGTCATTTTTTTTGCACATTTCAAACAGATATAAAACACTTTAATGTTAAATTTAAAGGCGATTTCTCCCCCCCCCCCCAGCTGCTGTCACTTTTGAAATTTGTGCAGCTCTGCGGGTGGAGCCTCGCACAGACAAATCATGCATTAAAGCACCTTTCATACGGGTCGGATCTGTTTTTCTCAGCAGGGGATGTATCCACTAATCCCCTGCTGAGCTGAGTGGAGTTGGCTGATGACAGGTTTGTGTTTTGCTCCACTTCAGCAGAATGGACACGAACAGAGTCCGCTCTGCTCTATGGGCACTCAGATGTAAACAGACCAGCTCTTCGTTTACACCCAGCTGCCCTCCGATCTGGCTAGGTGGAGGGGTATGGATCCCCTTCCGTTTGTTTTTATCGAATCAGAAGTAGGCAGGTGTAAACAGACACAAGTCCGTTTACATCTGCCGCTTGGGTCCGTATGAAAAAAAGGACAGGCAAACCTGATCAGACCGCTTGTGTGAAAGGGGCCTTACAGAGAACTGTGAATGAATGAACTACAAGTACCACCTTCCATCGCAGCAGAGGGACTTATAGTTCTCAATGGAACGCGACTGTTGTAATAATCACACCTGTAGTCCTTTGACGTTTCCTCTAGCTCGCTAACTCTAACCTTGGTAAGGACAGGGAGCTGGAGGAAAAGTCTTTAGGAACTTGGCATTGCATCCACCAATCAGGGTTGCAATGATTTGCTGGCTGATTTGCAAAAAATAATAAAATGCTATTTGTTTCTCTGCAAATACTGTATGTGCATTTATTATGGTTTTGTAAAAGGTGGATTTAGCATTTAAAAAAAAAAAAAAAGTAGAAACAACAACAGACAAGTTCAATGTTAGGGTTCACATAAATGTTAATAAGAATCTATTGGATATCAGCCTCTGTGATCACTACGCTTTTTGACTGATCAAATGAAAACTGAAAAGCTGCAAAATCTGATACTCTTTGGGTTAAGTCCAAAAATCACAAATTACGCTCCAGATTGAGACAAAAGGTGTGTTTCGGACCTCTGCGTGAGCAGGGCTTAATCCTTTAAGGGAAAAAAAAAAAGATTTAAAACTACTGCTCATGTGTCACTTTAATAATGGCCAATTATTGAGCACGATCTAAATCTGAATATTGTTCTTCTAATAATGGAAGTGCCATTGGGTAGTTTGCTTTTATAGCTTTTGAAATCCAACACAAAATGTTACCACCAAAATTTCTGTCTCTTTTTCTCCCCCACCTTGGAGCATTGTGTGCTTTCACAACTCCTGCTGTGTACTTCATAATATATAATAATTTACAAATCCAACAAAGAAAGTGGGACCCCCTCCAACAGGCCAATGCAGGTATGTAGACATCTTACCCCTGCAATTCTTAGCCCTGGTTCACATCAGTGTGATTTGTCATGTGAGTTGACAGTTTAAAATCCTATGACAAGTCGCACTCTATTGCCGCCAATGGAACCATTCAAATCCTTGTGATGCAAGTCCCAGCGACTTTGAAAAAGGTTTCTGCACTACTTTATTGCCAGTTCATTGCGACGTGCATTGACTTCTGTTGGATTAAGTCGTAAGCCGCAATAAAATTGAAGATTCAAATCGCACTGATCTGGGGCTTTGAAATCACGCTAAAGTAGCGCAAGTTCAAAGCCGCATTGGGGTATAGCAGGGCTTACATTGGGCCTGAGCACATTCTGCTTACTTACAGCTGCTCATGAGATCCAGCCACCTCTTCCAGACAGCACAGCTATCCTTGCACTCTCTGTGCCCTCTCTTTATGCTTCATTTAAGCTAAGCAATACAGACTGGTCTAGAGCTTACTCCAGCCTGTATCGGTATAGTGAAGGAGCAGCAGGATACAGAAGAAGTCATCACTCTGCTTTTCTCCTTCTGCCAGGAAGCTCGCACTATGTAATGCAACAAAGTGCGAACAGTATACACACTATACCTCCCCCTCTCTCATTTGTAAGGATTTTTATTTTAACTGGATTTAATAAATCATTTTATAATTTACCAGGAGTTCAGCTTTAAACTAACAGACCACAGTCACTGCAATATGAATGACTTGTAATTCATTTTTAAAGTGGTAATGTTAGCCCTTTCCTTTTTTTTTTTTTTTAAGAAAACTAGTAGTCACATATCTTACTTTTTAAAGTAAGATCAAGCAAACCTAATAAAGCCTAGAACATTTGAAAGCAATGACATGCACTAGTAGCCACCACAAGGTAGCTACACGTCAGCATGTTACCTTAGAAATGTTCTTGGTCAGGTCTGGTCACTTTACATTTCATAGCTACAAAGGTAACATGGTTTAAAATAAGCGTTAGATGTACAAATCTAAGAACTTTACTCACAACAAATGTATTATTCACTATAGATTATGCCATGTTTTGTCATCATACAGAAGGTGAGGCCTTAGTCTAGATTTGTTTTGTACACAAGGCTGAAGGCATTCATTACAGTGCTCATAATTTTAATGAACATTTAAGCAGCAGCTGCATTTTGCAGATAATAATAATCCACCAGGCTAGCGGATGAAGTCCATTCTGGAGGATTACTTTTTGAACACACAGGGGTCTAAGACCTGCTCAGACAAAATAGCAGCTTCTCCTATAAAAAGGTTCTAGGTACCTCATAGCATGTGGTCTGATGAACGTGTGCTCTGTGTGCTCAGCTGTCTCCACCTTTAGTGCGTCCTCCAACAGCTGGTTAACCACTTCTCGACTGGGTCCCTCGACATCGGAACACACTGGTGTCTTCATTTCTTGGAGGAGGACAAGGTACTTGCTCTCAATTTGACACATTTTGGCCTCTAGGGTAGCATACTACAGAAAGAAGGATACATTTAGACTTGGCCTACCATAACTACAGAATATTTATGAAAATCACAAAACAAAGGAATTACTACACCATCCAAAGTAAATTGCTTAGCTTTGGATAGCACATGTAGGGATTCATATGACCAAGACTGTTCAATTAAAACCATGCAGTTTCTAAAACTTGAAGGCAAAGCCATCTCATAGCTGATATTTGAGTCCTGGGGAAAAAGCATTATGCATATTCACTAAAAGGCTCTTTGGTGGGGACAAGGGCCTTTCTGCATCTGAGTTTTTGGCTCCACTCAAATGGCCCTAAATTATAAGAAGGTTTTTCCACTGATTTTCCAATAGAGGGTATGCAGCTACAGGGCTAGCTTTCAGGAAGGATTTTAAATTTGATGGGTTTCTAATAGGTAATGCATTTTACCGGCCTTACTTTGTTCACCTTTCTGAACTTGAGACTACCTTTCACCTTTTATAACATATGTTACACCCATGTTCAGGGTGTATCGTGTAACATGTAATGAATGCAACCCCCCCACCGCTGTGACTGAAGACCAGGGATCTTTTCCCCGTGTCTGCTGTCACCATTCAAAAAAGTCCTCTTTGAATGGAAAATGACAAGGTCCGGCAGACTTTGCGGCTATTGGCTTGTAGTTTTCAATGAACTACCATGGCGCTGTGGCAATTCACTGAGTCTTCCAGTCAGAAAATATCGGCTTTCTTGTACAAGGAAGCCAATACACTGACGGATCTGCAAGAGACCTGCATGGCATAAGCAGTCTGCTAATCGCTGGTGCAATGTTTTACAGGCTCCTGCAACAAAAAATAATACTGTAAATGCTTGCATGCTAAAAAAAATGTGCATTTTTTTTTTTAAAGAGTGAACTTATCCTTTAACTTAAATTAAAAAAAAAAAAAAAGGGAAGAAGGATTCCTCAGATTTCCAAAGGCTGTAAACAACTTTGTTATCTCTTTGGGGGGCTAAAAAAAAAAAAGACTATTTTATTAAGATGTATTCTGACCCTCCCTCTGTTTCGTTATTTCTTGAAAAATTATTGTATGCATTCAATACGAATCATTTATACAAACACTGGCTACTGACCAACAATAGCACAAAGCTTTCAATATACCCAATGCTACTTAACCAAACTACTTTATAGTAATCCCCAAATTAATGTCCCCCTTTCTAAGCAACCTATGTATGCTAATCCCCATGTCTAAAGCAGGGTATACATAGACCGAAAATCAGCAGGACTAGGACAAATTTCGGTACAGGTGTACCGCTGTCTGTTCAACAGAAGCCAGTCTAACAACCGGCTTCTGTCGAATGGTCATGATGGAAAACCATTGAATCAGTGCTTTCACCCAAAGGCTGCAGCACTGATCTGTGTATTCTGTCAGGGGGTAATCCTGCTGTAGGATGTCGCAACAGCAGGAGGGATCCCTGCATCAACATCGTCTGTATTGATTCAGGGATCTGTTAGTTTTGTTTTTTTTTCATTCAACCTGGTGGTTGAACAAAAAAAAACAAACAAAAAAAACCAAAACTGGATGTGGATGTGTATACCCTGCTTAAGACTGCCACCACTTCTCAAAAATGAGGTATGAACACAATAGCACAGTAGGGAATATCACTGTACTAACATTGGATTGTTAGTACAGTAGCTCCGACTTGAGCTGTAAGTCTTTTTTTGTTCAACCCAGCTAGCGGTGTGTACGAGGCATTGGAAATTTAATATTAAGACCTAGATCTTGGTGTGGATGGTGATCCACACCATTTTACATCTGTTATGTCTTCCCATCATCCTCCCCATTTCCAAATGAATTGGGGAACCGATTATGCTGTCAGGAAACACTGCAGCTGTGCTTAAGTATTTTTGTGCATACTCATAAGTAAGAGATATATGTACATGGATCTTTCTGTATTCAGTTTTGCCGATTGGCTGTCCTACTAATTGAATGCTTTACACATCTACCATGTAAAAATCGAGTATAGGATTACAGAATATATGGTGTGTTTGTCTAAAAAATAGGAAAACTCAAAAAGGCATTTAAGAAGAATTTTATTCAAATTTAGGAGTTTCACATTTCTATTGTATGTGGTTCTGGGCAGGAAAGCTAGGATAAAAAAAAATCCCTATCTTGGGTCTATATGTGTTTTATATTGAGACTGCTGTGAGCACATGTAAACAGTTAGGCAGGCCATGCATTATAAAAATTTTCCTTCCTTTAATCACGGGTTGAAAGAAAGAAAATTGCTCAATTTCCCCATCACCACAATCAGTGTTGATAGGGAAATCCCTCCCTCAATGCTATTGTATTCTGATAGCAGGAGGTTTCTTTCAGCACAACCAGCCTGCCCATAGATGGATTGAAATTCTTCCGGTTCCTGCTGAACCGGCCCAATTTTCGCTCTCTCTATGGCAGGCTTAACAAAATGACATGCAGGCATTGCAAACATTCCATTACAATAATCAGTGCTGCCCTTATTTCAGTGAAACTAGGCAATGTGCTTCAACACACAGCAGGTGTGTTGCAGTGCACAGTGTTGTGGTGTCACTAGGCCCTAAAAAAGTATTCCCACTTCTGACAAACCTCAAGTGACCTGGACAATTAGCACAGATAATCAACTATGTTGATGCCTTGTAGATGGACCAACCTTTACACATGATGCCAGCCATACAAAAGGCAGCTATATATTGGGAGATCTGGCTTGTACACTGTAGTTTCACTTGAAAAAGCCTCACCTTTGACTCCAGTTCCTGTTCCCTTCTTTCAGAGTTTCTTCGCAGAGCTGAAAGCTCCAAGATTTCTTTGTTAAGAAACTTGTTTTGTGCTTTGTATCCTTGCAGACTGTCCTGGGGATAGATAGTGACAAGGGCAAAAAACTTAAAAAACAGATCTTGAGGCCCAAGGACATGAGTATATTATACTACAGAAAGTATCATTTTTTTGTTTCTGTTGAAAGGCAGAAGACAAAAAATGTCTTGTTCTTTCTGCACATGGAACAGCCCATTCAAGGCCAGAACATATACACGTGTTAGAAATATTGCTATTTTTCAGACTTTCAATACCCCCCCCAAGCAAACAATATACAATGATGTTCTTTTATTGAAACAGTTACTACTTCTGTAATGTCATATATAGTAGATACATTGAAGGCTGATTTGTGGGCTTGAAAAAGAGATGCAAGATAATTGCCTTCAATTATTAAAGTGGCAGTTAAGCCAGTAAAGGTAAATAAGCATTGCATACTAGCACATTATGAGAGACTTACTTTAAAATGAAGCCCTTCAGTGGCATGGTCACTGCTGTAGAGGCTTCCATCCTCACCCACTCTTCTTTCCAGGTTCACGGGCTGCAACAGCTTGAAAGGCCGAGCCGCATGTACGCAGGAGTCATGGCTGCAGCACAGAGTTTTAAAGGAATGGAGTGGGTATGCTGTTCCTTCAGAGCGCATGCGCCGGTGACATCACTGGCTGCTGTTCACTAGAATATCTCCTATACAGTGCATGTTTAGGAGATATTAACTTAACCTAACCTACAGGTAAACTTCATTATAAGCTTACCTGTAGATAAAAATTTAAATACAGAGTTTACTACCGTTTTACGTAGTATGGTGACAGATTTTCCTACTCATACAAATACCTCAACAATTAAAACAATTATTCAGCCAAAAAACAATTACTGCCATGTCAAAAATCACATATTCACTTGCGTGAACTTTACTATTGGCCTTGAAGAACTGTTTTGTGTCTTTTATACTATTTTAATCTGTTGAAAGTCTCAAATCAAACATAAAACCTCTGTCCTTTCCATCTTCCTATGATGTGCCACTGTAAATGCTGTTCAACAGAGGCTAAAAGGCTATCAGTTGTTGGGCTATAGAATTGATAAATGTATTGATGGTCAGTAAATCTCACCATATTGTACAACTATTTTATTATCTAAGGCATCAACACAAAAAGAGCAGAACGTAATTACTTTAATTGCTCTGTAATAAACACAGGGTCATGTTGGTTGTTAATTGAACTAGTCCTGTTACCTGCAGTTTAGACTACTGAAATGCCAGCAAGAGCCGGTTGCAGGGCTGTGCCTGCCAGAGTAAAGACAGCAATCAGAAGCATCTCAAACTTTCTATCTGCAGAATCCTTGAATGAAGGAACATCCTAAATTGCTACGGAGCCATTTGTTTTCGACTGAGACTGCAGCAGGAACACCTACAGAAACAGGCTACTTTCCAGTGAACTCCACCTTCTACTGGATAGCGTTCAGGAAAGATTTTTAAAAAGGGAGTGAAAATCTTTTCTGGAATTATCCAATAGTCACAGGCTGCCCATTTTACTTGTTCATTTAGGCCCCTTTCAGATGGGAGGCCTGCTCAGTGGGTAATCTGTCCCTTGATCCCCAGTGAGCAAGCGATTGACAGATCCGTGTCTGATCCACTTACGCAGAATGGATATGGGTAATCCGATGGAAACAGACCGCCTGTTTGTTTCCAACAGACTGTCATCCAATCTGCCAGATGGATGGGGAACAGAATTCCCACCCATCTGCTTTTAACAGATGGGATGTCAGCAGGTGTCAGACATGTCCGTGTTGCTCCATTGAGGGCAATGGATCTTCTTGATCGGTCCGCCCGTGTGAAAGGGGCATAATGGGAAAGGTCTTAACATTTTTTGCAGGTCTCTTTGTACTCAAAGCGGCCTGGCAAGATGGAAGAGAATCAAAGACTACAATGCTGAGGCTTTTACACACAGCAGCAGTGAGCTTAGTTACCTTAGCAAGCATATTGCATGAAGCTCCTGCTTTAGTTGT
Organism: Aquarana catesbeiana; assembly: GCF_042186555.1. NCBI lineage: Eukaryota > Metazoa > Chordata > Amphibia > Anura > Ranidae > Aquarana > Aquarana catesbeiana. Next base: position 124,529,605 of record NC_133326.1, read on the forward strand.
AAAGAGTGTGGGGGAGAAAAATAGGATTTTTATAACAGCTTACCTGTAAAATCCTTTTCTTGGAGTACATCACAGGACACAGAGCATCATAGTAATCCCTATGTGGTTATATAGGGACCTTCAGGTGATGGACACTGGTATACCCAATACAGGAAGTTCACTCCCTATATAACCCCTCCTCCTACCAGAAGTACCTCAGTTTTTGTAGCAAAGCAATATACTTAAACCCCAGAAACAGGGGCGGGACCTCTGTGTCCCGTGATGTACTCCAAGAAAAGGATTTTACAGGTAAGCTGTTATAAAAATCCTATTTTTTTATCATACATCACAGGACACAGAGCACCATAGTAATAGCTATGTGGAACGTCCCATAGCAATGCTATTTGAGGGGAGGGAGACACAACCCATAGGGCAACCCCAGACTTGAGGACCTATACTGCTGCCTGCAGCACACTGAGCCCAAAGATGATATCCTCATGCCTTCTTACATCCACCTGATAAAACTTGGTGAATGTATGTACTGAAGACCAAGTTGCGGCCTTACAGATCTGAGCACTGCCCAAGAAGCACTAACCACCCTGGCAGAGTGCACTTTGATTTGAAAAGGTGGAATCTTACCCCTTAAATCATAAGCCTGAATTATAACTTGCCAAATCCACTTAGCGACAGTGGATTTCAACGCTGCCTGTCCTTTCTTAGGACCCTCCGGCAGAACAAACAAGACATCAGTTTTCCGAATCTGAGCAGTCATCTTTAACTAGACTTTGACCGTTCTCACCTCATCAAGACAATGTAGTGACTTCTCTTCCCTGGAACATGGTTTTGGAAAAATGGCAGGACAATATCTTGGTTCAGGTGGAAACCTGAGACCACTTTTGGCAAAAAACCTGGACGAGGGCGCAACACCACTCTGTCCTCATGAATAATCAAATATGGCTCTTTAGAAGAAAGCCAATTCTGAAACCCTCCTTGCTGAGGATATAGCAACCAAGAACATCAACTTCCTTGTCAGAAGGACTGAGGGAATATGCTGTATCGGTTCAAATGGCTGTTTTTGTAACACTGACAAAACTAAGTTCAAGTCCCAAGGGCTCAAAAGGTGATTTAACTGGCGGATTAAGCCGCATCACTGCTTGCATGGTCTTTGAAATAGGATCGATAAAAGCTGAGACTTGGCCCTTAATAGTGCTCAAGGCCAATTTCATCTCTACCCCTAACTGTAGAAGGGCAAGAATTCTGCCTATGATATACTTCCGAGGACGCCAACCCTTGGATCCAAACCAGGAAACCAGGAAGCCCTCCAGACTCTATAATATATAGTTATGGAAGCTGGCTTCCTTGCATTAATTAAAGTAGAGATAACTGACCCGGAAAGCCCACGTTTCTTCAGAATGTGGATTTCAATAGCCAAGTAAATTTAGCGTTCGTAAGGTAGGATGGAATATCGGCCCCTGTGAGTGAGTAGGTCTGGCCGTAGTGGAAGGGACCATGGATCCTCCACCACCATCTTTACGATTTCTGCATACCATGACCTTCTGGGCCACACTGGGGCTACCAGAATTACCGGCTTTCGTTCCAGCTTGATCCTGCAAAGAAGTTATGGCAGTAACTGAATAGGGGGGAATGCATAAATCAGTGAGAACTGATCCCACGGGGTCACCAACGCATCTGTTCCGCATGCGAGTGGATCCCTTGTCCTGGACACAAAGTTGACTAACTTCATGTTGAATCTGGACGCTAGAAGATCTACACCGGAGTCCCCCATCTTTGGCAAACAGCCCGAAAAATGTCTAAAAAAAAAAAAAATTCTCTACTCCCAGAATGAAGACTGCCGATAGGCATGGAACATTCCTTTCTGCCCATGCTAGAATATGGTTCACCTCTCTCTGCGCTGCGAGACTCTTGGTGCCCCCTTGGTGATTGATATAGGCCACGGCTGTGGCATTGTCAGATTGGATCCTGACAGGACAATCCTGTAACCTGAGAGTCCAGGCCTTCAGAGCCAGACGCACTGCCCGAATCTCTAGGATGTTTATGGGCAAGGCTCTTTCGGTTCTTGACCACTGTCCCTGGATAGTTGTCTTTTCTTGTACCGCTCCCCAGCCTGAAAGGCTGGCATCTGTCGTTACCACTTTCCAGGTAACCGGTCTGAAGGATCTTCCTTTCAGCAGATCCTGGGTTAGTAACCACCAACTGAGGCTTTGGGACACCCTTAGGGACAGCCGCATTGGCAAGTCTAAAGCTTGAATCATTTTGTTCTAAGCAGACAGGATACTGTTTTGCAATAGTCTTGAATGGAACTGGGCATAGGGAACTGCTTTGAATGAAGCCACCATCTTTCCTAACAACCTCATGCAAAGGCGAATGGAGGGATCTCCTTTTGATCTGACCATCTGCACCAGCTCTCTTATGAAGTTGATTTTTGCCTGAGGCAAGAACACCTTTTTCTGGGCTGTGTCTATGATCATGCCCAAATACTCCAGCCTTTTTAGTGGTTTTAAGGAAGACTTCTCTAGGTTGAGAATCCAACCCAGACTTTCCAAGTAACTGGTTGTAATGCGTACACTTTGCTCCAAACGAGCCACCGACTGGTCTATTAGCAATAGATCATCTAGGTACGCCAAGACTGTTATGCCCTGTGCCTTTAACCTGGCTAGAGGTGGGGCCAGCACATTTGTGAACACCCGGGGTGCTGTAGCTAGCCCGAAGGGCAAGGCTACAAACTGAAAAACTGCTGTTCTACCTCAAACTGCAGAAACCTTTGGTGAGGTTATAGGGAAATATAGGGACATGCAGATATGTATCCCTGATGTCGATAGACGCCAGAAGTTCTCCTCCTTGTAGGATAGAAACCACTGACCTGATCGACTCCATGTGAAAGGAGCGGATCTTCAGGAACCGATTTAGATTCTTTAGATCTAGAATGGGTCTGACATCTCCATTCAGTTTTTGGAAGGTTGAATAGAAAGATGGAAAAAGTACAATATAGTGGGAATAAGTGGAGGGAAAATGAAAAGAAAGTGAAAAGAGAAAAGGAGAAAGAAGGAGAAAGAGGGAGGAAGAAGGAACAGACGAGGGAAAGGGGGGGGGGGGAGGGGGGAGAAAAAAAGAAAGATAGAGAGAGAGGGAAAAAAAAAAAAAAGAAGGGGGGGGGGGGGAAAGAGTGAGAAAGAAGCAGGGGGGAGTAGGAAAGGGGGGGGAGAGTGACCAGGGAGTGAGGGAAAGGATGCTAGTAACAAGTACCAACATTGGTGTGAAAAGACCTTGATAAAACCATAACCAGAGAAGGGTTAAGTGCATTAACTGGGTTGTGAGATTACCCACCCAATAATAAACTTGAATCGATGTGACAACCGGAATTGAGCTATGCACTCCAGATCAGTCCCAACAGAATGCTGCTAAACGGACGTCAGCACAGTCTATTGGTGCCTGATGATCAGGATGGTATTGCAGTGATCTAAAATAAAAGTAAAAAAACAAAATCCTGGGCTTGTTGTGCAGGAACCTCCTTAAGAGCCTGTCTAAACTGGTCCTTTAGGGACTGACAGATGCCTATTGCAGCGACTGCAGGTTGAGTAATGGCAACTGCCAGGGACAAAGAGGATTTTACCAGGAATTCTAACCTTTTATATGTTGGATCCTTAAGCATTTGCGCATTGTCTACTAGGGCTGTTGAAATTAATCGTCGAATCGATGCATCGCGATTCGACCGTCCACGATGCGGCATCGATTCTATAGCTTTAAATAATCGATTATTGAGGATGACGTCATCCTCGCGCCGTGCCGCCGCGCCATGACCTGCCTCTGAGTGAAGCCGAGTGAAGCCGATAGCAGCCGAAGCTTTCGCGCTGTTTTCTCCCGCCTCCCGCTGACGTCATCCTCCTGTGTCGCGGCTTAGAAAGAGGAGACACAGACAGCGGAGCAACACGTGTCCGACCTCCTCCAGCCTCCTCCGTGTCCCGGACTACCAGTCCCCCCAGAGCTTTCCTCCCAGTGGGCTCCCGCTGTGCAGTGTGTGCACTGCAGTGAGTGAACAACACAGCAGGCTGTCACAGGGGGAGAGGGAGAAGGTCCGTCAGTACCGTCACCCAACTCAGGGCACGGACTGAGAGACCCGAGCTAGGCTGTACTTGGTTGTCCTCAGACTCCAGCCCTCACCAGGCTGAGTGTCCTGTCAGTGTGTCCAATGAGTGCCCTCACTCCGAGTCCACTCCCAGTCCTCACAGGCAGCAGCAGGAGAGGAGACCCGCTCCAGACCAGCAGCAGCGAGTGCCAGCCAGGCCAGCCAGTCATCTTGTCAATGCCAGCCAGCCACTCTACCACTGCAGTGCTCAGCTCAGTAGTACCACTTCCACCACCACCATCATCTTAATCAGGTAGGTAACTGACTGTGTGTGTCACATCATCATGTTAGTGTCACCATATCACACAGACACACACACACAGTATGAACGAAGAAGTGACACTCAGTAAACTTGTCATTCTGTCCTGTCCTCAGACTCCAATCCTCACTCACAGGCAGGCAGCAGCAGGAGAGGAGGAGAGACCTGCTCCACCAGCAGTGCCAGACTGCCAGTGAGTGGCTGAGTGCCAGTGCCACTGCCCAGCTCAGCTGTAACACGTCACCGACTCGTCATCATCACAGGTAGGTAACTCACTGTCTGTGTCACACACAGTAGTATTAGTAGTAGTAGTACTAGACAAATAGTAGAGGACGGTGTTACACTTAAACTAAGATAATATATTATAAATAAAATATCATATAATCTGTATCTCTGATGCATTATGGAAGGAGTGGACTGTGTCTGTCATTGCAAAATGCAAATGCCAAATGTATTATTGTAAATAATAAATATTAATAATGATGATGGTGCTTACCATGCCATTCTGAATTCCTATTCCTAAACATTAACCCCTTTGCGCCGAGTGGACGCATTTGCGGCCTCGGCTTAGGGGGGTTATACCAGGATGATGACCGCAGCGGCACTGCTGCAGGCATCATCCCGCTCGGTACCGTTTTTTACAGCGGGCACCGGGGTTGTTATCCCAGAGGAGCGGACTGGACATCCCCTGCCTACCGCCGCTCTAGCCTCTCAAATTAAAGACATAAGAAAAAAAAAAAAAAAATTATAAAAGCGGCCTGCAGCAAAGAAAACGCATATGGAAGTTGGCTCGGCAAGTCGCACCCAGCCCGCATAGTTAGTTACAGTGTTCAAATCTCATGTGAGGTATCACCGGGATCGTCAGAGCGAGAGCAATAATTATAATTCTAGCACTAGACCTCCTCTGTAACTCTAACCTGTGGTATCTGTTATTTTTTTTTGTCTCCTTTGGAGATTTTTTAGGTACCGTAGTTTTGTCACCATTCTACGTGTGCGCAATTGTAAAGCATGACATGTTTGGTATTTATTTACTCGGCGTAACACATCATATTTCATATTATACCAAAAAATTTAGGCTAACCAACTTTGCTGTTTCGATTTTTTAAAATTCATGAAAGTATTTTTTTTTTTTCCCCAAAAAGTTGCATTTAAAAGACCGCTGCACAATAAATTAAATACAATGAGACATAAAATATTGCAACAATCGCCATTTTATTCTCTAGGTTCTCTGCTAAAAAATATATATAATGTTTGGGGGTTTTCTAAGTAATGTTCTATCAAAAAAATATGGATTTTAACTTGTAAAAAACACCAAATGTCAATAGGCTTAGTCATGAAAGGGTTAAAGTGAGTTTAAGTGACCATGCCATTGCCATTTAATTAATTACGGTTTAGGTCAGTCTAACTCTATTCTCTAATCTATTGAATGTCCAATGTTTGTCTTAGTGATTGATCACAACTTCATTGATACCTTTGTATGATTTATGGTTTTGCTCATCACTGCCCCACACATGCTGCTGCGGTGAGTGCAGTGCATGTGTGGGGCAGTGATGAGCAAAACCATAATAATATCATACACAAACAACAAGATAACTATGAAGTTGTGATGTGAATCAATCACTAAGACATTGACAATGACAATGAATACATAAAACTATAAATAATGAAATGGCATATGTTCTTATGTTGTCATTTGGGGGGGGGGGGGGGGGGGGGGGGGGAGCAGGAGGATGTTGTTGGCGGGACAGGGACCTGGAGCAGGTACAATATATGATGTTGTTTGTAGCTGTTTGTGACGTGTTCAATGCCAGTGTTCCACGAAGATTGGAGAAGGAGAGATAGAGAGATCTGAGTGACCGTCTGTCGCTGAGTGACCAATGACCCCAGTGCAGTTGATGACCCACGGTGGCTAGCAGTAGCACAGATCACAGATAAGATGAGGGCACATTTTTAACACATAGCAACTAAGTGCGACTGCGAGTAGCTAGCGACGGCGTGTGGGGTAGAATAAGGATTTTGTGACAACTATTTGTTTAACATATCATGACATACATACAATCATACTACACTTACACTAGTAGAGGAAACTTGTTACTTTTGTTTTCTGGTGATCTCGTGGCAGGCTTTAGGTTTAAACACTTAATTTTTTTTTCTTTTTTTTTTTTTTTAATACTGACAGAGTTTGTAGACGACAACATTGTCATCATCACCCCTGTCACAATTACATGGCATGCTACACTAGTAAAAATGGCAGAAGGAGACCAAAAAGAACGAGAGATAAAAAATGCACCTAGCTTTTTAAAAGCAAACATCTGGGCACATTTTGGCTGAACATGAACAAAGTGGGAAGCACGAATTGGACAAGTCATACGCTGTGTGTAAAGCCTGTCACACAAAAATTAAATATCTAGGGAATACTACTAATATGAGAAACCACGCTAGCCGTTTTCACTCAGAGATGCTAACACCTGCCATCACCACCACCACCACCACCAGTGCCGCCAAGTCAATAGACCCAGCTCAGCCAAAAATTGATGCAATACTCTCAACTTTGCCGCCCAACTCTGAAAAGGGGAAGAGAATAACAAAAGCTGTGGCAGCTTTCATAGCTAAGGACCTGCGCCCTTACTCTGTTGTGGAGAACACTGGGTTTCGCTACCGGTTGAAGACGATAGAGCCGCGTTACAAGATCCCATCACGAAGTCACTTTACAGAAAACATTATACCTGCACTCTACCACGAAACCAAAGCTCAGATAATTGCGTCAATGAGCCAAGCAAGTCGAGTCGCAATAACGTGTGATTCATGGACTTCAGTCACGACGGAGTCTTATGTTACAATAACAGCACATTACGTTAGTAAGGAGTGGCAGATCTTGTCGCATGTGCTGCAAACGAGAGCCATTTATGAGTCTCACACAGGTGCTCATCTGGCAGAGCTACTGTCTCATGTTGTGGAAGAATGGCAACTGTCCGATAAATCTGTAGTGCTTGTGACCGACAACGCGTCAAACATGATAGTTGCAGCTCAAGTTGGGAAATTCCCCCATGTGAAATGCTTCGCCCATACACTGAACCTTGCATCTCAGCGAGCGCTGAAAGTGGCCACACTCTCCAGGCTTCTTGGCAGAGTGCGACGGATATCCACATTCTTTCACTGCAGCACTAGAGCAAGCCACTGTCTAAAAGAGAAACAGAAATGTCTTGGCCTGAAGAATCATAAGCTGATAACTGATGTGCCAACAAGATGGAACAGCGCATATGACATGGTCGAGAGGTTCTTAGAACAACAACCTGCAGTCTGTGCCACCTTGCTGTCTCCAGAAGTCAGAAAAGGAGAGTCCTAACTCTCCACTCTCAACGAAACAGATGTGTCAAATGCAGAGGATGCTGTGAGTGCATTAAAGCCAATGAAGGATGCAACCATGCTGATGTCAGAAGAGCGTAATCCAACAGTTTCTCTCATTGCCCCTCTAAATGCACAACTCCTCCAGAGCATGACAGACACCATGGGAGACACACCCATGATCCATGAGATCAAGAATGCCATCAGAACAGATCTTCAGAAGAGGTACAGCAGCGAGGCAGAGAAGAAGATCCTTCATACAGCCTCTGCACTTTTATCCTCACAGAGGAGGAGAGATTGGAGATATACAATGGAGTGACTGAGGAGGCTGCATCCTTGGAGGCAATTCAATTAATTTGAATTTCATCATGTTTCTTGAAACGAACTGTAACTAGTAGCTAGCTACAGCTTGCTACATAGTGTAAGCCACGCTTCTGAATCAACCATCCGTTTCCTGTGCTTTTTCATCACCCCATCGGAATCATAGGCAATTGACAATGTGTTTTATTTATTTATTTCTATTCTTTTTCGTTCAAACACAGATTACATCTAAGAGGACACATGAGGAGGATCAAGTGCCTAGAAGAAAAGAAACTCTGGAAGAAGAAGAAAGTTCACCTGTCGAGGATAACCATTCTCCATCTCCTCCCAAAAGGCCAGATCGTTGCTCATGAGTTTGCTGGGACAGTCTTTCACTGACACTGAAGGTCCAATAGAACCCAAGACCCCCTATGCCAAGGCTGAAGAGGAAATGGAAAAATATTGTAAAGCCCCACCTCTGCCTCTCACTGAGGACCCTTTGAACTGGTGGTGTGAGCATGAGGTCATATTTCCCCTCCCTTCTCAGCTGTCAAAGCAATACTTGTGTATCCCAGGCACAAGCGTGTCTGCAGAGCGTGTTTTCTCCACTGCAGGAGATGTGGTAACTGCAAAAAGAAGCGCACTAAAACCAGAGCATGTGGATCAACTAGTGTTCTTACAGAAAAATCTACACATTCCCAAATCTTGAGCAGCATTGCTTGCGCCTTGCAGTGTCCCATTTTTTTATCCAGGAAGTGCTGATGTACTGTTGTCGTGTCTGCCAGTGCCACTGCCCCTGCCCTTGCCAAGTTGCCCAGCCCGCTGTTAGTCTGCCACACCACTGACCACTGACCACACCAGTGTTGTTAATTTTATATATTTTGTTTATAGCACAGCACTGTCAGTGTCTGCCACTGAGATTTTGATTTTTGAAGATTGTCAAAAAAAGATTTTAAAAAAAGTAGGGGTTACTTTAACCCTCAGCCAAATACTAAAAGTTCCAAACAACTGATGCCAATTGCCAACCAAGCCTCATCCCCTCTCCCCCCTCAGCCCAGTCTCTGTCTCCCCTCCCAGTCTCGCCCTCTCCCTAGTCCCTCTACTCCCCTTCCCTCTCCCCCTACCCTTCCCCTTAAGGCCCTCTTCCCCTTTCCCTCTTCCCCTTTCTCTCTCCCTCTTCCCCTCTCCCTCTTCCTCTTTCCCTCTCCCCCTCTCCCTCTTTCCTTCCTTCTTTTCTCTCCCCCTCCCTCTTTCCTTCCTTCTTTCTCTCTCCCTCTTTCTTTCCTTCTCAGAGAGAAGGAAAGGAGGAGAATCTTTCTTTGTCTCTCTCTTTCTCTCTTTGTCTCTTTCTTTCTCTCTTTGTCTCTCTCTTTCTCTCTGTGTCTCTCTTTCTTTCTCTCTGTGTCTCTCTTTCTTTCTCTCTGTGTCTCTCTTTCTTTCTCTCTGTGTCTCTCTTTCTTTCTCTCTGTGTCTCTCTCTCTCTCTTTCTTTGTCTCTCTCTCTCTCTTTCTTTGTCTCTCTCTCTCTCTCTCTCTCTTTCTTTGTCTCTCTCTCTCTTTCTTTGTCTCTCTCTCTCTCTCTCTTTGTCTCTCTCTCTCTCTTTCTTTGTCTCTCTCTCTCTCTCTCTTTGTCTCTCTCTCTCTCTTTCTTTGTCTCTCTCTCTCTCTCTCTCTCTTTGTCTCTCTCTCTCTCTCTTTGTCTCTCTCTCTCTTTCTTTGTCTCTCTCTCTCTTTCTTTGTCTCTCTCTCTCTTTCTTTGTCTCTCTCTCTCTTTCTTTGTCTCTCTCTTTCTTTGTCTCTCTCTTTCTTTGTCTCTCTCTTTCTTTGTCTCTCTCTCTCTTTCTTTGTCTCTCTCTCTTTCTTTGTCTCTCTCTCTTTCTTTCTTTCCCCTTTTCCCCCATCCCCTTCCCCTCCCCTACCAAATACCAATGCCATACCCCTCCCCCCCCCCACCTACAACCATCCCCCTCCCCAGTCCCCACCATTCCCCTTCATCTCTACATCCCACTTTCTTTTTTTTTTTCCCCTCCCGAGTCCCTCCTATCTATTGCCTATGTCATTGTCAACAAGACCTTATAACGCCAGTTATGCCACTAGTCTAGCGTCAACTCAACGCAGTCACAGACAGTCACACTGTTTTTGACTGACTGGTGGCAGCAGGCCTGCAGGTGGCTGTGGCACTGGCAATTGCAAACAATCAATGATCATCACAGTGAATTGAACCTGGAGTATATGTATGTCATATAAATATTATATTTGTTATAACTTTTCTAGCACTGAGGAGATGGAGAATGGTTTTCTATTGTTGTGTCCAATTGTCCATTTAGAATTTTTATACTAGTGTCGTCGTGTGACTGTGGCGTGTTCAATGTCACAGTGTGTCTGTCATGCTCTGTGACTGCCTGTCTGTTTCTAGGGGTTTAACCTTCAACAAAATCAATTCTGTATTTAATTCCAGACAACTGACGCCCGCCAAGCCACCAGAGGAAGGCAAATCCTTGAAAGAATAAATTGAATCTTAAAACTTGGAGTAAATCTTTATTGGATCACACAAATATACACACACAAAAGAAAAATCACACACCGACCGGCGACCTGATGAGTGGCTGACTGTGCCACTTGCCTGCGTTGTTCACACAGTGGTCTGCCCTTTCTCATGATTCACAACTGACGTGACGTCACGTGTGTGTTTTTTGTTGGTATTGTGTGTGCATATTTCTGATCTCATAACGGTTTAACTCAAGGTTTTAAGCTTCAATTGATAATTTATTCTGTCAAGGATTTTTGGGCTTCCTCTAATGGTGACTTGGCTTGGCTTCAGTTACAGGTGTATCGTGGTAGAGTGCAGGTAACGTTTTCTGTAAAGTGACTGAGTGGCGACTTGAGTGACAACAAGCTTTGCTAGCACTGGGGGGAGATGGAGAATGGTTTATTATTGTGTCCATTGAATTTTCACACTTGATGTTATATTGTCAAATGTCATGTTTGGGGGGGTCAACTTAACCCTCAGCCAAATAAAATTCTAAAATTGTATTTAATTCCAGACAACTGACGCCCGCCAAGCCACCAGAGGAAGGCAAATCTTTGAAAGAATAAATTAAATCTTAAAAACTTGAAGTAAATCTTTATTGGATCACACAAATACACACACACAAACAAAAATACACACGTCACCGACCTGACCTCATGTCTGACTGTGACATTGCCCGGCGCCTGACCTATGGCCTGCCCTTTACCATTATGATTCAGTGATGTGTGTGTGTGTGTGTTTTTGGTATTGTGGTGTGTAACTGTATATTTGTGATCCCATAAAGATTTATCCAAGGTTTTTAGATTTAGTTGACAATTTATTCTGTCAAGGATTTTCAGACTTTCTATAATGGTGGCTTGGCTTGGCTTCAGTTACAGGTGTATTGTGGTAGAGTGCAGGTAACGTTTTCTGTAAAGTGACTGGGTGACACAACTCCGAGAGCTTATAACGCCGATCTAGCCATCCATCTGTGTTGACTCACTGGCGCTGGTGGTGGTGGTGGTATTGGCAAACAATCATCACTGTGAACCAGGAAGTTCTGCAACACACTGTGTGACTGTGGTACAGGTTCACTGTGATGTTTGCCAGTCAATAACTGGAAGTGCTCTGTTATAGATGTAGGTGTTACTGGTGTTTACAAGTTATAGTTTACTTTTTAATAAAAGAAAATATTAAAATGTAAACTACTGCACCAGGCCAGCACTGTATGTATGTATTATACACAACAGTTTGATGTCACAGTACTCTTTTAAATAAATACTGTTGATGTCTGCTGCACTGTTCATGTTCAGACTTTGCTATATGCAGGGAACTTGGTGTAATTTGTTTAAATAGCAGATACAAATAAATATATTTAATATTTCTTCAATTTCTGACTGCTTGAATTAATTTTTTGAGGAAAAGTTGAAAACCATGGGTACTTGGGTATTAATCGTGATGCATCGCGGAATCGAATCGAATCGAATCGTGGATGGGATAATCATAATCGAATCGTGAGGTGAGTGAAGATGCGCAGCCCTATTGTCTACTGGACAAGTTAGACTTTTATTCACACTGGAAATCGCAGCGTCAACTACTGGTACATTCTATTTTTTGGTGAATTTCTCCTCCATGGGATAGAGAACAGAGAATCTTTTTGGAGGGAGAACATAAATAAATAAGCAGAAAAGCATAAATAAGGTTTTCTAGTAATGCATGGACAGGAAGCACATGAAAAGGCTGTAAAGGTTTTAAAGAGGAGTTCCATCCAAAAGTGGAACTTCCGCTCATCTGATTCCTCCCCCCTCCGATTCCACAATTGGGGGGAGGGGGGTGCAGATACCTGTCTACTACAGGTATTTGCACCCACTTCCTGGAATAGACTCCGGTGGGAGTCACGCCCCTTCCAGCACCCCCCCGCTGTCTTTTGGGAAACACACAGCTCCCAGGAGAGAGCGGGGACCACTTAGGACACGCAGCGCGACTCGCGCATGCACAGTAGGGAACCGGGAAGTGAAGCCGCACCGCTTCACTTCCTGTTTCCTTCACAGAGAATGGCGGCGGCAGCAGCCGAGAGCCGAGCGATTGATCGGCTTCGGCTGCCGACATCGCTGGACTCCAGGACAGGTAAGTTTCCATTTATTAAAAGTCAGCAGCTGCAGTATTTGTAGCTGCTGGCTTTTAATATTTTTTTTTTTTAGGTGGACTCCCTCTTTAAGGAACCCAAGGAAGAAACTGAACTTTCAGCAGACTCCGTTAGGGGTAGCATGAAAGTGGAACGAACCATCTCCATAAGAGATTGTACTAGCAATTTCTCACATTGCGAGGCTGAAAAGGGTTCATCTAACGTTGTTTCCTCCACAGAGGAGTAATCGGTTTGTTATTCCTCCTGATCTCCTGAGGGTAACACCTCATCCTGTACCCACTGTTCCCTTGGTGAAGGGTCTGAGGTGGGGGAGGGGGATCTAACACGCTTCCTATCCTTCTGGATGGAGGATGCGATTAAAGCCACTAATCTTCCTTTTAGGCCCTGCAGGGCGAAGGAAAATGCATCTTCAGTCACGTATACAGGGGCTGAAATGTGAGAAGCAGTTGCACCACCATTTGGTTCCAATGACTTAGTCAGCAGCAGTAGGCTGTTTTTTTCTCCTGGACCATGAGTAGCCTTTGTAGAGCGGTCTTTGGTTAGCAGGAGCCGCTATTCATGTCAACATCATCCTGTTACAAACTGCTGCTGTACCCCCAGCCCCTTAGTTTCCCCAGGGGGGAGAGGAACATGCCAAACTTTGTTCAAATAAGAATCCCCCCTGGCTGCTGAGACCACACACATGCTGTTTTAGCTGGACACTGAGCTGACTGAGAAGCAACATACCAAGGTATATGCATTTTACTCCATCTTTAAGGCATACAAGACTAAGGCATACAACATTTTACTTATGGAAGAAAAAAACATGGACTTTTTACAGTTCCTAGCCTTCTTCTCTTACCTTATCCTCGCTGCAGGATACAGCTGTAACAGACAGATTCAAACTTCACCCATCACAGCGGGCTGTGTTAGCAACCTTCCAGGACAGGGTCCCTTTTTATTGTGGTTCCACTCCCTTGGACCTGTATTAGCACCCAGCCAGAAAAAAACTTTAGGTAATGTAGGCATGACCAAAAAGCTCTGGGTCCCGGGGTCCAGCCCTGCAAAGAGAGGCGTTACAGGCAAAACCTCGTGCTTCGTATGAGGCCGGGTACCATCCACCTTGGCCTTAGTGGCACTTTGGATGGATCCGGTCGATGGATCCGGTCTATGGAGGCTGTTTAAATCCAGTAAGAATCCCTCCAGTGGAGCTCTTCAGAGCACATCTTCACTTGTGACCAACACCTTAGACACTGGAGAAAAAAAACTGAGGTACTCCTGGTAGGAGGGGTTATATAAGGAGTGAACTTCCTGTATAGGGTATACCAGTGTCCACCATCTGAAGGTGCCCATATAGCCACATAGTGATTACTATGGTGCTCTGTGTCCCGTGATGTACGATAAAGAAAATCTTCCATTTGCCTGGCCTGTTGGGGGTACTTGAGGACAGGTTTGAGAACCACTGCCCTATATTTACCTGTCCACTTGGGGGACTGTATATTAAAGTCCTAGCTTCACCCATCATGGTGTGCATACCCCCGAAGGGGGTCCTCAGGGTCTGGGTTTCAAAGCAATGGACTATGGCCCTGGACCTTTATAGCACCCTGTGACTGACTACAACGCGTTGCAATAAGTGCCAAGGTGAGTGCCTGTGGAGGATCCAGTGCCCAAAGCAACATTACAGGCTGTCCCCATGGTGTGCGGTCCAGGTACAACTCCCAAGGTTTCACTGACGTTGCACTGATCCAAATGCACTACTTTTATTTTTTTTGATGGTAAAAGGCAGTGAAGAAGATGATTAAAGAGATGAAGAATTAAAAAAACCAAAAGAACAAAATAATAAACTAGTTAAGCTTAAGAGTGATTTATCCACAAGGGAGAAGAGGTCCATCACCTTAGGACACTAGCAAAAACGTAGGACTCACAGAGTAGGGTCTAGTTATAGGGGGCATTCCATTGAGCACGTCCCCTATTAGCTTTGCCAATGTCCAATCACCTGAAAGTCTATAACCCAGGATCTATGAATACTTTGCCTGTGGTACTGTACAATTAAGATTTAAAGTTTCTACCGACACCTACGAAGCTATGACCTTAAAAGGATATGTACACCTTTTGTAGCATGTTACAACCATATTCAGGGTGCAACATGTTACAAATCCACCAGCCCCCACACTCCCCCGACTCCATGTTCTGACAGGGAACAGGGGATCGCCTCCCACCACTCTCTGTCACAGTCTGCAAAGAATATGACTGCTGGGTTCCGCCCACCAGGCCGCCTCATTCATTCACATTTTGTGAATGGAAAACTACAAGTTTTGGCAGTCTTTGCGGCTGTTGGCTTGTAGTTCTGAATGAACTACCACGGCACTATTGAGTGCTGTGGAAGTTCATTGGTGCTTCCTGTTCGTGCGTTACTGCTTGGCTGTGCGTTGTATGATGTACGACCAGGCAGCTTTCACTAAGAGTCTGCAATAGCCCTGCATTGCACCCGTGATCTGCTGACTGTGAGTGCAATGCTTTCCAGGCTTCCAATAAAAAAAAAAATAATAATAATAATAATAAATGCACATTTCTTTACCTGCAAAAGATGTGCATTTATTATATATGTTTTTTTAAAAGGTGAACTTATCCTTGAACCTGTGGTATTGAAAACTCCCATTACAACATTTTCTTTACTGCAGCTAAACAAACATTTGCTAGATTGTGGAACAACGATCCTCTGACAAACTGAAATCCTACATTTACCATGATGATCTTTGGAAAACCACACTACAATATAAAATACCAACATTTCACAATATTAGATTTGCTGTTTGAAGTGTACTTCCTCTTTTTTGTTAATCCATAATCTTGCTTGTTTAACACAGTGATAATATGAAAGCACACTGCCTAACTGCAATATACTAACCATAAGGCTATCCTTAGACACGAGAAAACCATTCTATCTGTTTTATTAGCTGAAAACAGATCAGGAAATGACGGAAAGTCTATTGAAATGGCTAAAAAAAAAAAAAAAAAAAAAGGCGATTATCTGAAATTTATTTTTCTGAATAACTGCTACTTGCTCTCCAAGATGAGCCCAGAAGTGTCTGCACACTGAATAAACACGTGTGCACCATTAAAACCATCATTCATGTTTATTTCAGCAATCACATGTACAAAAAAACTACACTATAGCCATCAAACATCATGATACAGATATAATGTCCTCATCACTGAAAATCCTACCCTATACAAAATATCACAAATCACTGTGATTTAGCTGAAAGTGAACACACATGTAGGATTGGGACTGCAGATATGCAACAGCATTTATCCACCTTCAGGCAGGTCTGTTAAAGCACAGAAAACAAACGGCAGTAACCAGATTTTAGTTTACTGGGAAAAGTGTTCTTATTGGCTGCCATGACTTACAGCACTCTGTCCTTCTTCCCCGTTTTTTAAAATGACTTGTAACACCCTAAAGGTCATTTCCTGTATGAACTGATAAGGTTCAAAAAAAGCAAATGGGAGGAAATAAAACAAGATGCCTAACACTCTGTACAAAGCTAATAATAAGTTGATTTCCTGACTAGGCAACTTAAACGTGGAAGTACATTTCCTTCGCTAACCTTTAGCTATAAAAAGGCTTACCTATAAGTAGTGTAAATATCTCCTAAATGTGCACCGTTTAGGAGATATTCACTGTATATGCAGCCAGTGACATCACTGGTACAAGCACTCCGAAGGAATGGCCAACCGTGCTGTTTCAGAGCCCTGTGCCGTGACCGGCGGCTCCTGCGCGCATGCTGAAAGCAAGACGGGTTAAGATGGGAGCACCTGCATAGCGGACTTCTCAGGGAGGGAGGCTTAATTCTAAGGTAAGTTTAACATAATGTGCTAGTATGTGATGCATACTAACATTATAACTTTACCTTGCAGGGTAAAAAAAAAAAAAAAAAAAAAAAACATCCAGCGGTATACAACCGCTTTAAAGTGTATTTCCACAAATACACACATTGAAACAAAAACTACCTTATATTTGTTACAAGTTCACATAGCATAACTGCAATGTTTAAAAAAACGCTGCTTACCTTTTTAAATGTTCTTTTCTGAAAACTTCAGGACTGAAAAATCCTAATTAGCATCCCCTCCTTTGCAATGTTTATCTTTACTATAATTAACCCTGGATGTCCTGTGCTGGTAAATCTCATTATCAGTTGTAAACTAGATTTGAACATGGTTTGTCATAACAATGGGGTAAAGATCTAGAAGCTTGCCTCCATTATATGCTACTGAGGGGAAACGTAAAGTGTCCCCAGTCTGTGCGGGGAGAAGCTCACTGTAAAATTGTTCAAAATTGTTCAGAGTTTGTAGTTCTCCCCAAGGCCTGCTCTAACAAAACAAAAATGAAAATAAAAGAGTAAGAAATACCTAATATATATATATACACATACACACACACACACACACACACACACACACACACACACACACATATATATATATACATACATATACATATATACATACACACACACACATACAGTGCTGTGTTTTGGCTTAGGCCAACAAGGCCCAGGCCTAGGGCGGCACTTTGCGGGGGGGGGGGGGGGTGGTGGGGGGGAACGGCAAAACGGCATCCGCGCCCTCCTCCCGCACAGCAGGGCACATCAGCAGAGTAAAGCTTAGCAGTGCAGTGGCGTCACGGCTGCAGATGGGGCCAGAAAGCAGTGTAAGCAGGAGCCGTCAAGCCGCCCCCGTAAAGCCGTGATTCTCTCTCTCCGATTGGTCCTCTGCTGTGGCCAATCATGGGGAGGGAAACAGCGGTCAGGAAGCTGGGCGGCAGCACGGCAAAACCAATTAGAGCCGCTCTCTCTCTCTTCTCCCTTCGACTGACAGAAAGGGGAGGGGGGGGCGAGTGGGGGAGTTCTCTGGTAAATGGAGCAGCAGCGCTGTGACAGGGAGAGGAGAGATGCGGGTTGTCTGTGTATCTGTGTAGGGGGTGCGCGAGCTTAGTCAGGCCTAGGGCAGCACAAAACATAAATACACCACTGTGCGTGTGTATATATATATATATATATATATATATATATATATATATATATATATATATATATATATATATATATATATATACATACATATACATACATACACACACACACATACACACACACATATATATATATATATATATATATATATATATATATATATATACACATACATATACACATACATATACACACACACTTTTATTTTTTATTTTTTTTTTATGCATGCTGTGTTAATGGAACAATAATGGGGTTTTCTCAAATTTGAAAGCAAATGTGAAAATACACTTTAATAGTCACACAGAAAAAGTTTTCCTGTGTCATTTACAATATTCTATTAGGAGATTTTTTTTTTCAGTATAATCACCTACTGTTTGTTCAAACATTTGATGTGTGTAGATTCATTTGTGCAGTAAAGACTGAGAAAAGTGACAAGAAAAATTAAAGTGAAGTGTGAGGTATTCGATTTGTGGTGGTGTCACTGTCTATGGTTACATTCATAAGAAATGTGAATATTTGAAATGACCTATCCTTTTCTGCCCAGTACATGCCATGGTAGCGCAGAATGTTTGGCAAGGTGACAGTGGTGACATTTTTATTCAATTAAAGCGCAACTCCAAGAAATTAAAAAAAAAAAAAAAATCAAACTTGAAGTGACCCCCTTCACCCAGAACTGCAAGGATTAAATCCTTGTTATATCTAGGGGAGCGATAAAGAGGCTCTATCACTTACCTTATGACCCGTTCCACTGGTCGTCTCCTCCGCTCAAAGCTCCCGTCTGTGGGCGGAGCCTTGACATCACCTTGTATAGCACAGGGACCTTAACCCTGTATAGTATGCTGAGGCGGCTAGAGTGTAACTGGAGCCGATCACAGCTTACAGAGCAGGCTGTGTAGGACACAGCGCTTGGGAAAAAAAAAAAAAAAAGTAATTCTCTGCACCTAGATTAAAAAGGAATTTACCCCTCCCAGTAGGGGAGGGATCACTGCAAGGATGGATTTTTAAATTTTTCCTGGAGTTGGGCTTTAAAATGAGGCGATAGGCAAGGAGGAGGAGGACCGAACAGGACCACACTAAAGTGTACACAGATGAAGTGTGTCTGGATCCTCACCCGTTTCACCTATAGGTCTAGTCTTTTTCCAGTCTCCTTTTGTATTTTTGCACAACAAAGCAAACACCATGCAGAAGAAAAGGTACGTACTTTTAACCGGCTCAGCTCCTCTTGGTCCTTGTTAGAATATACCAGGCTTTCTGAGGATTTGCTGGATAACGGAGACAACTGCTCATAGTCACTAATCTGCCTGGATAACCTCATGATCACTTCATCCTTTGCTTGTATGGTCTCCACCATCATGTTGAGCTGTTCATTTAAATTCTCCCTGCTGTGTTTAAGGTCCTCAGTTTGTTGGTGAATGTTCTCTTTCTCCTGCTCCTTCCTCTCCAGCAGATGATTCAGTTCCTGAATCTGATCATCTTTTTGTTGTAACAATTGCAAGTAATCTTTAGGAGCCCCCTCACTAACTGCACTAGAAGGGTATTTATTGTACTGTGATGACCTCAGTGACTGTTGCAAAAGTTTTACAAGTTCCTGGCAATAAAAGAAAAAACAATTATGCATTACAAAAACTCACAAAGAGATCAATACAAGAAAACCAACACGTTATGGGCAATCTTGTAGAGCACCGATATTAAATGATGTTAAGCATATATTTACACATAAGTGTATGTATGTACACATTCTATTCTATCAGAGTACCCCCTGCTAACATCCGAAATCAAAGACTAGGCTGTAGAAAATCCCAGCTATCTAATGTAAATCAATACTGAATGTTTCAATGGTCTCTAGAAGTAGTTTTAAAGCAAACTGGGCTTTCACCATTAAGAATCAAGTAACAGAGTTACTTTAATCCCACACTCTTCTCCAACAACAAATACTCACCTTTCCTTTGCTCTCACCATTCTGTTCCGTACTGAAAGATGAAGGAGGCTCTGGTACTTTTAAGTATGGAAGAGCATGTGATTTACTTCATGTGACAGCACTTCAGTGATGTCATAAAGGGAGTCCACAGCCCTCTGCAAACTCCAAGTGGCTGAACAGAGCCTAAAGTTGTTGTAAAGGCTCAAGGTTTTTGACCTTCATACATTCTATGCATGAAGGTAAAAACATTCTGTGTGCAGCAGCCCCCCCCCGCAAATACTTAAGCAAACCTGTTCCTTTACCTGGCCTGGGCAAAGCTTTCTAATTTCATGCCTGTGCTTCCCTTTAAATAGAAAAAATCCAATGTAACAAGAAATTTTTTTTTTTTTTTAACTTCACTGTCGCCCCCCAGGCATGTATGAAGGTAAAAATATTCTGTCAAGTGATGTGCACAAAAGCAACGGCTCTCCCAGGTCTCTTCCTCCTCATTGGCCGAGACAGCAGCGGGATCCATTACTGTCAATCACAGTAAGTGAGTCAATAAGGAGAGAGTGGGGGCCGAGCACTCCACGTGTGAATGGATACAGTGCAGTGGCTTGGGGGGGGGGGGGGGGGGGGGCAGGAGGGAGGGGCCAGGAGAACCGGAGGGGGGCGTGAGAAAAGTTATAGTGTGAAAGGAAGGGGGGGAAGAAGCACTTATACGAAAAGTAAAAGACAAAAAAGGTTAAGGCCCATTTTAAAATAAGTATACTACAGCAGTCACTAAATAAAACTAGTTAAGACTTGTTACTTTTTTTGTAGTTGGCAGAGAGGCGAATATGCATATTATTGCTTAATTGAAGTAAAGATGTTTCCCTTGTCAGAGCTTGTACTTTATTAACATGGCTTTTTGTTTTTCTTTTTTGCTTAGTTGACGACGGAGCTCAGAAAAAAAACAAAATATGCAGCATTGACCAAAGTTGAACAAAGTTTACTAAATCATGTAGCACTTGTTTTCTAAAAAAAAAAAAAAAAAAAAAAAAAAAAAAAAAAAAAAAAAAAAAGCTTTTAAGTGTTACTTGCTCACGTCAATAATACAAATCAAAAATATATTAAATCATACAAATGTTATCTATAACCATCAGTGGTGTGGGGTTTGACCACCAGGGAGGAGAAGCCGAGCAGGAAATACCGAGAAGGAGACGCAGGCCGTGACCTAGATAGGGCAGATGTGACCGACAGATGGGGGGTGTGGAAAGAAGAGTTGTTTGTTTGCCGCCCCCCCCCAAAAAAAAAGCTGGAGGCCACCACTGACGAAGTTAGGATTTGTACATACCATATAAATTGCATAAAGACCCATGTATGACATTATAGTGATTAGCAATGGATTATAGTCAACATACATAATAACAATTCATGTGCAAATCAATTTTCATATGCCAGTCCAAAAAATATTTTTCTCAACAAGAAACATCAAGAAAAGTCTTTTGTGCCAAAACTAAACTTCCTGTTTTTTTTTTTTTTCAACATTCACCAAAGGTGACAAAGTTCAAACCACAGCAAGTGAACCAAGATTCCAGAATGCATTCCACCGTGTGCAAATGGTATAGGTGTACCCTCACCTTTTTTGATGGACCTCCACTGTTGTAAGAGGTCAGAAAGGCTTAAAACACAGATTTCCAGGCATCCGCAGCATCAGCAGTTTGCTTCACTCTGATCTCTCAAGGGTAAAAGCTTAATTGATGGACCTCCATTGTATTAAGAGTAAATAATGCCCTTGCTTTAGGTGTAGGCCTTTTGAGAGTTTTCTGGCCAGGCTTCAGAGATATGGCATCATCCCTTCCTACCTTGTTGATAGGACATTGCTAAGACTCTTTCAGTCGATTCAAACCCACTTGCACGAGCTCTCTCTTCTGTCGCAGTAGCTCGGAGCTCAGCGATGGAGGAGATCAGTGGACCACACTAGGGGTTTGAGATCTCACTCCTGTGATGGTGGGGATGGACAGTAATGGCTGGGAGTGTCTTGGCAGAGTCCTAGCAACAAGACAGGATGATGCCATCTCTGGGAGTTTTTTGGCCAGGCTTCAGGAGGTACGTAAATGACCTACACATACAGCAAGAGCATTATCCAACTTTAGTTAAAGCTACAATAAAGTTCTCATTCCTACCTATGTAGTAATTACTGCAGTGGGTCTATTTCTAAATCGTATAAAATACTCAAAAACAACAAATGCAAACAAGCAGGACATACAAGAATAAGAAGAAAAATCATGTAGAAAAAGAAGTCTCCTTTTAAAATCAACCTGAATTCCATCATGTAGTTTAAAGTAAATGTTCTGCCTAAAAGCCAAAACCCCATGACTACCTTTATCAGCTTAACCGCTTCAGCCCCAGGAGATTTTACCCCCTTCCTGACCAGAGAACTTTTTGCGATTCGGCACTGCGTCGCTTTAACGGACAATTGCGTGGTCATGCGACGTTGCACACAAACAAAATTGATGGCCTTTTTTTTCCCACAAATAGAGCTTTCTTTTGGTGGTATTTTATCACCTCTGTGGTTTTTATTTTTTGCTCTATAGACAAAAAAAAAAAAAAAAAAAAAAAAAAAAAAAAAAAAAAAAAGGAGCGACACTTTTGAAAAAAAACCCACATTTTTTACTTTTTGCTATAATAAATATCCCCCAAAAATATATTAAAAAAACTAATTTTTTCCTCAGTTTAAGCCGATATGTATTATTCTACATATTTTTGGTAAAAAAAAAAAAAAATAATTGCAAGCAGCAAATATTGATTGGTTTGTACAAAAGTTATAGCGTCTACAAAATAGGGTATAGTTTTATGGCATTTATTTTTTTTTATTTATTTATTTATTTTATTAGTAATGGCGGCGATAGGCGATTTTTATCGGAACTGCGACATTATGGCGGACACACAGTAGGTTTTTATTGAAAGAGTACTTTTGTTTAGGTAAAAAAGCACAGCAGTAGCTGCCTGCCTAGTGGCTCCCTTGGTAAGGTGGGGGTGGCTGGACTCTCACTTGCTTGTACACATTTTATCTTGCGCTACTGAACTCTGACAACAAAGGAGCTGAAGAGATAGAAATGAAGACTGAGGTTGCATCTACTAGCTGGATCAATGACTACAATACCTCCTTCCAAGGGACAATGACCTGCAGACACTGTATTCAAGTGGCAAAAATCAGCAGATTATTGCAGCTAGGAACATTGGCGTATCTGAACAAAGTACTGACAGGTTGAGAAGAGCCACCAAAGTCTGCATGTAGCAGCACACTCAGCTGATCCCAGCTGCAAGAATACGCCAATTCTTGCTGCTGTAACCCAGTGTATGCAGGTAATTGCCCATATGAAGTAGGTCTAAATGTACATAATTTCATTGTTTTATTTTTCCAGTCCTGGTCATAATAATGAAAATATATACACAACCACCATAAAACAATGGTCCTCAAACTATGTTAAAGTATAAAGGCATTATTATTACACCTATCCTTTTCTATATCCCTGTTCGCTCACATTTTGAGGGAAGGATATACTAAATACTGAATACTGCAGTCTGCATTATTTAACAAAGAAAGCCTGTCTGGCAGACAAGCTCCTCATTGACATAAATGAACACCACGGCAAACTTATGCCAGGCGATTACCGATTTACAATAACTCCCTGCTTACGTGTTGGAAAACAGTGGTCCTCATACTATGGCTCCATGTTGGTCTTTTCCCAACATTTACACTTAACCTCACATAACAGTCCCAATTCTGTCATCCAAAGTTGAGTTGTGTGTGGGGTACCAATGTACCTTAGCCAGTAAGGCGACGCAGAGTTGTGACAGACCCAACCAGGACAAGGGCTTTAGGAGGGGAATGCAGAGTAGCCTCTTGCCTACTGACTATGGGTCCTGGTATTTGAGGGAGCTATGAGCATTCAGGAAGATGTTCTGTTACATAATGCAAGATGACATGTTATTTCCACATTTAACAGTCAAGGAAGCCATGATAGTCTCTGCCAAAACTCAGTGAGAAGATGGATCTGAAAAGAAAGCAGGTTAATGAGATTTGGACAGCAGTGGGTCTTCTTGAATGCTGGAGAACTGCTGCCGGACTGTCTGGGTGGGGAATTCCTGGGATTGCTAGTCATACTGATAAGACTTGTCAAACAAACCTGATTTCTTTTTATGAAGTGGTAAGTAAAACTTTGGACAGAGGGTGGCTGTGGACGTGATATACTTGGATTTTGCAAAAGCATTTGACGCAGTTCCCCCACACATGACTAATGTGTAAGGTAAAGTCTACAGGCTTGGAAAGATCAGTTTGTAAATAGATAGAAAACTGGCTAAAAGACAGAATTCAGAGAGTAGTGGTTAAAGATGCTTACTCTGAATGGTCTAAGGTAATTAGTGGTGTACCCCAAAGGTACAGTGTTGGGACCCTTACTTTTTAATATCTTTATAAATGATATAGGTCTGGGATTCAAAGTACCAGTTCAGTATTTGCGGATGACACCAAGCTATGCAGTGGAATAATAGGATTTTTTAAAACAGCTTACCTGTAAAATCCTTTTCTTTCGAAGGACATCACGGGACACAGAGCCACAGTAATTACTGATGGGTTATATAGGTATCACTGGTGATTGGACACTGGCACACCCTATCAGGAAGTTCAACCCCCTATATAATCCCTCCCCCTTGCAGGGATACCTCAGTTTTGTAGCCAAGCAATATAGTGTATTAGAAGAGGGGTGGGACCTCTGTGTCCCGTGATGTCCTTCGAAAGAAAAGGATTTTACAGGTAAGCTGTTTTAAAAAATCCTATTTTCTTTCTCGAACATCACGGGACACAGAGCCACAGTAATTACTGATGGGATGTCCCAGAGCAATGCTACCTGAGGGGGGGGAACCACGACCAAGTAGGGTGCAATCAGACCTGAGGACCCTGTACTGCTGCCTGCAGCACACTACGCCCAAAGGCGATATCCTCATGCCTTCTCACATCCACCTGATAGAATCTGGTGAATGTATGAACTGAAGACCAGGTTGCGGCCTTGCAGATTTGAGCCATAGAGGCCCGGTGATGCACTGCCCAAGAAGCACCAATAGCCCTTGTGGAATGTGCCCTGATCTGAAACGGAGGAATCTTCTGTTTCAAACCGTAAGCTTGAATGATCAACTGTCGAATCCATTTAGAAATGGTAGCTTTTGACGCTGCCTGTCCTCTATTGGGACCCTCTGGCAGCACAAACAAAACATCCGTCTTGCGGATCTGAGTAGTTGCCCCTAGATAGGCCTTAACTGCTCTTACTACATCCAACGAATGTAGAGATCTCTCTTCCGGAGAACAGGGATCTGGAAAAAAGGAAGGTAGAACAATGTCTTGGTTTAAATGAAAATCAGAAACCACCTTCGGTAAAAAACTAGGATGAGGGCGTAGTACCACTCTATCCTTGTGTATAATCAAATAAGGCTCCTTACAGGAAAGAGCTGCTAATTCTGATACTCTTCTAGCAGAAGAGATGGCCACCAGAAAAATTAATTTCCTTGTCAACAAGACCAAAGGAATCTGACTTATTGGTTCAAAAGGCCGTTTCTGTAACACAGCCAGGACCAAATTCAAGTCCCAGGGGTTTAGGGGCGCTTTAACCGGAGGATTAAGACGCATCACCCCCTGCATAAAGTTTCGGACCAAAGAATGCGAAGCAAGTGGCCGCTGAAATAATACTGATAAAGCAGAGACCTGGCCCTTGATGGTACTCAAGGCCAGCTTCATCTCTAATCCCATCTGTAGAAAATCAAGGATTCTACCTATGACATATTTCCTGGGATGCCAACCTCTGGATTTACACCAGGTTATATAAGCTTTCCAGACTCTATGATAAATCATCCTGGAAGCTGGCTTCCTTGCATTAATCAAGGTAGATATGACAGGACCTGAGAGCCCACGACTCTTCAGAACGTGGGTCTCAATAGCCAAACCGTCAAATTTAGCGTTTGTAAGGCAGGATGGAACACTGGACCTTGAGATAACAGGTCTGGGCGTTCCGGTAGTGTCCACGGGGAACCTACCGTCATCCTTACTATTTCTGCATACCAAGTCCTTCTGGGCCAAGCGGGGGCCACCAGAAGTACCGACTTCCTTTCCTGCCTGATCCTGCGAAGGAGTCGTGGTAGTAGCAGAATAGGCGGGAATGCGTAAATCAGTGAGAACCGATGCCACGGAATCACCAACGCATCCGTCCCGCATGCAAGAGGATCTTTTGTCCTTGCCACAAATCTGTCTATCTTTTTGTTGAATCGGGATGCAAAGAGATCTACATCTGGAACCCCCCATCTTTGGCATATGGCCCAAAAGACGTCGGGATGCAGAGACCATTCCCCTGGAAGTAACTGCTGGCGACTTAGATAGTCCGCCTGCCAATTCTCTATTCCCGGGATGAAAACTGCCGATATGCATGGCACATGCATCTCTGCCCAGACTAAGATCTAGTTCACCTCTTTTTGAGCAGCTCGGCTCCGGGTGCCTCCCTGATGATTGACATAAGGCACTGCTGTGGCATTGTCGGACTGGATCCTGACCGGACAACCCTGTAGCCTGATAGTCCAGGCTTTTAGAGCTAGATGTATCGCCCGGATCTCCAGAATGTTGATGGGTAAGGTCCTCTCTGTCTTGGACCATACTCCTTGGACCGCAGCCTGTTCCAGAACTGCTCCCCAACCTGACAGACTGGCATCTGTTGTTACCACCGTCCAGGTAACCGGCAGAAAGGATTTCCCCTTCTGCAGGTTTTCGGGTATGAGCCAC
The DNA here is from genome assembly GCF_042186555.1 of Aquarana catesbeiana. Classification (NCBI taxonomy): domain Eukaryota; kingdom Metazoa; phylum Chordata; class Amphibia; order Anura; family Ranidae; genus Aquarana; species Aquarana catesbeiana. The sequence goes on from NC_133326.1 coordinate 124,556,006, forward strand.
CAATTGAGGCTCTGACGCACCGCATGCGACAGGTGCATCGGAAAGTCTAATGCCTGAACCTTCTTGTTCCAGGTCGACAGAATACTGTGTTGCAGCATTCTTGAGTGAAACTGAGCATAGGGAACTGCTTCGAATGAAGACACCATCTTCCCTAGTAGCCTCATACAAAGGCGGACTGAGGGACCCTTCTTGGTCCTTACTGTCAGAATCAGCTCTCTCAAAGCAGTGATCTTTGCCTGGGGTAGAAATATTTTCTCCTGGCTTGTATGTATAATCAGACCTAAATATTCCAGTCTTCTTGCTGGTTTTAGGAAAGACTTTTCTAAGTTGAGGATCCAACCCAGGTGTTCTAGATACCTGACCGTGGTCCTCAAGTTTCCATTCAAAGAGGCTACCGACCGGTCTATCAAGAGCAGGTCGTCTAGGTATGCTATGACAGCTATACCCTGAGCCCTTAATCTGGCCAGAGGAGGAGTCAAGATCTTTGTGAACACTCGAGGTGCAGTGGCTATCCCAAAGGGCAGAGCCATAAACTGGAAATGGCGCCCTCCTACCTCGAAGCGCAGAAACTTCTGATGAGCAGGAAAAATGGGCACATGCAGATATGCATCTCTGATGTCTATTGATGCCAGAAATTCTCCTCCCTGCAGGGTGGGAACTACTGTTCGAATTGATTCCATGCGGAAGGATTGAATCCTTAGGAATCGGTTCAGATCCCTTAAGTCCAAAATGGGCCTGACATCCCCATTTGGCTTTTGGACCGTAAAAAGGTTGGAATAGAAGCCCAATCCCTGGTCCTTTGCGGGAACTATCATAATGACCTCCTGCGACAAAAGTCGCTCTAACGCTAGAAGGAGCGACTGCTTCTTCTCTGGGTCTCTGGGAACATTTGATCTGAGGAACCGAGGAGAAGGGAATTCCTGAAACTCCAGCTTGTACCCTAAGGTTACCGTGGAGACTACCCATCTGTCCTGGAAGTCCTCCTGCCAGAGCTCTGAGAATTGTCGCAGTCTTCCCCCCACTCGAGTGAGCGGGGGCGCCCCCTCATGCAGAGGTCTTAGTGTTTTGCCTAGTAGGCTTCTTTCCCCAGGACTTCTTTTGTCCCTGGGGTTGACTCTTGTCTCTGGACCCCGATGGAGGCGGCCGTCGAGACTGCCTGGAGGCTGAAGCCCCCGGTGCTGGGGAAAGAGTCCGTTTGAAAGAGGGACGCTTACTCTTCTTCTTGACAGGTAAGAGAGTGCTTTTCCCACAAGAGATTCTCTTGATATAGTTATCCAAGTCCTCTCCAAACAACCTTGCACCACGAAATGGAAACCCAGCCAGTAGCTTCTTACATGGTGCTTCGGCTGACCAATTTTTCAACCATAGGATTCTACGTATATGCACCAACCCCAGTGAAAGACGGGAGGTTTGCACGATAGAATCTCTAATGGCGTCAACCACAAAGCATAAGGCCGCTGGAAGGTTAGCAAACCCCTGGGCCTGCTGTTCAGGTAATACTTTGATGACCTGCTTAACATGGTCTCTTAAGTATTGACAGACTCCAATCGCTGCTATTGCAGGTTGGGCCACTGATCCTGCTAAGGAGAAAACATCCTTCAATAGGGATTCCATCCTTTTATCTACAGGATCCCTGAGCATCTGAGCATTGTCTACAGGACAAGTCAGGCTATTATTTATTGAGGAAATGGCGGCATCAATAGCCGGAATTCCCCACATTTTAATAAACTTTTCTTCCATCGGATAAAGTGTTGAAAACTTTCTCGGCGGAAAAAAACGTTTGTCTGGGTGATCCCACTCAGAATAAATAAGCTTTTCAAGTAAAGTATGAACAGGAAAAGCATGTGCTGCTTGGAAAGGTTTCAGTGACCCCAAAGCAGAAGAGGATTCTTTAGCAGTTTCAGGTATGGGCAACTTAAATGTGGAGCGGACCAATCCAGTGAGGATCTGCACTAAGACTTTCTCCTCTTGGGAAGTCGCAGAGGGACCCTCTCCACCTGAATCCTCCGAAGAGGAATCATCCATCCCATCCCGATCCTCTGAAAGGGATTCATCTCCTTTATCCCAGAGCTCCTCTGTCTGAGGGTCTTGGGGAACAGAGGAAAGCCTAGTGCGTTTTCTTCCACTGAGTGAAGACGTAATCACGGCCATTAATCTTTCCTCTAGACCATTAATGGTTGAGGAAAAAACCTCTTGTGTAATATATACAGGGGCTGAAGTGCCAGAAGCAGGTGTAGCCCCTGACCCCGATGGCTCTCCCTGGCTAGCCGTCCCTGGCCCATCTTTAGGGGGGAAGGATGCTGCCGACAGGGGGCCCTCAGAACCTGAACGAGATCCCCTAGTGTCTCTGGTTCCTGGGGTGCTTGAACCTCTTCTACCCATAGTGCAAAGCAACAAGGTGTGAGGTATACAAATGAACACTGTCCGCTGAGCGATGTAGTCTGGCTAAAAGCCTTGCTACCCAATGCTCAGTCTGGTGTTACTTCAGTAAATGCTGCCTAGGAGAATGCCTGTGTCCCACCTTACATGCGACCGTCAGCTCTGTGTCTCTCAGAAGGCTGAGTGCACCTGTACAGAGTGCCTTTAATAGCCTGCAGCTGGCCTGAGTGGGAGTCTAAGCACTCTGTGCTGACGTCCCGCCCCCTCCTCTACCGCCCCCCCCCTCGAGTTTTGAAAAAACGAGCGCTTCCCGCACTGCCGACTCTCCTGTCATGCTCTGGAGAAAAGGCTGGGGATGGGGGGGGGGGGGGGGGGGGGAGGAGGGAGACTGGTAACAAGATTTGCCTGAACGGCTATCTTCAGAGATGGTGGCCATTAGGCCACAGAGCCCGGGTGGTATAACCACTTTCTAGACCCCTGTGGCCCCTCTCTAGCCTGGGGGGGAACATTCAAACATGAGAAATCCCCCCATCCACCTTACCTGCTTGCAGCCTGCTTGATACGCTGGGACATACACAGCGATTACAACACCTGAGACAGACATTCAGCATGTGTAGGTTTGTGCTCTTGGCAGCCCCCGGTGGTCACAATAGGCATAGCATGCATTTACCTTAAAGGAGAAAAGCCACTAGAACTCAAAAATTCTGTGGAATCTCCTCTTACCTTATCCAGCCGCAGGGTGCTGTTTACACAGACCCAATCTTCACCTCTCACGGTGGGCTCCGTTTGAAAAAACCGTCAGAGACTGGGGCCCCCATCAGTAGGGGGATCCAACAGTTCTGGGACCGTAAAGCACCTCGCCAGAAATTAGGAAGTTTAAAGCCATTTTCTGATCTGCGGGGTCCAGCTCTCTAAAAAGAGAAGCATTACGGGTAAAACCTCGTTTCTTCGGACACGAGGCCCGGGTACCATTCAATTCGGCCATGAAAAGACACTTTGAATGGATCCGGTTCGCCTGGCTTGCCCCAGTATAGGATCTTAGGATATTCCCTTTGGAGCTCAGCACAGGACATCTTTACACGTCCATCACCTAAGACACTGGCGTAAAAACTGAGGTATCCCTGCAAGGGGGAGGGATTATATAGGGGGTTGAACTTCCTGATAGGGTGTGCCAGTGTCCAATCACCAGTGATACCTATATAACCCATCAGTAATTACTGTGGCTCTGTGTCCCGTGATGTTCGAGAAAGAAAACGTCCTTACAGGATGTCTCCAATTTACAAGCTGACTTTAATGTCTAATTGGGCAACTAAGAGGCAAATGAGGTTTAATGTTGATAAATGTAAAGTTATGCACTTGGGGGCTAAGAATATGCATGCATCATACATACTAGGGGGAGTACAACTGGGGGAATCAATAGTGTAGAAGGATCTGGGGGTTTTGGTAGCTCATAAGCTTAATAGCATGCAATGCCAAGCTGCGGGTTCCAAAGCGAGCAAAGTCCTTTCTTGTATTAAGAGAGGTCTGGACTCCATAGAGAGAGATCATTTTGCCCCTGTACAAATCATTAGTAAGACCTCATCTGGAATATGCATTTCAGTTTTGGGTACCAGTTCTCAAAAGGATATCGGGGGACTGGAGAAAGCGCAGAGAAGGGCAACCAAACTGATAAGAGGCATGGAGGAGCTCCGCTATGAGGAAAGATTAGAGGAACTGAATTTTGTTCTCTCTTGAGAAGAGATTAAGGGGGGGGGGGGAGAAGATATGATCAACATGTACAATACATAAGGGGTCCATATAGTGAACTTGGTGTTGAGTTATTCACTTTAAAGGAAAGAGATTTCATCTCCAAATACGGAAGGTTTCTTCACAGTAAGAGCTGTGAAAATGTGGAATAGACTCCCTCCTGAGGTCTCTCAGGCCAGCTCAGTAGATTGCTTTAAAAAAGGCCTGGATTATTTCCTAGGTGTACATAATATAACTGGGTACTAACATTTATAGGTAAAGTTGATCCAGGGAATATCCGATTGCCACTCGGGGGATCAGGCAGGAATTTTTTCCCCTGCTGTAGCAAATTGGATCATGCTTTGCTAGTGTTTTTTGCCTTCCTCTGGATCAACTGTGGGTCTAGGACTGTGTACATGGAATTGTATGGGTTTTTTTTTTGTTTGTTTTGTTTTCAACTAGATGGACTTGTGTCTTTTTAACCTGACTATGTAAGACTTGTCTAGGTGCCTAGCTGGTAATTAGAATACTGTTTAATTAGATCACTGTTAGCTGTTATTTGGATTGGACTGCTGTTTGAAGTTTGCATTGTTCATGTGGTGACTGCCCCTATTCTTGAAGGGTATAAAAACCTGTGTTTGTTCAATAAAATGGATTCCTTTGGTTTTCACTTCAACATCTTATCTGTGTACGATGCTTGTGGTAAAAAACTGGTATAAGCTATCGGTCTGCTGGAAGGGTTTGGAGGGCACGGTTTGGCGGAGTCACCCAGGCGAGGTATGAGGCGGTCCAAACACAAGCGTAAACTCCTGCCCTATGGTGCATGCATGGTTATGGCCATGATGTCATGTGGCCAGTGGAGTAGCAATGTAGGACATGGAAAATACACAAAGGTTAGTAACCCCACTGAACACCAATTCTGAGGGGGGAATTTTCTAATCCCGCTGACGCCAACAATGAAGCACTTTTCTCCACCAATAGCCATAGAAAACAATTTCTCACTGATACCAAATACTATTTCTATCAACAATGGGGCTTTATTCCTCCCACTGACTACAATATAGGGCACTATTCCTCTTACCTATAGCAACAATGGGGCACTAGCCTTCCTCCCACTAAACAATGCTGTGCATTTTTACTTCCATTGATCACCTATACACCAACGCATTTCTTTTGTTTAAACTCGCAATGATCCCGGACCCAGGGGCAATTTTTACTACCAATAAATAAATTTTGCCCCTCCAACAGTGTGAACTTTATTAAAAGTTTTAGGACCCCTTGTGTAAACATTGTCACAGTCCTAGAAAAAGGCCTACAGGGGAGCATTAAATGAGTCAAAGGGCAATTCTAAACATGCAGTAAACCCTAGCAGCCAATCAGAAATCATCTTCTAGTAATTTATCGTAAAGTGCACTTTGGTGTTTGATGTATTTCATCAGAAGGCACTAAATTCTAAGCGTACCCAGAATACTTCAATGAATTTTGCATTACACATAAAACCACACATACAAAACCCCTTCTGCAGCTGGGTCTGGTTGCCTTCACCGCTGAAAGTTTTATGGATGTCACGAGATCAGGGAGACTTTGCTTTAATGCAAGATCCTGAACACTTCCAAAAGGAAAAAGATACGCACACAACTCACATGATCGGGAAGCTATTTATAGCATCCAGACATTAACAACATCCAGCTGGGGAAAGAACTACATCTGTGCTAAATCCTTGCAAATAAACATGATGAATGGCTGAGTATTTCCACTGGTTTGAACTCTAATCACAAGACACTGCTTCGGCTCACATTTCCTAAAATTTAACTTTCTTGGCAGAATTCAACATTGCACAAAAAAAGTTCCTGGAACAAAGTTTTGATTTTGCAAGACCCTCAGCAATTTACCAGTATGAACCAAATATCTGTCTATATACTTCTATGTAGACATCAGCACTTCATCTTCTGCTCTTAAGAATCATTTGCAATAAAGCAGAATATCTTTATAAGAAGCCTCCAGTAGAAGCTACCATTCTCTTGGATCATATTTTGTTGGATGCACTAGTATTTAGAGCAGGGCTGCCCAACCAGTGGCCCGGGGGCCATATGTGGCCCGCGAAGCCTTCTGATGTGGCCCACTACCTCCTGCTCTGGAATGGAACAATGCTTCCTGTATAGCACAGGCTCCTGTCATAGGGGGAGTGATACCAAATGCACTCTGTCTTGGACAGCAACAGCCGGTGATACCTGAATGGAGGACTGTTACTAAAGGTAAGTTTATTACTAAAATCACAGTCTATATAAGAGCATATTTGTTCTGCAGTGGTTACTGGGCTGCTTTCAAACTGATGCGCAGGTGAGCCATAGACTTCTGGTTTTACCTGCAGGTGTGGTGCACTTTCAGAAAGTGCACCACACCTGCAGGATATAATAGAATTCTATGGCAAAGTATAGCTAACCCATGCACTAATAGGTGTACTGTGCTGCACCCGCGGTGTGGGTAGACTACTGACCATCCATTTAAAAGCAGTCCCTTTCACATGATTAGTCCATCCCAATCGTACCCTCTATTCACCTCTATGGAACAGCAGATGTAAACAGACTTGTGTCCGTTTACACCCACCTACCTCCAATCTGACCTGCTAAAAGAACAGAAGTGGATCCATTCACTTTCATCTAATCAGATCAGAGGGCTCAGAGTAGAGTGAACTGTGCCTGTGTCCATTTTGCATAAGCAAAGTGGACACAGACCTGTCATCCACCCACTCTGCTCATTGTGACCTGCGAATAGTTACCAACTCGCTTAAGTGGTCCTCGCTCTTCAAAAGGTTGGGCACCCCTGATTTAGAGAGTGGTCTATTCTTTCTCTAAGGGCTCATGCACACTGCAAATCAAAAAAAAAAATAAATACATAAAAAGCTGCTTTTACAGGCATTTGAGCTTTTATGTCTGTGCCAACTTGTACTTTTTTCGGCTCTTTTGCGCATTTTATTTGAGCCAAAAGCGTTTTTTTTCCCCCACAAACCCTCCCCTCAGCGCATTTATATATATATATATATATATACACACACACACATACATATACAATATATACACATACATATATATATATATATACGCACCTCGGCGTCCTTTCTGCTCAAAAGCTCCTCTCAAAAAAGCGAGTTTGGTGGGGGTTTTATTCTGCCAGTAAGAGCATATGCTTGTAAACTCCTGAAAAAGCCATAGTGTGCACAGACACATTGGCTAACATGAAGGGGAGTTTCAAGGCAGAAAAATGATAGCTCAAAAAAGCCTGTAGGAGCCGCTTCTTTGAGCTCTTTTGAGATACAGGGTGTATGAGCCCTTAGATTTATGTCACATACAATGCAAATGGTTACTAAAGTCTACATTTATTTTTTTTTTACCCCAACGCATTCTTTGCATTAAAAGGTAAAAAATGTCCCACTACCTTTCCTACTGCCCAGTCCCTGTTCCAGCGCTGTCCCTGCATCCAGCACTGCTCCCCTCACAGGTGAAACTCAGGGCAGCAAAGCCATAAGCTCCTGCTGCCATCAGTCAAACTCCTGTAAGGAGGGAGCGAGGGGCAAGGTTTACTCCTCTATGGATGCACGCAGCCTGGCTCAGCACAGGAAGCCCCAGGAGAAGGGAGAAGCTGACAACACTGATAGGGGACTGCCAGAAGAAGAGGAAAGCAACTTGTGAAATATCATTGCACAAAAGCAGGCAAGTATAACCTTTTTTCTTTAAAAAAAAAAAAAAAAGTAGCTTTTAGTATTACTTTCATATACAACACTTTGAATTCTAACATTTCAATCTTGTGATACTGTACTGTCGCCTATTTACAATTATAACAGTTTTGCAAAATACAGTAAAAAAGTGTGTCACGATTGCCAACAGTGTGAAGACATATTCGCACTTATTAAACAGGCAAGCAGAGGTTCATACTGTTTGAGCTCACGTATGTAAGGGCCATACACATACATATAGTGGTGTACATGCCTTGAATGTAATAGATCCAATAATCAAGACTACACTAAATATCAAATGACTTCCCAGTAAACATTGCATCTCTCAGTGTTTTCATAATGTAGATTTTACCTCGCAACCAGTCAAATGTTAAAGAGGAGCTCCAGTCTCCACCCCAAAAATTAAAAGTATTTATAGCTGCTGACTTTTAATATAAGGACATTTACTTGCCCCTGGATCTAGCAATGTCCTCACCCAAGCAGGCTTCAATTGGCCTCGAGGTGCAGGCACCAGGATCTTCACGAAGGGAAACCTTAGACCAAACTGTGCACTCTCGAGCCACGTTGCACTTCACAAATGGTCTTGCAGTCTTCTGGGACCTATTGTGTCCCAGAAGGCTACAGGGGAAGGAGGGGGCAAAATCTTTTTTTGAAGTGTCACATAGTATCTTCACACAAGTGGTGCCATGCAGTGCACTGCAAAAAAAATACAGCATGTCTGCATTTTTCTATACCAGGCTGTACATCACACCAGCGTTGTGGTATCAAAAGGACACCTTGAAAATCAATTGATTTTTTTTTTTTTTATGTGCCCCAGCAGTGATCTGCATTTTTCTTTTGCAGAAAAAGATGGGTCGCCATGTATAGTGTGAACGTACCCTAAACTGTGGGGTGCACTGGGACATACACTAATGGATTCCATGCACTCTACAAAAGGGCTGTAGGGTATGCCGATGCTGTATGTATACTGTAAATACATAAAATAGAAACAAGCAATGAAATATATATATGCTGCTAACCTTTTGGCTGTTCAGTTCCTGCCTCAGTCTCTCCAACTCCCCCTGCTGGTTCTGAACTTTTAACTGAAGGACAAAGTCATTCTTTGAGTCATTCCCAGGTAAAGATTCCACAGAAGAATTGTCCATGCTGCTTGGATTCTTATTCAGATGTGATAATGGGCGCCTGGCTTTCGCAGGGAGCCGTGGAAAATCAAATGGGAAAACCATTCCTGATAAAGTAAGATGAACACAAAAAACAAATGACTAGTTTAGTTTGCTTCCATAATCATTAAAATGTATTAACAATAATCATAATCTGAGCCGAAGAGTATATTACTATTAAACAGCACATAGAGTGCTTATTAAAGTGTTGACCCTTAAGTTATTATTAAAGTGGTTCTAAAGGCAGAAGGTTATTTCTATACATTAGGTAAAAAACCTTTTGCAAGCAGCCCCCCCCCGCAAACACTTACCTGAGTCCGAACTCAATCCAGCGCTGTGCACGAGAGCAGAGGCCCTCTCAGCTCTCTCCCTAATCACTGGCTCAGACACAATAGTGGGAGGCCCTGGCTCCTGCTGTGGTCGATGACAGCCAGTGAGGAGGGAGCGGGGGGCGTGACACACAGAGCTGGCTCAGGAGCGAGCATGCATGAGTGCCCCCAGAGCAAGCGGCTTACTATGGGGCGGGGAGAGGAGCCAGAAGCAGCGGACCAGAGAAGAGGAGAATTGGGGCTGCTCTGTGCAAATCCATCGCACAGAGCAGGCAAGCAGAACACGATTGTTATTTTTGAAAGATAAAAAGTTGGTCTTTATATTCGCTTTAAAGCAACTGTTAGAAAAACAATTTTAAACTAAGGGCTCCCAACAAAGAAAATTATTATTACTTGCCTGTTTAGCCACCCACACCACTGTGTCTGAACAGTGTTTTGTATCCCATACACTTCAGGGTTTGTCAGATACACGGTTTCCCACTGAAAGCTGTGGTTCACTCTGCTGCCCCATGTCACTACTCTCACAGTTGCAAAGCATGGTACCAGGACATGTGGTTCAAAGCCTGACAAAATGATGAGTTCTGCAGCAACCTTCAATGGTTGGTTCCATTGTCTATGGATCCATCAATAAAAATGCCACCAAGACATTGATAGGTAAGCCCTTAATGTGACAAATTACACTGAAAACCAATATGCTAATTTTTTATAAGTTCTGTTTTTTACAGTTTTGCATTATAAATACAAAATAAATCCCCAACAGGTTATCACATGACAAGCAGACAAGTAAACCAAACTGTTGCTCTGACATAAGTGCACATGACATGACATCAGGAACCAAGATTACACAACAGCAGCTTCTCCAAGCAAATATTTATGTAGGTGGTGGGGAAACAGATAGTCCCAGTAGGTTGCAAGGAGTAAGCACCACAGCATGAGGTGCCTCCATCCAGAAATGAATGGCCAAAGAGGGGGAAGCCAGGGGACATATAGGGTAATGTTAGAAGCTCAATGCCTGGAAAATCTAAGTTAAAACCACATTCAATGATGCAAAGCAGAAAGGAGGAAGAGGGTTACCGTGAGTGCCCAGTCAGGAGATGCAAGCCAGGGGAAGCGCAGACATTGGGGAATTTATTAGGACAATCCCTACTGTTGGTGACCCTACATAGAAACAAAACAGCATTGACCAAAGACATCCAGTGATTCTTAGTTGGTGGGGTGGATAACTTCCTCCTTAGAACTATGGTAGCAATTCCCCCAGTAGGATTCTGTAGGCCTTCAATGAGACCAAGATGTCCACTAAATGCAGGAGGAAGAACTTCAGAAATTACAGTTCTATAAAATATGCAGTGGAGGAGGAGGTAAAATTTTTTCCCAGTTTATCTATGATAATATTGACATGGGGTAATATTATGTATTTCATAAGTCTATCCTTTAAGACGTTGAAAGGGATAGTCCTATACCTCATCCCAATCTTCATCCTCCAGGGCTGGAAGGCTCTTTTGCCCTGCATTTGTCTGCAGCCAAGAGTACCATCCATTGCAGGGCGTTGTAGATCCTGGAGTGGGTTTTATTTAAAATCATCATCATCTTGCAGCACAGACTCCAAACCAGAAGATTGCAATTAGAGAAGGTTCAAGCCTGCTATTATTGAAGCTTTTAGAATAGATAGCATTTCAGCAGCAATAACCTGTCCCCTCAAGGAAGACATGAATGAAGTGTCACATTATGCACTTCTTATAAAGTTAAAAGAAAAAAAAAAAAAACAGAGAAGGAAGGAAGGAAGCCCACTATGGCTCATTTTAACTGAAAACTGACTGCTGCTCGCACCCTAAAATGGAGCATTTAGCATAATGGAAAGTATGAACAGGCCCTTTGTAGATTATGCTTCAATTTTTTTCTTTTTAAAATAAATATATAGATATGCAGATTAGTCGCTAAAGTTGCTCAGTGCAATTACTCAGTCACTCTGTACACAACTGTTAAGATATCACATACATAGAGAAGGTATTGCTTTAAATAAGGCAGTGGACTTGCAGTGTGGGACAGATAAACAATGTAGAGCACAGTAAATATGTATGAACAAACATGGTCATCAAAACGTACATATATAGTTACAAATTAAACAGAGAAATACGATTGTTTTTAAAACATAAATTTGTTAACGTGCTTTTTGCGTGCACTTATATTTCCATCTCTTGTGTGATCTGATTGTGTAACATATATGCAGTAAGTAAACACAATGTGTTCACATGGAAGAAAGAGAAAAACAATTCCAATCTGCACACATTTGAAGTACAAACACACAGATAAGGAAGCTGAAAAATTGACATACATGCATGGCATCAACGAAAAATACTGATGCACTAAGAGCACATTTATGGAAGAGAGCTAAGGAATTTACATATATGTACATAGCATCAATGAATAACATTGAAGACACTAGCAAAGGTCTATCACACACCCATTGACACTGCTGCTCTTCCAAACAGTGCAGACTTTTTGGCTGTGGTTTGATCTCTGAGAGGTGGATTATGACCAGGAGTATTTCTCTCTCAGTTTACAGTGTCGATGCAGCTGGGTCATCTGTCCTTCTGGTACTGCAACTTTCTGTTCTATGCAATGCAGCCAGCAAGCAGAAGACTTAGGGTGAGAACTGCAGCAGTGCCGTAGAACAGAGGAACAGAAGGGAGCACAATACTTCTGGAAGAGAGTGGTCATCCTGGCAAAAGGGATGGGGGTTAAGTGTCAGGAGGGAAATGCTTGGCGGGAAAGTGCTTGGCGGGAAACTGCAGGTAAGGAATGTGAAGTGGCAGGCTGTAGCTGCAGACAAAGAAGGTGAAGTGCAAAGAGGGAGCAGCGGGCAAAGATGTGGTTCCAGAAAGGAGACAATGGGGTAGGTGGGTTTCCAGATTGAAACAATAACATAGATGTACTGTTATGTGTGTTTCTAATTTCCTTTTTTAGTATATAAAGGATTGCATGTCCAGTCACCCTTTTTACAGTGCTGAAGGGTGGATAAGGAATGATTTGGTGTCTCGCCACTGAATCGTGCGATAGAACATTAGCAAAGCACATTGATAAAAGCAGTTAGACTTTATTCCTTCCTAACAGGTAACACAAATATAGCTTCCTTCAGTATAGACAAAAACATATAGTTCATACACACATTGTTCAAATCGTAAAGATTTGTCTCACAGCCCACAAAAACTGTGTCCCATGCAGGGTTAAAGTCCCTTGTTGCTCCAGGCATCCAAAAGACCAGGTTACCAGCAGTTTCACCACTTCAGTCAAGAGCAGTCCACACTGCACAGACAGGTGATGGGAGTTTCCTTTTCTGGACTCTCACACAAATGGGTTAACCCCTTCCAGGGCCAAAGTCCCTGTACAAAAGTCAGGGTTTGGACATTCTTGCCCACTTAAATTTCTCTCCAAACCTCCACACTCCAGCTGGACTACTCAGCAATCCCTCACACTGCATGGGTAAGAGCCCCTGAGTACTAACAATGTCTTAAGGGGCAGAGCCAGCGCGCAGCATGTGAGGACGGCAGAGACAGAGCTCCATCCATAGATCCCCAATTCTGCTTTGATCCTGGGAGCAGTCTGCCAGATTTAGGTCTGAATTGCGGGGGGGAATGTGTGCAGGATGCTTACGGGCTCCTCTGAAGATGGTGAAATATGGGCCACAACTGCCAAAAACGGCAGAGGAACGTTTGGCACGGTCTGCCTGGGGATCACAAGATGGCACCGACAGCCGGGAGGTGGAGGAGGAATGGCCCCCGCTGGTGAGCAATGCGGCCCCAGACCAGCCAGCATCTCCTGAAGGCAAATGGGTGAGTCCTAGACCCCAGATGGCACAGTTAAAGCAGAGGGGGAGATCATTGGACAGGCTGGAGCATCATACTAGGAGATCAGGATGGGAGGAGGATGGGGTGGATGAGCCATCCCTTACACAGATCATGTCTGCTACACAGGGCTGCCAGAATAAGCTTATAGATCACTTTGGGGAGCTCAAGATTGAATTATCTTTCATGAAACATGACACGCAGAAGATAAAAGTCTCAGGCTCCTGGCCAACGTATTGCTTCTCTGGAAGATACTGTAAGGCCCATGGACACTGCTGTACAGGTGGCAGAGAAGGCCCTGTCTGAACAAGCTTTGAAAATGGCTGACATGGAGGATCATATTAGACAGAATAATATCCGGCTAGTGGGGTTTCCTGCGGTAGTGTAGGAAAATATGGAGCCTGGGACTTTCACTAAAATGTTTGCTATTAAAAGGGCTTGCCATGTACCTGACCGGGAAAATATTCTAAGAGGGGCCAGGATTGGCCCGGAGCTGAAGTTTAATGGATACCGGATTTCAATCTACCCTAACTTCTTGGCTGCCACTCAAACAGAATGCCAGCTTCCAGCCTGTGAAGAAAGGCCTCAGGGATCTTGCAAAAGTATTCACCCCCTTGGCTTTTTAACTATTTTGTTACATTACATCCTTTAGTTCGATGTTTTTTAAATCTGAATTATATGTGATGGATCAGAACACAATAGTCTAAGTTGGTGAAGAAAAATATATACATAAAACTTTCAGAAATAAAAACTGATAATTGGCATGTCCGTATGTATTCACCCCCTTTGATATGAAGCCCAGAAAAAAGCTCTGGTGCAACCAATTACCTTCAGAAGTCACATAATTAGTGAAATGATGTCCACCTGCTTGCAATCTAAGTGTCACATGATCTGTCATTACATATACACACCTTTTTGAGGCTGCAACACCCATATACACACCCAGAGGCTGCAATACCTAAGCAAGAGGCACCACTAACCAAACACTGCCATGAAGACCAAGGAACTCTCCAAACAAGTAAGGGACAATGTTGTTGAGAAGTACAAGTCAGTGTTAGGTTATAAAAAAAACAAAAAAAAAAAACAAATCTTTGATGATCCCTAGAAGCACCATCAAATCTATCATAACCAAATGGAAAGAACATGGCACAACTGCAAACCTGCCAAGAGATGGCTGCACACCAAAACTCACAGACCGGGCAAGGAGATTAATCTGAGAGGCAGCAAAGAGACCTAAGGTAACCCTGGAGGAGCTGCAGAGTTCCACAGCAGAGACTGGAGTATTTGTACATAGGACGACAATAAGCCGTACGCTCCACAGAGTTGGGCTTTATGGTAGAGTGGCCAGAAGAAAACCATTACTTTCAGCAAAAAACAAAAAATGGCACGTTTTGAGTTTGTGAAAAGGCATGTGGGAGACTCCCAAAATGTATGGAGGGAGGTGCTCTGGTCTGATGAGACTAAAATTGAACTTTTTAGTCAAAGAAAAACACTATGCCTGGCGCAAACCCAACACATCACCCAAAGCACACCATCCCCACAGTGAAACATGGTGGTGGCAGCATCATGCTGTGGGGATGTTTTTCAGCAGTCGGGACTGGGAAACTGGTCAGGGTTGAGGGAAAGATTTATGGTGCTAAATACATGGATATTCTTGAGCAAAACCTGTACCACTCTGTGTGTGAATTGAGGCTAGGACGGAGGTTCACTTTCCAGCAGGACAATGACCCCAAACACACTGCTAAAGCAACACTTGAGTGGTTTAGGGGAAACATGTAAATGTTTTGGAATGGCCTAGTCAAAGCCCAGACCTCAATCCAATAGAAAATCTGTGGTCAGACATAAAGATTGCTGTTTACAAACGCAAACCATCCAACTTCAAGGAGCTGGAGCAGTTTTGCAAGGAGGAATGGGCAAGAATCCCAGTGGCAAGATGTGGCAAGCTCATAGAGACTTATCCAAAGCTACCTGGAGCTGTGATAGCCGCAAAAGGTGGCTCTGCAAAGTATTGACTTTAGGGGGGTAAATAGTTATACACATTGACTTTTTCTGTTATTTTGTCCTATTTGTTGTTTGCTTCACAATAAAAAAAAAATAAAAATCTTCAAAGTTGTGGGAATGTTCTGTAAATTAAATGATGCAAATCCTCAAATAATCCATGTTAATTCCAGGTTGTGAGGCAACAAAACACGAAAAATGCCAAGGGGGGGGAATACTTTTGCAAGGCACTGTACAGCATGCTATACCCAGCTAAGCTGCCAGTCATGGATAATGGCAAAGTTTTCTTCTTCACTACACCTGTGGAAGCTTCCAGATGGTTGGATACCCCAGGTTGCCCGAGGGGGGGGGGGGGGGGGGGGGTAGGTTCCCAGCGTCCTCCATAGCATCCTTCTGAGGCTTTGCTGTCTGCTGGGGGTAGGGAGTGTGGCCCAGGGGTGGTTGGTTGCAGGGATAGATGGATGCCCCTTTTCCTGCTACCCTTTTCTTAATACCTTACTCAGGAATATACTCCTTTGCTCTGTCTGGCCTGCAATACGGATGACTAACTATGCAATTATTCTTTTTTTCTTGCTCGGTTATATTGCTGTTCACACTCACTTCTACAAAAGGGGATCTGGGGACTGTTCTGTACATCGCAAAAAGTGTACTAACCCCCTTTTATTTTTTTTAAAGGGGGTTTTGGTTGTCATTTTTTGTATCGCTCTAGGGACTGGGTTCTTTTCGGATGCTGGGACTTGTGGGGTTTTGAATAAGCCTCACATCAGTTTCCCTCATTTTTTGGTTGACTGTTATGGGATATACAGTGGGGACAGAAAGTATTCAGACCCCCTTAAATTTTTCACTCTTTGTTATATTGCAGCCATTTGCTAAAATCATTTAAGTTGATTTTTTTTCCTCATTAAAACACAGAATTGTTGACATTTTTGCAGATTTATTAAAAAAGAAAAAACGCAATATCACATGGTCCTAAGTATTCAGACCCTTTGCTGTGACACTCATATATTTAACTCAGGTACTGTCCATTTCTTCTGATCATCCTTGAGATGGTTCTACACCTTCGAGTTCAGCTGTGTTTGAATATACTGATTGGACTTGTTTGGAAAGCCACACACCTGTCTACACAAGACCTTACAGCTCACACTGCATGTCAGAGCAAATGAGAATCATAAGGTCAAAGGAACTGCCTGAAGAGCTCAGAGACAGAATTGTGGCAAGGCACAGATCTGGTCAAGGTTCCAAAAAAAAATTCTGCTGCACTTAAGGTTCCTAAGAGCACAGTGACCTCCATAATCCTTAAATGGAAGACCTTTGGGAAGACCAGAACCCTTCCTTGAGCTGGCCGTCTGGCCAAACTGAGCTATCGGGGGAGAAGAGCCTTGGTGAGAGAGGTAAAGAAGAACCCAAAGATCACTGTGGTTGAGCTCCAGAGATGCAGTCGGGAGATGGGAGAAAGTTGTAGAGAGTCAACCATCACTGAAGCCCTTCACCAGTCGGGGCTTTATGGCAGAGCGGCCGACAGAAGCCTCTCCTAAGTGCAAGACAGATGAAAGCCGCATGGAGTTTGCTAAAAAACCACCTGAAGGACTCCAAGATGGTGAGAAATAATATTCTCTGGTCTGATGAGACCAAGATAGAACTTTTTGGCCTTAATTCTAAGCGGTATGTGTGGAGAAAACCAGGTACTGCTCATCACCTGTCCAATACAGTCCCAACAGTGAAGCATGGTGGTGGCAGCATCATGCTGTGGGGGTGTTTTTCAGCTGCAGGGACAAGACGACTGGTTGCAATCGAGGGAAAGATGAATGTGGCCAAGTACAGGGATATCCTGGACGAAAACCTTCTCCAGAGTGCTCAGGACCTCAGACTGGGCCGAAGGTTTACCTTCCAACAAGACAATGACCCTAAGCACACAGCTAAAATATCGAAGGAGTGGCTTCACAACAACTCCGTGACTGTTCTTGAATGGCCCAGCCAGAGCCCTGACTTAAACCCAATTGAGCATCTTTGGAGAGACCTAAAAATGGCTGTCCACCAACGTTTACCATCCAACCTGACAGAACTGGGGAGGATCTGCAAGGAGGAATGGCAGGTGTGAAAAACTTGTTGCATTTTTCCCAAAAAGACTCATAGCTGTATTAGATCAAAAGGGTGCTTCTACTAAATACTGAGCAAAGGGTCTGAATACTTAGGACCATGTGATATTTTAATTTTTCTTTTCTAATAAATCTGCAAAAATGTCAACAATTCTGTGTTTTTCTGTTAATATGGGGTGCTGTGTGTAGATTAATGAGGAAAAAAATTAACTTAAATGATTTTAGCAAATGGCTGCAATATAACAGTGTGAAAAATTTAAGGGGGTCTGAATACTTTCTGTCCCCACTGTAAGTGCCTGGCAAGTTGTGGCTGGGTGCAGGGGTGGGGGGGTGGGGGTCTGTGTTTGTGTTTTTCATGGGCATGACTTTTTTAACTGGACTCAAGTTCTTTGGGGTTTATGGGGAAAGTGTATCTCATCTTTGAAAATGTTACATGTTTTCGGTGGGCTCTTGGAGGGAGGGAGGCCCTGGTATCCTCCCCTGCATTAATTGAGGGGATGGGTGAATTGCTCTCAGGCTGTGCTGGAATCATTAGAAATGGAAGTAAATCTTAGAGTGGCGTCATGGAAAGTTAGAGGCCTCAACTCTAAATTTAAACGCTTCCTAGTTTTTAACTATATCAAGAAATATGAACCAAACTCGATTCTGCTGCAGGAGACTCACTTACAGGGCGCGCCAGAGTTCTCTCTCTCTCTCAGGAGGACTCATATTGCTGGGGCGTACCATGCAAGTTTCAACCCCTATGCCAGAGGGGTATCTACCTTGGTTACCAAAGCGATGCCCATAGGTATACAGGTCATTAAATCGGATATTAAGGGAAGTTATGTTATTCTGGTCGTCAAAATAATGAATAAGTGGCTGACGTTTGTGAATTTATATGTTCCTCCCCTTTACACTTTCTCATCTAGATGATATGTTACAGGCTAGGTGATGAGATAGCGGAAGGGAGGATTTTCATTTTGGGGGATTTTAATGCAGTGGCGGATCAGACTATGGATAGGATGGGAGCATCTCCTGCGACTCTGTCCCCCTTGGCGAGATGATTGTCTAACTATGGCTTCTGGGATGTATGGCAGTTTCATCATCCAGACACCAAGGAATACTCTTGCTTCTCTGAAACGCATAAATCACTGTCCAGAATAGACACTATCCTTACTGAGGGGGATGGACTGGAGTTAGTGAGCAAGGTTGCATATTTGCCTAGAGCACTGTCTGACCAATCTCCCATTGTACTAGACCTTAGTTTGGGGCCTAAGCCTGGGATCCGCCACTGGTGCATGGAAGCTAGTTGGTTACAGGAGGAACATGTGAAGATTAAATCTACTCTGGCTATTGGTACCTTTTGGGTTGAGAATGAGAAAGTGGGTTAACCCCTCCTTCAGTGGGAGGCCTTCAAAGCCACTCTAAGAGGGGTTTTCATGACGGAAGTAAGTGGATTCGAGAAGCAGCTTGCCTCTGAGGTGAAAGAGAAGGAAGCAGAGGTGTCACTAGTGGAGGCAGAATATGTTAGGACCCCGACTAGGGAGGGATTGCTGGATTTGCAGGGGAAAACTAGGGAATATCAGGCTCTACTGACTGGTCAGACCACTAAACTCAGACTTGGCGCACATTTGAGTTCGGGGATAAGAACAGTAGAATGCTGGCATACCTATTTTATATATATATATATATATATATATATATATATATATATATATATATATATATATATATATATATATATATATATATATATATATATACATACATACACCGTATTTATCGGCGTATAACACGCACTTTTTTCCCCTTAAAATCAGGGGAAAATCGCGGGTGCGTGTTATATGCCGATCCCCCGCTGACTGTGAGCGGAGGAGCGAGCGCCGCCGACATACATAGCCGAGTGTACTCGGCTAGCTCCGCTCAGTCCCGCCCTATGATGGACATAACACAGGGACTGGGCGTGACTGTGAGCGGAGCTAGCCGAACCTAGCCGAGTACACTCGGCTATGTATGTATATCGGCGGCGCTCGGCTCCGCCCACAGGACTACGAGAGGAGCCGAAAGCAGCCGAGAGTCACAGGACCGGCTCTGTGTCTCTTGGCGGCGCCATATTTAAAAACTGCAGTGACACGGACAAGGCTGCAAATGGACACTGATAAGGCTGCATTGATGGGCATTTAAATGTAAGTTTTTCTCCTTAAAATTCCCTCCTAAACTTGGGGTGCATGTTATATGAGAGAGAGAGAGAGAGAGAGAGAGAGAGAGAGAGAGAGAGAGAGAGAGAGAGAGAGAGAGAGAGAGAAGATAGAGAGAGAGAAGATAGAGATAGTGACAGGCACGGGGCGGAAGTATGTGACTCAGGAGATATCTTACACGTCTTTGCTAAATTTTACAGGGAACTGTATGTGTTGTGCACCTCTGAGGGGGGAAGTATTAGAGACCTACTTATCAAATATTGATCTGCCCATACTGACTGACGAAGACCGCACCATTCTGAAAAAAGATATTACTGTGGAGGAGGTGGAAGTGGCAATCTCCTGGTCTGGATGGTCTCCCCTTGGAGTGGTACGACACTTTTAGGGATAGTTTGGCACCCAGTCTGTTGAGAGTGTTTGAATCGGCCAGGTCAGATAGTAGACTGCCACTTTCCATGAGAGAGGCTCTGGTGGTCCTGATCCCAAAAGGGGGGGGGGGGGGGGGGGGAGGACCCTAGGTTATGCGACACCTACCACCCGATCTCACTGATGAATGTGGACACAAAAATCCTGTCCAAAATTATAGCGGGGAGGTTACAGACGGTGATACTAAAACTTGTGAATGCGGATTAAACGGGATTTATCCCGGGTAAGTGTGCTCAGATGAATATTAGGAGTTTATTTCTGAACCTTCAGGCTAGACCCGACAACTCTGGGACATGGCTGGTGGCTTCCTTAGACACGAAGAAGGCTTTTGACTCAGTGGAGTGGCCCTAACTGTTTCGGCTTCTGGAGTCCTATGGGTTTGGCCCTGTTTTTATCCCCTGGGTGACACTTTTATACACCGAACCATTGGTGAGATTACGGGTTAATGGTATTAGCCCAGAGCCTTTTCCTGTTTTTCGTGGAACTAAACAGGGGTGCCCATTGTCTCTACTCCTGTTTGCCCTGGCCATAGAACCCCTAGTGACTAAGTT
The DNA here is from genome assembly GCF_042186555.1 of Aquarana catesbeiana. Classification (NCBI taxonomy): domain Eukaryota; kingdom Metazoa; phylum Chordata; class Amphibia; order Anura; family Ranidae; genus Aquarana; species Aquarana catesbeiana. The sequence goes on from NC_133326.1 coordinate 124,576,422, forward strand.
GAGGTCTAGTGATACCTTCTCTGGTCTCCGGTTGGGGAATCTGGAGGAACACGTGTCATTGTATGCAGATGACATACTGCTGTATTTGCAGGATCCGTGTCCCTCGCTTTCAGCGACCTTTGGGTTGATTCAGGAATTCGGAGACTTCTCTGGCTTCAGGATAACAGGGGCCAAGTCATCTCTATTTCCCACTGATGAACATGAAGTGGCCCCTACTGATTGTCCCATTCCGCTGTCTGGATCTTTTAAATACCTAGGGATTCAGGTACAGCTGCCCATCTCTAGGTTTTTGGAGCTAAATTGGACGCAGAGTATAGGAGCTCTTCGGAGAAGGTGCAAAAATGGCAGAAGCTACCACTTACAGTGATGGGTAAAATGTATTTTAAATTATTTTTCTTCCTAAGTTTTTGTACATCCTCTCGAACTCACCTGTCTGTGTCAAAACAGGTCTTCAGGAACATAGACTCTGTTGTAGTGGGATTTTTGTGGGGATCTCGAGCCCCCAGGGTGTCCATGGTCGTACTGAAATTGCCTGATACAATGGGGGGACTGGCCCTTCCGGACTTATGAGCCTACCTCTTTGCAGCACAGCTGTCCTTCCTGCATTGGAGATTTTTTCCTCAGATCCCTAATGCGACTGCGTTGTTGGAATCTGCGGTGGCTACTTCGCAGGTGACTTTTCTGAATATGGTCTATAGGAAGGTTGTGCCAAGTAGAAGGGTGGGTTCGGTAATGGCTCTGCCTGGATGGATATTTCATATCTGTGCCCAACAAAATCGAGATGGACACCTATGGAAGTCACCTAATAACCCTCTGTGGTATAATGAAACCCTCAAGGAGTTATTTAAACTTGAGGATGGGAGAGTATAGGCTAAATATGGGGTTAAGTATCTCCACCACATATTTCAGGAAGGTAAGCTGTGTACCTTTGCTCAGCTGAGGGAACTGTTTGGGATACCCAGAACCTGGCATTTTCGATACGTCCAGATGCGGCATGCAGTAGTGGCGCAGTTCGGTATAGGGGAAGTACAGGTACAGAATACCTTGTTAGAAAGGGTCCTTGGGGATTCTGACCTGGTCAAAAGAGTTTCCAGATACTATCTGGAGGTGGGCCCAGGGGACGTAGGTTGGTCGCGAAGGCTAGGTCTCGTTGGGAAATGTTTATACCGGAATTGTAAGAGGAGCTGTGGCAGGAGGCACTGGACACTTGTCTGGGCTCTGTCATCTCTTCAATAGATAGAATGATACAGCTTCGATACCTCCATCAGATGTATTATACACCAATCAGATTATTCCGTATGCGCAGGAGAGACTCCGCTACTTGCCATAAATCTTTGGGGGCGGATGGCTCTTTTGTTCATATGGTGTGGGAATGTGCCAAGGTGAGACCATTGTGGTCTATGATGATTGAATTTATAGCAGATAACTTTGTCCTTCCAATTATATGCCCCCCCTTGAGTTGTCTCTTGGGATTTTTTGATCAAGAGGTGTTAAATGAGCACACCAAGCTGATCCTTAGAATAATGTACTTGAGTTAGGAAACGTATAGCAAGGAGATGGAGCCACATGGAATAACTGACTTTAGGGATGTGGTTGAAAGTTGTGAATGCTGACATTCTTCTCTCCCACATGACGTACGAGGCCAGGGGAGCTCCCAAGAAATTTAGGAAGGTTTGGTTTAGGTGGGTTGACCAAAAGGAGAATGGAAAATGGGGTGAGTGAGTAATGGCTGAAGAAGTATGGAGACGGAGCTAGCTATACATTTGTCATAATCTGGTGGGAGGGACTTGAGGGTGGGGTTACAGACTCGGTTATGTGGGTTATATGATGCGGTAGTCGAATATTACACTATATATAATTTTCATGCCTGGGGGGGCTTGTATATAGTTAATCTCCTTTTGTTTTGGGGTGGGGGGGGGGGGGATTAAAAATAGGCGGAATCACCGGAATACAGGTGGGGATTCTAGACTCTTACTGAAGTCTCTTGTTTCTGCTGAATAAAAATTTTTGGGAAAAAAAAAAAAAAAAAAGAAGATGATGTCTTCAAATTGTCCCCCTTGAAAAGGGACCTGTGCAATAGTTACAAAGAGGAGTAACAGACATAAAAAGAAGCAGTTAATACGAGATATGAGAGCCATATATGTCTGGTATTTATATTTATAGTATATATTTCTATTTTATACCAGGGTTTTTTAGGCCTCCTTCCACAGGTCTCTTCTTCTCCTCATGTAGGAGTGATTCTTCCAGCTCTTTAGGAGTAGGATTCAACAGTTCCCATTCCTCATTTGTGTAGAAGGTACTCTTTCTTGTCTCTTGCCCACTTCTGCCAGGTCTAAGGTTCTGCACAGAGTTTCTAACAAAGAACAACAAGAACAAAATCAGCATGACTAGAAAGTGCAAAGTCGTGTTTCCAAGCAGTCATTTCTCATAACAGGATGTGGTCACAACTCCAAAAAAGATAAATCATTTTAAAATTATAAAAAGAGGGTTTCTGCAACCCCCCCAAAAATGACATGCCAAATGTGGCATGTCAGGGGGTCACATTCCCTTAAAGCAGAAGTTCCATTTTTGGGTGGAACTCTGCTTTAATTCAACATAACTGACTTCTATACATTATCATATAATATATTATTTCTCGAGAGCACGCCCGCAAGGTAATCACCCAGGAGAGCGCTTCTCCCAGGGGGTTATCTGATGTGGGGACACTCTCTGCAATACAAGCTGCACAGTGGAGGCAAGTATGATATGTTTGTTATTAAAAAAAAACCCTTACAATCACTTTAAACTTCTCCATGACCTGTCTGGTGTGTTCCTTGGCCTTCATGATTCGGTTTTGATAACTTGAGTACGCTAACAAACCTCGGAGAGCTTCACAGAACAGCTGTATTTATAATGAGAATAAATTAAACACAGGTGGACTCTATTTACTTAATAGGTGACTGCTGACGGCAATTGGTGCCAATAGATGTTAGTAAGGAGTATCAGAGTAAATGGGCCTGAATACAAATGCACACCGCACTTTTCAGTGATTTCTAAAAAAAAATTGAAAACAATTTATTATTTTCCTTCCAATTAATTATGTGCCACTTTGTGTTGGTTTATCACATAAACTCCCAATAAAATACATTTTACGTTTTTGTTGTAACATGACAAAAAGTGGAAAATTTCAAGGGGTATGAATACTTTTTCAAGGCACTGTAGGTTTATGAATTGAGCCTAATGTAGTTAGAAGGAAATATCTAGATGTTACTATATATAAAGCTGTCACTTGACTTAATGACAACAGATAAAACAGATCAGGGGAGTTGGCTGCTTTTAGATTGCCAATTCAAGTTAATCGTTTCATAGGGAGAAAAAGAATAGTAGTTTTTCCCCCCAAACATATTTGGTCAGAACGATCACATTCTGAGTAACCGAGAGAAACTTGCATCAAATAAGGTCTATTCGTGAAGCAAATGGTCAGTAATATACAGCAAATTACTATAATCCACCCACTAATAGTGCAGTGACTCAAAGCGAAGGTAACTAGTACAGCTCTGAGGTGTATACTATGGTGTATACTATGTGACGGGAAATAGTGTGATAAAAAAGGTAGACCACATAGCTGTTAGCACTTCAGAGGCCTCACTCAGGTTTACAATTCTATACTTTACATTCTGAATGCAGGAAGGAAATCCATCTTACTTTCATATAACAGATGTGCTGCAAGATTACAAAACCTCTTACACTGTGTTGTAAACCAGCAAAGCCAGAGATTAGTCTGTTCTAACAAAAAGGTTTTGGTTTATAGCATATGATGTAAAAGCCCTTAAAAACACAGAAAACACAAAAAAAATTTATAAAAACTTCAACAAGTCAATACATGATTTCAAAAGTAATTTTCAATATTACTAAATTTGCAGTTTTCATTAATATAAATTCTGGGGATCCTACCATAAGAGTCTTTGTGCAGGCACTTTCCATTTTAGAATGGCAATGTTCTTGCACTGTCTTCCAACTGTACTCCTGCTGTTAACACACCCTTCCAAGACAAAGTTCACCGTTGTCACTTTTGGGAAGCCGTCCCTGAGAAATACCATGCCGCCATTCACTGGAGTGCATGTGTGTATGTAGACAAAAAGTGGCTCTAAAGAGGCTTCAAGTGATCAGAAGCAATCAGACGTAACAAAAGGATTTTAAAAAATGGGATTTGTTTCAGATGAGGCACAGTGCTTAGGCATATTAAATTCCATTCAGTTTAAGTACTTTAAGAAAAAAGTGCACCAAAAAGAGTGAGACTACTTATTGTGGAAGCAGACAGACCTGTAAGATCACATACAGGTCCCAGGAGCTTCCCAGTGACAAATTAATGTCACTCTGGCAAAGTCTCCATATGTACAGTCAACTATGTTTTCAATACATTTACTAGAATTCCCCACTTTTGGTGCTTTACTCAGTCAGGCAAAAGGTGTGGCGACAGATTTGTCGAAACGGCGTAGGGAGGAGCGGCGTGCAGACGTCACCACCATACCACGCTGATCCCGGAAGGAACGGGCAGCAGCTGAGAGCCGGCCGGCGCTTATTGATTCTAGAGGCGATTTTTATCTGCACACACTGTAAGTGCATTTCTTTTATTTAATAAAAACGTTTTTACTGTATTACGCTATGGAGCATTTTCTTTTCATGTATACCTGTGGAATGGGAGCGGAAACATCTTTACTAGGTTGATTTCCTGGAGCGGTGGCCGGTGACATACATCTTAACAGAGACCCAGTGGCTGGGGGACACAGCCACTTGCGTGTATGATCTCTGTGACAGGAGATCTTTGGATCTGGTAAGGGGCTTACTTACTTGAGGTGGAGGAACTCCCTACTACATCACGCTCCCTAGGGAGACAGTTTTTTGCATGCCTTACATCACTTGAAGAAAGGTGTCTTTCTCCCTCTATCAAAAAAGTTTCTGTACCCATAAGGACTTTTTCTGATTATATGGACTCATTCAATTTTTTTTGGTTACTGAATCCTTATTCACCATCATCCATTATTTTATTTGTGTGATTTAAGTTTTCCAGTTATTGAATACTTTTATTTATTTGTATTCTGTTTACGCTTGATTGTCACAGGGTTGGTTGTATTAACTATGATCACGTTCATTTATTAGCAGCGCAGCCTATTATTTGTATAGTAAAAGGTGTGGCCTCCCCCTACGATCCGATTCATTATGGTTCTGTTTTCCAGTAAATGTGACCATATCAGTCTGGATTTAGCAGACATATCATACCTGATATCATTGCTCCACTGTCTGAGCAGGCCTTGTACTGCAGCTGTGTGCCCAGAGCTATGGTCCGCAGTCTGGTCACTAAGTACCCCTGGACACATCTCAACCGTGAAATGGTTCCGAGCTCTCTCTGCAGCATCATTAGCATATGGCACACTGGTATTGTCTATAAAAAAAAATAGTGAAATAAATGATCCAAACTGACATATAGCCAAAATATGCATTTACATGCATGTTTTCATTACGTTACTGGTTTAAAGAAAAAAAAAAAAAATTAAAGTGGAATTTTGAGCCCCTGTTTAAAGCTGAAGTTTAGGTAAGACAATTTTTGCATGGTTACATTAATCCAGCCTGGACTAATGTAAGTAGGTATGTGCCATACCTGTGGATGCTGGAAATGACTGTAGTAGAAAGCGTTAGTTACTATCTTTCAGGTTCTCACAACCCCCCTCATCCAATCAGAAAACACTTTGCATTCACCGCGAACGCAGAGGGACCGCTGCTCAGCATGGGACCCCGGAGGCTAGTGGAGATCACTGTAGTTACTGTGTAAAATTTGCCATATCTAAAATTCAGATTTAAATATTTCCACACAAATTGCACCATCTCTTTATTAAAATCACACTTGCATGATACAGCAATTTTCAAAAAAAGAAACTCGGGAGAACTGTACTATAGAGATATTGGCAGATAATGATGCTCTGCACCTATATACCTGTCCAAAATCTCCTACTCAGTGGAAGAAAAGCAGCAGTCAGACGTATTTTCTGCTGGTTTGCCACCACCACTGGTTTACTCATTACAGGTATTAATATAGTGCTAACAATTTACACAACACTTTACATACTGTTCAGCAAATCAATCCCTGTCCAAAAAGGAGCTTACAACCCAAGGTACAGGTTTCACATGTATACACATAATAGGACCAATTGTAATAGTAGCCAATTAATCTACAGGCATACCAGTATACAAAAGGAACTTACACAAGCACAGGGAGAACATGCAAACGTCATGCAACTAGTATCCTGGCTGGGATTTGAACCAAGTGCCTCAGTGATGCAAGGCAGAAGTGTTACCAATAAGCCTCAGTGCTGCCCTCCTAATCCTATTCCGCAGTTCAAGAGGTTGTATTGTGAAAAGGTCTGTCCCCAGTATTGGCCACTAGTTGTTATACCACTTCCAATTACCCAGCCCTGCTCATCTTCTGAGGATAGATGGACAAGATAGCTCTTCACAGATTATTATGCTGATGTCCCAACTGAGTGTTTGGTGGGATGTCACAATTTTTTATGCAGATTTTACAATACTGAAAATGGGTGTCAACGCTAAACTTTGTGTCCAGATTTTAGCACAGATTTTTTTTCCCATCCAGATCCATTTCTTGATACAAGAGGGCACATATAAAAAATCTCATGGTAACTAATCCAGACTTTTTTTTTTCTTCTTCTTATCTTTACTTTCCTTTAATTCTTTTCTCCTTATTCTATCCTGTCTTCTCCTATTTTTACATATCGAAATGGTAGCGAAACATTCACTTTTATAATGTTCAATTATAATACAATAATAGATAGTAAGTTCTAATGTCCCATTATAAATAACTGAATCTCGTAGTAATTAATATTATTTCTTTATTACATATTACTCAAAGTTAAAAGTTTAACAACTTTTTCAGTTTTTGTTGCTCTTGATTATATAATTGTTAAAATTGACTGTAACACCTTAGTCTTTCTAAAACATATAGCCTATTTAAGTCTTTCATTGCTTGTAACTACAAGAAATACTAAGATCCGATATGTAAATTCAACGAATGCTACCATTTGATGTAATCAATATTTTAACCAATGTATATATTTTCAAAATCAATAAACAAATTTGACAAGAAAAAAAGTCATGGTAGCCAAGTTTTTTTTATCATATTACAGGTTACGTTTAATGCTTGTTCTAACCTAGAGTTCAATTTTCAAGTGTTGTAAAATCAATTATAAAAAAAAAAAAAAAGCTAAAAATCTGACCAAAAATAGAATCAGTAGGCAGAAATACATAACATGCCAAAATGCAAGTGGTAGGGTTAACATTTTCTTCCTTCCTCTTTGTTTCCCAAATAGATGTATGCTTTCACACGGTTTTGTTCCCCATGTAAACCACTGATCACTGACACTGATCCATCATACATACCAATCTTCTGATCCAAAACGATAAAGAACAAAGTTTAGTGGGTTTTTTTTTTTTTTTTTTGATGTTTATTTTTAAGGAAAAAAGTGAGTTATGTAAATATAAGCTTGACTAAGTGTAAAATCATGTTTTTGTGAAGTCAGATTGTGTTTCTTTGCTCAATTTGTTTTGTATTAAAAATGATCTATTAGCACCGCTAGGCACATTATGGTTTTAAATGCACTCACCGGCCACTTTATTAGGTACACCTGTTCAATTGCCTGGTAACACAAATTGATAATCAGACAATCACATGGCAGCAACTCAAATGTATTTAGGCACCTAGACATGGTGAAGATGACTTGCTGAAGTTCAAACCGAGCATCAGAATGGGGAAGAAAGGTGATTTAAGTGACTTTGAACATGGCATGGTTGTTGGTGCCAGACGGGCTGGTCTGAGCATTTAAAAACTGCTGATCTACTGAGATTTTCACACCATCTCTAGGGTTTACAAAGACTGGTCCGGAAAAAAGAAAATATCCAGTGAGCGGCAGTTGTGTGGACAGAAATGCATTGTTAATGTCAGAGGTGAATAGACAGACTGGTCTGAGATACTAGAAAGGCAACAGCAAGACCCCTTTCACACTGGGGCAGTGCCGGCAATAGCAGTAAAGCGCTTCTAGATTTAGCGGCGATTTACCGCTGTTATAGCGGCGCTTTTCAGCTGCTAGTGGCCACTTTTAACCCCCACTAGTGGCCGAGGAAAGGGTTAAAAGCCCCCGTGTTGAGGCGCTGCCGAAGGGCTTTGCAGGTGCTTCGGTAGCGCTGCCCATTCATTTCAATGGGCAAGGCATTTGCCGGCAGGCAGGGTTAAATGGGAGCCCTTCCTCCAGCAATCACCCAGGGAGAGAGGAGAGGAGAGGAGAGAGAACCAGCCGGATCATCACAGGAGCAGGGAACAACGCTGTAACAGCTTTAATTTGAATTGCCCAATGTTCCTGGCGCTCTCCATCACACACATTTCCACCTCCTGGCCCGGGTACTTTGATAGGTGTATCAAAGTGTAGCGCTTTGGTGCCAAATTAAATAACCATAATAAAATAGTAAATTGTACATGTAACACATGCAGTGAAAAAATTGTATAACAAAGTAATAAAAATAAAGTCTCTAGTTTATTGTATAAAAAGTAAAAATCACCCACATTTCATATGAAGGTACAGAGCAGTATGAAGCGTCCAGCCCAGGGCCCCTGACGACGCATGTTGATGACGAAACATTGGGCGATAAGAGACTGGTGACGTAGGATGCGGTTGGACGGTGACACAGCGGCCATCTTTGTGGTTAGAAGCGCTGGACGCTTCATACTGCTCTGTACCTTCTTATGAAATGTGAGTGACTTTTTATACAATAAATTATCCTTTTTGATGGAATTTGCGCAGTGAGCGTTTTCTCTTTACTCCCCATATACCACGATTCTTGAGGTGCATACACCCACTGGACTATACCTGGCTCTTAATCCTGTCACAAGGAGGAGACCTAAAGCCTTCCATTTAGTTTAGAGGGAAAGGAATGTGTTTATGCTACTCCACTGGAGGATGATTGGTCTATCCCAGGAAGATTGCCTCTCGCTATCTGTTTTCTACACACGTGTATAACCCATACACTGATGGGAAGGGTCAGTTTGTTTGGGTGTTGGTGTTTACATCTCCTTTCTGAGTGTCCTTTCATTATGGATCCCGCTAAACAGAGTGTCTCCACTTCCTTCTGATGAAGAGGACTTTTTTCAGCTATTTTTATTCTTATTGTTATTTTTAGCACTGTGCCCATTAAAAACAGCCATTGTGCCCATCAAACGCTGCCACTGTGCCAAACGCTGCCACTGTGCCAAACGCAGCCACTGTGCCAAACGCAGCCACTGTGCCAAACGCAGCCACTGTGCCAAACGCAGCCACTGTGGCCCGCCTAAACGCAGCCACTGTGGCCCGCCTAAACGCAGCCACTGTGGCCCGCCTAAACGCAGCCACTGTGGCCCGCCAAACGCAGCCACTGTGGCCCGCCAAACGCAGCCACTGTGGCCCGCCAAACGCAGCCACTGTGGCCCGCCAAACGCAGCCACTGTGGCCCGCCAAACGCAGCCACTGTGGCCCGCCAAACGCAGCCACTGTGGCCCGCCAAACGCAGCCACTGTGGCCCGCCAAACGCAGCCACTGTGGCCCGTCAAACGCAGCCACTGTGGCCCGTCAAACGCAGCCACTGTGGCCCGTCAAACGCAGCCACTGTGGCCCGTCAAACGCAGCCACTGTGGCCCGTCAAACGCAGCCACTGTGGCCCGTCAAACGCAGCCACTGTGGCCCGTCAAACGCAGCCACTGTGGCCCGTCAAACGCAGCCACTGTGGCCCGTCAAACGCAGCCACTGTGGCCCGTCAAACGCAGCCACTGTGGCCCGTCAAACGCAGCCACTGTGGCCCGTCAAACGCAGCCACTGTGGCCCGTCAAACGCAGCCACTGTGGCCCGTCAAACGCAGCCACTGTGGCCCGTCAAACGCAGCCACTGTGCCCCGTCAAACGCAGCCACTGTGCCCGTCAAATGCAGCCACTGTGCCCCGCCTAAATGCAGCCACTGTGCCCCGCCTAAATGCAGCCACTGTGCCCGTCAAACGCAGCCGCTGTGCCCGTCAAACGCAGCCGCTGTGCCCGTCAAACGCAGCCGCTGGGCCCGTCAAACGCAGCCGCTGTGGCCCGTCAAACGCAGCCGCTGTGGCCCGTCAAACGCAGCCGCTGTGGCCCGTCAAACGCAGCCGCTGTGGCCCGTCAAACGCAGCCGCTGTGGCCCGTCAAACGCAGCCGCTGTGGCCCGTCAAACGCAGCCGCTGTGGCCCGTCAAACGCAGCCGCTGTGCCCCGTCAAACGCAGCCGCTGTGCCCCGTCAAACGCAGCCTCTGTGCCCCGTCAAACGCAGCCACTGTGCCCCGTCAAACGCAGCCACTGTGCCCCGTCAAACGCAGCCACTGTGCCCCGTCAAACGCAGCCGCTGTGCCCCGTCAAACGCAGCCGCTGTGCCCCGTCAAACGCAGCCGCTGTGGCCCGTCAAACGCAGCCGCTGTGCCCCGCCTAAATGCAGCCACTGTGCCCGTCAAACGCAGCCACTGTGCCCCGTCAAACGCAGCCACTGTGCCCCGCCTAAATGCAGCCACTGTGCCCGTCAAACGCAGCCACTGTGCCCGTCAAACGCAGCTGTGCCCCGCCTAAATGCAGCCACTGTGCCCGTCAAACGCAGCCACTGTGCCCGTCAAACGCAGCCACTGTGCCCGTCAAACGCAGCCACTGTGCCCGTCAAACGCAGCCACTGTGCCCGTCAAACGCAGCCACTGTGCCCGTCAAACGCAGCTGTGCCCCGCCTAAATGCAGCCACTGTGCCCCGTCAAACGCAGCCACTGTGCCCCGTCAAACGCAGCCACTGTGCCCCGTCAAACGCAGCCACTGTGCCCCGTCAAACGCAGCCACTGTGCCCCGTCAAACGCAGCTGTGCCCCGCCTAAATGCAGCCACTGTGCCCATCAAACGCAGCCACTGTGCCCGTCAAACGCAGCTGTGCCCCGCCTAAATGCAGCCACTGTGCCCGTCAAACGCAGCTGTGCCCCGCCTAAATGCAGCCACTGTGCCCGTCAAACGCAGCCACTGTGGCCCGTCAAACGCAGCCACTGTGGCCCGTCAAACGCAGCCACTGTGGCCCGTCAAACGCAGCCACTGTGGCCCGTCAAACGCAGCCACTGTGGCCCGTCAAACGCAGCCACTGTGGCCCGTCAAACGCAGCTGTGCCCCGCCTAAATGCAGCCACTGTGCCCCGTCAAACGCAGCCACTGTGCCCCGTCAAACGCAGCCACTGTGCCCCGTCAAACGCAGCCACTGTGCCCCGTCAAACGCAGCCACTGTGGCCCGTCAAACGCAGCCACTGTGGCCCGTCAAACGCAGCCACTGTGGCCCGTCAAACGCAGCCACTGTGGCCCGTCAAACGCAGCCACTGTGGCCCGTCAAACGCAGCCACTGTGGCCCGTCAAACGCAGCCACTGTGGCCCGTCAAACGCAGCCACTGTGGCCCGTCAAACGCAGCCACTGTGGCCCGTCAAACGCAGCCACTGTGGCCCGTCAAACGCAGCCACTGTGGCCCGTCAAACGCAGCCACTGTGGCCCGTCAAACGCAGCCACTGTGGCCCGTCAAACGCAGCCACTGTGGCCCGTCAAACGCAGCCACTGTGGCCCGTCAAACGCAGCCACTGTGCCCCGTCAAACGCAGCCACTGTGCCCGTCAAACGCAGCTGTGCCCCGCCTAAATGCAGCCACTGTGCCCCGCCTAAATGCAGCCACTGTGCCCGTCAAACGCAGCCGCTGTGGCCCGTCAAACGCAGCCGCTGTGCCCCGTCAAACGCAGCCGCTGTGCCCCGTCAAACGCAGCCCCTGTGCCCCGTCAAACGCAGCCACTGTGCCCCGTCAAACGCAGCCACTGTGCCCCGTCAAACGCAGCCACTGTGCCCCGTCAAACGCAGCCACTGTGCCCCGTCAAACGCAGCCACTGTGCCCCGTCAAACGCAGCCGCTGTGCCCCGTCAAACGCAGCCGCTGTGGCCCGTCAAACGCAGCCTCTGTGCCCCGCCTAAATGCAGCCACTGTGCCCGTCAAACGCAGCCACTGTGCCCCGTCAAACGCAGCCACTGTGCCCCGCCTAAATGCAGCCACTGTGCCCGTCAAACGCAGCCACTGTGCCCGTCAAACGCAGCTGTGCCCCGCCTAAATGCAGCCACTGTGCCCGTCAAACGCAGCCACTGTGCCCGTCAAACGCAGCCACTGTGCCCGTCAAACGCAGCCACTGTGCCCGTCAAACGCAGCCACTGTGCCCGTCAAACGCAGCCACTGTGCCCGTCAAACGCAGCTGTGCCCCGCCTAAATGCAGCCACTGTGCCCCGTCAAACGCAGCCACTGTGCCCCGTCAAACGCAGCCACTGTGCCCCGTCAAACGCAGCCACTGTGCCCGTCAAACGCAGCTGTGCCCCGCCTAAATGCAGCCACTGTGCCCATCAAACGCAGCCACTGTGCCCGTCAAACGCAGCTGTGCCCCGCCTAAATGCAGCCACTGTGCCTGTCAAACGCAGCCACTGTGCCCGTCAAACGCAGCTGTGCCCCGCCTAAATGCAGCCACTGTGCCCGTCAAACGCAGCCACTGTGGCCCGTCAAACGCAGCCACTGTGGCCCGTCAAACGCAGCCACTGTGGCCCGTCAAACGCAGCCACTGTGGCCCGTCAAACGCAGCCACTGTGGCCCGTCAAACGCAGCCACTGTGGCCCGTCAAACGCAGCTGTGCCCCGCCTAAATGCAGCCACTGTGCCCCGTCAAACGCAGCCACTGTGCCCCGTCAAACGCAGCCACTGTGCCCCGTCAAACGCAGCCACTGTGCCCCGTCAAACGCAGCCACTGTGGCCCGTCAAACGCAGCCACTGTGCCCGTCAAACGCAGCCACTGTGCCCGTCAAACGCAGCCACTGTGCCCGTCAAACGCAGCCACTGTGCCCGTCAAACGCAGCCACTGTGCCCGTCAAACGCAGCCACTGTGCCCCGCCTAAATGCAGCCACTGTGCCCGTCAAACGCAGCCACTGTGCCGTCAAACGTAGCCACTGTGCCCGTCAAACGCAGCTGTGCCCCGCCTAAATGCAGCCACTGTGCCCGTCAAACGCTGCCACTGTGCCCGTCAAACGCTGCCACTGTGCCCGTCAAACGCAGCCACTGTGCCCGTCAAACGCAGCCACTGTGCCCTTCAAACGCTGCCACTGTGCCCATCAAACGCTGCCACTGTGCCCATCAAACGCTGCCACTGTGCCCATCAAACGCTGCCACTGTGCCCATCAAACGCTGCCACTGTGCCCATCAAACGCTGCCACTGTGCCCATCAAACGCTGCCACTGTGCCCGTTAAAAGCAGCTACTGTGCCCGTTAAAAGCAGCTACTGTGCCCATCAAACGCAGCTACTGTACCCCGCCTAAAAGCAGCCAATGTGCCCAAACGCAGCCACTGTGCCCATCAAACGCAGCCAGTCTCTGACCATCTCTTGTATCATGTCTGCAGTCTCTGACCATCTCTTGTACAATGTATGCAGGCTCTGACCATCTTTGGTACTATGTATGGAGTCTTTGACCATCTCTTGTACTATGTATGCAGTCTCTGATCATCTCCTGTACAATGTCTGCAGTCTCTGACCATCTCATTTATCATAATTGCAGCCTCTGACCATCTCCTGTATCATGTCTGCAGTCAATGACCATTTTCTGTAGTATAGGACATATGGGGGGGGGGGGGGGGGTTAAAAGTTAACCCTAAGAAAACAATCAAGGGAGATCAGCCACGGTATATGAATTAAAAGAAGCTTTATTGGTGAAATTACTTCACCTTTTTACCCCCCCCCCCTTTATGTCCTAGGATGCATGCTTTCTGGGAGATATACCGCCCTAAGGGCGAATCGGTGGGTCAGTTTACCTCTATGGTTCACTAACCAATAATGTAGGATTGCTTTTTTGCCTTTTATAGTTTGTTCCATCTTCTGTAGTATGTCTGCAGTCTCTGACCATTTCTTGTATCATATCTTCATATCTGCAGTCTCTGACCATCTCTTGTACTAGGTCTGCAGTCTCTGACCATCTCTTGTACTAGGTCTGCAGTCTCTGACCATCTCTTGTACTAGGTCTGCAGTCTCTGACCATCTCTTGTACTAGGTCTGCAGTCTCTGACCATCTCTTGTACTAGGTCTGCAGTCTCTGACCATCTCTTGTACTAGGTCTGCAGTCTCTGACCATCTCTTGTACTAGGTCTGCAGTCTCTGACCATCTCTTGTACTAGGTCTGCAGTCTCTGACCATCTCTTGTACTAGGTCTGCAGTCTCTGACCATCTCTTGTACTAGGTCTGCAGTCTCTGACCATCTCTTGTACTATGTCTGCAGTCTCTGACCATCTCTTGTACTATGTCTGCAGTCTCTGACCATCTCTTGTACTATGTCTGCAGTCTCTGACCATCTCTTGTACCATGTCTGCAGTCTCTGACCATCTCTTGTACCATGTCTGCAGTCTCTGACCATCTCTTGTACCATGTCTGCAGTCTCTGACCATCTCTTGTACCATGTCTGCAGTCTCTGACCATCTCTTATATCATGTCTGCAGTCTCTGACCATCTCTTATATCATGTCTGCAGTCTCTGACCATCTCTTGTATCATGTCTGCAGTCTTTGACCATCTTCTGTAGTATGTCTGCAGTCTCTGACCATCTCTTGTACTATTCATGCAGTCTCTGACCATCTCTTGTACTATTCATGCAGTCTCTGACCATCTCTTGTACTATTCATGCAGTCTCTGACCATCTCTTGTACTATTCATGCAGTCTCTGACCATCTCTTGTACTATTCATGCAGTCTCTGACCATCTCTTGTACTATTCATGCAGTCTCTGACCATCTCTTGTACTATTCATGCAGTCTCTGACCATCTCTTGTACTATTCATGCAGTCTCTGACCATCTCTTGTACTATTCATGCAGTCTCTGACCATCTCTTGTACTATTCATGCAGTCTCTGACCATCTCTTGTACTATTCATGCAGTCTCTGACCATCTCTTGTACTATTCATGCAGTCTCTGACCATCTCTTGTACTATTCATGCAGTCTCTGACCATCTCTTGTACTATTCATGCAGTCTCTGACCATCTCTTGTATCATGTTTGCAGTCTCTGACCATCACCTGTATCATGTCTGCAGTCTCTGACCATCTCTTGTATCATGTCTGCAGTCTCTGACCCTCTCTTGTACTATGTCTGCAGTCTCTGACCCTCTCTTGTACTATGTCTGCAGTCTCTGACCATCTCTTGTACTATGTCTGCAGTCTCTGACCATCTCTTGTACTATGTCTGCAGTCTCTGACCATCTCTTGTACTATGTCTGCAGTCTCTGACCATCTCTTGTACTATGTCTGCAGTCTCTGACCATCTCTTGTACTATGTCTGCAGTCTCTGACCATCTCTTGTACTATGTCTGCAGTCTCTGACCATCTCTTGTACTATGTCTGCAGTCTCTGACCATCTCTTGTACTATGTCTGCAGTCTCTGACCATCTCTTGTACTATGTCTGCAGTCTCTGACCATCTCTTGTACTATGTCTGCAGTCTCTGACCATCTCTTGTATCATGTCTGCAGTCTTTGACCATCTCTTGTATCATGTCTGCAGTCTTTGACCATCTTCTGTAGTATGTCTGCAGTCTCTGACCATCTCTTGTACTATTCATGCAGTCTCTGACCCTCTCTTGTACTATTCATGCAGTCTCTGACCATCTCTTGTACTATTCATGCAGTCTCTGACCATCTCTTGTACTATTCATGCAGTCTCTGACCATCTCTTGTACTATTCATGCAGTCTCTGACCATCTCTTGTACTATTCATGCAGTCTCTGACCATCTCTTGTACTATTCATGCAGTCTCTGACCATCTCTTGTACTATTCATGCAGTCTCTGACCATCTCTTGTACTATTCATGCAGTCTCTGACCATCTCTTGTACTATTCAGGCAGTCTCTGACCATCTCTTGTATCAT
This sequence comes from Aquarana catesbeiana, assembly GCF_042186555.1. Taxonomy (NCBI): domain Eukaryota; kingdom Metazoa; phylum Chordata; class Amphibia; order Anura; family Ranidae; genus Aquarana; species Aquarana catesbeiana. The sequence goes on from NC_133326.1 coordinate 124,592,446, forward strand.
GTCTGCAGTCTCTGACCATCTCTTGTATCATGTCTGCAGTCTCTGACCATCTCTTGTATCATGTCTGCAGTCTCTGACCATCTCTTGTATCATGTCTGCAGTCTCTGACCATCTCTTGTATCATGTCTGCAGTCTCTGACCATCTCTTGTACTATTCATGCAGTCTCTGACCATCTCTTGTACTATGTTTGCAGTCGATGACCATCTCCTGTAGAGGTCGACTGATATATCGGCCGATATTTTGGCGTTTTTTATTTAATCGGCATTGGTCGATTGTGCTGATAAAAAAGGCCGATTATAACTTCAGCGACTTGCAAATGACTTCTGTAATAGAAGTCAATGCAAGTTGCCTGAAGTCTTCTGTGACACACCTCCTCTGGGCAGCCTGCCAAATCTGATAAGAACAAACTGAAGAGATACAATGTTTACACTTATCAATGGACCAAACTCTGTGTGTAGAAGTTCTCAGTTTAACCATTTAAAGACTAAATCTTTTCTGACACTTGTTGCTTACAAGTAAATATACTGTATTTTCTGCTAGAAAATCACTTCAAACCCCCAAACATTATATATATATATTTTTTTTAGCAGAGACCCTAGGGAATAAAATAGCGGTTGTTGCAATATTTTATGTCACACGGTATTTGCGCAGCGGTCTATTAAACGCAATTTTTTTTGAAAAATACACTAATGAATTAAAAATAAAACTAAGCAGTAAGATTTGCCCATTTTTTTCGTCCAAAAGTTTTGATTACCTGTTTTTGTGTATTTAATATTTAAGATATAGTTTTTTTTTTTTTTTTTTTTTTTAATCTAAATTATACATACAAGTGTACTGATTGGAGGTCTGTTTTGTTTAATAAATGTTTAAATGTAAAAAAATTTCTGTATCACTTATTACTTAAAGTTGCTTTCACACTGGAGCAGGCATTATGTCTGCAGTCTCTGACTATCTTGTTCTCTTTATTGTTAAGAGATCATGAGAGGATCCCAGGTTAACAAAGACTCCTTAGGGGAGTATATCTGTGTTTGAGTCTTTGCCATAGAAACATTTGCAAAGGGGAGGAGTTAGTAAGATGACCACGCTCCCGTGGGGGCGCCCAAAATATTTCTGCACCCAGGTGTCTGTGACCCTAGGATTGGCCCTGGTTTGGACCCAAAAGAACATACGTTCTATGAGTCAAACAAGCTTGTATTGCCAACCGGCAATGGAGGAGGGACATAGGAAATCAATGGTGATTGGAATCTGGAGTCCTCAAAGCCTTCATAGAGGGGAAGTCAAATTGGGAATGGTGATACGCAAGTCAGCAGTCACCAGCCTCTCTCCACACATCCTTTACCCACACTTTGATAGACAGAACACTGGTCCGGGATGTGTGACATCTATCAAAGTATCTGGGCCAGGAGGCGGGACTGTATGTGACAGCGAGCGCCGGGGAATACTGGGCAATTCTAATAGAAGCGGTTACAGCAATGTTCCCCACTCTGTGATGATCCGGCCGGCTCTCCTCTTCCTCTCCTTTCTCTTCCCCTGCACTGGTAAAGCTGAATTGATGGGCACAGGTGAGGCTGCATTGATGGGCAATGATAAAGTAGATAATATTTATTTTTTTAACTTAATTCTGAATAAAACATTTAAGTGTCATTTCATTTGATAATTTATGAGGGCGTGTTTAGGGGTGGAATTAGGGGCAAGGCAGGGTAGGGGTTGGGTGAGGCAACTGGTGGAGAGCAACCCTGAGCCTGGGTTCACACTATTGCGGATTGGATGAGGGTTTCCCCGCATCAAATTTGCATAGCAGGAGATTGTGACCGTTGTTCTGCCGAGAAAGTTCCACTCGGCGGATAAGGACCCCCTCTACTGCGCAGGTGCTGCGCCTGCGCAGTAGGATCCGGCGGAAATAACCGAAGGGGAATAGGTCCAAATCAGCTGTAGACGGCGCCTGTAAGAGGGCCCCTCGCAGGCTCGCTCCGCTCGCCACGCTTCGGGCACGGCCTCGCTGCGCTCGGCTTTTAGATTCCCCATCTAGGTCCACTTGGATGGTAGGGAAGGAACCTGGACCCAGAGCGCAGGCGCCGTGTACAGCTGATTGTGGATTTTTAGCTTCGGCTATCTCTGGCGGCTGTTACTAGTTGGTACTTCGCAGGCGCTGCGCCTGCGCAGTACAGGGGGGGAACTTATCCGCCGAAGGAACTTATTCGGCAAGACACCGGCTCTCTATGGAGCCGGTTCACACATTTCTGCAGCGGCTCCGGTGCAAATTGCACAAGAACCCTGTGCGTCTTTTGATCCGTTTCAGGTCTGAATTCAGCTCAAAATCCGGGCTAAAAATTGGACCTGAAAATGGTGAATGGAGATGCACCGGACTCCTGCTGTGAGCTGCTGTGTTCTCAAGTGTTAGGCCCCTTTCACACGATCGGACCGTTCAGGTCCGCCTGTCAGTTTTGACGGCGGACCTGAACGGGCGCTCCATGTTAGCCTATGGAGCGACGGATGTCAGCGGAGACATGTCCGCTGACATCCAACCCCGTTCGAGCCGCTAAAAGCAGACGGATGGCCCTACGTCCGGATCCATCGCTGGCGGATCGGATGAGATCTGACGAAAATGGACATGCTGTCCATTTTCATCCGATCCCTCCATAGGCAGGAGCGGCGCCTGACAAGCCCCTCTCCGCTCAGCGAGCAGAGAGGGACATGTCATCCGCCGGCTCAGCGGAGATCAACGGAGAGATCTCCCGCTGAGCCAGCGGACCGAGGCAGGCTCCGTGGAAGCGGAGTCCGCCTCGTGTGAATGAGGGCTAAGGTTTGGCTAGTAGCTCAGGACTTTAAATTTTATATATATTCAACTATTAGAGGTTGAATCTAGTACGTATCATCAGACCCAGAGATCAAAATTTAAAAAGACCTAAAAAGCTGTTTTTAGTTTCAGACAGGATTGTAAAATAATATTATGCACGACAGACTCCCATTTTGTAGCAGGGACATGCTTTTTCATCTGTCATGATGAGGGCTACAAAACAAAAAATGACCCCATTATAGTACATAAGTACATGGAAGGAGACGGGAGCTGTGATGTCCCTATTGTCCGGACCTGTCGGTGTATCCCACGGTTGGATCATCCTCTCCCTACCACTTGACTGTCTCAATTTTATTGTAGGTGCAATGGTTTTAAGTCAATAAATGCCTGAATTTGCACACTGCGCGATGATCCTTCATTTTTTCTACACATACAGTTGTGCTCATAAGTTTACACACTCTGGCAGAATTTATGATTTCTTGGCCATTTTTCAGAGAATATGAATGATAACACAAAAACATTTCTTTCACTCATGGTTAGTGTTTGGCTGAAGCCATTTCTTATCGATCAACTGTGTTTACCCTTTTAAATCATAATCACAACAGAAACTACCCAAATGACCCTGTGTGACGGAACGTCCCACACTCGGCTTGAGTGCTTCCGTCAGTATATCGCTTCCCAAGTCCTGGAACACGAGTCCAATGGATCTGGCAATAGTAACCCTCAAGAACCAGACAAAACCAGTCTTGGAGCCCTTCAGGAATATCTGATATCTAGATTCAGACAGGGAGGAAGCGGTATATGACGAAAGCACTCAAGCGGAGTGTGAGACTTTCCGTTACACCCTGATCAAAAGTTTACATACCCCAGTTCTTAATACCGTGTATTGCCCCCTTTAACAACAATGACAGCTTGAAGTCTTTTGTGGTATTTGTGGATGAGGCTCTTTATCTTCTCAGATGGTAAATGCCCAAAAGTGCAGTTCATGCAAGACAGCCCAAGTATTTACAGGAACTGGAGGCTTTTTGCCAAGAGGAATAGGCAGCTTTATCATCTGAAAAGATAAAGAGCCTCATCCACAAATATCACAAAAGACTTCAAGCTGTCATTGATGTTAAAGGGGGCAATGCATGGTATTAAGAACTTGGGTATGTAAACTTTTGATCAGGGTCATTTGGGTAGTTTCTGTTGCCATTATGATTTAAAAAGAGTAAACACAGTTGATTGATAATAAATGGCTTCAGCCAAAACACTAACCATGAGCAGAAGAAAAGTTTTTGTATTATCATTCATATTCTCTGAAAAATGGCCAAGAAATCAAATTCTGCCAGGGTATGTAAAATTATGAGCACAAAAAAATATATACATATATATTTTAATATTACACACACACACACACACACACACAGTTTATCTCTTCTGTCTGTTCTTCTCAGAGTGGATTAGAGATTTTGCTCCTTAACAGAATAGTTGGTTATTTATATTTACTACTGCATATAGATATTTAAGAATAAATTGCTTTTTTTTTTTTTTTTTTTACTTTAACCACTTCCCGCCCGGCCTATAGCAGATTGACGGCTGGGCGGTGGTTCAGTTATCCTGACTGGGCATCGTATGACGTCCAGCAGGATAACATGCTGCCGTACGCCTGTGGGGGCGCGCATCGCGGCGATCGGTGGAGCATTGTGTCAGTCTGACACACCGCTCCACCGATCTTGGTAAAGAGCCTCCGGCGGAGGCTCTTTACCATGTGATCAGCCGTGTCCAATCACGGCTGATCACAATGTCAATAGGAAAAGCTGTTGATCGGCTTTTCCTCACTCGCGTCTGACAGACGCGAGTAGAGGAGAGGCGATCGGCGGCTCTCCTGACAGGCGGGGTCTGCGCTGATTGTTTCAGCGCAGCCCCCCCTCGGAAGCCCGCACTAGACCACCAGGGAAGCTGCCAGGACCACCAGGGAAGGGGGCAACATGTGGATGGCCAGGTATGTACCCCATGGCCATCCACATGTGCCCAATGTGCCCACAAATGGGCACCAATTGGCACCATTATATTTCAGTGATGCCCAGCAATGCCACCCATTAGTATCATCAGTGCCACCGATCAGTGTCAGTGCCACCCGTCAGTGCCCATCTGTGCCACCCATAAGTGCCCATCAGTGCCACATACCAGTTCCACCTATCAGTGCCCATCATCAGTACCACCTCATCGGTGCACATCAGTGCCGCCGTATCAGTGCCTGTCAGTGCAGCCATATCAGTGCCCGTCATTGAAGAAGAAAACTTACTTATTTACAAAAAATTTTAACAGAAACAAAGAAAAACGTGTTTTTTTTCAAAATTTTTAGTCTTTTCTTATTTGTTGCGCAAAAAATAAAAACCACAGGAGGTGATCAAATACCACCAAAAGAAAGCTCTATTTGTGGGAACAAAATGATAAAAAATTTGTTTGGGTACAGTGATGGATGACCGCGCAATTATCATTCAAATTGCGACAGCGCTGAAAACTGAAAATTGGCCTGGGCGGGAAGCTGTCTAAGTGCCTGGTATTGAAGTGGTTAAGGTTATTATCCGAATAATTGAAACAATCGGCCAACTAATCCATTGTGAAAATAATCCTTAGTTGCAGCCCTAATAAAGTGATCCTAAAGACATAAGTTTTTTTACCTTGCTATAGGGGCACTCTATAATATACTTTGCAGCTTGCTATAGGGGCACTCTGAAGGCAGGATGAGCAAGAAGCGCTATCGGGGGACCCTAGAAGAGGTGGATTGGGACTGCTCTTTTCAAAGCAGCCCGATCCACCTCTTCTAGGGCCCTCTGCTGGCGCTTCTGGCTCCACTTGCCTTCAGAGTGCCCCTATAGCAAGCCGCAAAGTATAGTATAGTGCCCCCCTATAGCAAGGTAAAGAAAAAAAACTTCTGCCTTTAGAATCACTTTGACTCACTTCCTTCTCCTGCCCAGGACTACATGTCCCATGAGGCATTACTCCTCACACATTCATAAGTTCTCAGACACTTACTGACCTGTATGGACAGTGAACTGAGCTGCATGTGTGCTGCACTGTATTTATATTTATATAGGCAGCACAGTGGTGTAGTGGTTAGCACTTTCACCTAGCAGCAATAGGGTCGCTGGTTCAAATCCTGACCACAACACCATCTGCCTGGAGTTTGCATGTTCTTCCTGTGCCTGCGTGTGTTTCCTCCGGCTACTCTGGTTTAAATCCCACACTCCAAAAGACATGCTGGTAGGTTAATTAGATCCGGTCGAGAAAAAAAAAATGGCCAAATATGTGTATGCATTATGTGTTTTTAAGCGTGTCGGGACCCCACTAGACCGCAGATGGACACCGGCGGCAAAAAGTACCCTGAGGCAATTCAGTTCGCATAGGTAGCGCTATACAAGTCACTTATTCATTCATTCACACACTGTATTTCCTGATATGTAAACAAATAATGCATTCTGTATTCAGGCCAACTAATCGATAATGAAAATAGTTGACAACTATTTTCATAATCGATTATATTGCTCAGTTGGTTCAGCCCTAGAAACTTTATAATCTGACAAACAAGACATCTGAAGATTTCAGGAAACCAAATTGTATTCAAATAAATGGCTTCAACATAAAAACCTAACTCCAAACACTGAATTGAAAGCAATCACAGCATTAGAAATGTTGAAGTATATAATTCCGCATTCTTACCTATACTTTCCTTGGCCACCAGTCCAGCTGGGACTTCTATAGCCACAGTGTTAATACTGTCTCTCTTTGATGTACCATGGCTGTTGCAATACTCCCAGCGTTTCTGCTGCAATTCCTGTAACCAATAGGCCATGGCCTGCCTATTCGAAGCCTAAAAATTGAAAGAAGATCATTTTAAATTCTGCTTACAATTAAAAATAAACCAGTTTATGAAATAAGGTTGCTCTATTACATAATGCCATCTCGGAAAGGATTCTAGCAGAAGTCAGAAAGATGATTTGTCTTTGTGGAGAATTAGAAAAGAAATAGAGCTCACAGTACTGCAAAAGAGACAGATCATTGCACAAAATTCGTAGCACTTCTGAGAAAGGTGGTGGCTAGTAGGAAATCCATTTCTGACAAAGAAGAAGACAGGAAGCTTCCCTTAGTAGTTAAAAAAATAAAAAATAAAACAAATAAATTAAAAAAACTCTGAAGACCATAGGACATCCTCACCAACTGAAAATACCACCAAGGAACCACAGGCCAAACTTTGCAGAAAAACTGTCTGGAAACGGTCTTCTGAGACAGAGGTCCCCAATCCCAGGGTCCCAAACTATAACCGGTCTGTGGCCGCACAGGAGAAGGTGAGCGGCAGGCGAGTCACTCCCCATCGCTTTCATTACCACCAGAGTTCCACCTCCTGTCAGAAGAGCAGTGGCATTAAATTCTCATAGGTGGGCCAACCCTATCTAAAACTGCAAATGTAAGGGATCCAAGTTGTGCACTTCTAATAAGAATCTAATGCTTGATGATCTGACATGTCGCTTGAATCATCCCGAAAATATTCAAACCCCGCCCTCCTGGTCCATGGAAAATTTGTCTTCCACAAAACCAGTTCCTGATGCCAAAAAGGTTGGGGACCACTGAGGGATTTAAAGAACTGCGGGTTGTGTTTGACCCTTCGCAAAAACACCTGCATTATTTCAATATATTTCATGATTTTCAGTTAAAGCGGGGTTCCACCCAAATTTTGAACATTATCTCTATGCATTCTCTTCCTTGCCTAGATGCTGACATGCTGTGTAAAAAAAATTTAAATTGCCGTAATTACCTTTTTTTTTCTAATCTTTTCAGCACTTCCTGGTTTTCCTCCCATGGGAGTAGGTGTGTTTCTAGCCTCTCCCAGACCTCCCACAGTCCCCTGGGAGCTAGTCTCAGGCTTCCCAGCATGTATTGTGCAACAGCGTCATCACAACATCTCGGTGAATGCTGGGAGCACAGCATTCACCGTATCCAGGAAATACATGCTTGTGGGCTTCAAATGCCCACAATGAAGATGGAAACCGCCTTCAGTGAATTTTATAAGTTATTCTTTACAACGAAATCGGACACAGGCGGACTTATTACACAGAACATGTGAGTAGATAATCATGAGAAGAAAAGTTTGTGAATGAACTCCAAAAAAAAAAAAAAAACGATAGATAGGTGGACCCCCGCTTTAATGGGATATTCTGTATAGTTATTGGCATGCCATGTTCAGCTATGATTGAACAAGGAAAAGTTGTTAACAAAACTGACAATGGCGTTAGGCTAGAAAACAAGGGTATGCCATCAAATGGTTCTCTGGGACTGAGGCCCTAGGGTTGCCAAGAAAAAGGATGGCTAAGTGACAGCAACTATGGGAAGCAAAAAATAAAATGCATTTTGTTCCTAACTGAAAAAGCTTTCAAGTTAAAAAGGAAATGCAGCTCCCTGCTATAGGCCTGCACTTTGGTATCAGTTTATTTCTGTGCGCTATGTGTACCTGGCACCGTATTTTCCACTATGACACACTAATGCCGCGTACACACGGTCAGACTTTTCGTCTCAAAAGTCCGACGGACGCCGACAGATAAAACGCGGCTGACAATCCGATCGTGTGTGGGCTTCCCCGAACTTTCAGCTGACTTTAGATTTGAAACATGCTTCAAATCTTTACGTCGTAACTACGCCGGACCCAGAAATCCGCTCGTCTGGATGCTAGTCCGATGGACAAAAACCCACGCTAGGGCAGCTATTGGTTACTGGATATCAACTTCCTTATTTTAGTCCGGTGTATGTCATCACGTACGAATCCGTCGGACTTTTGTGTGATCGTATGTAGGCAAGTCCGTTCGTTAGAAAGTCTGCCGCAAGTCCGCCAAAAGTCCGTCGAAAGTCTGTCGGACAGGCTGTCAGACTTTTGTAGCCGAAAAGTCCAACCGTGTGTACGCGGCATTAATCTCACTGAACAAGCAATTCCTTTTTTCTTCTGTATGCCAAACAGACCACATGTACAAATAAGGCCAAGGATAAATACAAGGAAAAAAACAAGCTTAACTTACCGACCAGCCTGCAGACAACCAAATAACCTGCGCATGCATTAAAAGCAGGGGTTTAGTCTGCACACATTTGCAAATGCATGCGTAAGCCACAGAACCTCGCCAAGGCACCCTGGTATCTGTGGTACCTAAAACTAAATTATAAGTGTCCCCACAGTGGAGGCACATGCAAAATGTGTGCAGACTAAACCCCTGCTTTTAACGCATACTGTTAGACAGGTTATTTGGTTGTCTGCGGGCTGGTCGGCAAGTTAAGCTTGTTTTTTTCCTTGGATTTATCCTTGGCCTTGTTTGTACCTGTTAGCCTTCCAATGCTCCTTACTGTGATAGCCAGCTATAGAGATGGGAGCAAGTGGTGTCTTTTTTTGTATCAAACAGACCACATGTCTATGTTGTATGGTTCTATGTTGTTTTTTGATACCCTTTAAAAACAAAATAAAAATCATATTTGCATGGAAAAAAACAGTGGTCCCAAAGTCTAACTTATGCTGGCCATACACGGTTCGAATTTCGAAAGAAATTTCTTTCGAAAACTGTATCTAAGAATTTCGCACCATTAGTGGGCTGCAGTAACAGCCGATTTTCGTGCGGGAATCAAATTTGAGGAATCGGACATGTTGGAAATTTTTAGAAAATCTAACGATTTTCTAATCAACAATGAGAGAATTGTGCGAGAAATGTAATAAGAAAAGAAAATTTACGGAGAGAAAAGAAGATTCCCAGCCACAAAAATTATTTTCTGTAGCAACATGAGGTGAAATTGAAGGCCTGGTCGGCCGAATTTCAGAAATCAATGGTGGCATCATCGGATCACAAAAAAAAAAAAAAAAAAAAAAAAACCACGAACTTTCCGGTTTTGAAAAGAAATTTTGTTCGAAATTCGACCATATATGGCCTGCTTTAGAGTATAGAGGCCACAGGGGAAAACCAAATTTTTCAGTGCCCAACCTTCTGTAAGCAAAGTAAATACCCTACAAATGATGCCTAAGGGCTCATGCACACTGTAGCTCAAAAAAAAAAAAAAAAAGCAGCTGCTTTTACAGGCATTTGAGCTTTTATTTTCCCTGCAGCTTGAAGAAGCTTGTACTTTTTTTGTGCTCTTTTGCACGTTTTTGAGCTTCTTCGGTGCTTTTTTGATCATAAGCATTTTTTTGTTTTTTTTTCCACAAACCCTGCCCTCAGCTCATTTTATCTTTTATTTTTGTGCACTGTCGAGCGTGTTTGTGCTTTTTCGCACAATTTTGGGCACTTAGGCGTCTTTCCTGCTCTGAAGCTCCTCTCAAAAATGGGAATTTGGAGTTTTTCTCTGCCTGTGAGCATATATCTGTAAAATCGTGAAAAAGTCATAGTGTGCATGGACACATTGGCTAATGTGAAGGGGAGTTTTCAGGTAGAAAAAAAAAAAAAAAAAGGAGAGCTCAAAAGCCTGTAGGAGCAGCTTCTTTGAGCTTCTTAGAGCTGCAGTGTACATGAGCCCTAAAGATCAGCATGATATCTAGACAACAAGGATTTTCAAGAGTTAACAATAGCAGCCCCTCTATGCTTCTAGGTTAGGTTTTGTTTAAAGCTGAACTCCAGGATGAGCATATATTTTCTAAATACAAGAGTCATGCGTTTTCTTCTTTGAATCTTGGTTGCTTTGTGCATTTCCTCCAGATCTGTGCAGCAATCCAGTGTGAAACTTTGCCTCTGTGTAAGAACTTCCTGTAATAAAGACAGCTCACTGCTGTTATTTTTCCTTATACAGGGCGACTAATCTTGATCAGGGAGACTAATCTAATTTTACTAGGCAATATCTGGGTTTGCAAAGAATTTGGTGCACAAAACATGGATTTATATCTTTTTTGTGTTACTAAACCCAGGACCCTGCACTCACTATATCTAAGTAGAAAATACCGCGCTATAAATCAAATGTGTTAGGCAAAAAATTTACTTAGGAAAAAAGATTTTTTTATGGGAGAATATAAATAAAAAACTACAAGCAACTGCTAAAGTGGGATACACACATAAATAAAGGGCGGATGGCTAATTGGGCCCAAATTGGACATTTTCACTTGGGTGTACTCACTTTTGTTGCCAGCGGTTGAGACATTAATAGCTGTGTGTTGAGTTATTTTGAGGGGACAGCAAATTTACACTGTTATACAAGCTGTACACTCACTATTTTTCACCCACTTTTTTTTTTTTTTTTCTTGGGAGGGTGCATGTGATCAACACAGGGCCAATCGGTCGACCAAAGAAGTTGAGTGTACGTACTCAGCGTCATATCCAGAGGTTATCTTTGGGAAAATAGGATTTTTTAAAACAGCTTACCTGTAAAATCCTTTTCTTTCGAAGGACATCACGGGACACAGAGCCACAGTAATTACTGATGGGTTATATAGGTATCACTGGTGATTGGACACTGGCACACCCTATCAGGAAGTTCAACCCCCTATATAATCCCTCCCCCTTGCAGGGATACCTCAGTTTTGTAGCCAAGCAATATAGTGCATTAGAAGAGGGGCGGGACCTCTGTGTCCCGTGATGTCCTTCGAAAGAAAAGGATTTTACAGGTAAGCTGTTTTAAAAAATCCTATTTTCTTTCTCGAACATCACGGGACACAGAGCCACAGTAATTACTGATGGGATGTCCCAGAGCAATGCTACCTGAGGGGGGGGAACCACGACCAAGTAAGGTGCAATCAGACCTGAGGACCCTGTACCGCTGCCTGCAGCACACTACGCCCAAAGGCGATATCCTCATGCCTTCTCACATCCACCTGATAGAATCTGGTGAATGTATGAACTGAAGACCAGGTTGTGGCCTTGCAGATTTGAGCCATAGAGGCCCGGTGATGCACTGCCCAAGAAGCACCAATAGCCCTTGTGGAATGTGCCCTGATCCGAAACGGAGGAATCTTCTGTTTCAAACCGTAAGCTTGAATGATCAACTGTCGAATCCATTTAGAAATGGTAGCTTTTGACGCTGCCTGTCCTCTATTGGGACCCTCTGGCAGCACAAACAAAACATCCGTCTTGCGGATCTGAGTAGTTGCCTCTAGATAGGCCTTAACTGCTCTTACTACATCCAACGAATGTAGAGATCTCTCTTCCGGAGAACAGGGATCTGGAAAAAAGGAAGGTAGAACAATGTCTTGGTTTAAATGAAATTCAGAAACCACCTTCGGTAAAAAACTAGGATGAGGGCGTAGTACCACTCTATCCTTGTGTATAATCAAATAAGGCTCCTTACAGGAAAGAGCTGCTAATTCTGATACTCTTCTAGCAGAAGAGATGGCCACCAGAAAAATTAATTTCCTTGTCAACAAGACCAAAGGAATCTGACTTATTGGTTCAAAAGGCCGTTTCTGTAACACAGCCAGGACCAAATTCAAGTCCCAGGGGTTTAGGGGCGCTTTAACCGGAGGATTAAGACGCATCACCCCCTGCATAAAGTTTCGGACCAAAGAATGTGAAGCAAGTGGCTGCTGAAATAATACTGATAAAGCAGAGACCTGGCCCTTGATGGTACTCAAGGCCAGCTTCATCTCTAATCCCATCTGTAGAAAATCAAGGATTCTACCTATGACATATTTCCTGGGATGCCAACCTCTGGATTCACACCAGGTTATATAAGCCTTCCAGACTCTATGATAAATCATCCTGGAAGCTGGCTTCCTTGCATTAATCAAGGTAGATATGACAGGACCTGAGAGCCCACGACTCTTCAGAACGTGGGTCTCAATAGCCAAACCATCAAATTTAGCGTTTGTAAGGCAGGATGGAACACTGGACCTTGAGATAACAGGTCTGGGCGTTCCGGTAGTGTCCACGGGGAACCTACCGTCATCCTTACTATTTCTGCATACCAAGTCCTTCTGGGCCAAGCGGGGGCCACCAGAAGTACCGACTTCCTTTCCTGCCTGATCCTGCGAAGGAGTCGTGATAGTAGCAGAATAGGCGGGAATGCGTAAATCAGTGAGAACCGATGCCACGGAATCACCAACGCATCCGTCCCGCATGCAAGAGGATCTTTTGTCCTTGCCACAAATCTGTCTATCTTTTTGTTGAATCGGGATGCAAAGAGATCTACATCTGGAACCCCCATCTTTGGCATATGGCCCAAAAGACGTCGGGATGCAGAGACCATTCCCCTGGAAGTAACTGCTGGCGACTTAGATAGTCCGCCTGCCAATTCTCTATTCCCGGGATGAAAACTGCCGATATGCATGGCACATGCATCTCTGCCCAGACTAAGATCTGGTTCACCTCTTTTTGAGCAGCTCGGCTCCGGGTGCCTCCCTGATGATTGACATAAGCCACTGCTGTGGCATTGTCGGACTGGATCCTGACCGGACAACCCTGTAGCCTGACAGTCCAGGCCTTTAGAGCTAGATGTATCGCCCGGATCTCCAGAATGTTGATGGGTAAGGTCCTCTCTGTCTTGGACCATAGCCTGTTCCAGAACTGCTCCCCAACCTGACAGACTGGCATCTGTTGTTACCACCGTCCAGGTAACCGGTAGAAAGGATTTCCCCTTCTGCAGGTTTTCGGGTATGAGCCACCAATTGGGGCTCTGACGCACCGCATGCGACAGGTGCATCGGAAAGTCTAATGCCTGAACCTTCTTGTTCCAGGTCGACAGAATAGTGTGTTGCAGCATTCTTGAGTGAAACTGAGCATAGGGAACTGCTTCGAATGAAGACACCATCTTCCCTAGTAGCCTCATACAAAGGCGGACTGAGGGACCCTTCTTGGTCCTTACTGTCAGAATCAGCTCTCTCAAAGCAGTGATCTTTGCCTGGGGTAGAAATATTTTCTCCTGGCTTGTATCTATAATCAGACCTAAATACTCCAGTCTTCTTACTGGTTTTAGGAAAGACTTTTCTAAGTTGAGGATCCAACCCAGGTGTTCTAGATACCTGACCGTGGTCCTCAAGTTTCCATTCAAAGAGGCTATCGACCGGTCTATCAAGAGCAGGTCGTCTAGGTATGCTATGACAGCTATACCCTGAGCCCTTAATCTGGCCAGAGGAGGAGCCAAGATCTTTGTGAACACTCGAGGTGCAGTGGCTATCCCGAAAGGCAGAGCCACAAACTGGAAATGGCGCCCTCCTACCTCGAAGCGCAGAAACTTCTGATGAGCAGGAAAAATGGGCACATGCAGATATGCATCTCTGATGTCTATTGATGCCAGAAATTCTCCTCCCTGCAGGGTGGGAACTACTGTTCGAATTGATTCCATGCGGAAGGATTGAATCCTTAGGAATCGTCCAAAATGGGCCTGACATCCCCATTTGGCTTTTGGACCGTAAAAAGGTTGGAATAGAAGCCCAATCCCTGGTCCTTTGCGGGAACTATCATAATGACCTCCTGCGACAAAAGTCGCTCTAACGCTAGAAGGAGCGACTGCTTCTTCTCTGGGAACATTTGATCTGAGGAACCGAGGAGAAGGGAATTCCTGAAACTCCAGCTTGTACCCTAAGGTTACCGTGGAGACTACCCATCTGTCCTGGAAGTCCTCCTGCCAGAGCTCTGAGAATTGTCGCAGTCTTCCCCCCACTCGAGTGAGCGGGGGCGCCCCCTCATGCAGAGGTCTTAGTGTTTTGCCTAGTAGGCTTCTTTCCCCAGGACTTCTTTTGTCCCTGGGGTTGACTCTTGTCTCTGGACCCCGATGGAGGCGGCCGTCGAGACTGCCTGGAGGCTGAAGCCCCCAGCGCTGGGGAAAGAGTCCGTTTGAAAGAGGGACGCTTACTCTTCTTCTTGACAGGTAAGAGAGTGCTTTTCCCACAAGAGATTCTCTTGATATAGTTATCCAAGTCCTCTCCAAACAACCTTGCACCACGAAATGGAAACCCAGCCAGTAGCTTCTTACATGGTGCTTCGGCTGACCAATTTTTCAACCATAGGATTCTACGTATATGCACCAACCCCAGTGAAAGGGGAGGTTTGCACGATAGAATCTCTAATGGCGTCAACCACAAAGCATAAGGCCGCTGGAAGGTTAGCAAACCCCTGGGCCTGCTGTTCAGGTAATACTTTGATGACCTGCTTAACATGGTCTCTTAAGTATTGACAGACTCCAATCGCTGCTACTGCAGGTTGGGCCACTGATCCTGCTAAGGAGAAAACATCCTTCAATAGGGATTCCATCCTCTTATCTACAGGATCCCTGAGCATCTGAGCATTGTCTACAGGACAAGTCAGGCTATTATTTACAGAGGAAATGGCGGCATCAATAGCCGGTATTCCCCACATTTTAATAAACTTTTCTTCCATCGGATAAAGTGTTGAAAACTTTCTCGGCGGAAAAAAACGTTTGTCTGGGTGATCCCACTCAGAATAAATGAGCTTTTCAAGTAAAGTATGAACAGGAAAAGCATGTGCTGCTTGGAAAGGTTTCAGTGACCCCAAAGCAGAAGAGGATTCCTTAGCAGTTTCAGGTATGGGCAACTTAAATGTGGAGCGGACCAATCCAGTGAGGATCTGCACTAAGACTTTCTCCTCTTGGGAAGTCGCAGAGGGTCCCTCTCCACCTGATTCCCCCGAAGAGGAATCATCCATCCCATCCCGATCCTCTGAAAGGGATTCATCTCCTTTATCCCAGAGCTCCTCTGTCTGAGGGTCTTGGGGAACAGAGGAAAGCCTAGTGCGTTTTCTTCCACTGAGTGAAGACGTAATCACGGCCATTAATCTTTCCTCTAGACCATTAATGGTTGAGGAAAAAACCTCTTGTGTAATATATACAGGGGCTGAAGTGCCAGAGGCAGGTGTAGCCCCTGACCCCGATGGCTCTCCCCGGCTAGCCGTCCCTGGCCCATCTTTAGGGGGGGAGGATGCTGCCGACAGGGGGCCCTCAGAACCTGAACGAGATCCCCTAGTGTCTCTGGTTCCTGGGGTGCTTGAACCTCTTCTACCCATAGTGCAAAGCAACAAGGTGTGAGGTATACAAATGAACACTGCCCGCTGAGCGATGTAGTCTGGCTAAAAGCCTTGCTACCCAATGCTCAGTCTGGTGTTACTTCAGTAAATGCTGCCTAGGAGAATGCCTGTGTCCCACCTTACATGCGACCGTCAGCTCTGTGTCTCTCAACAGGCTGAGTGCACCTGTACAGAGTGCCTTTAATAGCCTGCAGCTGGCCTGAGTGGGAGTCTAAGCACTCTGTGCTGACGTCCCGCCCCCTCCTCTACCGCCCCCCCCCCCCTCGAGTTTTGAAAAAAACGAGCGCTTCCCGCACTGCCGACTCTCCTGTCATGCTTCTGGAGAAAGGCTGGGGATGGGGGGGAAGGAGGGAGGCTGGTAACAAGATCTGCCTGAACGGCTATCTTCAGAGATGGTGGCCATTAGGCCGCAGAGCCCGGGTGGTATAACCACTTTCTAGACCCCTGTGGCCCCTCTCTAGCCTGGGGGGGAACATTCAAACATGAGAAATCCCCCCTTCCACCTTACCTGTTTGCAGTCTGCTTGAGACGCTGGGACATAATCAGCGATTACAACACCTGAGACAGAGTCAGCATGTGTAGGTTTGTGCTTTTGGCAGCCCCCGGTGGTCACAATAGGCATAGCATGCATTTACCTTAAAGGAGAAAAGCCACTAGAACTCAAAAATTCTGTGGAATCTCCTCTTACCTTATCCAGCCGCAGGGTGCTGTTTACACAGACCCAATCTTCACCTCTCACGGTGGGCTCCGTTTGAAAAAATCGTCAGAGACTGGGGCCCCCATCAGTAGGGGGATCCAACAGTTCTGGGACCGTAAAGCACCTCGCCAGAAATTAGGAAGTTTAAAGCCATTTTCTGATCTGCGGGGTCCAGCTCTCTAAAAAGAGAAGCATTACGGGTAAAACCTCGTTTCTTCGGACACGAGGCCCGGGTACCATTCAATTCGGCCATGAAAAGACACTTTGAATGGATCCGGTTCGCCTGGCTTGCCCCAGTATAGGATCTTAGGATATTCCCTTTGGAGCTCAGCACAGGACATCTTTACACGTCCATCACCTAAGACACTGGTGTAAAAACTGAGGTATCCCTGCAAGGGGGAGGGATTATATAGGGGGTTGAACTTCCTGATAGGGTGTGCCAGTGTCCAATCACCAGTGATACCTATATAACCCATCAGTAATTACTGTGGCTCTGTGTCCCGTGATGTTCGAGAAAGAAATAGACGTATGAGTGCTGCCAGCATTGCTGCAGAGGTTGGGGATCACTGCATCAAATTGGTCTGTATGGCTGTCATCCCAGAAGGAAGCCTCTTCTAAAGATGATGCACAAGAAAGACCGCAAACAGTTTGCTGAAGACAAGCATGTCCTGTGTTCTGATGAGACTAAGATAAACTTATTTGGTTCAGATGGTGTCAAGCGTGTGTGGCGGCAACCAGGTGAGGAGTACAAAGACAAGTGTGTCTTGCCTACAGTCAAGAATAGTGGTGGGAGTGTCATGGTCTGGGGCTGCATGAGTGCTGCCAGCACTGGGACCTACAGTTCATTGAGGGAACCATGAATGCCAACATGTACTGTGACATACTGAAGCAGAGCATGATCCCCTCCCTTCGGAGACTGGGCCGCAGGGCAGTATCCACATGATAACGACCCCAAACACACCTCCAAGATGACCAATGCCTTGCTAAAGAAGCTGAGGGTGAAGGTGATGGACTGGCCAAGCATGTCTCCAGACCTAAACCCTGCTGAGCATCTGTGGGGCATCCTCAAACAGAAGGTGGACGAACGCAAGGTCTCTAACATCCACCAGCTCTGTGATGTCATCACGGAGGAGTGGAAGGGGACCCCAGTGGCAAGCTGTGAAGCTCTGGTGAACTCCATGCCCAAGAGGGTTAAAGCAGTGCTGGAAAATAATGGTGGCCACACAAAATATTGACACTTTGGGCCCAATTTGGATATTTTCACCTAAAGGTGTACTCACTTTTGATGCCAGTGGTTTAGACATTCATGGCTGTGTGTTGAGTTATTTTGAGGGGACAGCAAATTTACACTGTTATACAAGCTGTACACTCACTACTTTACATTGTAGCAAAGTGTCATTTCTCCAGTGTTGTCACATGAAAAGATATAATAAAATAAATATTTACAAAAATGTGAGGGGAGGGGGAGAATGAATATATACACACACACACAATGGGGTTGATTTACTAAAGGGAAAAAGACTGTGCACTTTGCAAAGTGCATTTGCCCTTTTCAAGAGCAGTTGCTCCAGAGCTTGGTAAATGAGCAGAAGCTCTGCTGACTTCTATCATCCAATCATGTGCAAGCAAAAATGCAGTTTTTTAAATTTTCCTTGCACGTGATTGGGTACTCTTTGCAAAGTGAAGCCTTACTTCATTTACTAAGCTCTGGAGCAATTGCACTTGCACAGGGCAACTGCACTCTGCAAAGTGCAGTTTTTTTGCCTTTAGTAAATCAACCCCAATGTGTCTACTAGATCTTTGCTATATTTAACTGAATATGACACCCTCTATGGTCGGTCCTGAAGAAGCTACGCATTAGAAGCAAAATGCGTTGACCAGTAAAAGGGGCCCCAGCTCATGGACACCCCCCTCAGTTATGGCTATTTATACTGTTGTTTGATTCGGGGAGGTTATGTATATAAAAGAGTCCAATGAGGAATGTCCTATTTTGTTGTTTTGTTGGACGCTACTCTTTTGAGCGCCCTTCTTTTACGATTTGTATTGAAAGAGGAAGTAAACCCTGATGGGTTTTACTTCCTCTTCATTCCCCTGCAAAGTAAAAGCATATGGGTTAGTATGCATCACATACTAGCCCATCATGTGGCACTTACCTGAAAAAGAAGCCTGCGATGTCCCCCGCTGGTGGAAACATTCATCTTAGCCCCTCTTCCTTTTGGGGCCGCGGACTTCGGCTCTGTAACTGGCCGGAGCCCAGTGACGTCACCCCCACACATGTGCGTGAGCCACCAGTCACGGCACATGCTGGGGAAGAAACGGCATAGAGGGCCGTTTCTTCACTGTGCATGCGCCAATGACCTTATCGGCGCACTACAAGGTAATAATCTCCTAAGCGGCGCACGTTTAGGAGATATTTTTAGTACATATAGGTAATACTTATTATAGGCTTACCTATATGTAAAAATGTCTTAGGAGGTTTACAACCACTTTAATAAACATTTGATATTTTTATAAAAAAGCTTTTGGTCTCAAGTCCACCAGCCGCAGAACGAGCTCTTGCAATTTTTTTTTTTTCTACGATCAAACAGCCTTTTTACACAATGTGGAGGATTAACCCTTAGGTTCCACAGTGAGTATAACAAACATGCTTTACTTCATATACAGACTGAGTTTACTGCTGTGGGTTTAGTAACACTTTAAATGCAAGTTTTTGTGCCCAGAGATCAGCTTTAAAACTGTTAAATGCAAGGTTTAAATATATTTTTAAGAGAGACAACAGATCTCCAATGGGAGTGCAACAAACACCATGTCTTTGAGCTCCCAACCCAAAAATCTCCAATCCAAACTCCAAAAGGCCAGCACCTTAATCCAACATCCAGACCTTAAAAAGAATACAAGCCATTTGAATGCCATCAAGAAGTCCACCTGACCTTCTGGAGGTGGAGGAGCCTATACCCTGCAACAATAAAGAGCAAAGGAGCTCAGACAAGCATGCCACTGCAGAAAAGACCCTTGAATACAAGTTCTGATACCAATCTTTCAAAATCATGGAAGTGTTTTGCTTTTCTAATATAAAATCTTTTTAAAATTACACCATTCAGGAAAATTTTTTGGATTTCTAGTGGAATTTTCTAACTCTAAAAAGAGAAAGAGCAGCGTTTGAATCTTTTTAGTTTTTTTTTTTCAAGGTGAGCAATCAATCAAATCTTATATACATACATGAACTTGTCACTAAGTCAATAATGTACTCATGACCAGGAACTGACTCCTGTTTGCTCGCTGTGAAAAAATGTCTTTCATAATTCACCTGACCCTAAAAATTCACAATGATTTTGCAATGTCTTTAAAGTCCAATATTTATATTGCAACTATTTGTGCCCAGTATTAATATGACTTAACGTAAACAATTTCATATTGAATGTATTTTTACAGAACTAAGTGCAAGAAGCTGTCTTCTAATTCCCGAGAAGAGGCTATTGTTACGAGACTTCCTGTCTTGCACAGTCACACTCTTCCCGGTAAGAAAGGGGTGCATGTACAGTACAATATCTTCTTTTCTGAACTCTACAAAAACTGGACATAATGTTTGCGTGTCACATTTAAAGTGTTTGTTTCTTCAAAAATAAAATTGTAATACTCCGTCTCTTAAAAATTGTGATTATTTCAAATTATGTCAGCATCCAATACCTGGTTTATCCTGCCAGTTCCCTTTCTTCCTGGTTGTAAACTGACCACTCAGCACAGAATCCAATCCACGCTAGTATGGTCAGTTTGCATGCCTTCTACTCCTGTTTGGAGGTACAGACACTGTGCAAGCCCACAGCATGTCTGTATCTTCCATGGTCTGTATGCAGCCACACCCCCACCCATCCCTCCTCTCTTGAGTGACAGTGGTTTCAAACCCTAGGCTCATTGTCAAACTTGTTATTGGCTTGCGTTCCGTTTTCTTTAGAAATGCTAGTCTCTCGGCTTACATTACTTCTGGAAATGACATACAGTCAGGTCCATAAATATTGGGACATCGACACAATTCTAATCTTTTTTGGCTCTATACACCACCACAATGGATTTGAAATGAAATGAAGCAAACAAGATGTGCTTTAACTGCAGACTTTCAGCTTTAATTTGAGGGTATTTACATCTAAATCAGGTGAACGGTGTAGGAATTACAACAGTTTGTATATGTGCCTCCCACTTTTTAAGGGACCAAAAGTAATGGGACAGATTAACAATCATCCAAACTTTCACTTTTTAATATTTGGTTGCAAATCCTTTGCATCCTGAATTACAGTCTGAAGTCTGGAACGCATAGACATCACCAGACGCTGGGTTTCATCCCTGGTGATGCTCTGCCAGGCCTCTACTGCAACTGTCTTCAGTTCCTGCTTGTTCTTGGGGCATTTTCCCTTCAGTTTTGTCTTCAGTAAGTAAAATGCATGCTCAGACTCAAGTCAGGTGACTTGTCCATTGCATAACATTCCACTTCTTTCCCTTAAAAAACTCTTTGGTTGCTTTCACAGTATGCTTCGGGTCATTGTCCATCTGCACTGTGAGGCTCCATTCACACTAGCGCGTTTTATGATGCATTTTGCAGAAATGCATGGGAATTTTTTAACATGGGTTCCTATGGAACATGTTCACATCAATGCTTTTTTGTATCTCTGCGTTTTTGGAAAGGGTCGGGGACTTTTTTTCATGCAAAAAGCAGCATTTTGCATGTAATGGATTTCAATGGACAAGCATCAAAAACGCAAGTGCACCGTTTTTGCAGCGTTTTTGGTGCGTTTTTGGTGCGTTTTTGCCGTTTTTTTTTTTGTAATTTTTTTGTAATTTTTTTTTAAGACTGTAAAAAAAAATGAAAAAAAAAAAAAAAAAAAAAAACCGCAAATCGCGGCAAAAACGCGGCAAAAACGCTGCTCAAAAACGTGCCAAGCATGAAAAAAAAACCTCCAAAAACGCTCAAAAGCAATATGCATAGGTGTGAATCGAGCCTGAAGCGCCGTCCAATGAGTTCAGAAGTTCTGAATATGAGCAGATAATATTGCCCGAAACACTTCAGAATTCATCCTGCTGCTTTTGTCAGAAGTCACATCAATAAATACAAGAGAACCAGTTCCATTGGCAGCCATACTGCCCAAGCCATGACACTACCACCACCATGCTTCACTGATGAGGTTGTATGCTTTGGATCATGAGCAGTTCCTTTCCTTCTCCATACTCTTCTCTTCCCATCACTCTGGTACAAGTTGATCTTGGCCTCATCTGTCCATAGGATGTTGTTCCAGAACTGTGAAGGCTTTTTTTTAGATGTTGTTTGGCAAACTCTAATTTTGCCTTCCTGTTTGAGGCTCACCAATGGTTTACATCTTGTGGTGAACCCTCTGTATTCACTCTGGTGAAGTCTTCTCTTGATTGTTGACTTTGACACACATACACCTACCTCCTGGAGAGTGTTCTTGATCTGGTCAACTGTTATGAAGGGTGTTTTCTTCACCAGGGAAAGAATTCTTCGGTCATCCACCACAGTTGTTTTCCGTGGTCTTCCGGGTCTTTTGGTATTGCTGAGCTCACCGGTGCGTTCTTTCTAAGGATGTTCCAAACAGTTGATTTGGCCACACCTAATGTTTTTGCTATCTCTCTGATGGGTTTGTTTTGTTTTTTCAGCCGAATGATGGCTTGCTTCACTGATAGTGACAGTAACAGATTCCAAATGCAAATAGGACACTTGAAATGAACTCTGGACCTTTTATCTGCTCCTTGTGAATGGGATAATGAGGGAATAACACATACCTGGCCATGGAACAGCTGAGCAGCCAATTGTCCCATTACTTTTCATCCCTTAAAAAGTGGGAGGCACATATACAAACTGTTGTAATTCCTTCACCGTTCACCTGATTTGGATGTAAATACCCTCAAATTAAAGCTGAAAGTCTGCAGTTAAAGCACATCGTGTTTGTTTCATTTCAAATCCATTGTGGTGGTGTATAGAGCCAAAAAGATTAGAATTGTGTCGATGTCCCAATCTTTATGGACCTGACAGTATGTCAGTCAGTGGTAGCCACGCCCACCGATCACTCCCTGATACGCTGTACATGAAACAGTGATCAGGTGACTTGAATGAAGAGAGGGGAAAAAAAAAAAAAAAAAAGACACCTAAAAGGTCCTTTCACACGTTTTGCTCAGCGGGCAATCGATCCGCTGATCCCCGCTGAGCAGGCGGATGACAGGTCTGTCTCTGCTCACCTGTCAGAGCCCCGCTCTCCTCTATGCAGAGATCGGATAAAAACGGACCACCTGTTCGTTTTCATCCGACCCCTTCTGATCCGATAGAAGAATTGAAAATAGTGTCTCTAGCCATCTGGATTTCAGGGACAGGATTGGATAGCATTGGACATGTCACCGCTGCCCCATAGGAGTGAATGGAGGCTCCGATCAGGTCTGCCTGAAAAACTGACAGGCGGACCTGATCGGAAAGCCAGAGTGAAAGGGCCTTAATGTTGTTGTTTTTATATTTTCTAACTGTGGATTAGTAAAAGGATATACTTTGACAGATCTATGTACATTACATTTAGGACAGTGGCTTTACAACTACTTTAAAGTGATTATAAAGTCTCGTTTTTTTTTTTTCTTTAAAAATAACAAACATGTTATACTTACCTGCTCTGAGTAGTGGTTTTGCACAGAGCAGCGCAGATCCTCTTCTTCTCGGGTCGCTCTTCGGTGCTCCTGGCCCCTCCCTCATGTCAAGTGCCCCCACAGCAAGCAGCTTGCTATGGGGGTACCCGAGCCAAGCCGCAGCTCCCTGTGTCCATTCAGACACAGAGCTGTGGGTCGGCCACACCCCCTCTCTCTCCTGATTGGCTAACTGACTGATTGACAACAGTGGGAGCAAATGGCGTCGCTGCTGTGTCTCAGCCAATCAGGAGGGAAAGTCCCAGGCGGCCCAGGCACTCATGTACATTGCTGGATAGAGATGGGGCTCAGGTAAGTAATAGGGGCAGAGGGGGGCTGCTGCACACAGAAAGTTTTTTATCTTAATGCATAGAATGCAAATACAAGTGTAGCGCTATGAGTTATGGGATTATAAAAATTAAAGATGATATAAGACAAAGGTAAAAAATATCTGTATCAAACCCCAACATTTGCAATATAAGATAGCTTGACAGATATATAAAATAAACAAAAACAATAATAAAGTCTCTGGTATTTCTTCAGAAGTTTTAAATGCTTAAAAAGCAGAGGAGGACTGATGTTAATCAAGAGGTATATAAAGTCCCTTATTCACCACGTGGATAACACATGCAAAAATGTGATGGACCCTCCACACACGGACAAAATGAAGGCTTACCAGAGGGATTGAACTCATAAGAACATACGTTCAATGAGTCAATCAAGCTTGTGACCCCAATGGGTATTCAAAGAAAGGGAACTTCACAACTGGACGGTGGTAAAGCTTCAATACATATCCATACTTCTGACGGTACTCAAAATGAATAGCAAACCTTCCCGCGGGTCATCTCAGATAGACAATCCATATAGAAATGAAGAAGGGGAGCCACATAGCATAATACCGTTTAAGGAAACAGATTTATTAAAATAAGTATTCAACTTACATTCCAGTAATAAGAAAAGCGCTTCAAGTTAAAATTATGGCAGGCAGTGGAGTCTCCCGACGCGTTTCGTCTTAAAAGACTTCTTCTGGGGTGCTCACTCACTGCTGCCATACCCCTTAATATAGGAAACTAAGCCCCCTTAATGAGGATACAGCTCGTGTCCAAATTTCAAAAGTACTTCCGGGTTTAGCCAAAATGGCGGACCCGCGTGCGTTCCACGCCTCAGTTAAATGTGTGTACATGCGTTCCAACATGTATACTGAGAGATTCCTGTAAAATGTAATCAGATTGTGAGTGTAGGGACAAAGTAAGAGTATAATAGAAACGGAAAACATTTCATAGTGAGAATATTTCCAATATATGGCTGTTATTTCTCACTATATCGTGGTGGGGAAAACAGACGAGATACCGGACATGCGTCACCCATTCCGGTGAGGTAAAACCACGTCACTTCCCTTTACACAGACCGCAATAGATAGATAGCGGTTCAAGCCTCGTTTTGAAGCTTAGCCACCCATCCGTGGGGATAGGGAGAACGGGATGCAGGATGTGCGTCACCCATTCGAATACGGAGAACACATATCACTTCCCTTCATGTGTAACGCTACAGATAGACAGCGGTTCAAGCCTCATTTTAATGTTACAGTAGGGCATATATTGCCACCTCAGAGCAAGGCGGAAGTATGTACCGCCCTATCACATAAACAGTTAAAGGAATATATAAACCTGAAGCCAGGCCTAATTTTAGTGGCGGACAACATAGTGACATCAGTGAAGGACCCTATGTGAACAACAGTGGAGAAAGACAATGTGCAGTGGCATAAAATCTAAGCCACAGATATGTTAGTGAATAAATGAATAAAAATTGGATATACTGACTGTTGATATAGATAATGACATAGTGATAGAAAAAGCTGAAATTAAAAGTAAAATAAAAATTAAATAAAATTAAAAATAAAAAATAACCTTAAAGTGAAAATAAAAAAAAAAAAAAAAAAAAAAAAAAATAAAAAATAAAAATAAAATTAAAAATGAAAATAAGAATAAAAAAAAATTAATAATAAAGAAATATTGAAAAAATTAAATAAAAAATAAAAAATAAAAAATAAAAAGTAAATAAAAAATAGAAAATAATAAAAAATAAAAAATAAAACTAAAATAGAATGAAAAAAAAAAAAAAAAAAAAAAATATATATTGTAAAAAATAATAAAAATAAATATAAAAATAAAAATAAAATAAAAATAAAATAAAAATAAAAATAAAAATAAATAAAAAAATGAAAATAAAATAAAAATAAATATAAAAATAAAAATAAGAAGTAAAAAAAAGGAGAAAAGGAAAAACAAGAAAAAAGAGAGAAAAAAAAAAACGGGACTACTTCATTAGTCTTGTGGGCTAGATATATAGACGACATCCTCCTCCTATGGAGTGGTACTCCAGAATCATTGAAACAATTCTTTGAACATCTTAACAATAATGATATAGGTATTTCCTTATCATATGAAGCGAGTGAAGAGGTAATCCACTTCTTAGACCTAGAAATCAGGATTGTTAACAATCAATTCGAATTCAACACCTATTTTAAGCCAACAGATCGAAACAGTTTCATCCCCACAGACAGCTGTCACCACAGATCTTGGCTTAACGCAGTTCCCCGTAGCCAGTTTCTACGTCTCCGTAGGAACTGTACAAATGTGGAAGTATTCATAGAACAAGCAAACATTCTAAAACAACGGTTTCTAGACAAGGGGTATGACAATACCACTTTGGAATTGGACCTTCAGAGGGTTATGAGTATCGATAGAAATACCCTGTTTGAAGTTAAAACCGACAGAGAACCAGATTCCACTTATAAGTGGGCAATGTTAACTTCATATTCAGTGCAACACAAACAAATTAAAAATATTGTAAAAAAGCACTGGGGGGTGTTGAAGCAAGATAATATTCTAGCTAAAATGCTACCGGAACAAGCCAAACTAATTTTTAAAGGAGCACCATCCCTACGTGGCTTAGTAGCACCTAATGTTACGAACCCTCCAGTTCGTCCCTCTTTTTTTCATAATCTAACTGGATTTTTTCCATGCAAGAAATGTGTTGTATGCCAGCACAATACATTAATGGGGCGTAAAACCACACACTTTATGTCGACAGTTACAGGGAAAAGGTACACCATCAAGCCTTTCTGCACATGTAACTCTAGATATGTGGTATATTTGATTACATGTCCATGCGGCCAACAATATGTTGGCCGCACAACGAGAACTTTTACTAGAAGAGTGGGTGAACATATTGCCCTAATTAAAGGGAGGAAGTCCAAACATAGTGTACCTAGACATTTCAAAGAATTCCATAACGGTAACCCACTAGGTTCACAATTTTTAGTCATTGACCAATACACTCCACCCTGGAGAGGTGGTGCTAAGACCAGGGGTGTCTCCCGTTTAGAGACTTACTGGATACATGAGCTACAGTCCCTCTCCCCAAGGGGTATGAATATGGAAATTGACATCAATGCATTTATCAATGATTCCTAGTTTCTTTTTGGAGTAAGCATGAGTTTTGTATATTGGTGTTTAACTGTAATGAACTTCTTTTGAGAATATATCTCGGGTCCATTGAGATCAAAAATATTTTTTGTGCACAAGAAAAATCTTTTGTACACATATATACAAAGGCTTCACTGATATGTCACCATTTAGGACTTTCCACATTTTAGATTGAATTTTGATTCACATCATTATATTTGAAGATTTTTATACAAATTTTTTCTTTACCACTGCACATCCACTCTTATTCACTTTTATTTGTTCCTTTTCTTTTTTCTCTTTTTTTTTTCTCTCTTTTTTCTTGTTTTTCCTTTTCTCCTTTTTTTTTACCATTTTTTTTTTACCATTTTTATTCTTATTTTTATTTTTATATTTATTTTTATTTTATTTTCATTTTTTTATTTATTTTTATTTTTATTTTTATTTTTATTTTTATTTTATTTTTATTTTTATATTTATTTTTATTATTTTTTACAATATATTTTTTTTTTTTTTTTTCATTCTATTTTAGTTTTATTTTTTATTTTTTATTATTTTCTATTTTTTATTTACTTTTTATTTTTTATTTTTTATTTTTTATTTAATTTTTTCAATATTTCTTTATTATTAATTAATTTTTTTTATTCTTATTTTCATTTTTAATTTTATTTTTATTTTTTATTTTTTATTTTTTATTATTTTATTTATTTATTTTTTTTTTTTTATTTTCACTTTAAGGTTATTTTTTATTTTTAATTTTATTTAATTTTTATTTTACTTTTAATTTCAGCTTTTTCTATCACTATGTCATTATCTATATCAACAGTCAGTATATCCAATTTTTATTCATTTATTCACTAACATATCTGTGGCTTAGATTTTATGCCACTGCACATTGTCTTTCTCCACTGTTGTTCACATAGGGTCCTTCACTGATGTCACTATGTTGTCCGCCACTAAAATTAGGCCTGGCTTCAGGTTTATATATTCCTTTAACTGTTTATGTGATAGGGCGGTACATACTTCCGCCTTGCTCTGAGGTGGCAATATATGCCCTACTGTAACATTAAAATGAGGCTTGAACCGCTGTCTATCTGTAGCGTTACACATGAAGGGAAGTGATATGTGTTCTCCGTATTCGAATGGGTGACGCACATCCTGCATCCCGTTCTCCCTATCCCCACGGATGGGTGGCTAAGCTTCAAAACGAGGCTTGAACCGCTATCTATCTATTGCGGTCTGTGTAAAGGGAAGTGACGTGGTTTTACCTCACCGGAATGGGTGACGCATGTCCGGTATCTCGTCTGTTTTCCCCACCACGATATAGTGAGAAATAACAGCCATATATTGGAAATATTCTCACTATGAAATGTTTTCCGTTTCTATTATACTCTTACTTTGTCCCTACACTCACAATCTGATTACATTTTACAGGAATCTCTCAGTATACATGTTGGAACGCATGTACACACATTTAACTGAGGCGTGGAACGCACGCGGGTCCGCCATTTTGGCTAAACCCGGAAGTACTTTTGAAATTTGGACACGAGCTGTATCCTCATTAAGGGGGCTTAGTTTCCTATATTAAGGGGTATGGCAGCAGTGAGTGAGCACCCCAGAAGAAGTCTTTTAAGACGAAACGCGTCGGGAGACTCCACTGCCTGCCATAATTTTAACTTGAAGCGCTTTTCTTATTACTGGAATGTAAGTTGAATACTTATTTTAATAAATCTGTTTCCTTAAACGGTATTATGCTATGTGGCTCCCCTTCTTCATTTCTATATGGATTGTCTATCTGAGATGACCCGCGGGAAGGTTTGCTATTCATTTTGAGTACCGTCAGAAGTATGGATATGTATTGAAGCTTTACCACCGTCCAGTTGTGAAGTTCCCTTTCTTTGAATACCCATTGGGGTCACAAGCTTGATTGACTCATTGAACGTATGTTCTTATGAGTTCAATCCCTCTGGTAAGCCTTCATTTTGTCCGTGTGTGGAGGGTCCATCACATTTTTGCATGTGTTATCCACGTGGTGAATAAGGGACTTTATATACCTCTTGATTAACATCAGTCCTCCTCTGCTTTTTAAGCATTTAAAACTTCTGAAGAAATACCAGAGACTTTATTATTGTTTTTGTTTATTTTATATATCTGTCAAGCTATCTTATATTGCAAATGTTGGGGTTTGATACAGATATTTTTTACCTTTGTCTTATATCATCTTTAATTTTTATAATCCCATAACTCATAGCGCTACACTTGTATTTGCATTTGTAATCTGACAAAAATCCTAATTTGTTGTGTGAGCTGCTTCCACATTGGGTAAGCGCAGGGTTATATTTTTATTTTATTTTTTCTGGTTTAATGCATAGAATGCATCAAGATAAAGAACCTTCTGACTTTACAACCACTTTAACTCAAAGTGTTTGTTACCCCAGCATTTCATATTCTTGATATGTGCCTGTTGTACCATGTAGTTGTATTAAAAATTATCCTGTTCTCTTTGTATTGCTTCCTTTGTGTAGAATCCCTGGTGTTCCTGTCAGTCCCTCCTCTTTACTATTACAAACTGACCACACTACGCAGAAGAGCACCGCTTGGTCAGTTCTCTAGCTATGCTGGAAACTCAGTATGCTCTCCTCCAAAGATCAGACTTGTCCTGACATGCCCCCACTGCACAGCCATTCACTGGAAAGCTCAGTGTACTGTTGCTTTTCCTCCCCCAGCTCTTAATAGAGGGAATGTGAACACTTATAAAATGTATAAATACTTTGTATCCCTTTTTTATAGCTATACACAAAATGTTTTGCTTTTCATTTCAATTTTAAACTGAATGGGTTGTTTTACAAGGTGGTTGTTTACAAATCACATTAACTATATTTAGTTATTTGATATCTAACATTTAATTAAAAGCTATGATGAACACATAAATTGACAAAAATCAGATCATAGA
Organism: Aquarana catesbeiana; assembly: GCF_042186555.1. Classification (NCBI taxonomy): domain Eukaryota; kingdom Metazoa; phylum Chordata; class Amphibia; order Anura; family Ranidae; genus Aquarana; species Aquarana catesbeiana. The sequence continues at coordinate 124,622,004 of NC_133326.1, forward strand.
AGTTTGACAAGCAGCCATATAATAGTACAAATTATCACAAGAAACATTCCCTTTTCTACAGAACGGCAGATAAAAATCCTATTGCCTTATAAGACAAAGCTGCCCACAGCAGCCCAACGCATACAGTGTAAAGGGGTGAGGCTTGCAAGTTTGGATAAGGTAACCGTATCCCAGCATACTGATAATTAGTATCAGCGGGCAATAAAGTTAAGTTTATGTTACATTCAGCTCTTAAAAATGAGATCTGACAATTACAAATAAAATATTTATAATGCTAGAAATGGAACTTTGGCTCCATTCACACTAATGCGATTTCAGATGCAACTTGAGTTACACAGCATGACAATGGAAATCATTATTTTCAATGGTGCCTGTTCACATCAATGCAGCACAGCATGGTACGAGTTTGGAACAGGTTCCTGTACTACTCTTTTGTGATTCCAGGACAATTCTGGCCCCATAGAAAACACAAGCCTTATTCAAGTTGTACTACACGATCGCACAGAAATTTGGATGGTAATCGGATCCCAGTAGTGTGAGCCTAGCCTGAGGCTAGGTTCACACTGCTGCAGTGCGAATTTAGCGCGATTTTGATCCGATTGCGTTGAAAATTTGCATTGCGAATTCTTTGTGTGTTCTTGCGATTCTACTGCAAATTTTGCAATCTATGGAGCTGAATTCGCATTGCACACGGATCAAACTCGGACAGGACCCTTTTTTTACGCAGGTTAAATTCGCAACGCATTGATGTGAACAGCACTCATGGAAAACAATGTTATTAAAATGACTTGTGAATTTGAGCGATCGCAGCGGCTCAAATTCGCAATAAAATTTGCAGCAGTGTGAACCTAGCCTTAAACACAACTACATAGTCAAATCCCAAATTAAAATTGTATGTCCAGCCAAAACTTTCTATAAAATTTGGATAGAGTGGAAAGAGAGGAGAAGCCCTGTTGGGTTTTAGTTCTATTGGAGATCCTTTAGAAAGATTTCCTCCGTCCCGGTGACAAGAGTTTCACCAGATAAAGTGGAGAAAAAAACGCCACTGGTAACACGGAGAGAAATGACATATTTTGCAGAGTATGGGAAAACAAAAACCCTTTTCAACATTTTCTTGCGGGGTGTGTCTCTGTAGCAAATCTCACTTTCTGTTTGGTAAATCCATTGTCTGCCAGACAGTGAGGGTAAATCTTTTCTCATGGGCAATTACGAATGGCAGGAATCAAAGGGTATGCAAACAGCTGCGTCTGGGAAGCCTGTACAAATGAATGACAGGCGGCCACATGTAATTTTACATGGGAACCATTACCTGCAGTTAGGGACAGATGATTGGCCCTAGATGCAGAAAGATTCCATCCAATGATGATCACCTGTCCCTAAACACAAGTAGAGAGGAGAGGAGTTTAGGCATTCTCCAACACATTGCTAGCTAAACTCTGAACTTGCGCTCTTTTTTTTTTCACTCCAAGCTGCAGCCTGCGTCTCCCTGCCCCACACTCATGTATACAAAGAGGCAAGCTGAGGGGCCAAAATGACCTGTCCTGCAGCTCCATGGAGTAAAACCAAGTGCAAGTTCAGAGTTTAGCTGCAGAAGAGAATACCCAAGCTAATTTCTGACTGCAAATAATTGCTCCATGTACACTTACATGCAGACAGCTGTGACTGCGGTCAGTCATTTCTACAGGTTTCGTGACCGCAGCTGCTTGCATTCACCTGTGATGATTGCTGACGCATATATTTGCTATGCTTTCAGGGTCCAGCCTCATTCTGATCAGTGTTGGCTCCCCTGCCCGTCAGAAATCGATTGTTTAAATCGCCTTCTGTCAAAGGGACATGTTGGAAAACATTCCATTGATCAGCAGCTGCAGCCACTGTCATACAATGTCTGGGTGCAATGCGAGGGGATAGGGGGGTGGGGGTCATTTATGCGAATGGAGGAATTGCTTAGATTTTTCTCCATTTAGCCCTCTGACTGAACAGTGTGTGGTCAGCCTAAAGTGCAAATCCAGGTTTAACACCCCCCCCCCCCAACCACCTACGTTTAAAACTGTTCCCGTTCCCTGCTAACACCTATGCTTACTAACCTGTGTAGTAAAGATGTATGTGCTATTTTCAGGCCGCTTTGGTCACGTTATCCCCAATATTAGCCAGCAGTGCTGCAGGAGAGGAGAGAGCGTTCAAACAATGGCTGATAAAGCCAAGAGGGGTGACGTCACCCATAGGCTTCAATGACCCATCCATTATCAGTGCTCCCTCCTCTCCCCTGAAGCCGCGCAGGCTAACAGAGAGGAGCAGGATCATGTGACCAGACTGGGATGACAATAGGCGAGTCTACAGATCTTTCTTACACAAGTTAGCGTAGGTATTAGGAGAGGGGAGGGGGACGAGACAGTTTAAGGACTAGTTAAAGTGGTTGTTACCTTTAAAAAGTAAATCACTGCCAGACCCTCTATTTTATGCAGCCATAACGCACAGTGCGTTTTTTTTTTTTTTTTAAACGGTGCCTCTAAATACCTTCTTTCAGATATATTCAGTCCGGTCACGTGACTCCCAGCCGCTCTCCTACTCCGATCAAAGGCTACAGTGGGAGGGGCCGAGATCTCCCTCTGACGTCAGCCAGGGAGGTCATGCAACCGCCAGGATGGCCGCTCAGCCTCTCCCACTGTAGCCCTGGATCAAAGGAGGAGAGTGGCAGGAGTCATATGACTGGCCTGAAGATATCTGAAAAAAGGTATTCGATTTAAAAAAAAAAAAAAAAAAAAAAAAAAAAAAAACTCACACACTGTGTTACGGCAGCATAAGATAGAGGGGCTGGCAGTGATTTTTTAAAACTTTTCTTTACTACTAACAGCGGCAGGAGAGGGGGGAACGGGACGGTTCACACAGAGGAGAGGAGAGCTGCGGATGACAGAGGCACGAATACTGACCACGGTATTCAGGGCTCAGCAGCCATGATTACCGTGGTCAGCACACAGAGGGGGACACAGGAACTGGCAGGATCACCTGAGTTTTTTCACAGCTTAGAGAGGGGCAGGTTAGACAGCACAAGCACTATACTGTTTAATCTGCTATAAGGGAACAGGATCTCTCTTTTTTCGTTTTTTTTTAGTGTGACGACCAATTTAAGCAACATTAAACCTTCATTTTTTTTTTTAAATAATGCAATGGTTTTGCCCCCATAGACAGTCGCTGTCTATGGAGGCTCCCAAGCCGCCTTGCCTGCCGCTGTTGCTCTCATACATATCGCTGGATCGGGCTTAGACAAGTATAAGGGGGCTGGGGTATCCTGCAGTTCAGAAGTTTTTTTTTTACCTTAATGCATAAAATGAATTAAAAGAAAAAAGTTCACCTTTGGGAAGAGGTTCCACGGGTTCCACCCGTTTTTTAGGGTGGAACATGCAACATGTTCCCAATGCTGTAGCTGCTGCCCAATCTGTTCTGTGAACGAATGAACTACAAGTACCGACATCCAAAGTGGATGTCAGCTTGTAGCTCTCAATGAACTACCACTGCACTGTGGAGCACTGTAGCAGTTCACTGATTCAGTGTATCTGCTTGCCCATATTCGATGTTGCTGCTGATCGCTGGTGCAATGTAACATGTTCCCAAAGGCGAACTTATCCTTTAATGCATTATATACAGGCTCCAAAAAAAATAAATAAAATGCATATTTTTTTTTTTTTTTTGCCTGCAAAAAAATGTGCATTTATTTTTATTAAAAAAGGGAACGTATCCTTTAAGGTAAAAAAACCTGAAGGCTTTAGAAACGCTTTAGGTTTAAGCCTGGCATATTCACTTTAATGAAGCCACAGATAGTGGTAAAAACCCAGCAGAGGTTCTAATCCTCCCTACTCTATTCAAAACCAAAATAAATACATTTTTTTGGACAGGAATCACATTTTAAAACTGTATGCTAACAAACAATGGCGCAATATCTATCCACATGACAATGACAGTTTACCCGGAGGATGGAGACTCGTCCAGAACTATGGATCTCAAACTGGTCTTCTTCTGCCTCCAAGTCATAACTGAACGAGGCATCCCCGATACTTATGTACCCCAACGACTGGGCATCATTGGGGTTCTTGAAGTAGTAGAGGTAGCAGCGGCGAGGGTCAAACACAAACCAGCGATTCTTGAAGCTCCTCAGGGGCCCCTTCCCCGACAGCTTTGCCAAGCTCCCACAAAGTTTAGCCGGTGCTTCTCTGGTGGGCTCTCCGGTTGGTGAGGAGATCATGAGGTCTTGGGTGGCTCTGTCCTGGCTGCTTCTTCTGTCTTCCACCCCAGGCATATCTGTCACCATCGGGGTCCTGCAGACCGGTCCATGTCCTGGGAGAGTTGTGAGGACTTCTGAGGTCTCCTCCACACTCTGCTCTCTTATCTGTCACACTATACTCCCATCTACACAATACTCCGCTTCCTGGTGACACAGCTGTCCCTGGATTGCATTGCACTCAGTTTATTACTGATGTGACCACCATGCATTTCCTCTGCACTCTCTAGGTAACTCACCCTATACAGAATGTCATCTCCACTGCACCCAATACACTTCTCCCCCTGTGCTGCCTATAGGTCTCCGCACTGCCTGCACTCCCCAGCGAGAGCAACTCCACCACTCACCCTGCACCCAGCGCTGCATCCCATGACTGTCCACCGCCACAAAGCATCATGGGAATCGTAGTCCAACCTCAGGCACGGCGCCCCGTCCTGTCTGCGGCAAAAGACTACACCTCCCGGCATGCCCCGCGCTAGGCTAGGGAAACTAGGCGAGAAGGGGCGTGTGTATCACGGCTATAAAATAAATATATTATTACCGTTTCCACCCAAAGTTTGCACGGGATTGCCACGTATGTGATATATATGTGATATAGGAATACATGTACAGCTCAGGGTTGGGGATATGCAGCTTTATGGAGGGGTCTTAGGGGTGAGAGCCTGTGACTGGATAGGAAGGCTCAGTGTTCACTTTTCTGCTGATTTCTAGTTTAATGGAGGGGAAGATAGAATGCACTTTTTCAATTACCTGCTTTGAATTGTAACTAAAGTTTAGCTGAATATTGTTGTTTTTTTTCATGTGAGAGTACGTTCTTGCTGTACCATATTTCCACAACTGGATTTCAGATACAGATTTGTTGTCTCCACCTAGTGGCCATCTGTGGCCCCTGCAGGACAACTGCTGCAAAGTTTAGTCAGTCCTTAAAGTAAAGAAAGGTTGTTTTTTTGGGGACTTTGAATGAGGTCCATATCAATCCTTAAAGCAGTGTTCCAGCCAAATTCATTATTTTTTTTTTAAAGTCATCAGCTGCAAACAGTGTTCATTTTGGCAGCAAATTTCAATTCGGTTCTAGTCTTAGTCTTAGGACTAAAATGGCATTTTAGTTTTAATCCCATTTTAGTCTTCTTGTTTTAGTTTTAGTCGTATTTAATCGACTAAATCTCCAGTACATTTTAGTCAACTAAAACTCATTTTAGTCGTCTAAAATCTAATGGGTGTAATTAAATTGTAATGCATTAGTTAACATTTCTCACTCATTATATACTGCTAGAGTGAAAAATCTAATATGTTATTATTTATGGTATTGAAATATGAACATGCACTACAGACCAGTGTTCATTTTGAAGTCAAATTTCAATTTCGTTTTAGTCTTAGTCTTTTGACTAAAATGGCATTTTAGTTTTAGTCCCATTTTAGTCTTTTGACTAAAATGCCATTTTAGTTTTAGTCATATTTTAGTCATCTCAGTTGTTTTAGTTTTAGTCGTATTTTAGTCGACTAAAATAATTCATTTAGCGGACTAAAATGTTTTAGTCGTTTTAGTTAAAATTAACACTGGCTGCAAACACTTATCTGTCCAGGGAGCCTGCGATTTTGGCCCCCCAAGGCCAATTCGTCCATCAGATCGTATGCAGGCGCCGCCATTCCAACTAAGAGAAACCGGCAGTGGAGCCTTGCAGCTTCACTGCCGGTTTCCGACTGCGCATGCACGAGTCGCGCAGCAGTTTGTGAATGGCCAGCTTGTCTTCTGGGACACACACATGCCCCACAAGACAACGGGGGGCTCTCCGCAGAAGAGGATGTGACTTCCTCGGCCGCGGCCAGGCTGGATCAGAAGTACTCTTAGTATTTCCAAAAAAGGTAAGTTAGAAACTAAAAAAAAAATTTAAATGTCCAAAAACCAGGGGTGGAAAGGTGGTCTTTCGTTTAAGACCACCTCTCAAAATTAGGTGGAACTCCACTTTAAAGTGTTCCTAAACCCAGGACCCTGCATTCACTATACCTGGTCTCCCACAGTACACAGAATGTGGACATGCAATTATTTTAGTAACTCTAAACTGCTAAATACCTTTTCTCATCAGCAGTATATGGCGGTCTTGTGACTTCTATCAGTGTCTGGTTAAAGCTTGTAGGAGGAGTTTTCATTTTACTCTGACTGTCCTATGAGGCTGCAGTGCCCCTGACCCTCTGTCTGGGCAGTGCTGATTGGCCCTGTGCTGATCACATGCACTCTCCCAAAAAAAAACCTCTCTAACAATACACACCAAACTGAGCATGTGCAGCCTGACTTCAAAGGCTCTGTCTTACCAGGAGATGGTTTGGGGAGAGTGGAAGAAAGGGAGGATCAGAGAAGACAGGATCAAACAGCCTTTTTTGCACAATGCAGAGGATTAACCCCTTGGGTTCCACAGTGAGTATAACAGGCATGCTTTGCTGCATATGCAGACAGATTTTACTCTTGTGGGTTTAGTAACACTTTAAAGTGGAGTTCCAGCCTGTAAAAAGAAAAAAACATTTAAAGTCAGCAGCTACAAATACTGTACTCACTTGTCCAGGGATCCTGCAATGTCGGCACCCTAAACCGATCCATCCAACAGCTTCGTGTGGAGGTGCCGGCACTGCAAGTAAGGCAAACTGGCAATGAAGCCTTCAGGCTTCACAGCCAGTTTCCTATTGCACATGCGTGAGTCGCACTGCGCTTTCTGAATGGTCCCGCCTTCTTCTGGGACACACACAGGTCCCAGAAGGCAGCGGGGGGAGGAGGTGGGGCCGGACATGATGTAGATCACCATGCTGTGATCTTATGTAACCAGGTGTAGCGCTAAAAAATGAGAAAGAAAATATTGCTTTACCACATAAAATAGCAAAATAAATTGTGAAAGGTAGTGTTTTGTATATTTTGTGAACATTCATACATATAGAACACTTATATTATAAAGCCCTAGAGTCACCAAAAGTGATGACAGGATGTAATAATGGCAATAAAGTCCAAAACTGAATATGCAGGTACGATGGACATGAATGTTGCAATGGTGATAAATTCCAAAACATATACTCGTGAAAGATTTCTGAATGTAATCCAACATGTGCTGACAGACACTTGTGCGAAACCACCACCCGGGATGACTGGAGGCTTACCAGAAAGTCGGGACCCTCCTAGCATACGCTATATGGGTCAAACAGGCATGGATTGCTCACTGGCAATGAAGGTGGGGAACCAAGGGCTGGTGAATGGTGAAGTTGTAACGTTGCTATCCCAAAGAGGTCTTCTTCATATGGAAGCTCGGACACCAACGGACATTACCCACATGTTAAGAAGAAGGGGCTCATAGCGTAATTCCGTAAACCATAAAAAAAATTTTATTAAAAGGAAAAACACTTACATTTCAGAATAAAAAGCGCTTGCAAGTAAAAATGGCGGCAGTGGAGTCCCCCCAATGCGTTTCGTCATACAAGACTTCGTCTGGGGTACTTGCCCACTGCAGCCAGACTCCTTTATATAGGGACAAGGACCCCTCTGATGAGAATCCAGCTCCCAGGCTTGTTTGCATTGCACTTCTGGGGTCATCCAAAATGGCGGACCCGAGTGGCTTCCAAGCCTCTCTTTCATGTAATTCAATTCCCATAGGTCTAATGGTGTCATGTGTTTCAAGAGGAGATGTGATGCCGAGTCCCGGCGTCCAGAACCTCCCACTTTCACTTGTTACCACCCCTTATGACCTCTTAGTGGGTGTATGGAGGGGGAGGCCGTGACTCTGCGTCACTACATCAATGACATCCCCCCTAATGTATATTACGATAAAGCTCGCGCATGCGCGCAGCGTAATCCAGCGCGGTGACATCATTCATGAGTGTGTGAGGGGCGAGGCCGCGACTGTGCGTCTCAACATCAGTGATATCCCCCATGGTATGATAGAGACCGCGCTCGCGCATGCGCGCGGCGTAGTCTAGCGCAGTGACGTCATCAAAATATGACGCATGTGTACATCCCCACCAGTCTCCATTCGATCACAACAGGAAGTGACCTGCAGAGAGGGGAGATGGGCCGGAAATGATGTTTTTTTGTGCTGTGATCTTACCAGGAAGTGGGAGCGGGTACCTGTCAAAACCAGGTACCCGCTCCCCCCCAAAACAGGCAGTGAAGAGGCGAACTAGCAGAGCTTCACCTTTTAGGTGGAGCTCCGCTTTAAAGTGGTTCTAAAGGTTTAAAGTAAAACTTCAGTCAAAACTTTTTTTTTTTTTTTCGCCATCTGTGTCCCATTGCAGAGATTTCCTTTCACATCCTGTCCCATAGCCAAACAGAAAGTGAGAGGAAATCCCTGCAAATTAAGGGAATTCCTTGGGGACCCCCAGGTCACCAGAACTAATGTCCCCATTGGAGGATTTATTGCAGCAGTTGTATGCTCTGTCTCTTCTGCAGTGTAATACACCTACCTGCCTGCTTGTAGTCTTCTTTAGAATGTACACTGAGCTGTCCATACACTTTACATTCCATGTGCCTGGAAAACTGTGCATGCGCAGGAGTGAGGTCCTCCTGGAAGAAGATGTCAGCGAGGGACCTCACACCATTAAAAGAGGTAAGGACTTTAGTTCCACTTTAAATTAAATTTTCTATATTGCAGCTCACCTGGTGATTCGGACAGTAAGGCCTCTATGGAGCGGGGGATGTCCACAGACATGTGTCCGCTGACACTCGCCGTCATCTGATCCGATCCTGTCTGCTATTAACAGATGGATGGGGATCTGTTCCCCATCCTTCTGGTGAATCAGATCGGATGACAGGCTGTCTGTTTCCATCCGGCCACCAATATAGGCTGTGGGTCTCTGGGCCTACCCTGAAGTCTAGGCATTGTTTCGTCCTCCCCTGCATAGGTGTGTGCACAGGGTGTGATAAGTACGCTTAGGGACACCATAATCACCTTGCGCAGTGTAAATTCCCCCTGCTGCCTGACCCCCCCCCCCCCCCGTATCGATTACTCACTGTGTTCATTCATAGTTTGTGAATGAACAGGAAGCCGCTCAGCACAGAACACTTCCCATTCATTCACTGTCTAGTGCAGCTGAGGCTGCAGAGAAAGAGACTGGAGGATCTCTGTCCTCAGTCCCTTTCTCTGTCTCAAACGTGAGACATCAAGTGTCTTTTTATACCCCTGATATTTTACCGAAGACCCCAATGGGGCTCCTAAAAAAAAAAACGTCAAAAAAAATATTATTGAAAAAAAAAACGTAAAAAAATAATAATTATAAAATAATAAAAAAGTACTGACACCATCCACTGCCCTACTGACACCATCCACTGCCCTACTGACACCATCCACTGCCCTACTGACACCATCCACTGCCCTACTGACACCATCCACTGCTCTACTGACAACGTCCACTACTCTACTAATTGACACCATCCACTGTCCTACTGACACCACTGACACCAACTTCTGCTCTACTGACCTACCCAATACATTTTAGAATGTTTACATTTATTTATAAAAGTGTGTGTGTGTGTGCCTGTATGTAGGTATGTATGTGTGTGTATATATATATATATATATATATATATATATATATATATATAATGTGTGTGTGTAGCAGGGGCCGCACTGTCACCTGCGGCCTTGTCAAGCTGGCCGCTGCCGGATTGAACACTGACACAGGCAGAGAGGGAGAGTGAGCAGCCTGTCAGGCCCTGCAGGGGATTTCTCCCCCTCCCTCCCCTCTTCCTTGAGTGACGAGCGGCGCTCGTTCACAGGCATCCACGCGCTCTGTGTCCCTATTGGCAGGGAGGAAGTGCCAATCAAGAAGCAGCAGAGGACCATGTGACATGAAGTCCCATCACAAAATAGCCCCATTGATTTCTTCAGGGGTGGAACTACAAAACCCATCCTGGTCTGCAAGAAGGGTGCTAGCTAAAGACTCCATCTTGTGGGTCTGAGAGAGATCACCGCGAGGCAGAGAAAGGGACGGATTTGTCAAGAGAGACTACAGGCACCTGCTGAAGGACCACCCAGGGACGGTTTCAGAGACGGTAGAAGTTTTTTTTTTTAAATCAGAAAGGTTTTTATTTTGCATAAAGAACAAAATTACATAGCATACAGGTTAGAATACTGAGTGTATATACATCCTGGAGTTTTAACACATCACTTTATGGATACAGTTATCAGCATTTCAAGGTTACCAGAAGGAAGCTCTATTTGCATTCTATCAGAGGTAAAAACTAGTATACTGTTATCTTTTAACAATAAAACCAGCTTGTAATATGACTCGTAAAGAGTATGTATCTAGATGTGGTATAATATAACCAGATTCCAACTGTGATAGTATTACCGTTATACAATAAGAACTCCAATAATCTACAATAACCTTAAGCTATAAAAAAGGGAGAACATAGTCCCGCCATAGACCGCCTATGATAAGGCTCAAGCTGCCTCAGATGCCCAAGGACAGAGAAACAAAAGAAGCTTTGACCTTAGTGTACGAGTGCAGGACCCGATTGACAAGGTACTGCTGAGAAACCTGGGTGTTTCTGGAAAGCACATGTTGGCTGACCTCTGGAAGTCGCAGCCCTATGTCATTTGCAAGCAGCTGCCAGGAACCCCAGTATATCAAATCCGGCCAGAGGGAAGCACAGGCCCGCTGAAGACTTGGCATCACAATCATCTGTTGCCTCTGTCAGAAGCAGTTCGTGCGCCACCACAGCCGGATTCACAGTCCATACCCACGGCCACTCAGAGATCCCGGCCAGTGACTAGATCTCAGTCTGTGTCCCTTGCTGAGGAAGATGAAAACAGCGAGGATGAAGAGATGGGACTAGATTGGCTTTGGCCATCTCAAATGCCAAGGCCTGCCACCCCCCTTCTTCTCCTGCCACGGTGATTGCCAACAGGATTCTCAGACTAGAGGCTCCTGAGTTTGTACCTTAAAGCCCACCTTTTGAAGAGTTGGAAGACCCTCAAGTTTCCCTGCTGACAGCAGACCCCGAAGACTTTAAATTCTTCATTGTGGAGGAAGCTGAAGCTGATATGCAGGAAGAAGAAGAGACCAGCGTGCCTGTAAGCCCAGAGCCTAAAGAACAGCGAGAGCAAAGGGTTATTCACCCGCCCAAAAGACTAACATATGACACTTTGGGTGAAAGCTCTCAGGAGGTCGTTCTTGCTGCAAAAAGGACTCTTAAAGCACCTGATCCTTCCACCGCAGATTTGGTGGTAGACAATCCCAACTCACCCCCTGGCACATCTAGCTGGGCCATTCCAGTTAAGGTGGTCTGTAGGCGGGACAACATCCCCTCCTATGCTATTTGGTGGGAGGTTCATCTGCCAGGGTTTTATGCCAATGTACAGTGCCTTGCAAAAGTATTCACCCCCTTGGCTTTTTACCTATTTTGTTACATTACAGACTTTAGTTCAATTTTTTTTAATCTGAATTATATGTGATGGATCAGAACACAATAGTCTAAGTTGGTGAAGTAAAATTAGAAAAATATATACATAAAACTATTTTTCAGAAATAAAAAACTGATAATTGGCATGTGTGTATGTATTCATCGCCTTTGTTATGAAGCCCATAAAACCAATTACCTTCAGAAGTCACATAATTAGCCTTTACAATCTCGTTAATGTCTAAATTGCTGGCAACAAAAGTTAGTACACCCCTAATTGAAAATGTCCAAATTGGGCCCAAAGTGTCAATATTTTGCGCCTCTCCACCTTCCATATGAGGATGCCCCACAGATGCCCAATAGGGTTTAGGTCTGGAGACATGCTTTGCCAGTCCATCACCTTTACCCTCAGCTTCTTTATCAAGGCAGTGGTCGCCTTGTAGGTGTGTTTGGGGTCGTTATCATGTTGGAATACTGCCTTGCGGCCCAGTCTCTGAAGGGAGGGGATCATGCTTTGCTTCAGTATGTCACAGTACATGGTGGCATTCATGGTTCCTTCAATGAACTGTAGCTCCCCAGTGCCAGCAGCACTCATGCAGCCCCAGACCATGACACTCCCACCACCATGCTTGACTGTAGGCAAGACACACTTGTCTTTGTACTCCTTACCTGTTACCTGGTTGCCGCCACACACGCTTGCAACCATTTGAACCAATTAAGTTCATCTTGGTCTCATCAGACCACAGGACATGGTTCCAGTAATCCATGTCCTTAGTCTGCTTGTCTTCAGCAAACTGTTTGCGGGCTTTCTTGTGCATCATCTTTAGAAGAGCCTTCTTTCTGGGACCACAGTCATGCAGAACCGATTTGATGCAGTGTGCGGTGTATGGTCTGAGCACTGACAGGCTGACCCCTTCAACCTCTGCAGCAATGCTGGCAGCACTCATACGTCTATTTCCCAAAGACAACCTCTGGATATGACGCTGAGCATGTGCACTCAACATCTTTGGTCGACCATGGCGAGGCCTGTTCTGAGTGAAACCACTGTATAGTCTTGGCCACCATGCTGCAGCTCAGTTTCAGGGTCTTGACAATCTTCTTATAGCCTAGGCCATCTTTATGTAGAGCAATAATTCTTTTTTTCAGATCCTCAGAGAGTTCTTTGCCATGAGGTGCTATGTTGAATTTCCAGTGACCAGTATGAGAGAGTGAGAGCGATAACACCAAATTTAACACACCTGCTCCCCATTCACACCAGAGACCTTGTAAAACTAACGAGTCACATGATACCAGGGCGGGAAAATGGCTAATTGGGCCCAATTTGGACGCTTTCACTTAGGGGTGTACTCACTTTTGTTGCCAGCAGTTTAGACATTAATGGCTGTGTGTTGAATTATTTTGAGGAGACAGCAAATTTACACTGTTATACAAGCTGTACACTCACTACTTTACATTGTAGCAAAGTGTCATTTCTTCAGTGTTGTCACATGAAAAGATATAATAAAATATTTACAAAAAAGTGAGGGGTGTACATTACTACAACATACAAGGATATACAATGTAATATTGACATAAAAGCTCACACACACAGGTTGGACTTGATGGACTTGTGTCTTTTTTTCAACCTCACCTACTATGTAACACTGGTCTACAAGTAGAAAGCCTCAGAAATTAAAGTAGCTAAATTTTACCAGAATTGCGCCACTAATAAAGGAAAATTAAGTCCTGAGTATTAATTGGCTCCAGTTTCCAAGATACAGCTTCAGGTCAAAATTGCATCAAAATAATTCAAAATTATGGGGGGGGGGGGGGGGGGGGTGCGATTATGCTCCATAACTTTTCTGCAAAATGTGATATAGCAATGAGAACGGTGCCACACCAGTCATTATAAATTTATCGATACCAACACCATAACTTTAAATTCATTTATTGTTTTTTCATGTAACATTTTTATGTCGCAATCCTGTTAAAAACTGCTTATCGCTGCCATTACTAGTAAAAAAATAAAGAAAGAAATACAAAGTCCCTAAATCTATCCAATAGTTTGTAAACGCTATAACTTTTGTGCAAACCAATCAATATACGCTTATTGGGATTTTTTTATCAAAAATATGTAGCAGAATAGATATTGGCCTAAATTGATGAAGAAATTAGATTTTTTTTTTTTTTAAATATTGGATGTGTTTTATAGCAGAAAGTAAAAAATATTGTTTTTTTTTTCAAAATTGTTGGTCTTTTTTTGTTTATAGCGCAAAAAATAAAAACCGCAGAGGTGATCAAATACCACCAAATGAAAGCTCTATTTGTGGGAAAAAAAGGACATACATTTTTTTGGGTACAGTGTTGCATGACCGCGCAATTGTTAGTTAAAGTATTGCAAAAATGGCCTGGTCAGGAAAGGAGTAAAACCTTCCAGAGCTGAAGTGGTTAGCCAATGACGCAGATAAGTTGCACATGTAATGCAACAATGAGGAGCCCAACTCTTGTCCTGATCCCATATTTTGCATCCAAAATATAGGTGGTATGACTTTTTTACCACTGCCGTCATACTACACTTTTGAGATGCAAATATAACCTTGCCCCAAATGTAGCAGAATTTATCTGCGTTGTTTACACAGTTTTGATGCATCTTGGCTTCTGAGGGAAAATATCACGCAACTGTTCCTTGGAAATGTTAGGCAATGACACTTTCACAAGTCACCAGATGTTACCAGATATAGATCTGACCAAGATAAATGTACCTTGCAATAAAAGAAAAATAAATTACAGTTAGGTAATACTTTAGTCTCAAACTGAAGATAAATTTATACACTTCCATGTGGTACTATTTTCATTGTTCTACAGTACTTTGTTGAGAAGTTATAAGGTATTATGATCATCAGACCTTCCCTCCCTTGTAGGCATATATACTCTCCTGTGTATAAATCTTTATTATGAAATATCTTAAAAACTTTAGCCAACCAGCACCTTTATCACTTGTTTTCTAATTAATCTAAACCAGTGGTTCTCAACTCCTGTCCTCAGGACCCACTAACAGGCCAGATTTTAAGTATTACCTTTTAGAGATGCAGACTAGAATACTGCAGTCACTGAGCAGCAGATGATATCACCTGTGATGTATTTCAGTTATTTTGCAAACCTGGCCTGTTAGTGGGTCCTGAGGACAGGAGTTGAGAACCACTGATCTAATCAAACTATGCAAGAATTAGCGCATTTTATCTCGGAGGTCAATAATTTTTCACAATTTGTAGACCAGTGTAATCAGCCAATCACAAGGCAGCAACTCAATGCATTTAGGAATCTAGACATGGTGAAGACAACTTGCTGAAGTTCAAACCAAGCATCAGAATGAGGAAGAAAATGGATTTAAGTGACTTTGATTGTGTGAACGTGGCATGGTTGTTGGTGCCAGATGAGCTTGTCTGAGTATTTTAAAAACTGCTGATCTACTGGGATTTTCACGCACAACCATCTCTAGGATTTATAGAGAATGATCTGAAAAAGAGAAAATATCCAGTGAGCTGCAGTTTTGTGGACAGGCTCACCAAAATTGGACAATAGAAGATTGGAAAAACATTGCCTGATCTGATGAGTCTCAATTTCAGCTGCAACATTCAGATGGTAGGGTCAGAATTTGGGGTAAACAACATGAAAAATTGGATCCATCCTGCCTTATATCAACAATTCAGGCTAGTTATGGTGGTGTAATGGTGTGGGCGATATTTTCTTGGCACACTTTGGGCCCCTTAGTAACAACTGAGCATTGTTTAAATGCCACAGCCTACCTGAGTATTGTTGCTAACCATGTCCATCCCTTTAGGAGTACAATGTACCCATCTTCTGATGGCTACTTCCAGCAGCATGATGCACCATGTCATAAAGCTCAAATCATCTCACCACTGGTTTCTTGAACATGGCAATGAGTTCCCTTTACTAAAATGGCCTCCACAGTCACCAAATCTCTATCCAATAGAGCACCTTTGGGATGTGGTGGAATGGGAGATTAGCATCATTGATGTGCAGCCAACAAATCTGCAGCAACTGATGCTATCATGTCAAAATGGACCAACATTTCTGGGGAATGTTTCCAACACATTGTTGAATCTATGCCACAAAAAATTAGGGCAGTTCTGAAGGTAAAGGGGGTCCAACCCAGTACTAGCAAGGTATACCTAATAAAGTAGCCAGTGAGTGTGCGTGTGTGTGTGTGTGTATATATATATATATATATATATATATATATATATATATATATATATTATTATACAGGATTTATATAGCACCGACAGTTTACGCAGCACTTTACAACATGAGGGCAGACAGTACAATTAAAATACAATTTAATACAGGAGGAATCAGAGGGCCCTGCTTGCTAGAGCTTACAATCTAGGAGGGAGGGTCAAGTTATACAAAAGGGTAACAGCTGTGGGGGATGAGCGAATGGAGAAAACAGTGCAGTTGTTAGATGGAGGCAGGATAGGCTTCTCTGAAGAGCAAAGTTTTCAGGGATCGCCTAAAGGTGGATACATTTGGAGACAGCTTGGGGTAGGGAATTCCAGAGGATGGGCGAGGCTCAGGAGAAGTCCTGGAGGCAGATATGGGAGGAGGTGATAAGGGAGCTAGAGAGCAGGAGGTCTTGGGAGGAACGGAGATGGCGATTAGGTTGGTATTTTGAGACTAGGCTAGTGATGTAACTGGGCGCATAGTTGTGGATGGCTTTGTAACTTATTGTTAGTATTTTGAATTTAATTTGTTGGGCGAGTGGCAGCCAATGGAGGGATTGGCAGAGAGGGGTAGCAGACACTGAGCGGTTTGTAAGGTGGATGAGTCTGGCAGCAGCATTCATGATGGACTGAAGGGGGGATAGTCTATTTAAAGGTAAGCCAATGAGAAGGGAGTTGTAGTAGTCGAGGCGAGAGATAACCAGGGAGTGAATCAGGAGCTTTGTGGTTTCATTGGTTAGAAAGGGACGTAGTTTAGAGATGTTGCGGAGGTTGAGGCGGCAAGCTTTGGAAAGTGATTGGATGTGGGGCCGGAAGGAGAGTTCAGAGTCCAGGATAACACCTATCACCCTGACATGTGGGGACGGGTGGATGGTTGTGCCATTGCTCTTGACAGAGAAGTCAGGGGAAGAGGAACGTGGGGGAGGAAATATTATAAGCTCGGTTTTGGACAAGTTGAGTTTGAGGAAGTGGTGTGACATCCATACAGATATGTCTGTTAGTAAGTTAGTGATGCATGAGGAGACTGATGGAGTGAGTTGAGGGGTGGAGAGATAGATTGGTGTGTCGTCAGCGTAGAAATGATATTGAAAGCCATGAGATGTATATGTAGCGGTACCCCCATAGGGGCTGCTAATAATGTGGCCCACCTGTCACCCTGCCCAGCCCGGCATTCACTTCCAGAAACTCCAAGACAATGAACAGTCTTTCGGCTTTGTTTTTGTATTTTATTGAGGGAATTGAACTTGGATGGGTATGGGAAATATGGGATGCCCAGTGGAAATAATAGCAATTTGCTTGGGACAACGATGTACAGTCCAGTAGGTTCACTCCATTTCTCCTCCTTCACATCGCTCCCTCTCTAAGGTTCGCTCCATTCTCCTCCTGCACATCGCTTCCTCTAATGATCCAGGCACAGATAGCACAATGGGGTTAGGCCTGACTCTGACTCAGCCAGGCCCTTAGCAACAGCCTTTTACAGGCAGGGACCGCGGGCCCCTATAGTGTAGCAGATAGAAAGCTTGTGGTGCTAGCTCTCCTATCTCTGGTTACTAAGCACAGTAACCCATCTTCAAGCCCTGCCAGGCCTCCTGGCTGCAGCTTCCCTTCTCCACTGCCCTTGACAACACAGTCCACTCCAGTGGCTCTGCACCCATCCCAGACTGCATGCTCCCAGTCATCTCAGGCGTGCCTCCCCAGTCCTCCTGACTGTGCTGGTCACTTACCAGCCCTCCTGGCTGCAACCAGTTGTTCCTCTCCTTAAAGACTTACCCGGCAATGCTCTGTCCTGCTGTCCTCTTTGCTTCTCCTGTGCCTCCTGTCCAAGACGTCTTTGTGGTTTCTTGAAGGGCCTTGTCCGCACCAGAGCCCCGGGCCCAAGGTCACCCCCCCTCCAGACTGGGGAGCTCCCTCAAAGGCCCGACAGCCTAGCATTCCATCTTCAGGCTCTGAACAACTCCAACTCCTCCCCAGCTGGGCTGACCCTGGGTACTTAAGGAGGCCTGCCCCATGTCAATCCAAGTTGGGGATTGGTCAGGGCTCCTTAGAACACCCCAGGCAGATCCACCTCTCCTATCCTCCTCTCTTTCCAGTACCTTCCAGAAAGCTCTAGAAAGAAGAGTGATGCTGCCTGTGAGTCACCAGCTGCTATCCTGAGCCACTTCCAGCCCAAATCAAAACAAACAGGCCTGGCTGCCAGCCAGGCCTGCCTAAATTTGCCTACCCTAAGACAAAAAAAAATCCTACCTAGAGGGTGCTACATATATATATATATATATATATATATATATATATATATATATATATATATATATATATATATATATATACACACACAGTATATCACAAAAGTGAGTACACCCCTCACATTTTTGTAAATATTTTATTATATCTTTTCATGTGACAACACTGAAGAAATTACACTTTGCCACAATGTAAAGTAGTGAGTGCACAGCTTGTGTAACAGTGTAAATTTGCTGTTCCTTAAAAATAACTCAACACACAACCATTAATGTCTAAACCGCCGGCAACAAAAGTGAGTACACCCCTAATTGAAAATGTCCAAATTGGGCCTGAAAGTGCCAATATTTTGTGCAGCCATCATTATTTTCCAGCACTGTCTTAACCCTCTTTGCATGGAGTTCACCAGAGCTTCACAGGTTGCCACCGGAGTCCCCTTCCACTCCTCCATGATGACATCACGGAGCTGGTGGATGTTAGAGACCTTGCGCTCCTCCACCTTCTCCACCTATTGAGGATGCCCCACAGATGCTTAATAGGGTTTAGGTCTGGAGACATGCTTGGCCAGTCCATCACCTTTACCCTCAGCTTCTTTAGCAAGGCAGTAGTCATTTTGGAGGTGTGTTTGAGGTTGTTATGTTGAAATACTGAAGGGAAGGAATCATGCTCTGCTTCAGTATGTCACAGTACATGTTGGGATTCATGGTTCCCTCAATGAACTGTAGTTACTTTACAAACCTCAGAGAAAACTGACACAGTTTCCTCCAAAACTATATAATCGTCCTGAATCCCCTCAACCTGCCTGGTTGACAATCCTGGGCAACATATATGTAACTGAATGCAGAGACCAGCTGCCAGAATTCAGCGTGATGTCGGGGGTAGGCGGGACCCGGGGTGGGCGGGACCCGGGACCCTGCAGCTATCAAACACCAGCCAATGATTGGGCTGCTTAAGAAAATGGGCAGGGCCACATACACATAGCCGCAGGTCCCATCCCATTGGCTGGTGTTTGATATCTGGGTCCCGCCCACCCTGGACATCACGCTGAATTCTGACAGCTCCTCTTTCTGCATTCAGTTGAAAATCCGTTTCAAACACTGAGCACAGAGCCGCTCAGTGTGTGAAACTGTCAGTGGAGTGTGGGGAAGGGAGGTAATTGGCCGATTTTTGCACAAAAATCGGGCGATGCGATTTCTTAAAAAAGGCCAAATATCCGCCAATATATGGGCCGGCCAATATATGACCTCTAATATATATATATATATATATATATATATATATATATATATATATATATACAGGGCTTTTTTTCAGCTGGAACTTGGTGGAACTCAGTTCCACCACCTCTGGCTCAGGCCTTCTGCTCCCTGCTCACCACTATCACCTGTAACACACAGAAATCCAGCTTCTGTGTTTACAAGTGTAAGCTTGGCTCCCACTGAGTGCAGAATGGGGACACGGGAGATGCAGGTGCTGGGGTGCAGTGCAGATCCTGAAACCCCCACTGGATGATCTCCATGCAAGTAAGAGAGCTCATGCACATTTCTTTTTCGATTATATTTCCTGCATGATTCTCCCATCATTGATAAGAAATTTGTTCATTTTTTGAAAAAATTTCCAACATGCCCGATCACTCAGATTCGATGGCCGCACAAAATCCGAAAGAAAATTCTTATTTATGATTTTTGTAAGAAAATTCTTTCAGAATGCAACCCATGTATGGCCTCCTTAAGACCCTTCCTTTGATGCGCTTTGGAGGGTGTGTGTGTAGGTGGGAGGGGAATTTTGGGGGGGGGGTCGTGGTTGAGTTCCTGCACCTATTTTCTGAGAAAAATATATATATATATACACATACATACATACATACATACTGGAGTGCCCCCACTCATGAGGGCTGTCAGCAGGGCTGGCCCAAGACATTGTGCTGCCTGGGCCCAAGAATGAAATGCTGCCCCCCCCCCCAAAAAAAAAAATCCTAAATCCTACGCCCATTCAGCAAAGAGACATTTCCATAAAGCAAAGAGACAGCCCCATATATTCAGCAAGAGACATTTCCATAAAGCAAAGAGACATGCCCCCTCCTGCAAAGAGACATGCCCCCTCCTGCAAAGAGACATGCCCCCTCCTTTTTTTTTAATCAACAAAAAGGTTTTTATTTGATGAGAACACAAGGCACTACAAGGTATCATTGCATAGGTATACAATCAATGCACAACAGTATTTTGTATATACTAATCAATCTATAGATTTGAATATGTATACCCATCTTGTCATTACCATAGCATAGAGATTATTGTGCATTCGGCACCCGCAACCAAGGGGGGTGCAACAAACAAAGAAAATGGTAAAAAGAAAAAATACATAGAAAAAAGAAAGCCAAAAATAAAAAATCTTAAAATAAGATAAAATAATTCTATTCTGTCTCACTGGCAATGTGTGTAATGGTAATAATAACATTAGGTTACTGGAGTGCCTCCTCTGATAGGCCACCCGTTTTGTCATATGTGTCCCAGGAGCTCCTGTGCCAAAGCTACTATCCCAGTAGCAGTCTATCTAATGCCAGTTGTGAAGGTGCCACATCAGGCGAGTTCAGCCAACTCTGCCATATACCATAACATTTTTTGGGTGATTTCCTGTGATGATACGTATTTTTTTCCCGAATAAGGGTGGTATTAACCTGTTGGATCCATTGTGTTATTGTGGGTGCATTTGCTGAGAGCCAAAGATGGGCAATCCGTTTTCTGGCTATATATAGGAGCCTCATGAGGGCAATGCACACCAAAGGGGAGTATAGTTCCTCATTAAGGCTCCCCAGTAGGCATGTTAGCGGGTCTACTTCCAACTGCACCTGGAAAATGTTATTGATTTTGGCCACAATGGAGCTCCAATACCCCACCAATTTAGGACATCTCCAGAGCATATGGATAGGATCTCCTGATTGGGCTTGACACTTCGGACAAATAGGGGTGTCCCTCCTGCCCCATTTGTGCAATTGCTCCGGCGTACAATACACACGATGCAATATGAACAGATGGGATAGTCTTTGTGCTGCAGATACTGACACCAGTGGTCCCACCTCCAAAATCTGTTCCCATTTTTCCCCATCAATAGGGCCAACAACTCTCTCCCACTTCTCCCTACATGGTAAAAGGTCAGGAGCTTGTATATGTGATAAAAGATGAGTATAGATTCTAGAGATAATCCCTTTCTTTTCAGGTTCAGTGAATATAGATTCCAGGAATGCTGAGTCATCTAGTTTCATATTAGAATGTTTACCTTGGCATCTCAGAGCATAATGTAATTGAACGTATTGATAGTGGTGACCTCTGAGTACGAGTAATTCTCTTAGTAATTGAGAGTATGGTTTCAGTGTGGAGCCATCCAGAACTTGATATAGGAATTTAATCCCTGCTCTCTCCCAGATTGGGTGTTTTGGAACCTTAGCAAGATCCGCGTAGAGGCGATTATGCCAGATGGGGGTTTGGCGCATATAGCCCATCACTCCAAATGTACTTTTGATCCCCTTCCATATTTTCATTAGTAACTGAGTTGTGGAACAATTAAAGGGGGTATTAGGGATCCCATTCCCATTTGAGATAGGGCGGTGTAAGCTACATCCAGGCCAACTAGAAGACTCCTGGAGGGGTCCCACCCCGTAAAGTGTTGTAGCTGGGTAACAAAGTAATACATTTGTGGGTGCGGGGCAGCCATTCCACCTTGATCTTTTGGGAGCTGTAAAGTGGCAAGCTTAATACATGCAACTCCACCTCTCCAAATAAGGGCCCTATAATGTGAGGCAATCCGAACCAATATTGTGGTATCCAGATTGGTGCGTTATGTAAAATGTATAATAGTTGCAGGTCTATTATCTGGGTTGTCAACCGGGATCTGAGTGTTAAGGAATAGTCTACGGATATTCAGTGCCATAGAGCGGTAGGGGATGAAGCCGGATTGGTCAGCATGGACCAAATCCGCAACAACTCCTGAGAGTCTAGTGGCTAGCACCCGAGCTAGTAACTTCACATCTGTATTAAGAAGCGAAATAGGTCTGTAGGAATCAGGCTGTAACGGGTCTTTACTAGGCTTTGGGTTGACCACTATGATAGCCTCATTCATAGAGGCGGGCAAACTGCCCTGTCGGAGGGAGTCATTCAGGGTTTTTAATAGGGTGTCAAAATGTGTGTATACTTTGCGCTAACCGAAAATGTACATAGTGGTGCAGCTGCTTGTGCAAGCCCCAAATACTAAAAGACCCAAAACACTTTCAAAAATATTACAAGCGCGCATCCACATGAGATGTTACAATAAACCTTAGTAATAAGTGTTCACTGCATGTGATATTGCAATAGAAACCTCAGCGGTAGGTCCTAATTGCATGTGCGACCAATTGGCTGATGGTGCAAAGAAAATCTAACTAAAGATACTATTTGCCACAATCTATGCTTAATTCTATTGTGAAACAAAAAAAATATTTATATTACAAACTCTGTTGAAATGTGATAAGTGTTCACTGCATGTGATATTTCAATAGAAACTTCAGCGGTAGGTCCTAATTGCATGTGCAATCAATAGGCTGATGGTGCAAAGAAAGTCTATCTTTCTATTGCAATGTCACATGCAGTGAACACTTTTCACATTTCAACAGAGTTTGTAATATATATTTTTTTTGTTGCAGCAGGATGTCTGGATCAGGAAAACTATGCGATAACAGCCGCAAGCCACACCCCCGACATGCCCCCTCCTACAAAGACACATGCCCCCTCCTGCAAAGAGACATGCCCATCCTGCAAAGAGACATGCCCATCTTGCAAAGAGACATGCCCCCTCCTGCAAGGAAACATGCCCCCTCCCACAAGGAGACATTCCCCCTCCTGCCAAGAGACATGCCCATCCTGCAAACAGACATGCCCCCTCCTGCAATGAAACATGCCCCCTCCTGCAAAGAGACATTCCCTGTCCTGCAAAGAGACATTCCCCCTCCTGCAAAGAGACATGCCCATCCTGCAAAGAGACATGCCCCCTCCTGCAAAGAGACATGCCCTCTTTTACAAAGAGACATGCCCATCCTGTAAGAAGACATGCCTCCTCCTACAAAGAGACATGCCCCCTCCTGCAAAGAGACATGCCCCCTCCTACAAAGAAACATGCCCATCCTACAAAGAGACATGCCCCCTCCTGCAAAGAGACATGCCCCTTCCTGCAAGTAAACATACCCCCTCCTGCAAAGAGACATGCCCCCTCCTACAAAGAGACATGCCCATCCTGCAAAGAAACATGCCCCCTCCTGCATAGCCTGCCACAAGATGCAGCATGTCACTTGTCACCATTGCCTGTCACCAGATGCAGCCTGTCACTTGTCACCAATGCCTGTCACCAGATACAGCCTGTCACTTGTCACCAATGCCTGTCACCAGATGCAGTGTGTCACTTGTCACCAATGCCTGTCACCAGATACATCCTGTCACTTGTCACCAATGCCTGTCACCAGATGCAGTGTGTCACTTGTCACCAATGCCTGTCACCAGATGCGGTGTGTCACTTGTCACCATTGCCTGTCACTAGATGCAGCTTGTCACCATTGCCTGTCACCAGATACAGCTGTCACTTGTAACCAATGCCTGTCACAAGATGCAGCGTGACACTTGTCAGCAATGCCTGTCACAGGATGCAGCGTGACACTTCTCACCATTGCCTGTCACAAGATGCAGCCTGTCACTTGTCACCAATGCCTGTCACCAGATGCAGCCTGTCACTTATCACCATTTCCTGTCACCAGATACAGCCTGTTACTTGTCATCAATGCTTGTCATCAGATGCAGCATGACACTTGTCACCATTGCCTGTTACCAGATGCAGCATGACACTTGTCACCAATGCCTGTTGTCAGATGCAGCATGTCACTTGTCACCAATGCCTGTCACAAGATGTAGCCTGTCACTTGTCACCAATGCCTGTCACCAGATCCAGCCTGTCACTTGTCACCATTGCCTGTCACCAGATACAGCCTGGTACTTGTCATCAATGCCTGTCATCAGATGCAGTGTGACACTTGTCACCAATGCCTGTCACCAGATGCAGCGTGACACTTGTTACCATTGCCTGTCACCAGATGCAGCCTGTCATTTGTCACCATTGCCTGTCACCAGATGCAGCCTGTCACTTGTCACTAATGCCTGTCACCAGATGCAGCATGTCACTTGTCACCAATGCCTGTCACAAGATACAGCCTGTCACTTGTCACCAATGCCTGTCACCAGATGCAGCGTGTCACTTGTCACCAATGCCTGTCACCAGATGCAGCGTGTCACTTGTCACCAATGCCAGCCACCAGATGCAGCGTGTCACTTGTCACCAATGCCTATCACCAGATGCAGCGTGTCACTTGTCACCAATGCCTGTCACCAGATGCAGCGTGTCACTTGTCACCAATGCCTGTCACCAGATGCAGCGTGTCACTTGTCACCAATGCCTGTCACCAGATGCAGCGTGTCACTTGTTACCAATGCCTGTCACCAGATGCAGCGTGTCACTTGTCACCAATGCCTGTCACCAGATGCAGCGTGTCACTTGTCACCAATGCTAGCCACCAGATGCAGCGTGTCACTTGTCACCAATGCCTGTCACCAGATGCAGCGTGTCACTTGTCACCAATGCCTGTCACCAGATGCAGCATGTCACTTGTCACCAATGCCTGTCACCATATGCAGCGTGTCACTTGTCACCAATGCCTGTCACCAGATGCAGCGTGTCACTTGTCACCAATGCCTGTCACCAGATGCAGCGTGTCACTTGTCACCAATGCCTGTCACCAGATGCAGCGTGTCACTTGTTACCAATGCCTGTCACAAGATGTAGCCTGTCACTTGTCACCATTGCCTGTCACCAGATACAGCCTGTCACTTGTCACCATTGCCTGTCACCAGATGCAGCCTGTCCAGGGACGGACTTATCATTGGGCTTGACTGGGCTCAAGCCCATGGGCCCCGCCCAATAGGGGGCCCCGCGGGCCCCAGCCGAGTGCACTCGGCTATACTCGGCTAGTTCTGCTCTAAGTCACGTCTAGTCCCGCCCTATGATGGACATAACACAGGGACTGGGCGTGACTGTGAGCGGAGCTAGCCGAGTACACTCGGCTATGTATGTCGGCGCTCGGCTCCACTCACAGTCATGCCCAGTCCCACCATTGGACCTGTGTTATGTCCATCATAGGGCGGGACTGCGAGAGGAGCCAAGAAAAGCCGTCAGGAGCCGAGATACACAGGACCGGCTCTGTGTATCTCGGCATATTTAAACTGCAGTGACACTGACAAGTCACTGCAGTTTAACTGCAGCCTGGGCAAGGCTGCAAATGATACAGACAAGGCTGCAGATGGACACTGATAAGGCTGCAGATGGAGGCTGCAAGGCTGCACATGACACTGACATGGCTGCAAGGCTGCAAATGACACTGACAAGGCTGCAAGGCTGCAAATGACACTGACAAGGCTGCAAGGCTGCAAATGACACTGATAAGGCTGCAAGGCTGCAAATGACACTGATAAGGCTGCAAGACTGGAAATGACACTGATAAGGCTGCAAATGACACTGATAAGGCTGCAAGACTGGAAATGACACTGATAAGGCTGCAAATGACACTGACAAGGCTGCAAGGCTGCAAATGACACCGGACAAGCATGCAGATGGACGCTGTCCAAGGCTGCATTGATGAGCATTTAAATGTAAGTTTTTTCCTTAAATAGTTTTTTCCTTAAAATTCCTTAAACTCTTATCTTGAGGTTTGCTGATTGGTTATTGGCAGTTACATAGTGCCTCGTTTACTGCCATTGAGAAAACCTGTCTGCATTATACAGTGATGTAATGGCAGACAAACGGTATCAGAGTGGCGCGCTTAAAAGAAAACTAAAGGTAGGGCCTGAAAGTGACTCAAGCCCAGGGGCCCCCACCACCCTAAGTCCTGCCCTGAGCCTGTCACTTGTCATCAATGCCTGTCACCAGATACAGCCTGTAACTTGTCACCATTGCCTGTCACTAGATGCAGCTTGTCACCATTGCCTGTCACCAGATACAGCCTGTAACTTGTCACCATTGCCTGTCACCAGATGCAGCCTGTCACTTGCCACCAATACCTGTCACCAGATGCAGCCTGTCACTTGTCACCATTGCCTGTCACCAGATACAGCCTGTCACTTGTCACCATTGTCTGTCACCAGATGCAGCCTGTCACTTGTCACCAATGCCTGTCACCAGATCCAGCCTGTCACTTGACACTATTGCCTGTCACCAGATACAGCCTGGTACTTGTCATCAATGCCTGTCATCAGATACAGCGTGACACTTGTCACCAATGCCTGTCACCAGATGCAGCGTGACACTTGGGTCAGCCAGTTATTGGGACTACATGTCCCATAATCCTCTTTTCTTCTTTTTGTTTTTTTCCCTGGCCAATGGGAGGAAAAGGGGGAAGAAACATAGGGAATGGGCAGGAAACAACAGAGTCCTCTTCTGATAGCGGCGCCTCAAGGGGGGAGGAGGCAGGCATCATAGTTTCTGATCCTCAAACTGCTCACCGCTCCTTGCATTTGCTGAGGGGAACATACAGGGAGGAGGTGGGTGGAGCTAGTGGAGGAGAAGGAAGTTAAATCCTCCTCCGCAATGAATGGTCGGCCTCTCTCTCCTTCTCTCCTTATGTCACTGGTTGCTAGACGCAAGGCGGGCCGTGGCTATCAACCAGTGTGGGCAGGGAAGCAGGGGCCGCTGGTGAGACCCTTGAAGTAGCCACTGCGGCCAGTGACAGCGGCAATGCAGTGCAAGGATGACACTGCACGCTAGATGGAGGGAACCTTAGGTCCTCAGGCAGTGTGCCCCTGTTGCCGACCCTCTTAATGTGCCGCCGGCGACCCATGGTCACACCGGGTCCCATGGTAGGGCTGGCCCTGGCTGTCAGGGACTATGAACCAGGCAGAAACAGCAAGTGAAGTTAAAAATCACACCTTTAATGTAATAGTAAAATAATACAAATCAGGAATGTAGTCAAAAACAGAAGCCAGGTTTAGGAAGCCAAAACGGGTAATCAGATGAACCGGAATCAGGGAGCCAGGATTCAGCAAATTCAGAAGCCAAAGATCAGGAACCAGAAGAAACGTCAGCCAGGCAAAGTCAAACATGAACACAGCAGAGAGACACGCTGGATATGTTTACCAAGGCGAAGGCAGCAAGGGAATGAACAAGGTAGGTTAAATAGCAAAAAGGGGCTGGCTGTAAGCTGGACTAATGAGGCAGGTAATGGTAACCAGGTGAGTCATTGTAGAAACAAAGTGTGTCTTGTAATTATCTAACAGGTGAGCAGCCTAAGCACTGAGAAGAGAGCTGCTAAAAGCACTGCCCTGACAATACCCCCTTCTCAATGACCCCTCCCTCACGGAGGGGCACCAGGCTTGAGGGGAGAACGTTTATGGAAAGCAAGGAGGAGGGCAGGAGCATGTACATCTGAGGATGAGACCCAAGAGCATTCCTCAGGATCATAACCTCTCCGATGAACAATGTACTGTATGCGCCCATGAAATTTACGGGAGTCAATGATAGATTGTATCTCATACTCCTCATTTTTGCACACCAAAGGTTCTAATAAAGAAACATGTAATACGTTAGAAATACGCATGGTAGAAGGAAGATCCAATGCGTAGACCACTGGATTGATCCTAAAGAGAATGCGGAAAGGCCCGATATACTGCAGCTCCAGTTATAGTGAGGGAACACGGAGTCGAGGTTACGAGAAGACAGTCAGACCCTCTCCCCAACTTGGTAGGAGGGCGCAGGTAGGCGTCTGCGGTCAGCATGCAGTCTGTACCTATCACTGGAGCGTTGCAAGGATTCTTGTACCTGCACCCATGTGGAACGGAGTTCACAAAGATGTTCCACTAACGCAGGAATTTATTGTGGAACAAATGTGTCAGGCAACATGGATGGCTGGAACCCATAATTCACCATAAACTGAGACAATCGGGAAACAGCATTGATGGCACTATTGTGAGCAGACTCCACCCAAGGCAACAGATCTGACTAGTTGTTATCGTGGTCAGAAATATAGCAACGTAAGAACTGCTCCAAGGCTTGGTTGCCCATTCTGCCGCCCCATTGGACTGAGGGTGATATGCTGAGGAGAAGGAAAGCTAATTTCCCAACTGTGCACAAAAGGCTTGCCAAAACCTGGACACAAACTAGCTGCCCCTGTCCGAGATGATAACCTTAGGTAACCCATGTAATCGAAAGATCTCCCGAGTGAAAATTTACGCCAGTACTTTGGACATAAACAACTTATTTAACGGAATACAATAAGACATTTTTGCAAAAATCGGTCAGCCAACATGAGAATAACTGTGTGACCCTGGGAGTTGGGTAAATCCACAATAAAATCAATAGACAAGTGGGTCCAAGGCCTCTCTCCACTGGGTATGGGTTGTAGGAGGCCCACTGGAAGGTGTAGTGGTGTTTTATTCTGAGCACACACGGGACACGTGGCTACGAAGGAGGTTACATCAGCGCTGAGACTAAGCCACCAGAATTATGGAGACATAGACCATATGAGTTGATTTTTCCCTGGGTGCTCAGCTGCCTTAGGAGAATGGTAGGTCTGCAGCAAAGCAGTGCAGAGATTCTCGGGGACAAAGCAGCGGTCACTAGGTTTTTCAGGAGGAGAATGGATCTGAGAGGCCAGAATTCTCTCACCCAAAGATGAAGTGAGACTCGTGTGAATAGTGGCTAAAATGCCATCCGGAGGTCTCACAGGAGTAGGAACCGACTCTATTTAAGAAGAGGAGGAAAACTAACGCAACAATGCATTAGCTCTTATATTCTTCATACCGGATAAGAATGAGACTATGTAATTGAAGCTTGTCAGGAAAAGGCCTATCGTGCCCTTCTGGGAGATAAGCTGTTTGCCTCAGACAAAAATGTGAGATTTTTATGATCAGTCAAAATGATAACCGTCACAGTGAGATGCTTCCATTCCTCAAGAGGTAAAATGATGGCTAACGATTCTCTGTCCCCAATCTCGTAATTGCATTCTGCAGGAGACAATTTCTTAGAAAAGTAGCCACTGGGATGCATAGCGCTCTGAGGTAGGATGTTGATACAGGAGGGTGCCTACTCCAGTCTCAGACGCATCAACCTAAAAAATTAAGGGTAACATTGAATTCGGATGTGTCAGCACAGGAGCTGTAGCTGTAGCAAAAGCGGCCTTGAGGGACTCAAAGGCTTTAATGGAATCCGGGGACCAACTCTGTGGGTTGCCATCCTTCCTGGTCATATCAGTCAGGGGTTTGACCAGAGAAGAGAAATTACAAATACATTTCTGAAAAAAATTGGCAAAGCCAAGAAAACATTGTAGCGGACGTAGACCTATGGGTCGAGGCCACTGTAAGACTGCAGAAAGTTTTTCTGGGTCCATCAAAAATCTGGCAGCAGAAATTACATAATCCAAAAATGTAACCTGGCACTCACACTTCTCCAATTTACAATAAAGATTATTTTCTCTCAACCTCTGTAACACTCGGGAGATGTCTGTGTGGTGGTTCTCTATGGATTTAGAATATATGAGAATATAATCAAGGTAAACCACTACACATTGCTGCAGCATATCTCGGAGGGCATCGTTAATAAATTCCTGAAAGACTGCAGGAGCGTTGCAGAGACCAAAGGGCATTATGAGGTATTCGTAGTGTCCGGTTCTAGTATTAAACCCAGTTTTCCATTCGTCGCCCTCCTTAATTCTCATGAGATTATATACCCTTCTCAAATTGAGCTTAGTGAAGAAGACCGTTGCTTCCTTGAGGCGGTCAAATAATTCCGTAATCAATGGGATCGGATAAGCGTTCTTAATAATAATGCGATTGAGACCCCTATAATCGATACAAGGTCTCAGTTCACCACTCTTCTTTTTTACAAAAAAAAAGCCAGCGCCGGCAGGAGATGAGGATTTGCGGATGAACCCCATGGAAAGTGAATCTGCAACATAGTCTTTCATGGCTTTATTCTCAGAGACAGACAAGGGGTAAACCCGGCCACGAGGAGGAATGGCACCAAGTTGAAGCTCAAATCGCAATCATAGGACCAGTGTGGAAGTAAAATACCGGCCTGACCTTTGTCAAAGACATCACTAAATTCATGGTATTCCTCTGGCAATAAAGAGAGTGAAGACATGCACGTGACCTTAATCGCTTTCTCAAAACATGTATTATTGCATTCTGGCGACCAAGAAAGGACCTCAGCGTGACACCAATCAAAAGAGGGATTGTGCAACCAAGGATAACCAATGACCACTGGGTTATGAGGTGAGGAAATTACCTGAAATTGGATTATCTCATGGTGAAGAGCCCTTACACCCATGGTCAGTGGAGCAGTTTCATGAGTCACATGGTTCGGCTGTAAAGGTCTCCCATCAATACCCTCAATGGCAAGTGAGGAAGCATGAAGCTGCAGTGGTATCGAGTGCTTCGACACAAAGGCACTATGAACAAGCCTGCAGCCCCAGAATCGATTAGAGGCTGGATATTGATGGAAAACTCTGACCAGGAAAGGGTAATTGAAACTAGAGGTTTATCCTTCAGGATAGCTGGGGAAGCAAAGACGCCACCTAAGGTCTGTCCCCTACAGGGATTAGGGGGGCGGCGCTCCTGCCGCCACTGAGTAGTAATATCACTTATTCTGCACTTAAAGCTCATTTACTTTATTTACTACTGGTTCACTAATATCCCTATTGATTTCAGTTAGTAGTATAGAACCTGATCTTAATCACTTATCACTATTATTAACTATCTTAATCGCTTAGGATAGTTATTACTGTCTAGTAAACTGTGTTCAGATTTACCCGCTGTGTGCTCATTTATGTTCTACTGCCATTTATACTAAACTCATATTAATAGATTTAGTGCATTTATTTTTTACTCAATTTATTTTTATTAAATTTTCATAGACAGAGAAAAGGGTACAAAAACAGAAAAAGAAGTAAAAGATAACAGGGGAGAATACGATTGAGTGCATTTATCTATAAAGGGGTTTGTGTCTATTTTCCGGTAGTAACCCACACCACCAATGGATTTATAATTTTATCTTTATATATGCTTGCAGTGATTTTCGGGGGTGGCACTACACATAAATCATCTTATGTCAATAAAAAAAAAAATGCATATATTATTTTTTTCCATTGGAGCATGTAAGGCCTCTTTCACATAGGTGCACCAATCCATACACCCATGCAAAGGGGCCGTCTTCACCTGTGCAAGATGCACAAGTGTTCCATGCAGACAGACTGCATCCTGATCCATACATAGGACCTACATAAATGTACACTCTGGGATGCATGTGGAGATCCATGCGGCCGGCTGCCTGTCATTGAATTGAGCAGGCTGTCTACACAGGTCTGCATGGAATACTTGTGCATCCCTCACAGGGGAAGATGGCTCCTTTTCATGGGTGTACAGATCACTATGCCCATGTGAGTGAGACCTAAAGCACTGCAGCCCTGATCAGTATGTGCATGTGCAGTGCTCAGGCTCTTGCAGATCCATCCTCCAGCCCAGGTTCATATCAATGTACACACCTTTTTGTTACGGGTCTGGAGGAAGTATCAGTAAACTGCAAGTGCGGTGACATCACCACCCTTTCGCTCCATTGAGATCTACAAATCTCTTTGCCATGGTGGCAAATGGGACTCATAACCTCTTCATTCACAGATCCTGTTAAGTGGATGGAGCCATGTCAAATAAAATTGCACAGAGCACTCTGGGGATTAAAACTCCTAAATCAGTAAGAAAAGGGGGTGGTTTGGGGATAGGAGCTGCAGACTGCAACCATTTGTAATGTTACACCACAACCACCACCATGTTACACTTAGAAGATCAGTTGATCTGGATATTGTTAGGTTACATTATTAGGTTATATAGATACTGTATAATATCTTAAAACTGTAGTTTTTATGTGGACCAGTTTGTCTTCTGTAACTGGCTTGATGGCAACGAATTAAGGAGTTAAGTTGGCACACATAGTGATGTTTGTTTTTTAAGGCATTTGACTTGCAAATCTTCATTTTTCCATAAGGTGTGTAGCTGATGTAATGTGAAACTAAGTTTGGAGTGACAATTTACATAACTGTCCGCTGATCTATGAAATTATAATATGACTTTCTTCCAGTGAATGTAACAGTGCGTACTGTGTAACTTGCCATAATGTACTTTTGGGCATATGCCCAACAGCAGGCATTTGTTTTTACCAGAAAAACTCAATGAATAATTACAGGCCGCACATAATGCAGTGGTATCATGGTCAGTGTCTGTGCTACTTACGAATGAAAAGTGTACCTTTTTTGGCCATAGTATTTTTATAGGCTTCCAACTGCCCCTGACACAGTCTAGTTTCAAAAATAAAATATGGATTTTGATTGGTTGCTACAGTCAATGGGATGTTTTCCTATGTGCACATTTTCATTGATCAGCCCCCAACATATCATAAAGAAAGATTCCAATACATATTTGTCATCTGAGGAACGTGTAGCTCTAGTGGTAGATGCCTTTTTTTCAAGTGAGTTCACATCAGTCTGTACTTTATTTAAAGGAGAAGTCCAGCCAAAGCTCGTTTGGCTGTACTTCTTTGGATCACAGGAGTGCAGTTCTTTTTGCACTTCTGTAACCCGTTTTCAGCAGAGAGCGGGCTGAAGTCCGCTCTCTGCTGATGTCACAGAAGTCAGTCCTGGCACAGCGTCATCGCGACAATAAAGTCTGGATCCGCCAGGTGCCTGGACTGACACCCTGCTCAGCCTCTCAGTGAGCTTGGTGTGTGACTGACAGTCTACAGCTCTCTGCTCAGGGTGCTCTGAAAACCGAGTGATTGGCGGTGTTCGATCGCTCGGTTCTCAGTTCAGAGGCGCCGGGTAATAGATGCAGCATCGGACTGATGTTGCATCCACCGAGGTATGTATGATTCTAAAAAAAAAAGCAAAAATCTTTTAAGGGCCTGGTAGCCCACTTTTCTTAAAAGGCAAAAATAAAGCAAATGTCCTACATAAACCGATGTCCCAGGCAGGCGTTCTTCTCCGGTGATATAATGACAGCAAACAAAATGGCAAATCACCTGGCTACACTATGGCAGGCAGCAGGACAGCTGCCAGTACACTGGTTTCCCTAGCCTCAGCTTGCAGTTCCTTGCTGCATGGGCCTACTCCTGGCCTCAGTAGGATTCTCCAGCCCCCCTGGGTTCACTCACTCTCTCAGAGACATCCAGACTTCCTCCAGCCTTTCTGGACCCAATAACCACCCCAGTTTTCTCGGCTTCCCAGACCGTCTCTTGGTCGCCCTGGCCCTTGTAACTGTCCTGGTTTCTCAGTCCTTTGGCAAGAAGTCTTCCACACAAGGGATTGGAAAAAGGATTAAATCGTGCTACCCATAAAATATTGTATAGTGAGCATAACACACATATATATAAAAAAATGACGTGATAAGTATGGCATGTGTATATAAACCAAAGCCAATAAATAACAAACAGAAAAATGAATATATCATGCGGGTAATCATGGACAATGGTGAAAATAATGATTAACGTATGCAATAACAAATGGCCAGTGATCAATAAGCTTCCAATATCAAATGGTCAGTGATCAGTGAACAAAATGCTATAATATACACCAGTGAATTATAAATTGAAGTGAATTAAAGTCCATCAAAATATGAAAAATGGTGTGAAAAATTGGTGAAACGGTTGTTGTCTTCAAATAGTATGTGAAATCCACCACCATAAGTCAACAGGAATGCGCCCTTACCTGAATACCATGATCCCCCATTACAGAGGATCAGAGAAGGCATATGTTGTGCTATACACCGGCTCCATGAAACAGCGGGCAGACACCAGATGGTAGGAAGTCACTTATAGCGGCTCGGATCAGCGGGGAAAAGTCGTGGTACATAGGAGGAAATAAATGCTCCAATA
Organism: Aquarana catesbeiana; assembly: GCF_042186555.1. Classification (NCBI taxonomy): domain Eukaryota; kingdom Metazoa; phylum Chordata; class Amphibia; order Anura; family Ranidae; genus Aquarana; species Aquarana catesbeiana. Next base: position 124,656,088 of record NC_133326.1, read on the forward strand.
GTGTAAAACCAACGATTGTTTATTAATAAAAGAAAGATAATACACTTAGAAGAAAATAGATGTTAAAAGTCCGAACGTCTGTTGCGCCAGCCGGAGCACAAACAGACAGCCCGTTCCTGGTGGATAACGAGTGGAGTACGAGGTGACGTCAGCGCGTCGCTCCGCCCTACGCGTTTCGTAATAACTTACGTCGTCCAGGGGCCACTGCTGCTCCCTCAGTGCTGGTTGGGTGTTAACCATCTTGCCACCACTTTTTTGTATTTAGTTTTTGGTTCTTATAGCGCGGTTTTTACACCATTTTTCCACACAAGGAATGCAGTCTCTGAAAGACACCACCAGCTCTGCTGACAGGGTCTGTCTCCACACAGCAGCCGCTGCAACTCCAACTCTCACTCCTACTCCACCTGCAACTCTCACCAGATTATCATTATAAGGGCTGTGTGCACCTGGCACAGACACTGCTGATCTTCCACAATATCCAGACACTGGGTTGGAAATTTCGTCCCTCCCAATCCACTTTGAAATCTCCAAACTACTGAGTCCCATCCAAAAATACCAAAATCTGGAGAAATCTGCAAACGCTAGACAGTAGAAAATACTGGGCAGGACTGTATTTCCAAAAATATACCAGCAGGTCCATGCCTAGGTAAGAGGCAGGGCCACTGAAAAGGCAGTACAGCTGACCCTCATGTACCGGGCCCAGGGCCCATCAGTTTAAAAGGGGGGCCCAGGCACTTGTTGAGCAGGGGAGTTGGCTGTACTGCCTTATTGCCAGCACGGATCCTCTTGTGGCTCCCAATGCAGTGCTGCCGGCTTCTCCTCCTTTCCTTCCCTTCCCTCAAGCTGCACTGCAGGGGGATTGTCATGAGAGGGTTTACCCGTTGGTGGCGCTATCGGTCTCTTGGATCGCAGTACCAGTGTCCACCAGCGGGTGTCTTCCAACACCTGAGACCTGTAGTAAGAGGTCTCTCCTGTTGGTGGCACTGTTGCATCCTTGGGCCGTAGTACAGCACACTCTGCACTCAGCTGTAACATGAGGTCAATTACCACAGCCTTATAAATACCCGGCAAGCCCTCATAGGCGTGCCTTGGAATCTTTCTTACTTGCGCCCTGACCTGTTATTCCGTATCCTGTTAACCTGTATCTGAACCTGAGCCTGCTCCTGAGCCTGTATCCTATCCCATCCATTATCTCCCTCTCCTAACCTGCCCTTGTTCAGTTGCTTATCTCCTGTGTATGACCTTGGCTTGGCTAAACGTTTATGTTTCTGGTATATCCCTTGTTCCTGCTGACCTGCTGTGTATGACCCTGGCCTGGCTGACATCTGTGATTCCGGTATTGCCCCTTGCTGTATATATTGTTGTTTGTAGTGGGTTTGTTGTGTTGGTTTTGCACTGTTTGTATTTTCTGAATTATCACCTATTTTAATAAATATTATTTATTCACTTACATGCGTTTTGGGTTATCTCTGTGCAGTCCACACAGTCTGGTCTACTAGTCTCCTGACAGGGATCAGTTTCAAGTATCTGTGCCACCACCCACCTTCCACAGCTCTAAACACCCCCACCCCCCCTGCTGTTTTGGCCCCCCCGTACCCTTTCCCTCGTATCGCTGCCAGCTTTCCTCCTTTCCTCTCCCTCCTGCTGGCAGCTGCTGAGGGCACCCAGGGGGATCATTTTAGGATGGAGAATGGCGGTCAATAAATATGTCATATTTATCAGCCCCTTCCTTTCCTGAAAGAAAACCGTGAGTGATCGGTACCGATCACTCCTGTGTTCATTTATCACTGCAGTATAGTAAACTGTGTTTACTATGGTTCAGTTTCTAAATGAACAGGAAACCTCTAAACCAGTGGTCATCAACCCTGTCCTTGGGGCCCACTAACAGGCCAGGTTTTATGTATTACCTTGGGGAGATGCAGACTAAAATACTGAAATCACTGAGCAGCAAAGGATATCACCTGTGATGTATTTCAGTTATCTTGCAAACCTGGCCTGTTAGTGGGCCCTGAGGACAGGGTTGATGACCACTGCTCTAAACAGCTTGTTCAATTAAGCTTTGAGGATAAAACCTGGAAGCTGATTGGCTAGCATGCACATCTGCACCAGGTTTTGCACTCTCCAGTTTTAGTAAATCAACCTCACTGTTTCCCACAATGTTTCTTATACCCTTTTCTTAAAGGAGATCTGTCATCAATAGTATAGTATTATGGCAACCGTGAGTTTTCATTTAGTATTTAGTAAATTAATCAGTTTTATATTACACATCTGCTTGCATTTTTCATTACATTTACATGCTCACCAAGCCTTCCAGCAGAAGTGGCAGTGACAGGAATTGGGACTAATGCCCTGTACACACGACCGGTTTTCCTGTCAGAATAAACTCTGAAGGTTTCTCCGACGGAATTCCGCTCAAGCTGTCTTGAATACACACGGTCACACCAAAGGGGTGACGTACAACACGTACGACGGCACTACAAAAAGGAAGTTCAATGGCCAGTGCGCCACCCTTTGGGCTCCTTCTGCTAATCTCATGTTTATCTCGTGTTAGTAGAAGTTTGGCGAGAGACGATTCGCGCTTTTCAAACTCGTGCTTTTCAGATCGTTTTACTGCTGTTCAGTTTGTGCTTGTGGGATTTGTATCTATTTTTCAGTGCATTCTTGTCTGCTCCTTTCTGATTTTCAGCTCGCTCTTCACAGGCCTTGCTGTTCTTCAGTGCGTTCTGTTAGTTCATTCTGAGCAGCCGACCGTTTTGAAACCATGTTGCGGGTACGTACTCATCGTAGAGTTCATGCTGTGTGGGGGCTTGGTGTTGGGGTTCTTACTTGGACCCGAGCCCAGTCCATGAACATTGTGGGGAGGAGTTCATAGACCAAGAATTGGTTACTCCAGCGTGACCAATTCTCTCATATGCCTTTGCTGCGTAAAATCCAGAAGAATAACCCTGATGATTTCAGGAACTTTCTCAGGATGACGGACCCCGTTTTTCACCATCTGTTGGCTTTGCTGTCCCCTTATATTATGAAGCAGGACACCTGCATGTGGCAAGCCATCACTCCGGAGCAGAGGCTAGTCGTCACATTGCGGTACTTGGCGACGGGGAGAAGTCTACAGGACCTCAAGTTCTCAACTGGCATCTCCCCCCAGGCTCTGGGGATCATTATTCCAAAGACCTGTTCTGCCATCATTCAGTTCCTGCAGAAGGACTATATTAGGGTAAGTTTTCTCCTTTAACATCACATTCTATGTGTTTAATGTATGCTAATGTATTGTATTTCTTTCATCATTCCCTAATTACCATGATTGTAATATGCTGTGAATGTCCCCTTTGTGCCCATGCATGCTTTAAGCTTTTAATGCTCCTTTTTTGTCCTTCATGCATATTTGCGTTCACTAACCTCCCCAGCATACTATCCTGGGGCCATATACACCTAGCCTAGTCACTTGTATTTTGTCAGCTCCATTGTAGTGCTTTACCCTAAACACCCCCTAAAATGTGTCCAAATGTTATTGTTGTCCTTAACCACTTAACCATTATGCTGCCTAAGGACCAGAGGACTTTTTCCAATTTGGCACTGCGTTGCTTTAACTGCTAATTGCGCGGTCATGCAATGCTGTACCCAAACGAAATTTGCGTCCTTTTCTTCCCACAAATAGAGCTTTCTTTTGATGGTATTTGATCACCTCTGCCGTTTTTATTTTTTGCGCTATAAAAGGAAAAAGACCGAAAATTTTGAAAAAAAATGATATTTTCTACTGTTTGTTATTAAAAAAATCCAATAAACTCAATTTTAGTCATACATTTAGGCCAAAATGTATTCGGCCACATGTCTTTGGTAAAAAAAATGTCAATAAGCGTATATTTATTGGTTTGCGCAAAAGTTATAGCGTCTACAAACTAGGGTACATTTTCTGGAATTTACACAGCTTTTAGTTTATGACTGCCTATGTCATTTCTTGAGGTGCTAAAATGGCAGGGCAGTACAACCCCCCCCCCCCCCCCAAATGACCCCATTTTGGAAAGTAGACACCCCAAGGAAATTGCTGAGAGGCATGTTGAACCCATTGAATATTTATTTTTTTTGTCCCAAGTGATTGAATAATGACAAAAAAAAAAAAAATATTTACAAAAAGTTGTCACTAAATGATATATTGCTCACACAGGCCATGGGCCTATGTGGAATTGCACCCCAAAATACATTCAGCTGCTTCTCCTGAGTACGGGGATACCACATGTGTGGGACTTTTTGGGAGCTTAGCCGCGTACTGGGCCCCGAAAACCAATCACCGCCTTCAGGATTTCTAAGGGCGTAAATTTTTGATTTCACTCCTCACTACCTATCACAGTTTTGAAGGCCATAAAATGCCCAGATGGCACAAAACACCCCCAAATGACTCCATTTTGGAAAGTAGACACCCCAAGCTATTTGCTGAGAGGCATGTTGAGTCCATGGAATATTTTATTTTTTTACACAAGTTGCGGGAAAGTGACAAATTTTTTTTTTTTGCACAAAGTTATCACTAAATGATATATTGCTCAAACATGCCATGGGCATATGTGGAATTACACCCCAAAATATATTCTGCTGCTTCTCCTGAGTACGGGGATACCACATGTGTGGGACTTTTTGGGAGCCTAGCTTCATACGGGGCCCCGAAATCCAATCGCCTTCAGGATTTCTAAGGGCGTAAATTTTTGATTTCACTCCTCACTACCTATCACAGTTTCGAAGGCCATAAAATGCCAAGATAGGGTCCCGTACGCGGTTAGGCTCCCAAACAGTCTCACACATGTGGTATACCCGTACTCAGGAGAAGCAACAGAATTTATTTTGGGGTGTAATTTCACATATTCCCATGGCATGTTTGAGCAATATATCATTTAGTGACAACTTTGTGCATAAAAAAAAAAATTGTCTTTTTCCTGCAACTTGTGTCACAATATAAAATATTCCATAGACTAGACATGCCTCACAGCAAATAGCTTGGGGTGTCTACTTTCCAAAATGGGGTCATTTGGGGGGGTTTTGAACTGTCCTGGCATTTTATGCACAACATTTAGAAGCTTATGTCACACATCACCCACTCTTCTAACCACTTGAAGACAAAGCCCTTTCTGACACTTTTTGTTTACATGAAAAAATTATTTTTTTTTGCAAGAAAATTACTTTGAACCCCCAAACATTATATATTTTTTTAAAGCAAATGCCCTACAGATTAAAATGGTGGGTGTTTCATTTTTTTTTCACACAGTAATTGCGCAGCGATTTTTCAAACGCATTTTTTGGGGAAAAAACACACTTTTTAAAATTTTAATGCACTAAAACACACTATATTGCCCAAATGTTTGATGAAATAAAAAAAGATGATCTTAGGCCGAGTACATGGATACCAAACATGACATGCTTTAAAATTGCGCACAAACGTGCAGTGGCGACAAACTAAATACATTTGTAAAAGCCTTTAAAAGCCTTTACAGGTTACCACTTTAGATTTACAGAGGAGGTCTACTACTAAAATTACTGCCCTCGATCTGACCTTCGCGGTGATACCTCACATGCATGGTGCAATTGCTGTTTACATTTGACGCCAGACCGACGCTTGCGTTCGCCTTTGCGCAAGAGCAGGGGGGGACAGGGGTGCTTTTTTTTTTTTTTTTTTTTTTTTTATTTCTTTATTCTTTTTTTGATTTTTTTTATCTTATTTTTGAACTGTTCCTTTCATTTTTATGTTTTTTAATCATTTTTATTGTTATCTCAGGCAATGTAAATATCCCCTATGATAGCAATAGGTAGTGACAGGTACTCTTTTTTTTTAAAAATTGGGGTCTATTAGACCCTAAATCTCTCCTCTGCCCTCAAAGCATCTGACCACACCAAGATCGGTGTGATAAAATGCTTTCTTAATTTCTCAATGGCGCTGTTTACATCCGGCGAAATCTAAGTCATGAAATGCTCGTAGCTTCCGGTTTCTTAGGCCATAGAGATGTTTGGAGCCATTCTGGTCTCTGATCAGCTCTATGGTCAGCTGGCAGAATCACCGGCTGCATTTTCAGGTTCCCTGTTGGGACAGGAGAGCCAGAGAAAAACATGGAAGACGGTGGGGGGGGGGGCATTCTCTCCCACTGCTTGAAAAAGCAGTCTAGAGGCTAATTAGCCGCTAGGATTGCTTTTACATGAAAGCCGACCGCTGGCTGAAAAGAATGATACCAAGATGATACCTAAACCTGCAGGCATCATTCTGGTATAACCACTCAAAGTCCAGCAACATACCAGTACGTTGCTGGTCCTTGTTGGGCATATATTGTAAACTTTTTTTTCATGCAGCCTGTGGGCTGAACGAAAAAAAGATATTGATCGGTGGGTATGCCCACCATTGGTTCAATCTTATTTTATTGAGAAAGGAAAAATGTACAGTATACAGTTATGTCATACAAAAACACAAAAAATAGAAATAGACATAATTGCGATACTGGTAACATATCATCTCATGTTTTAAACAATTTGTGAGCGTTTATTGATTTAGCTTGATGTTTAAGCCTGCGTAGCTATACCGTCTAAACTGATTAAAGTGCAGGTGAGCACCACTATCCACTCAACGAGTGGCGTCCACCTATTGCAAGCAAGCTAGGGCTAATGTTGCTGTGCTAAATGTATTTTCTCTAATGGGGAAGCTCAATGTGTGTCACATTATTGGTCTGATGAGATTAGAGAGTATGATTTAGGTGATCGTGTAGCGCTGTAACATATAAGGGGAGAAAGGGAAAAAGAAGAGTAAGAATAGAGGAGACAAGGGACTAAGAAATACAGATATTAAGAGAAAGACATTCCACTCTGGTCACCCAGTTGCATTGGTGGAGTCCTCTGTAGCCCATGGAATAAATTCCGCAGAATTGTGGAAGACAGACCATGAGGTCCAGGTCTTGGAAAATTGTTCCTCCTTACCAGTTTCCTGCGACAACATCCGTTCCAGTCTATTAATTTGGTCCACCTCAATTGCCCAATCCCCCAGAGAAGGCATGCTTGTCGACTTCCAATGTCTGGGCAGAACCGTTCTAGCTGCCGCCAGAAAGTGACGCAGAATGTCTTTTTTGACCGATTTAAGCGGGCCAGGGAGCATAGATAGCAAGGCTATCTCAGGAGAGGGTGTAACCGAGATTGCCATGAGTCTGCAATATAAGTCGAGGATCTTTTGCCAGAACCTCCGCACAGGGGGGCACTCCCACCAAATGTGGAGTAAGGTCCCCTTTGATGACAAACAACGCCAGCAGGTATCCGGGAGCGCCGGGTTTATCCAGCGTATTGTCGAGGGGCATCTATACCAACGGGTCAGTAATTTGAATCCCTTTTCTTGCGATTTGGAGGCTAAGGATATTTTATGAGTCAGAATGAAGCACTTTTGCCAATCTACAGGTGAGATGGGGTGACCCAAATCTTCCCTCCAGGCCTGTGTGTATGGGGGGAGGTCAGGATTATAGACCATATGTATGAGAGAGTATAGTTGAGAGACCACATGCGTAGGAGGGTCAATGTGGAGTAGCATGTTCTCCAAGTCTGATGTGTCAGTAAGTACATCAGGTAAGGATGGGAAGGTTCAAATAAAAGATGTTGCCTCTGCAGCCAGTGCGTCGAAGTACGGGAAGGTGGGCCGGAGGGAACGTCTTGAATCAGAGAAGAATCTGAACGCAGGACATGGGCAAGTCGTCTGTGGTCCTTCTTGCACCAAGGGCCAAAACTCTCTACTTGTAGGGCCGGTGGAAAAGCCGGAGTTCCAAACAGTGGAGTCATGGGTCCTTTCAGAGGAGATAGGGTCTTGGAGGAATTCATTCGGGTCCAAATTGGTATAATTTGTCGGGTGAGGTCGCTCAGGGGTAATCCTCCTTTTAGGAATTCAGTAGGCGTCCACGGTAGTGCGCAGAGATCTATTGAATTGAGATGGCTCTCTATTTGTACCCATAATTTGGTGGAGGAATGATGGAAACAGTTAACTATACGTGTTAGTACTGCTGCTCTATAGTATATAGAGGCATCTGGAGCTCCAGCTCCACCACGGATCTTGGGGAGCGATAGCGTCTCATAGCGTATCCGAGGACGAGCCCCCCCCCAGATAAAGGAGGAGAACAGTTGTCGGAGTTTCTTAAAGAACCAGGAGGGTATTGAAATAGGAATTGTCTGGAACAAATAAAGAAACCGAGGGAGGATGTCCATTTTTAGAGCATTCACCCTGCCTAGCCACGATAGGCGTTTTTTCATGTAGTTTGATAGATCAGTCTTGGTTCTAAGCAGAAGGGGAGCATAGTTCAGAGAGAACAGTTGGGACCTTTCTGTGGGTATTTGGATTCCGAGGTAACGGATGGAATTGGAGCCTGTTTTAAAGGGAAACTTAATGGAGACTTGGCGGAGGGCCTCCTGGGATAAAGAAATGTTCAGGATTTCTGACTTAGTATGATTCACTTTGAAATTGCTCAGCTTCCCAAACCTCGTGAATTCCTGCATAATATGTGTTAAAGATAAATGGGGTTGGGTTACAAACATTAGAAGGTCATCCGCAAAGAGAGCCAGTTTGGAATGAATAGGGCCTATCGATACACCCGAGATGTTAGGGTTATTGCGCAAGGCAATTGCCAGGTGTTCCATGACAAGGACATAGAGAAGGGGAGATAAAGGACAGCCTTGTCGTGTCCCGTTATGGATGGAAAATGAAGGTGATAATGAGCCGTTCACCCGTATTCTAGCCAAAGGAGAGAAGTATAGGGACATAATTCGGGATAGCATTTTGGGGCCCAGACCTATCTGTTTCAAAGACATCTGGAGAAATTGCCAGTCAACCCGGTCAAATGCCTTTTCTGCATCGACCGTCAAAAGACATAGAGGGACATCATGTGTGCGTGCATAGTCGGTAAGAAGCAGAGTTTTCAGGGTGTTATCCCTTGCCTCGCGACCACTTACAAAACCCACCTGGTCCAGGTGTATGAGGCGGGGGAGAGCGGCTTCAATCTAGTGGCTAAAATTTTGGCATATATTTTCAAGTCCACTCCAATTAACGATATGGGCCCATAATTAGCGCACAAAGTAGGGTCCTTATCTGGTTTTGGGATAATGGTAATGTGGGCTTCAAGCGTTTGTGCAGGAAATGCCAAGCCTTCCGATATGGAATTGAATACCCTAGCCAAGAAGGGGGTCAATAGGGGAGCAAATGTCTTGTAAAATTTAGGGGTGAAGCCATCGGGCCCCGGGCTTTTACCGGACGGGGTGGTCGCTATCGCCCCCAAGACCTCATCCGCTGTAATTACCTGTTCTAGTTCTTCTACAGTATCGCCGTCCAGTGTAGGGAGCTCCGTCTCCTCAACATAAGACTGTCTATCTGTGTCAGGTGTAAGGGTGGGGCTAGAAGAGACGGCGGGCGAAAGATTGTATAGTGTTTGGTAGAAATCTCGGAATGTTTGTGATATCTTGGAGGGCTCACTGAGCATTTCTCCAGAGGGGGCCCGAATCTGGGGTATAAATGTGGAAGACGTGTTTGGGTGAAGGGTGCGAGCTAACGGTCTACCGCATTTATCTTGGAATCGGTATTGATGTAATGCAAGTCTGTCCGCATAGGTACGAGCCGAAGCCTCATATAAGTCCTTGAGTTGGGATCGAGCCGTTGAGACCTCTGTAAGAGTCCCCACCGTTGGAGCTCGTTTATGTTGGGTCTCAAGGTCTCAAAGCTTTTGCATTGCTGAGGTTATTGCGGCTGTTAGGTACCTGGTAGTTGAGCCCGACTGTTAGAAGAAGACCTCTCTTAAGCACTGGTTCAGAAGCCACTGGAGTGGGGACAGTGGTCTACTGAGCACAGTGAGTAGGAGTGGCTGATGCGGTTTCTTGCGACAACCAGCGCAGGAGCTGATGAGACTTCCTTCAGGGAGGCTGTATTGCGGATGCAGGTAAGCAGAAGCGGATCCGTTAGCAGGCAGGAGAAAGATATTGCAGCAGCAGAACCTGGAGCTGGAAGAGCAGGTGGTGAGCAGCGTCACAGGACACAAGCAAAGCAGAGTCAAACAGTCCGTATCGGCAGGAGATCAGGCAGGTATATGGCAGAAGGGATGATCACAGAATAGTCAGGCAGGCAGGTATTCGGCAACAGGTAACAGGATAACAGCAAGGTCAGGCAGGCCGGGTCGGGTAGGAGATGGTAGAATAGTCAGACGGAGCCGGGTCAATAATAATAGTAACAACAGGCAGGATACAGGAACTCAGGTGCAGAGCTGCAGACGAACAGCACCTAATGGGAGTAACTGACACCTATTTAAAGGGACTTTGGCGCCAAACAGCGCTAGCGCGAACGGGCGCGCGCGGAAGCGCGCCAGCGCCCCCCAGTGGGGAATTCGGCTGAATTGCTCTGGAAAAGCCTCTCATGCACCTGCGTGCACGTATGTTAGCCCGATGACCACCAACATGTCCCTGACGGGCAGCCTCCGGATGCCCAGATAACTCCTCTTCTCAGGATGAGCAGAGAAATAGGCCTGGATCAAACGTTCAGCGTGAATATTGTTATTGGGTTCCCATGAATTATCCTCCGGACCATACCCCTTCCATTTGACCAAGAACTGTACCTGCCCCAATCTCTTTCTGCAATCGAGGATAGCCTCCACCTCATATTCCTCGTTTCCGTCCACCAAGACAGGTTCGGGGACCCTGGTGCCCCTATTAGGGAAGGGATCGGTTACAGTAGGCTTCAATAATGACACATGGAACACAGGATGGATTTTAAGTGAGTCAGGTAAACACAGTTCATAAGACACTTCGTTAACCTTCTTTTTCACCGGAAAGGGCCCAATAAACTTAGGAGCAAGCTTCTTGGAAGGACAAGCTAGTTTAATATTATTGGTAGACAGCCATACCTTATCACCAATCTGCAGATTTAGATCTCCTCTTCTCTTTTGATCGAAGATCCTCTTACTGTCTGCTTGTGCCTTGGATATCGCTTCCTGTAGCATCCGGTTGTTGTGACTGAGGAACTGTACTGTATCCTGGACTGCTGGAACTGGGGATTCTGGAAGAAAATCTGGTAAGAAAGACACATGAAAACCATAATTGGCAAAAAACGGGGACTGACCCGTGGCAGAGTGGCTAGCATTGTTGTAAGCGAATTCCGCTAGAGGTAGTAGGGACACCCAATCGTCTTGTACAAATGAGGTAAAGCATCTAATGTACTGCTCTAGCGTTTGATTTGTTCGTTCGGTTTGCCCATTTGTTTGGGGGTGGTATGCTGAAGACAGGGCTAATTCAATTTTCAGTATTTCACATAGGGCCCTCCAGAAACGTGACGTAAACTGCACCCCCCTATCGGATACTATATTTGCAGGAACTCCGTGCAGCCTGACGATCTCCTTGATGAATACACGGGCAGTCTCTACAGCAGAAGGTGTCCCCTTTAAGGGCAGAAAGTGGGCCATTTTAGACAGACGATCGACGACTACGAAGATCGCCGAACATCCTTCTGAGCATGGTAATTCAACAATAAAGTCCATTGCTATCATCCTCCAGGGCATATCTGGTATGGGCAACGGCCTCAACAGTCCCCAAGCTCGGTTCCTGGAGGTTTTATTTTGAATGCAAACAGGACAGGAGCTGACGTACTTTCTGCAAAATTCTTTCATGTTAGGCCACCAGAACGTGCGTTGCACGAGTTCAAGGGTCTTACGGACCCCAAAATGTCCTGCAAGTGGATGATCATGCAACAAGCTCAGCACTTTGACTCGGATGTCTTCTGGCACGAATATTTGACTTCCTTTCCATAGTAACCCATCTCGAGATACTACAGCAAGTCCTTGAAGACTTGAAGGTTCTGGTGATGCTTGTCTGATCAAAGACAGGATGTCCGTCTGAAGGAGTAGGAAATTATTTGCTGGCAGGATGGTGTCAGGTACAGAAGGTTCCTTGGGATGATCAAACATGCGCGACAGCGCGTCTGGTTTTACGTTCTTGGTACCTGGCCGGTAGGTAATATGAAAACAGAAACGTGTGAAAAATAGGGCCCACCGGGCTTGTCGAGGTTTCAGTCTCTTAGCAGATCTTAAATATTCGAGGTTCTTGTGATCCGTATATATTAGAACCGGATGGACTGCACCCTCCAACAAATACCTCCACTCTTCTAGTGCTGCCTTGATGGCCAGTAACTCTCGATCACCCACATCGTAATTTCGCTCAGCCGGCGAGAGTTTCCTGGAGAAAAAACCCACAGGGTGCATCAGATCCTTGTTACCCTGTCGCTGAGAGATGACTGCACCCACGGCCACTTCAGAAGCATCCACCTCCAGAACAAAAGGTAGGGATGGGTCAGGATGGCTGAGAATTGGAGCTGAGGTGAACCGTCTCTTTAATTCTTCAAAGGCCTCCTGAGCCTCAGAGCTCCAGTGAAAGCGACAGTTCTGCTTGGTTAGCTGCGTGATAGGTGAAATAATGGCAGAGAATCCTTTAATAAATTTTCTATAGAAATTTGCGAATCCGATAAAGCGCTGCACGCCCTTCTTGTCCAGAGGAGCTGGCCAATCTAGCACAGCGGACACTTTTTGTGGATCCATTTTAATGCCAGTAGGGGAGATCACTAGCCCCAAAAACTGAATGTCCCTTTGTTCGAATTCGCATTTTTCTGCTTTGGCATACAGTCCGTGTAGACGAAGATGGCTCAAGACTTTGCGAACATGTTCCCGATGTTGGTTGAGGGAATTAGAGAAGATCAAAATATCATCCAAGTAAACTATCACAAAGATGTCCAGGAAATCTCTGAATACATCATTGACCAGATGCTGAAAAGTGGCAGGGGCATTGCATAGGCCAAAGGGCATGACCAAGTACTCATAGTGCCCGAAACGGGTCCGGAAAGCCGTCTTCCATTCATCTCCGGCCCGAATGCGGACCAGGTTGTAGGCCCCTCTTAGATCCAACTTAGTGAAGATAACGGCAGACCTTAACTTCTGAAATAGTTCAGGTATCAGGGGCAACGGGTAGCGGTTTTTGACTGTGATCTTATTTAAGTCCCGATAGTCCACACATGGACGAAGAGTCTGATCTTTCTTGGCAACAAAGAATATACCGGCCCCAACTGGGGAGGTAGAAGGTCGAATAAAGCCCTTTTCGAGGTTTTCATTAATGTATAGTTTAAGTGCCTCTTGTTCCTTTTCAGATAGTGGAAAGATGCGCCCGAAGGGAATTTCAGCCCCAGGGAGCAACTCAATTGGGCAATCATAAGGGCGATGGGGTGGTAGGGAGTCCGCTCCCTTCTTGCTGAAAACATCTGCAAATTCATGGTAAACCTCTGGTATGGTTTGGAGGTGATCTGGATCTACATCCATGCAGAGTAAGGTGGCAGCTGGTTTGGAGGGTTTAGGTAAACAATGTCTCTGACAATAGGGAGATAGAAACTGGATTTCACCGGTAGACCAATTAACGTGGGGATTATGGGCCTGAAGCCAGGGCATGCCCAAAATGATCGGAAACAGAGGAGAGGAGATGACGTCCAGAATCAGGATCTCTTTATGCTGAGATGAACAGGTGACCAATAGTGGAAGGGTCCCTTGAGAGACTTGTCCTGATTTTATGTGGGACCCATCGGCCAGAAAAACGGAAAGTCTGTGTGTTTTGTCTTTCAGAGGAAGATTTTGTTGAGCAGCAAAAGCAGAGTCAATAAAGCAACTGCAAGCCCCAGAATCAATGATGGCGTTGATCCGGATTGTTCTTCCCTGGAGCTGTAACGAGAGAGGGAGAGCAAGTTGAGTGGCATTGGCGGTTAATGCTGAAAGACTGGCCGGAGTAGAGGAAACACACTTACGGGTCTTGACCGGGCAGTTGTTCACATAGTGGCCTGTCCCACCACAGTAGAGGCAGAGGTTTAGCTGGCGTCTGCGTGCCCGCTCTTCTGGAGATAGAGTAGAACGCAGTAGTCCCAACTGCATCGGTTCAGGAACATCAGGTGTTTGGGTGGCCGGGTTGGAGCAGGTAGAAGGTAGGTATCAGGAGGTAGGCATTGGAACTTTTGCAGTCATCCACATGGGGCGCGCTTGCTGGGAGGAGCATTCAGACCGGCGTTCACGAAGGCGCCGGTCGATCTGGATTGTTAACGCAATAAGTTCTTCAAGGGTATCCGGCATTCCTACCCGTGCGAGCTCATCCTTGAGGCTCTCTGATAACCCCATGCGGAATTGATGGCGTAATGCTGCATTATTCCATTGTGTGTCCGCGCTCCAGCGTCGAAAGTCCGTGACATAGTCCTCGGCCGGTCTGCGGCCTTGCTGGAGCGCAAACAAAGCTGACTCAGCGGTGGCAGTCCGCTGAGGATCATCATACAATTGGGCCATGGCTTCAAAGAAAGAGGACAGGGACTGGATCTGCACCGAGTTGTTTTCAAGCAGGCGATGAGCCCAGGTTTGCGGCTCTCCTTGCAGAAGGGATATCACAAATCCTACTTTAGTAGCCTCCAAAGAAAAAGTCCGTGGCTGTAAGGCAAAATATAACTGACAGGCACTGCGGAAGGCCAGGAACTTCGTGCGGTCCCCAGAGAACCTCTCAGGGATGGGAACGCTCGGTTCGGGTGGAAGCATAACCACAGAGGGAGGTACAGTGGCTTGTACTGGAGCTGCTGCTGGAGCAGGAGATGCGCCTCCTGGGCCACTGAGGTTCAGGACTTGACCTTCCAGTCTGGTATAACTGTCTTGCAAAGTCTTTACGGCTTGCGTGAGTGCTGCTAAGTGCGTACAGATCTCCTTGATAGGAGAGGTCTCTCCTGCGGGCTCAGACATGGCTGTTCGTACTGTTAGGTACCTGGTAGTTGAGCCCAACTGGTAGAAGAAGACCTCTCTTAAGCACTGGTTCAGAAGCCACTGGAGTGGGGACAGTGGTCTACTGAGCACAGTGAGTAGGAGTGCCTGATGCGGTTTCTTGCGACGACCAGCGCAGGAGCTGATGAGACTTCCTTCAGGGAGGCTGTATTGCGGATGCAGGTAAGCAGAAGCAGATCCGTTAGCAGGCAGGAGAAGGATATTGCAGCAGCAGAACCTGGAGCTGGAAGAGCAGGTGGTGAGCAGCGTCACAGGACACAAGCAAAGCAGAGTCAAACAGTCCGTATCGGCAGGAGATCAGGCAGGTATATGGCAGAAGGGATGATCACAGAATAGTCAGGCAGGCAGGTATTCGGCAACAGGTAACAGGATAACAGCAAGGTCAGGCAGGCCGGGTCGGGTAGGAGATGGTAGAATAGTCAGACGGAGCCGGGTCAATAATAATAGTAACAACAGGCAGGATACAGGAACTCAGGTGCAGAGCTGCAGACGAACAGCACCTAATGGGAGTAACTGACACCTATTTAAAGGGACTTTGGCGCCAAACAGCGCTAGCGTGAACGGGCGCGCGCGGAAGCGCGCCAGCGCCCCCCCAGTGGGGAATTCGGCTGAATTGCTCTGGAAAAGCCTCTCATGCACCTGCGTGCACGTATGTTAGCCCGATGACCACCAACACGTCCCTGACATTGGCTGAGCGAACCTTTTTCAAGCGGGTCCCCATCTGAATAAAGATTCCTCGCAGGACAGCTTTAAGTGCCTCCCATTGTATGGGTAGCGAGGTAGTGTCCGATGCATGGTCTATTAAAAAATTAGAAATGGTTTCTGAGACCTTTTGGTAACAATCAGAGTTTGTGAGAATGGAATCATTCAGCCTCCACGTCCACTCTCTCACCGGTGTGGAGGGAATCATTAGTGTCAGATATATAGGCGAGTGGTCAGACCAGACCATTGAATCTATCTCGCATTCAGGTGACCAATCCAAACAGCTGTGTTCAAGAAGAAAATAGTCTATACGACTATAAGAGTGATGGACCTGTGAGAAGTGGGTATAGTTGCAATTTTTGGGGAACAGAACCCGCCAAATGTCGATTAGACGTAAATCGTATATAGCCCGTTTAAATGCCCTTAACTTAGTAAAGGAGATGGATGAGCGAGAGGTTGATGAGTCTAAGAGTGGATCCAGGGGGGAGTTAAAATCCCCGCCTATGATTATTTTACCCTCTGCAAATTCCGACAAGATCCTCATGTACCGCAGAGCAGACGATATTTGGTTAGTATTTGGTAGGTAGAGGTTGGCAATAGTGAATTTCGTGCCCCATAAGGAGAATTTTACGAACACATACCTTCCCAGGGGGTCCGAGATCTGGTCTATCAGGTCAATCGGAAGCGTTTTGTGGAAGGCAATAGAAACGCCTTTGGTTTTCTGAGACGGGTTTGTAATGTGTAACCATCTGTTAAAGTACCTGTTGGAGCAGGAAAGGCTGGAGTTCGTGTGGAAATGAGTTTCCTGTAACAGTAACACATTGACCTGTTGTTTATGCATTTGGTAGAGGATTTGCCCTCTTTTAGATACTATATTGAGGCCATTTACATTGTAGGAGCAAAATTTCAGACGAGGATGAGATAATACTGTGTGGGCCATAGTGAAATGAGAAAAAGAGAATCAGCTTAGAGACAACAGAGGGAAGAAGAGGGATGGGAGGGGGGGAATTATAAGGTGGCAAAAGTATACCAGGACAGAACTAGGTAGGGGGGACACCTAAATAAGGAGCCTAAAAAATCTAAGGGGTCCACGAAAACGGGACACCACGTGAAAATTCACGTACAAAGGCACTATCCGTGCCCGGCCTATTGAGGGTGGGAGGTCGAAGTGGAGAGTCTGAGCCATGAGCCCAGTAGCATGACAGGCATATGTAGCTTATTTGAGGCACATCAGTGTAACAAAACATTTAAACAGCAGAACACACATCAGATCGTCTGTGAAGGAGGGTGGCGGTCCGCGTGGGCAAATGACTCCGCACTATCCCACCCTCCCTCCCTCACAGAGGAGACATCAATCCGTAAAATAACATCATGGGAACGGGGAAGTAAACATTTCCAACATATGCTATCCACAGACCCCAACAGGGGCCCGGAAACAAATCTGTGTAACAATACTGAAGTCAGTAACAATGTGTAATAACATTTTAAGGTGAGACTAAGCGGTGTATGAGAAACCGTATACGGAGAACTAGAGGTGTCCATGTGAACAATGGCAAGAGACCGTGGACCCATCCAGTCCATCTATCGGCCCCTTTACCTGTATCCAGGTGGAACATCTCCACTAAATACCTAAATATAAGGCCAGTGTGGTATAATATGTTAGAAGCTGAATAATAGCACAACCAAATCAAACATCAGAAATTTGCAGTCCTTTAGCCTCTCCCGAACCCCAGCCAGGTATAATACACTAGCGAAGGGCAGGGAGAAGGCCTGTCAATGTATTGCTCCCTCTATCCTGAGACACGGATTATGGAGCAGGTCATCTTGTCTCCTATCGTAACATATCTTGCTGAAATCAGGTGGAACATAGGAGGAAAAATGTAAAAAGGGAGAAAAAAAACCCCCCAAAAAAATTCTGTAAAGGGGTAGTGGGGATTCCAAACCTCAGCCTGATCCGGAGACAAGAGATAAGCAGCGCACTGAGTGGGTGCTAGTCATGTGGGGAACGTTGAAATGGCTTCATGTAACGCCTTAGAGGTACCCTAAGCTTCTGGGGAGGTAGGCCGACGTATTCTGGGGCCTATAGAATGTGATCTGGACCTCGGTTGTCTGCGTCGTTGTGGGAGAGGGTCCCGTATTTGCACCCTAATGCGGTCATTCGGCGGGTCCAGCCAGTTCGGTACCTCAATTGGGTCTTGTTCCAGAAAGCTGAAAAAGGCTGGGAGTTGATCCGGGTCGGATAGGATAAATTTGTGCTCAGCTCTGGTCACCTTAATACTGAAGGGGTGTCCCCATGTATAAGTTGCTCCGGCTTGACGTATCAAATCTAGTAGTGGGCGGACCATTCGGCGCATGTGAAGAGTGTTGCAAGAGAGGTCTGGGTATAAGTGGATAGCAGAACCATCAAAGTCCACGGGACCCAAACGCCATGCCTTGCGCATAAGTTCTTCTTTAAGGGTGTAATAATGAACTCTGCAGAGGACATCGCGTGGGCGGTCACTTTGTTCTCTCCTCGGCCCCCCCACTCTGTGCACCCGGTCTAGTTCAATGGGAGATAAAACCTCTCTGCCCAGGACTATGTTGAGGATGGCAATGACGGAATGTTTTAAGTCTGTACCCGCTGTGGCCTCCGGTATACCCTGTAACCGTATATTATTCCTGCGGCTCCTATTTTCTCCATCTTCTATGCGCAGTTGATGTTGTCGTATACGGTGCAAGTGCTCCCTGGAGGCCTGCTCAAGGGACGTGATGCGGGCTGCATGATCAGATTGAATGTCAGTTAGGGCAGACACTGCGGTCTTATTAGTCGAGACCTGCTGTTGGAGGGCCTGGAGGTCTTTGTGGAGTGAGGTCTCCATTTTGATCACCCAGGACTCAAACTCCGCTCTGAAGGCCGCCAGAAGGGTTGAGGCCTCGGATCTATTCGATCCTCCAGAAGCTTGAGGGGCCACATCTCTAGGACCCGTGTTCGAAAGAGGGGCAGCAGGGGTCTCAGACCTGGACGCCACATCTGATAGGTCCGAGTGCAGGACGGGAGGGTCATCTGAATCCTCGCTGCTGTCTGTCGCCGGCTGAGTGGGAGGGGGAGGCTTGCCCTTCCCCGGGTTTCGAGCGGACGCCATCTTGTCTTTGGGAGTGCGGGAATCAGACTGAGATGTGCGGAGCAGGTATCATTGGATTGTGCCCTATTGTAGGTCCGTGGACTCAGTAGATCGAGCACTGTGTGTGGACATGCTTTTCAAAGATGTGCGACGACTGAAGAATAGCCTGTCAGCTACGGGCAGTTGCGGAGCTCAGCAGCTCATTGCTTAGCCATACATGGTCTGTTCTGCTTCTCTGCAAAGTTGTATGGATGGGGACCACTGGTGGGCGCCGACCCCGCTGGGCTTCTCTTGTGGCTGTGCAGGGAGCGATCCAGGCTCAGAGAGGTGAGAATACCAGGAGCGTATGTAAATACCGCAGCTTGGGCGGAGCAAGATGGCCGCCACTCGTGTTCAGGGCCGTGGTGACAGTTCGTGTACTTATGGGGGTAGATGCTTGCTTCTGTCCCCGTCTAGGGCCACAGTCTGTCAGATCAGGGTGCCCCCAGGGGGTGGGTGAGGCTAAGATTAGGCCTAGAGGAGACAGGGGGCTGCCGGGGTGTAGCAAGATGGCCGCCACATTCAGTCTCTGGAGCTAAGGCAGTACCATGAGTACATACTGGGGTGAATGTTCACTAAATATCACCGTCGGGGGTCTCAGTTGGCCAGGCCAAGGTATTCCTGGGAGTGGCGGGGGTTCAGATTGGGCCCAGGAGAGATGTATAGGCCGCCGGGTGTAGCAAAATGGCCGCCGTCACTTACCAGGTCCCTCTGGCAGGCCTCCTAGAGTGGTACGGAGGGGATCACAGGCCCCCATAGCAGGCTGAATGTCCCCAATAAATATGTAGGAGGCAGGGCATGCGTAGCGGCCGGAGACAGGGCCGGCACGGCCTCTGGGTGAAGCAAGATGGCCGCCGGTCTCCGTGAGTAGGCCGAAGCCGCGGCCTTTCCTAGTAGTCGGCCTGGAGCTCCGCGATCGTCGCGGATGCCGCGATCTCGGTCCCAAAACGCTCCCTCCTTGTCTGTGTGCCTGTCTGAGGCTCAAGCAGGGTCAGCGCTGGTCCGTGGGTGAGTATATCTCCAGGTGTGCTCTATGCCTGGAGGAGCTCACCCCAGGCACGTCTGCTCAGCTCTCCGTTCGGCCACGCCCCCCGGTATGCCCACCATTAGCATACCTCCCTTCATCCACCCACTTCTAATGATGGGCATACATGCACCGTTTATATATGCCAAAGCATGGGGGCATCCTCCCGCAAAAAGGCAGGAGCAAATTACTCCTCCACCCACTGCTGCCCCCACGCTTCGGCATATATGCTGAAGTATGTAACTGTGGTGGTGAAATCACCTCCGACAGCGATGGAGTCACGGCTTTATGTATCGTGGGAGCAAACGCTGTTGCTGTCAAGATAAATAAATCCGCACTGCAACTGAATGGCGTACCTGCTAAGCAAATGATGGTTAACAAAAAACAAAGTAACATTACAGTATAACAGTAAGACTTACCATACCTGCAAAGCAAATACAAAAAAAAAACATAGTAAAAAATAAAACATTTAACGCAACCTGTGCCTACCTAAAATATATATATGCCGAAGCATGGGGGCATCCTCCCGCAAAAGGCAGGAGCAAATCGCTCCTCCACCCACTGCTGCCCCCACACTTCGGCATATATGCTGAAGTATGTAACTGTGGTGATGAAATCACCTCCGACAGCGCTGGAGTCACGGCTTTATATATCGTGGGAGCAAACGCTGTTGCTGTCAAGATAAATAAATCCGCGCTGCAGCTGAATGGCGTACCTGAAAACAAAAAAATGGTTAAAACACAGTAAACTATAAAAAAATTACATACCTGAAAAGCAAACATGATAAAACATAACAACAATAAAACATTGCAGAATAGAATACAGTAAAAAAGAGCAGAACAATAGAGAGAAAATAGAGAGAGAACAATAAAACGACAACTATTTTTGTTTATTTTTTTTTTGTGTATTTTTTTTTTTTTTTTACATTTTTTTT
Source organism: Aquarana catesbeiana (assembly GCF_042186555.1). Lineage (NCBI taxonomy): Eukaryota > Metazoa > Chordata > Amphibia > Anura > Ranidae > Aquarana > Aquarana catesbeiana. The sequence continues at coordinate 124,676,707 of NC_133326.1, forward strand.
TTATAACTGTAACTTTTAAAACTGTAACGGTTCCAGGTTTGGGTCTCTCAAAATGCGATGGCATCTTGGGAGACCCTGTGAAAGTGTGTCCTAGTCTGTGCAATGCTGTACCCTACGCTAAAACTCAACTAGTGTATGGTAGCGCTCAAAACATTCACCAATGCAAAGACCAGGATTGCCAGGACAGGAGGGACAATAATACCGGGTGTCACGCCTAAATCCACGCTTTCTGCAGACACAACATTTTCTTTGGGGGGCTCGTTGGGTAGGGGTACTCGGGAGGACATATTGAAAATGCCTCTCATGCAGCCGGCTTACTGCATTTGGTTGGGGAAGGTGAGGTGGAGCACCGTCTGGAAACAGAAGGGCTCTGACGATCTCTTCCTGGAATGTAAGGAAGGATCCAGTCCGTCCTGAAGCTCTGTATAGCATATGAGCGTTCAGCAAAGCCAATTGAAATAAATAAACAGACACTTTTTTGTACCAGCGTCTGGCCTTACGGGCAACTAGGTACGGCGCCAATAACTGGTCGTTGAGGTCCACCCCTCCCATATTTTGGTTATATTCGTGGACACAGAGGGGTTTCTCCACAACACCAGTCGCCGTAGTAATTTGGACCGTCGTGTCTGCATGAAGGGAGGTGAGAACGAAAACATTCTTCTTATCCCTCCACTTCATAGCGAGCAAATTATTACACTGCAAGCAGGCTCTCTCCCCCAGCCTAAGAGGGGAATCTACAAGCCGCTGGGGAAAGCCCCGGCGATTAGGTCGCACGGTGCCACATGCTCCAATCTGCTGATCAAACAAGTGACTAAAAAGTGGCACGGTCGTGTAATAATTGTCCACATATAAATGGTACCCCTTTCTGAATAAGGGTGACACCAAGTCCCACACTATCTTGCCAGCACTTCCTATGTAGTCAGGGCAGTTTGTCGGCTCTACGTGACTATCTTTGCCCTCGTAAACCATAAAACTACATGTATAGCCTGTGGCCCTGTCACAGAGCTTATATATCTTGACCCCGTATCTGGCACGCTTGCTGGGAAGGTACTGTTTGAGTGACAAGCGGCCAGAAAATTTAATCAGGGACTCATCAACGCAGACAACTTGATGGGGAGTAAACAAGTCTGCAAAACGTTGGTTGAAGTGGTTTACGAGGGTCCAAATTTTGTAGAGCCGATCGTATTCAGGGTCTCCACGAGGACGACAGAGTTCATTGTCATTGAAGTGCATGAACCGCAAAATCTGCTCGTATCGTGCCCTGGCTATGGAGGCAGAGAACACGGGCGCATGGTAAATTGGGTCAGTGGACCAATATGACCGCAACTTACTCTTTTTATTCAAGCCCATGTTGAGGGAAAGGCCCAGAAAGAGCTTAAATTCGGAGACCGTAATTGGTCTCCAATCTCTGGCAAGGGAGGACTGGGGATTAGCGGCGATGTGTTGACCAGCGTATAAACTGCTTTGGTCCACAATAGATCTATAGAGATCTTCAGTGAAAAACAGTGAATAAAAATCCAGTGGCGTAAAATCAACTGTTTCCACCTGAATTCCGGGTTGGCCAGTGAATGGGGGCAGTACGGGTGCTGCAGAAGTGGTGGGTTCCCAATTCGGATTGGCGAATGCAACAGGAAGGGCACTATGGCACGATGGGCCTGTCTTTGTCTTCTTGGTGGCAGCGGGACACTACTTGTGCTTGCCACCTCGCCAGCTTGAACTGCACTTATGGGACTCGCCACGTCACCACGTGATACTGCAGTGCTGGATATACGACCAGGGTGTACTAGGCCGCTGGTGCTTGCCAGTTCACCAGAAGGAATAGCGGCGCTAGTATTGCTCTGCTCCATACTATAGCCCTGCGGTTCTTGCACTTCAAGGACAGAAGAAGATTGGGGTCTGGTACGCCTGACCTTAGCAGGGACCACAACTCCGTCGTCAGAGCTATCTGTCATGGAGCCGCTGTCCTCTACAGGATCGTATTCTGAGCCTGAATCTGACAGATGAGTGACTTCCTCTTCACTATCTGTCATACTCAGAAACCTGTAGGCCTCTTCACTAGTGTACCTTCGATTTGCCATTTTGGGCTCTAAATTTAGGGGTACACTAGTGAGACTCACAGGCAAAAAAGCTCCTGACTGTCAGCGACTGTATCAAAACGCTACCAAAAAACTGTTAGCGATCGCAGGGATCAGGCCTGACTCTGTGAACGCTGCAGTTATGTGTGCTTAGTGTTTTGTAAGTGTCAGTGATCGATCGATACTGCACTTGGGTGGGCTGGACAGGGCTGGGCCGAGGGGCAAAACGCAGGTGCTAGCAGGTATCTGGGCTGATCCCGCTAACACTGCGTTTATGGGAACCCTAAACTACTGGGGACGCTAGTATAGATCTGATCGGATCAGATATTGATCCGCTCAGATATTATAGCACTAAGGGAGGTGTATGCTGCCTGCGTGGGTGTTAGCGGTACTGGCGCTAACCTGACGCTGCCTGGGGCGACGCAGACCTTATCTGACCCTAAAAACTTAACTTATATCACCGCCGGGCAATTAGGGGGTTAAACCTTTATTAGGTAATAAACGACGGGTGCCCTAAAACTATAAAAAATAAGCTAACTAACCAGCGTCACCCGTAACACTTATACGGTGATCACTGGTGAAAGGGTTAACTAGGGGGCAATCAAGGGGTTAAAACCTTTAGTTGGTAGTATATGGGGGTCCCTGTCGCTATAAAACACTGACAGCGAACCTATATACTTACCTCCCTAACTAGCATCACCTGTGTCACTAATACAGCGATCAGAAAAACGATCGCTTAGCGACACTGGCGACGGGGGGGTGATCAAGGGGTTAACCTTTATTAGGGGGGGTTAGGGGGGTACCCTAGACCTAAAGGGGGGTACCCCAGACCTAAAGGGGGCTAACCTAACTGCCCTAACACTTATAACTGTCACAAACTGACACCAATGCAAAAAAAAAAATTGCTGGCATACTTGGCGAGGCCGGAATACGTTCCGGTACATATCGAATCGGTTTTTGACGACTGTAAGCTGGAGGTTTGTGACTCGGCGGATATTTTGAACACTTTTGTCCTTTTTTATAAAGAATTATATAAGTCTTGTGCTCCTCTGGGGTCAGAAGCAGTGGAAACGTATATAGCGGACATTTATCTCCCTAAATTGGTGGAGGATGACAGCACTGCTTTAGAGGCTGGCATTACGGTAGAGGAGGTGGATGAGGCGATTGCCTCCTTCCCCCCTAGAAAATCCCCTGGATTAGATGGTTTTCCATTAGAGTGGTATTGCACCTTTCGCTATGGATTAGCTCCCCGATTGCTTAGAGTGTTTAATGCGGCCAGGGTGGGTGGTGGGTTGCCCCCTTCTATGAGGGAAGCTTTGGTGGTCCTGATACCTAAAGGGGGAAAAGATCCTCGGGAATGTGATTCTTACCGCCCGATCTCATTGATGAATGTTGATACAAAGATATTGGCCAAAATAATTGCAAGTAGGCTGCAGTCAGTCATCCCTAAACTGGTGGATGCAGACTAAACAGGTTTTATCCAGGGTAGGTGCACTCAGATGAATATCAGGAGGCTTTTTTTGAATCTTCAGACTGTTCATGACAACTCCGGGACTAGGTTGGTGGCGTCTTTGGATACAAAGAAGGCCTTTGACTCTGGTGGGGTCGTATTTGTTTCAGTTGCTGAAGTCCTATGGCTTTGGCCCGGTGTTCATCTCATGGGTCCGGTTGTTGTATACGGACCCACTGATTAGAATACGGGTCAATGGTATTATATCAGATCCTTTTCCTATCTTTCGGGGCACCAGGCAGGGGTGTCCACTTTCACCCCTCCTGTTTGCCCTGGCCATAGAGCCTTTAGCAGTACAGCTGAGGTCTAGTTCACAGTTGACTGGTTTGAGGATTGGGGAATTTGAGGAGCGGGTGTCACTCTATGCAGATGACATGTTGCTCTATCTGCAGGACCCTGGACCCTCGCTCCTGGAGGCTTTCCGACTGATACAGAAGTTTGGAGATTACTCTGGATTCCGTATAAATTGGAAAAAATCTTCCCTTTTCCCTATCGATGAGGGGGTGAATGTCCCATTGGGGTGCCCCATTCCACTGTCTACATCTTTTAGATATCTGGGAATTGAGATTCAACTTCCCATTTCTAAGTTCCTGGAGGCCAATTTGTCACCGATTGTGGGGAAGTTTCGGGAAAAAGTTCAAAGGTGGCAGAATTTGCCGATCACCTTGATGGGAAGGATAAATCCTCCTGCCCAAGTTTCTCTATATCCTTTCGAACTCCACCGTTTTTGTGACATTGCAGGTCTTCAGGAATATTGACTCCATTATTGTAGGTTTCTTGTGGGGGTCTAAAGCTCCCAGGGTCTCTTTAACGATTTTGAAATTACCAGTTACATTGGGAGGGCTCGCCCTTCCGGATTTGCGCTCCTATTTTTTGGCCTCACAGCTCTCTTTCTTGCACTGGCGACTGTCTCCACAGACACCCAATGCCACTGCTTTGCTGGAGGCTGCAATTGCCACCTCACAGGAGACCCTGCAGAATGTGTTATATAGGAGGGGGATCCCGGGAAGAAAGATGGGTTCGGTGATGGCGTTACCGGGGAAGGTTTTTCACCTGTGCTCTCAGCGACGGGGAGATGACCCCTTATCTCCTAACAGTCCTTTATGGTACAACCGCTCATTGGGGGAGTTTATGAAACTTTCTGATGGTCCAAGGTCATGGGCAAAATATGGTATTAAATATCTACATCAAATTTGTAGGGATGGCCGTGTTTGTACGTTTACCCAGTTGCGTGAGCAATTTAGAGTGCCGAGGTCTTGGCTCTTCAGATATGCACAACTGAAGCATGCAGCATACATTCAGTTTGGAGGGTCTGAGATTCGGGTCCAGAATACAGACTTAGAAAGGGTTTTGATTGACCCGGATGTGTCCAAGAGGATTTCCAGGTACTACAGGGCGGTGGGTCCGGGTCAGGTAGCTTTGACCTCTAGAGCCAGGGGGAGATGGGAGCTGATTGTCCTGGAGTTGTCGGAGGAACTGTGGCAGGAGGTATTGGACACTTTTTTGGTGTCTGTTATCTCCTCCACGGACAGAATGATTCAATATCGATATCTACACCAACAGTATTATACACCGACCAGATTACATCGTATGCATAGGAGGGATTCTGCTATTTGTCATAAATGTGGGAAAGAGGAGGGCACATTTGCACATATGGTGTGGGAATGTATAAAGGTAAGGCCGCTATGGTCTCAGGTCACTGAATTTATATCAGATAAGTTTGCTTTACCAAATATTTGCTCTCCTATGCGGTGTTTGCTTGGGATTTTTGATCAAGAGGAGTTAAATGCCCACACTAAATTGTTCCTAAGGATCCTGTACTTTGGTGTAAAAAAGCTCATAGCAAGGAGATGGATACATGAGGAACAATTGACGCTGGGGATGTGGATTAAAATAATAAACGCAGATTTGATGATGTATAAAATGACTTACGAAGCTAGAGGGGCTACCAAGAAGTTTAGGAAAGTTTGGTCCCTGTGGATAGACTCTGAGAATACTCTGGATGAGGGAGAGCCCTAGTATGTTGTATGTGTGATAGATAAAACTATAGAGAGATGGATATTGATTGTTTTGATTCTCTTTCCAAGTTGGGCCAGGTGTGTTCGTTTTGAGAAGGAGCAGTAAATACAGAAATGCTGACATCCCAGGGGAGGAGGGTGGGAGGGGAGGGGGGGTGGTTGGTATACTGTTATTGGGGGTTTTTCTTTTTTTTAAAAAATGCACGTGTATGATACCATAAGAAAGAATTGATGAGGGAAATGGCATATTCTAAGCCTGCAATATGATTGTTATGTTTATGGAATTTGTATGCTAATGGAACATATGTAATATGTGTGGTATGTATACCTTTGTTGTGCATAATAAAAAACTTAAAAAAAAAAAAAAAAAAAATAGATGGGAAGCACATCCACACCATTCGGGGTCTTACAATTAAAATTATAAGGGTTTTAATAGTATAGTGTTGATGGCTGTGGTGCCGGCACAATATGAGTTCCTCTATGTGGATGTAGGGAATAATGGCCGGATGTCAGATGGAGGAGTCTTCACCCAGACGGAGTTTTCCCGATGTCTCCAGACTGGTGGCCTGGCATTGCCACCTGCCGCGGACAATGTTGAAGGACTCCCGTTCGTCTTTATTGCTGATGAAGCATTCGGTCGGGGCGAGTACCTGATGAGGCCATTTCCCCAGAGGACCCTCACCCTGGATAGGAGGGTTTTTAAATACCGGCTGGCTAGAGCCCAAAGAGTCGTTGAGAATGCCTTTGGTATAATGGCCAGCCAGCTCTGCCTATTTCTGACAGCAATACATATGGCAGGCTGCAAAATTAACCACATCATATTTGCACAATTTTTTACGCAAAAATGCCCAAAATTATCTTGCCTCAGTTGGGCCTGAGGCCGGACTTCCTGCTAATCCCCTGACGGGCCTGGATACTGGCCGCCTGGCTTGGCACCCCAAAGCACCCGTGAAGTTCACCAGAAATATGTCAATTATTTTACGGGTAGGGGGGCCTTGCTATGCCAGACAACGTCTAAATAATTTTTTAATAATAAAAAAAAAAGATGACTATAAAAATTAATTCTAAACATTATTATGGAGATCTGACTTTAAAAAAATAAAAGATTATTCATGAGATCATGAGAAATAATAAAGAAATAAGTTTGTCAGAACTCTGTGTGAATATCAGCAGCAAAACAACTTCATTATTCTAGCATTATAAAGCTCTATCTAAGTCCGTCTGAAGTTTCGACGGAAAAAGTCTGATGGGGCATACACACGGTCTGAATATACAATGAAAAGCTCCCATCGGACTTTTTCTGTCGGAAATTCCGACCATGTATACGTGGCATATCTATAAAACTGTTGAGTCGCATTTTGAGAAAAAAGGTTCAAATGTTGGGAATAAAAGGTGATCATTGGAAGCATGCCTGTTATAGTTTGTGCCATCCCCTTTGGCTCCATGCACACAGGACATTTGCTGCAGGTTTTTGGCACAAAAAACGCTTGGTGTGTGTGTAAACTTGATGCGTTTAGGTGCCTAAGGCGCTTGGGCATTAATTCATCTAGTTGGCCAGAATAATTATTTATTCTGCCCATTGAAATGAACTAAAGTGATTTTAAAGTCTTGTTTTTTTCTTTAAAAATAACAAACATGTTATACTTACCTGCTCTGTGCAGTGGTTTTGCACAGAGCAGCCCCGATCCTCTTCTTCTTGGGTTCCGCGCTGGCTCTCTTGGCCCCTCCCTCCTGTCTAGCACCGGAGCCGCAGCTTTGTGTGTTCATTCAGACAAGGAGACATGGTTTGGCCCCACCTCCTCTCTTTCCTGATTGGCAAACTTCTTTAATTGACAGCAGCTAGAGCCAATTGGCGCCACTGCTGTGTCTCAGCCGAACAGGAGGGAGTGTCCCGGATGGCCGAGGCAGTCGTGCACATCGCTGGATCAAGATGGGCCTCAGGTAAGTTTTAGGGGGGCTGCTGCACACTGAAGGTTTTTTATCTTGATGCATAGAAAACATTACAATAAAAAAAAACCTTCTGCCTTTAGAATCACTTTAATGCTCAAGGACTAAATACGCCTAGAGTCAATTTGCGTTCAGACACATTTTGACACGTGACAAATTGTGTTTTTTCTGCCAAAACGCTGCTGTTCCTGGACATGCTGGCAGTGTTGTTTTTCTTCCTTTAAACACCCCTGCCTCTAAACGCCTCTAAATGTGTGCATGGACACATAGGCTAACATGAAGGTCCATTTAGAAGTAGAAAAAAATAATGCCTGACACCCCTAAAATCAGCATTTTTAGTGCTTCGTGTGCATTAAGCCTTTCATTGTCACTTTTGTTGGACAGCTTCATCTGCATTCCCTGCCTGGCACAGCAGAATCTGGAATGGGATGATGCAATCTTCTGACTCAATCACCTGTGTGTAAATTGGAGCATAAAGAGTTCCACCCAAAAGAGGAATCTCTGCCTATTTGTGTTTTTGACAGATACCCTTTCCTACTTCTAGGAGACAGTGCCGTGGCGCCGTCCCTCTGAAGTTCGGCCCCCTCCTCCTTCCCCTGCTGCCAAGCCGTTAGAAAGCGCAGCAGGCTTACAGAACTGACAGTGAAGCCGAAAGGCTTCACTGCTGGTTTCCCTTAGTGGAGATGGCAGAGGCAGCTGAAAATCGGCTGGGGTGCCGACATCGCAGCTCCCTGGACAAGTAAGTGTCTATGTATTAAAAGTCAGCAGCTACATGATTTGTAAAAATGAAACAAAACAATAGTCTTTGTGCTAAAACGTATGGAGTCCTAACCAGGAACACACTGACCAAGGAATTCATCAGTGGAAAGAGTTAATATGAAAGTCTATCCGACACCACACTCCTTGCAGCTCAGTGATCAATGGGAAACTGATAGCTGTGAAAACATAAGGGAATATGAGCACACAGGCTCATGGTGCAAATAACTTCTATTTATTGTAGTATAAAAGAGATAAAATCAATACACTCACAAGCATAGGTGAATCATAAGCGTTAATTCCTCCAATAAAGAACTCTGAACAGGGTCACATCCGAGCGCCAGGGTAGATGAGATATCCACAAGATGGATGGATGGGCTGGCTCCACAGACACTGGCTCATCTAGCAGCTGCCGACAGGCCGCGAGCGAGCCACTCACTGACTCCAAGAACGGCCGGTCAGGAGAGAGCTGTGGACGCCTCCAACACTTGGTTCAGGGAGGCCCCCCAACGAGCTCCCTGGACAACACAGGGCGGACCTGAGGAAGGAGGCCATGCCCTCTGAAACGCGTTGTCCTGGCAACCACACAGCATCCCCTGTCAGCTTGTTCCATCTGAGATCTCCCTGGGCCAAGTGTTGGAGGTGTCCACAGCTCTCTCCTGACCAGCCTTTCTTGGAGTCAGTGAGTGGCTCACTTGCGGCCTGTCAGCAGCTGCTTGATGGGCCAGCCCATCCATCCATCTTGTGGATATCTCATCTACCTCGGCACTCGGATGTGACCCTGTTCAGGGTTCTTCATTGGAGGAATTGTTTGACACTGACATGGTAATTTCTAGATCGCCAATTCCTATCCTCATATTGATTAGTGCTTCCAAATTAATAATAACTACTGCAGTAGGGAACAGACACAAAAGATACACTCTGCATATTTCCAAATAACTGTTCTGCTTTATTATGATGCAATTGAAGGTTTTTATACACATGATTACGTAGGTATCACATTAATATTACAATTGTACGTTTATGGTAACAAGGGGCGTAACATAGGCAGACAAAAATCAGAACTCAAAAGAATGCAAACATGTAATGAAAACATTATTAGTGCCGTGTGCACATTGAGGGCAGTGTGCAATACATACAAATTGGATACAATTATATATAGAACTTCCACATTTCCTTTACAGTCTTGTCTGTAACTTTGTCTAAACAAAGAGACCCTCAAGTATATGTAGTACATCTGCTAGATAAAGTAGTTTAGAGACAAGAAGGTATAGGCACAAGTAGAGAAGAGAGAAGACTGGCCGGTCATTATGGGCATTAAATTAAGTAAGGGAATGAAGGGTAAGAGACCCTCAAAAATGCCCAGCGCAAGAGGAGCGCTATAAAATATATGAACCGAAGCTGCGGTTCCGCCTATACTGAGCCCCTAGATAAATGGTTCGAGTGGACAGGGATCCACAATGGGTAACTGGGTTACCAAAGTCCACAGGGACTAAGAATCATGCAGAGTAAACAGCTAGAGAAACAGCTATCTATGTGAGAAGGATGGATCAAGGGTGACAACACTAGACAGAAAGGGACATTTTGATGTTAAGTTGTGGGATGAATTTGGGGTCAGACACTACAACTTATAAAGTTAAAACAGAGAAATGAGGGTTAAAACAGAATACTTTATATGTTGTCAGAGAGGGAAGATGGTATGAGCACTATGGCTGCCCGTCTGATCATAGAATCATAGAAGCTAGAGTATGTGAAGTATGGGATTACAGTACATGGGATGCAAAGGATATCAGAACAAAATAAGGAAAGCAGAATTTAAGTAGGGAAATATTAAAGAGTTAAAAGAAAGTGAGAGAATGATATGCATGTGTTGTGTACAAATGGGAAAAATGTAAGAGATTTTAGAGAGATATTACCATAAACGTACAATTGTAATATTGATGTGATACCTACGTAATCATGTGTATAAAAACCTCCAATTGCGTCATAATAGGGCAGAACAGTTATTTGGAAAGATGCGGAGTGTATCTTTGGTGTCTGTTCCCTACTGCAGTAGTTATTATTAACTTGGAACCACTAATAAATATGAGGATAGGAGTTGCCTATTTATAAATTTCCATGTCAATGCTTATAATTCACCTATGCATGTGAGTGTATTGATTTTATCTCCTTAATACTACAATAAACAGACATTATTTGCAACATGAGCCTGTGCCCTACATGATTTGTAGCTGCTGACTTAAAAAAAAATTCCAGAGGTAGAACACCTCTTTAAAGGGGTTGTAAAGGTAAAAATTTTTTCACCTTAATGCATTCTATGCATTAAGGTGAAAAAACTTTTGACAGTACCGCCGCCCCCAGCCCCCCCGTTTTACTTACCTGACGCCTCGAATCTTCGCTGCACGTTCTTGTCATCTTCGCTGCAGCTCAGCCTGGTCGCTGATTGGCTGCAGTGGATGGATTGAAAGCAGCGCAGCCATTGGCTCGCGCTGCTGTCAATCACATCCGATGACGCGGCGCGCCGGGGGGCGGGGCCGAGTGATACAGCGAGCGGCTATAGCCGCCGGCTGTATCACGGGAGCGCGCCCGCAAGCACTCACCACCATGCGAGGGAGCTCGCATGAAGGTGGTAAATGCTTGCGGGGAGGAGCTGAGACAGCCGCCGAGGGACCCCAGAAGACCAGGTTCGGGGCCACTCTGTGCAGAACGAGCTGCACAGTGAAGGTAAGTATGATATGTTTGTTATTTTTAAAAAAAAAAAAAAATACCTTTACAACCGCTTTAAAGCATAACTAAACCCAAAAACAAAAATTGAATATGTTGCAGCTAAGCTTACCAGTCCTTTGGTGTGGTGGCTGCATTAGTTGTCTTTTTTTCCATTTTTTTTCTTTATTTTTATCTGGTGATATAATCAGTAACAGACTTCCAGTTCTAGAATGACACTTGTCCTTCTGTTTCAAAACAATACAAACAAGATTACTATGAAACCCCTCCCCTCTCCTACCGTCTATAACTTAGAAGGATGTGGTTCTGTTGTTCTCAGAGAACAATGTAAATGATAATAGTCAGTACAGGCAGAGAACACAGGAAGCTATCACTTCACAGGATTTCCTGTAAGATCAACAAGTATTTTTTTCAACTTATCAAAGAAATATAACAAAAAAGTTTCAAATGTGTGTTTATCAGAACAAAAGGGAAAATTTAGGAGAAGTTCATTGTTATGCCGCGTACACACGGTCGGACTTTTCGTCTACAAAAGTCCGACAGCCTGTCCGACAGACTTCCGGCGGACTTCCGGCGGACTTTCGGCGGACTTGCAGCAGACTTTCTAACGAACGGACTTGCCTACACACGACCACACAAAAGTCCGACGGATTCGTACGTGATGACATACACCGGACTAAAATAAGGAAGTTCATAGCCAGTAGCCAATAGCTGCCCTAGCATGGGTTTTTGTCCGTCGGACTAGCACACAGACGAGCGGATTTCGGGGTCCGTCGTAGTTACGACGTAAAGATTTGAAGCATGTTTCAAATCTAAAGTCCGTCGGATTTGAGGCTGAAAAAGTCTGCTGAAAGTCCGGAGAAGCCCACACACGATCGGATTACCAGCCAGCTTTAGTCCGTCGGCGTCCGTTGGACTTTTGTAGATGAAAAGTCCGACCGTGTGTACGCGGCATTAGGGTTTACATGCAGTAAAGCTATTTTGTAAAACAAATATCTCTGGATGATCAATGCACATCGATTTTACCAAACTTTGTTGAAGATTCTTAACTTTTTCTGTTCTGAAGAAGAAGCTGTTTGATTCCTATATTGATTAATAAATGGGAGAGTCTGGTTCATTATAACCACCTTCTGCACTTGGCATTATTTTAATGAGGAAAGCTCCATCCCTTTCAAGACAGTTAGACCCCTTTCACACCGGGGTGGTTTTCAGTCAATTTAGTGTTAGAAATAGCCTCTGCAAAGCGCCTGAAAACTGTCTCCCATTCATTTCAGTGGGGGGCTGTGTGCTTAAGGGACGCTTGCTAAATACAGTGCTCCCAAAATGCCCTGTCCATTGGAATAAACAAGCTTTAAAAGCGATTTGAAAGTTCTGCAAAATGGGAGTTTTTAACCCTTTTTTTGGGTCAAAAGCGCCTGCTAGCAGCCGAAATGCGGCACAAAAGCGTTGCTTAAACAGCGCTTAAGCGCCGCTAAAACGAGCGACGCTTTAGCACTAATGGCTGGCGCTTTCAGTGTGAAAGCAGCCCTAAACAGTAGGAAGTGCAGTGTCTTACCAAAATAAAAATTCCCTAAACTTTACTTTTAACTTGGTGCAGACATCTGAGACAATTACATAAACAGAAAAGGAAAATTCTGGGGTGTTCTATATAGAAAGCCTATGTAGCACTAACTCTCGGTGGAGCTGCTGGTTTAAGCGGGCTTGTTACCTTCACTCTTGACACCCCTGCTTCACCGGCACTGGGTCTAGGGTTCTGTTGAGTTTACCTCTGGACGATAAAAGCACCAACACTTGAATACGTTTTCAATGCTTTATTGAACCAAGTAATGAAGGAAGTAGCAGGAAAGAGGCAGGATGGAAGCTACAGGGAAGCTCAAATACCTTTCTTTAGGATTCTTGAGAATGTCCTTTAAAGTTGAATATTGTAATTGGATGCAGTCCCCTTGTGGGACACAATCTTTGCTCGCCTGGATAGGCCTCTCTCACTTGCCTAGCAGCCAGTACGTAGCACGAACAAAAGTCTCTGCCACAGACTTGCTTGAAATAAATCCGTACAATTCTCTGCCACAGGATGTATTAAACTTTGCGGTGAATGTCAGACACAGTACTTGGACCTCTAAGCCAACCCGGCAGTACTTTGCTGTAGAACTACTTTAGGATACGTCCTCCAACCGAGTCACCAGGCCCCTCTCCAGACCAGCACTCTGCATGATCCTTCCATGATGGGTCCTCCCCTGGGATCTCCTCGGTTGTCCAGCTTCTTCACTCTGGATAGACAGCTCAGGACCATTCCTCGGCTGCTGTGGTAGGCCCCAGACATGCTTCTGGGCCCACCCACGCACCACAGTGGCGCGGGCCTCCGGAACGGAGGACCACGAGGTAGCACTCTAACGCATACCTCTAACACCAGGAGGGCCAGTAGGTGGCTGAAAAACGAACCCCAAAACATGGCGTCTGTCCCATAAATACCCTCTCCCAGAATGCAGCACGGAGGACCATCTCCATCGAGTTGTCTCCGGGAGGAGCACCCATACGCTTTGACACGTTGCCTTTCCAACCCCAGCCAATGGTAACAGCGACACCCACCGGCTCAGTGTGGAACCACACGCAACATCAGCCAAGCTGAGGCAAATCTAACTCCCCTAACGAGCAATTCACTAAATTTACCTATCAGTTGGTAGATCAGAAATCTACCAGCGCTACACCTACAAGTTGCCATATTGTATTGAATTTTTTTGAAAATTTTTGGAAAATTACAGAAATTTCACAATAAAAAGGAAAGTTTATTTTTTAATAACTATTCATTTTAAAATGCTTTGTGTAACAATTTAACAGTGGGGACGGAAAGTATTCAGACCCCCTTAAATTTTTCACTCTTTGTTATATTGCAGCCATTTGCTAAAATCATTTAAGTTCATTTTTTTCCTCATTAATGTACACACAGCACCCCATATTGACAGAAAAACACAGAATTGTTGACATTTTTGCAGATTTATTAAAAAAGAAAAACTGAAATATCACATGGTCCTAAGTATTCAGACCCTTTGCTCAGCATTTAGTAGAAGCGCCCTTTTGATCTAATACAGCCATGAGTCTTTTTGGGAAAGATGCAACAAGTTTTTCACACCTGGATTTGGGGAATCCTCTGCTATTCCTCCTTGCAGATCCTTTCCAGTTCTGTCAGGTTGGATGGTAAACGTTGGTGGACAGCCATTTTTAGGTCTCTCCAGAGATGCTCAATTGGGTTTAAGTCAGGGCTCTGGCTGGGCCATTCAAGAACAGTCACGGAATTGTTGTGAAGCCACTCCCTCATTATTTTAGCTGTGTGCTTAGGGTCATTGTCTTGTTGGAACGTAAACCTTTGGCCCAGTCTGAGGTCTTGAGCACTCTGGAGAAGGTTTTCTTCCAGGATATCCCTGTACTTGGCCGCATTCATCTTTCCCTCGATTGCAACCAGTCGTCCTGTTCCTGCAGCTGAAAAACACCCCCACAGCATGATGCTGCCACCACCATGCTTCACTGTTGGGACTGTTTTGGACAGGTGATGAGTAGTGCCTGGTTTTCCCCACAAATACTGCTTAGAATTAAGGCCAAAAAGTTCTATCTTGGTCTCATCAGACCAAAGAATCTTTTTTCTCACCATCTTGGAGTCCTTCAGGTGTTTTTTTTTTAGCAAACTCCATGGGGCTTTCATGTGTCTTGCACTGAAGAGAGGCTTCCGTCTGGCCACTCTGCCATGAAGCCCCGACTGGCAGAGGGCTGCAGTGATGGTTGACTTTCTACAACTTTCTCCCATCTCCCGACTGCATCTCTGGAGCTCAGCCACAGTGATCTTTGTGTTCTTCTTTACCTCTCTCACCAAGGCTCATCTCCCCCGATAGCTCAGTTTGGCCGGACGCCAGCTCTAGGAAATGTTCTGGTTGTCCCAAAGGTCTTCCATTTAAGGATTATGGAGGCCACTGTGCTCTTAGGAACCTTAAGTGCAGCAGAAATGTTTTTGTAACCTTGGCCAGTTCTGTGCCTTGCCACAATTCTGTCTCTGAGCTCTTCAGGCAGTTCCTTTGACCTCATGATTCCCATTTGCTCTGATATGCACTGTGAGCTGTAAGGTCTTATATAGACAGGTGTGTGGCTTTCCTAATCAAGTCCAATCAGTATAATCGAACACAGCTGGACTCAAATGAAGGTGTAGAACCATCTCAAGTATGGTCAGAAGAAATGGACAGCACCTGAGTTAAATATATGAGTGTCACAGCAAAGGGTCTGAATACTTAGGACCATGTGATATTTCAGTTTTTCTTTTTTAATAAATCTGCAAAAATGTCAACAATTCTGTGTTTTTCTGTCAATATGGGATGCTGTGTGTACATTAATGAAGAAAAAAAATGAACTTAAATGATTTTAGCAAATGGCTGCAATATAACAAAGAGTGAAAAATTTAAGGGGGTCTGAACACTTTCCGTCCCCACTGTATATGCTATAAATAATTATTTTTATGAATGTGGAGTTCTCCTTCAGGGCCAGTTCATAATGATGCAATGGGGGAAACACACAGGAATTGCTGTGCTTCCTGCATCGCATAGTAAACACACTGTGTTCATGCAATCTGCTGTGGGTGTCAATTAAAAGTTAACAACACCCCGAAAGCAGGTCGCAGAATGCAGTGCATTTGCCTGAATCAGATCTGATTTCAGAGCGGCAAAAAAAAAAAAAAAAAGGTGCCTTCACCTTTTTCGTGCAGATGCGATGCGATTTCAGCCATACAAAATGATGGATTCAAATCGCACTGCACAGAATAACATGTAGTTTGCACAGCAATCGGGTATGATTCCTGTTTTCACATGCAGTGTGAACCGAGGCTTAAAGCTGAACTCCAGGAATTATAGAATAAGTTGACGGTGATGTCTCCACCTCGCCCAGAATATGCCTTATAGATATTAAGAAAATTAAGGCATTTTATAAATGATAGGGGTGCCAAGACAACCTTCTGTGGCAAGTGTGCAGAGGGTAAGCTGCTTGCATAGAACCTTGCTGCATATAGCGCTCACTAGTACAGTGATTGCAGCAACCCCAGCAGCCCTCCATTATGCCAAAAATATAATTCCTGGAATTCAGCTTTAAGCAACAGGCTTTTTTTTTTTCAACAAAGCAGCTAAGGGTGGCCCGGGGAGGTTGTAAAAAGAAGCCCAGAGCCCTACCTAATGGTTAAATGCACAAAAAATGTATATAAAATGAACACAAATTTACAAAATTGCCATTCCAGACCAATTAATGCCACCATCACTAGCACTTTGTGAAATTTGAAATTAGTGTGGTCCCTCTGCACAGCACTTGTGGTTCTCAATGACCTCTGAGACAGTCTCAGTATTTCGCTTTGCTAGAAAACTTTTTTATTATTTAAACTTCCCATTTAAATGAGGGCGCTAAGACAACCAGAATCAATCTGCGCTTACCCATTACAATAATAAATATTATACTGCTTGGAATTTGCATAGAAGTATATATACGCTATGTACCCATATAATGTGTTGTTTACACGCATATGAGAAGTAACAGGCAGATGCAGTCTGTTGTCTCCCCTACAGGTGAGCTCAACCACAGCAGCAATGCAGAGGAAGAGGAAGCCATGGACAACATGGTTACTCTATGGTTTCCTGAGTCACTAGGGCAGTGATTCAATTGGATGCTGGTCGCCCATGTGACTCTGGGGGCCGACTTTGGTGTGACAGAGTCTATTTAAGACCCTGGCCCCTGAGTTTGGCGTGCATTAATGTGTGGCTAGTGTAGGGACAGGTCATCCATCTGTCAGGGACAGTATTAACAGCAGGGAAAGGTTCCAGATGAATAGGGAGAGCTTAGGGCTTTGCAGTCTCGTTGGACATCTTCCCATTTGGGCACAGGACAGCCAGGTCGCATTCCGCCCCTGCAGACAGATGATACAGTCAGGTCTATAAATATTGGTACATCGACACAATTCTAATCTTTTTGGCTCTATACACCACCACAATGGATTAGACATTAATTGAACAAGATGTGCTTTAACTGCAGACTTTCAGCTTTAATTTGAGGATATGTACATCCAAATCAGGTGAACGGTGTAGGAATTACAACAGTTTGTATATGTGTCTCCCACTTTTTAAGGGACCAAAAGTAATGGGACAGATTAACAATCATCCATCAAACTTTCACTTTTTAATACTTGGTTGCAAATCCTTTGCAGTCAATTACAGCCTAAAGTTTGGAAAGCATAGACATCACCAGATGCTGGGTTTCATCCCTGGTGATGCTCTGCCAGGCCTCTACTGCAACTGTTCCTGCTTGTTCTTGGGGCATTTTCCCTTCAGTTTTGTCTTCAGCAAGTGAAATGCATGCTCAATCGGATTCAGGTCAGGTGACTTGGCCATTGCATAACATTCCACTTCTTTCCCTTAAAAAACTCTTTGGTTGCTTTCGCAGTATGCTTTGGGTCATTGTCCATCTGCACTGTGAAGCGCCGTCCAATGATTTCACTGATGAGATGGTATGCTTTGGATCATGAGAAGTTCCTTTCCTTCTCCATACTCTTCTCTTCCCATCACTCTGGTACAAGTTGATCTTGGCCTCATCTGTCCATAGGATGTTGTTCCAGAACTGTAAAGGCTTTTTTAGATGTTGTTTGGCAAACTCTAATCTGGCCTTCCTGTTTTTGAGGCTCACCAATGGTTTACATCTTGTGGTGAACCCTCTGTATTCACTCTGGTGAAGTCTTCTCTTGATTGTTGACTTTGACACACATACACCTACATCCTGGTGAGTGTTCTGGTGAGTGTTCTTGATCTGGCCAACTGTTGTAAAGGGTGTTTTCTTCACCAGGGAAAGAATTCTTCAGTCATCCACCACAGTTGTTTTCCGTGGTCTTTTGGTGTTACTGAGCTCACTGGTGCGTTCTTTCTTTTTAAGGATGTTCCAAACAATTGATTTGGCCACACCTAATGTTTTTGCTATCTCCTTCATGGTTTTGTTTTGTTTTTTAAGCCTAATGATGGCTTCACTGATAGTGACAGCTCTTTGGATCTCATATTGAGAATTGACAGCAACAGATTCCAAATGCAAATAGCACACTTGAAATGAACTCTGGACCTTTTATCTGCTCCTTGTAAATGGGATAATGAGGGAATAACACACATCTGGCCATGGAACAGCTGAGCAGCCAATTGTCCCATTACTTTTGGTCCCTTAAAACGTGGGAGGCACACATACAAACCATTGTAATTCCTACACCGTTCACCTAATTTGTATGTAAATACCCTGAAATTAAAGTCTGCAGTTAAAGCAAATCTTGTTTGTTTCATTTCAAATCCATTGTGGTGGTGTATAGAGCCAAAAAGATTAGAATTGTGTTGATGTCCCAATATTTATGGACCTGACTGTAAATGCTCCGCTACATGCTGTTGGTATCAGTGAGTGTTCCCAGTTGGGCCCTCCCCACCTGGTTGTTGTGAACTGTTTTGCCTTTATTTCAATACAAGTTCTACTTACTGCACCTGGCCTCTGTGTGTTATTGCTGCTGCACCACACTGCACCCACCCACAAACTGTGTTTATAAGGAAAAAAACTGCACATCTAGGTCCACTGTTCCTCTTCTATAGGTTTGAGGATAGGGCCACTAGCCTTGCACATGGGGGTACCTTTTGCGTGGAGCACGTTCATCAACCAGGCAGAGACCGAGTTCATGTGAAAATCATACATTATGTCGGTTTCCCGACTTACAGATGAGCCGCACACTGTGTGCAGTAATTAAATACACAGAGTCCCTCTGTAGCATGCTGTCCTGTGTCGCTGCACATACTTTCCTTCTGTATGTTACATTTAGGAGGGACACTGCTGAGCCCATGCCCTCTCCACCAGTCCAGTGTATCTCTGCCACCTCCCTCCTAGTGACAGATAGGGCCCTGCCATGCGTTTAGCGCAGACCTCATGCGTGCACTTCTTAACTCCTTCTCTCCCGTATCATCTGGCTATGGGTCTCCAATATGCAAGTTTGGTCCCAGTTGCTTTGGAAAACCAACTGCTGGGGAGGGAGGCAGATCACCGACCCCTCGCTACCAGATGACCACACCAGGTACCACACTTCCCAACTGGCTTCAATGTACCTTGCACTAGTTCTTGGTAACCCAACAACTGCATGACCCCTCTTGCTACTTTTGCCAAGTAAATCTTTTGTAGTGGCTTTGCTTCATACCCCATATGTGCTTTACTGACCCTAGTCCTTTCATACACCAAGAACCTCCATACACCCCTTTAAATGACTTCAGACCAGGCTTAGAACAGTTGATTCAACTTTACCTGAACATTTTGAGGCACGGTCTAACATAAACAATTCCATGCAACATTCCCTAAAGAAACTTAACTAGGCTGCACAGGATTCTGTTTCCCGAGGCTTGGCATTTCTCCAGACATCTGGTGCTTTCCAACAGACAGCTGGGTGCAGCAGTCCCCCCTTTGGTGCTTCAAAGCAAGCATGGCATCTTCCTGAGCAGGCCGAAGCTCCAGAACCTAGCCTTCTCCCTTATTTTTATTATAGGGCAGATAGGCTAGGTCACAAAAGCCCAGGAGGTGCAGAATATTAACCTTCCTCCCCAGCCTGGGCCAGCCAACTGCCTAACTAACATACTGTAAGCAACCTGCCTACAGGTTGGCTTTCTGATCTAAAGAGGACCTGTATACTGTTGTGACTCTGCAGAGAATATGTAAACATACTTGTAACATACTAATAGCATATCATAATAATTATACTTAGGCCCCTTTCACACTGGGGCGGTGGGGGCGGCGGCGGTAAAACAGCGCTATTTTTAGCGCTGTTTTACCGTCGTTTTTGCGGCTGTATTCGGCCGCTAGCGGTGCGGTTTTAACCCCCGCTGGCAGCTGAAAAAGGGTTAAATCCGCTCGTACAGCGCGGCTATAGCCGCGGTATTACCGCGGTATAGCCGTGCTGTCCCATTGATTTCAATGGGCAGGAGCGGTTTAGGAGCGGTGAATACACCGCTCCTTCGCCGCTCCAAAGAAGCGGTTGGCAGGACTTTTTTTACCGTCCTGCCAGCGCACCGCTTCAGTGTGAAAGCCCTCGGGCTTTCACACTGAACAAACAGCGGAGGCTGTTTAGGGGCGGTTTGCAGGCGGTATTGTTAGCACAATACCGCCTGCAAACCGCCCCAGTGTGAAAGGGGCCTAATACTGCTAGAAATATATATTTTATACTACTAATAAAAATGCAATGTACTATAATAATTTTCCATTACTCCCAGAAGTATTGGAAAGAAAAATATTTCCATTTGACTTTTATGTCACGCTTTTTTGCATGCATGAAAAGCGGTCTGCGCAATTAAAAGCTTTATACAATGAGATACATTTGTTCTTGTTTTCAAATCAATTAACATTGTCAGGTACTGCTGTTAAATAACTTGAAGGACTGGTATATTCATGTTTGTTCCTCCGTTTATGATGCTTTGTTGCAAAACAATAGGTGTGTTGAAACTCACCTGGTCGTGATGCAGAAGTGAAATAGGCAAATTACATGATACCAGCATATATATCTTGTGCCAGTTCACGGTTCAGTCTGTTTGTAGCAGTCCACCACTCAGTCCGGAATGTCTAAAAATGACAGAAAAAACCCACTAGGTCCTAATGGAATAGATTTGACTGTGAAGCAGCATTCAGGGGGTAGCCTTCCTGACTGGTTCCATGGGCTCATGTCAAGGAGGTAAGTGTGTGTCATATCAAGATCATTATATAATATTATAGGTATGACTTTGCTGATTCTTATTATTGAACCCAAAACCATTATAGTTTCTCTTAAAGTAAAGTAAATAATACTAAAATGGGCCTGAGGTACTACAATGACAAGTACGACAGTGGGGAAAATAATTATTTGATCCCCTGCAGATTTTGTAAGTTTGTCCACTTACAAAGAAATTAGGGGTTTATAATTGTTATCATATGTGTATTTTAAATCAATAGAGAGAGAAAATCAACCAAAAATCCAGAAAAAACACGATACAAATGTTTTAAATGGAGTTGCAGTTCAGTGTGTAAAATAAGTATTTGATCATCAAGCAAAACATGACTCAGTACTTGGATGAGAAACCCTTGTTGGCAAGACATTTATTTGCACACATCTCAGGGGGTTTTGGTCCACTCTTTTTTACAGATCTTTTCTAAATCCTTAAGATTGCTTGGCTGTCGCTTGACAACTTGAAGTTTCAGCTCCCTCCATAAATTTTCTATAGGATTTGTTGCCTTGGCGGTATGTTTAAAGTCATTGTTATGCTGAAATACCTATCCACGACACATCTTCAGTGTTCTGGCTGAGGTAAGAAGGTTCTCATCCAAGATTTTACAATACATGGCTCTGTCCATTGGCCCCTCAATGCAGCAAAGTTGGTCTGTACCTTTAGCAGAGAAACAGCCCCACATCATGATGTTTCCACCACCATGCTTGACCGTAAGAATGGTGTTCTTAGGGTCATAGTCAGCATTTTTCTTCCTCCAAACGCAGCAAGTCCCCCTCCTTAAAAAGGCACATTTACAGTCATGCCAATGAACAGCTAAATGATTCAGAGAAGGATTGGGAGAAAGTGCTGTAGTCAGATGAGACCAAAATTTAGCTCTTTGGTATTAACTCGACTCGCCGTGTTTGGAGAAAGAAAAATGCTGACTATGACCCTAAGAACACCATCCCTACAGTCAAGCACGCAGGTGGAAATATGATGCTTTTAGGCTGTTTCTCTGCTAAAGATACAGGCCGACTTTGCTGCATTGAGGGGCCCATGGACTGAGCCATGTATTATAAAATCTCGGATGAGAACCTTCTTCCCTCAGCCAGAACACTGAAGATGTGTCGTAAAAGGGTCTTTGAGCATGACATTGACTCAAAACATACTGCTAAGGCAACAAAGGAGTGGCTCAAGAGGAAACACAATAAGTTCACGGAGTGGCCTAGTCAGTCTCCAGACCTTAATCCTAAAAAAAATTTATGGAGGGAGCTGAAACTTCAAGTTGCCAAGAAACAGACAGCCAAGAAACCTTAAGGATTTAGAAAAAATCTGTAAAGAAGAGTGGACCAAAATCCCTCCTAACAAGTGTGCAAACTTGGTAACTAACTACAAGAAATGTCTTACCTCTGTGCTTGCCAACAAGGGTTTCTCCACCAAGTACTAAGTTATATTTTGCTTGAGGGTCAAATACTTATTTTACTCACTGAACTGCAACTTAATTTATAGAATTTTGTTTTATGTGTTTTTTTTTCTGGATTTTTGGTTGATATTCTGTCTCTATCATTTAAAATACACCTATGATAAAAATCACAGACCCTTCATTTCTTTGTAAGCGGGCAACCTTACAAAATCTGCAGGGGATCAAATAATTTTTTCCCCACTGTATATGAGAAATCTTTTTACTTTGCGCCTTAGTAATTTTCAGGATTCATGAAATGGTTTGATATTTTTGTGTATGTAGATCTGAGCAACAAGTTAGTTTCGTTCCGAATTGTAATTCGGACTAATTGTTCGATTTTTGGATATATCCGAATTTCCGGACCACAATAGAAACAAATTTAAACAAATCCAAAATAAATTATAATGAAACAAAATTTCATCTGAATTCAAATTTGAATCAAATTCAATACCAAAATTGAAATCAAGTTGACTTTGAATTTGAAAAGGAATTAAAAATTTAAACATATTGCTGACTATTGCTGATTTCCTTCAAAAACTGTGTGCAAGTATACCTAAAAGTATTGATGCTGTTTTGAAGCTAAATTCAAATATTGATTTCATTTAGAGCTTTCTTTTGTTCACTCACTCTGCACTTTTGAATTGATAGAAATAAACAAGTAAAATAAATATTTTTAAAAGCATTTGTACTTTACATTATTTTCTCACACATGTTTAAAACTTTTGCACAGTACTGTAAATACAGTAGAGACAGAAAAATGTTGAAGTCAGATATTTCTTTTATAACTTAGAACACTTCACATATTCTGAATAAACCCTATTAGTACAAAGAAGATTAATGTGTCAAAAATCAAAATGTCAATATTTCTGGTGAATGAATAATTTTAGCGTCATTTGTGTCCAGATCCACATATATGCTTAATATAACCTAGGACCCTTCAATTTTTTTTTCCTGTTTAAATCCTTCTATTAAGGGTCTAGGCCATCCATAGATGTTGCTACAGGTTGCAGGAAAGGAAATAGCATGATTCTCCCATCACACGACATGCTGGTTGTACCCAAGTAGATCAATGGATCACCTTAGGTACAATTATCCTGCGTATAGATAGTTCGAATCTCGGCTGG
The DNA here is from genome assembly GCF_042186555.1 of Aquarana catesbeiana. Taxonomy (NCBI): domain Eukaryota; kingdom Metazoa; phylum Chordata; class Amphibia; order Anura; family Ranidae; genus Aquarana; species Aquarana catesbeiana. The sequence continues at coordinate 124,700,072 of NC_133326.1, forward strand.
TCCCTGCTGAACCAGCCAAGATTTAAAACATCTATGTCCAGTTTTACTGTAAGTACAAATACAGAACAGTACAGCCATGTAACTTTTATGGCAAATGTAGGTAGAACTTGCAAGCAACGCAGGTGAGACATAGTTTGAGAATAACAAACAATAGTGGCGTTCATACAAAATAGGTACAGCAAACTCTTAACAATCAAACTAGACCATCAAAACCAACCAGGGATGGTGGGCACAAATGAAGGCATAACATGCTTGTAATGACTATACTCAACTTAAAGTGGAGTTCCACCCAAAAATGGAACTTCCGCTTTAAGTACTGGTGACCCCACATTTGGCCATGTCATTTTTTTGGGGGGGAGCGGGTACCCAGTTTTCTAAGAAACAAACAAATTCTTGCAAGCTACCATGTAAAGATCCAATTAGAGTAGTTAAAGACAGCTGCTAGCATTGATCATGTCCCATATGTTCGTGCCAATCTAATCTGTAAACCAATAAATGCTGCACTATTCAAATGCGATCATACGGCTTTCACATTTAATATAAATCCCAAAATATAGTGCTGTGAAGTGTTGCAATCCTATGCAGCAAATGCCATACATGTACTGCAATCCTATGCAGTTAGAAATTGCAATCTTGTGCTATATTACCAATGATGATCCTATGTGATTAAAAATTGCAGTCATATGCGATAATGCTGCAATCCTATGCAGTCAACGCAACACATATATTGCGATCCTATGCAGTTGGAAATTGCAATCTTGTGCTATAATACCAATGATAATCCTATGCGATTAAAAATTGCAATCATATGTGATAAAAATGAACATATGCAATAATTCCAGTAACAATTAAAGTGACTATATACAGCTCTATATAAAAAGTGCATCCACATTCAATTACTACTATAAAAAACACATGTATCGTGCTTAAAGTACTCTTGTGCAAAACTAGTTATGCATTAATGTGCCATTGAAACCACAACATAAAAGTCCACTCCTAACTAGTACTTTCTTCTCCTTCTCATAAAGTTGATAAACAACAGGTGCTTGTGTCCACTCTTGTGCTCCCCTTTGGTGTATGCGCTCACCTTAGAGCGTGTGACCTTGCACCCAAGCTTGGTCAAACCACGCTTTTAAACCACCTCTGGGTTTATGGTCAGCATTCAGATCCTTGGCTGGTTACTTGCACATGTGTCCATATAGAAAACAGAGGAAGCTCAATAGTGTGATTCCGTTTAAAATGTATTTAAAATATAATTAACAATCTTCCCTATACATAGGGTACTCACATGTTATAGATGCTAAAGTGCACCATCCTGTATGAGCCAGAAACAATAAAAATTGCTGTACTGATGTGTCCTCTCCTTTGCTGAGACCTCTAGACCGTCTCACACGCAGGACAGGATTGCAGCATTATTGCATATGATTGCAATTTTTAATCGCATAGGATCATCATTGGTAATATAGCACAAGATTGCAATATTCCAACTGCATAGGATCGCAACACATGTATTGTATTGACTGCATAGGATTGCAGCATTATCGCATGTGATTGCAATTTTTAATTGCATAGGTCTATCATTGGTATTTTAGCATTAGATTGCAATTTATAACTGCAGTATGGCACTTACTGTTTAGGATTGCACATCAGAGCACTATATTTTGGGATTTATATTGAATGTGACAGCCATATGATCGCATTTGGATAGCGCAGCATTTATTGGTTTACAAATTAGGGTACCCAGTTTTGACAGGCACCCAGCCCCCACTTCTTCCCCTGGCGCCGTGGCGTCGGAAGGAAGTTCACCTCTCCCCCCTCCCTCCCTGCAATCTTCTGGGACACTTCACGGGTCCCAGAAGATTGCCCGGCCATTCACAGCGTGCAGCGCGGCTCGCGCATGCGCAGTGCGTGCCCGGCTGTGAAGCCACAGCAGGGCGCCCACAGTTACAATGCCGGTGCCATGGAGAGGAGGGGGAGAGGAGTGGGGCTTCGTGTGCCCTTATCGCTGGACCGTGGGACAGGCGAGTGTGTTTGTTAAAAGTCGGCAGCTACACTTTTTGTAGCTGCTAACTTTTAAATGGGTGGAACTCCGCTTTAATTGTTATGCATGTGTGTCTTAAGGTATACAAAGATAGTATCTTCAATCACATGAGTTTCATGTTAGCAATAGTAATTACATTTTTATACAACTCTTAAAGTTGCCGTCATAATTTCCAATAGAAGAATTTAGTATTTTATAAATAGCATCAAGGGATTTGGGGGTCCAGCACATGCTGATTCTCTTGTAGTTCAACAATTTTTTATATATTATAATGATGATAACTTACCTATAATTTCATGCTACATATTCTGTTGGGAAAATAATGGAGGCTTTCATGTTGTGAAAACTTATTTTTATCTGATAAAATCACAAATATTTAAACAGTCTATGAACAAGTTGTACCTAACTAATTTTCAGATATTCAATTAGAATCAATAAAGATTCAAATCGAATTTGATTTGAATACGGATGAAAAATCTAATCGAAAATGAAACAAATTAGGAAAATTAATCACTAGCAAAGGGCTTAGCTCTTGAATCTCTCACAAAATCTTACACTGAGAAATGTACTGTTAGTTAGGCCCCTTTCACACATGTGGACCATTCAGGTCCCCCTGTCAGTTTTTTAGGCGGATCTGAATGAACGCTCCATGCAGGTCTATAAAGGGACGGATGTCAGTGGGGACATGTCCGCTGACATCCGATCTGCTCTGCTCCGCACCAATCCGCTGAATCCAGATGGATGAAAACCCTATTTTCCATCCGTCTGATGGATCGGATAAAAATGACAGGTCCGCCCCTGCACAATGAGCAGAGACAGACCTGTCAACCCCGGCTCAGCGGGGATCAACGGAGCGATCCCTGCTGAGCAAGTGGAGTCCATCAAAACGGACATGTGTGTGTGAAAGGGGCCTTACACTATAATAAACTAAACAGTTATACGCAAAACAAATATATTGACCACTTGATGAATTCATGTTTTTCTGTAAAAGGGAATCTGAAGAACTACTGAAGAACAAGGAGACCGGGACCTTCATGATCACATTAAGCCAAAGAACGTTTGGGTATATTTTGTCATATAAGTGAGTTTTCATCATACATCTACCATATATGTATTTATGTTATTTTTGAGATAGAAGAGAAATGTTTAGTACTTGAGGGAGAGGTGGGGTTATGCTTTATTCATTTATTTTGTTTTCCTGTCTTATATTTACTGCAGCTATTCTCACCAAAGTCTAGAAAGCATGACCTATTAGGAGTACTTGAGGACTAGAGTTGAGAAACACTTTTCAACATTATTATATAAAATATGATTATCCTGTCCAGGGGAGGATCCACAGTCTGCAATTCCAATATGTGACCTTTAACCCGGGGTCATCATGGCAGATATTAAAGTGATTTTCCTTAAATGTTAAAGGTTTCAATTACCCCCCATAAATGAACAGTAGCATTCCACCACTTCCAAACCCTGAAAACTGACATATGGAGGTTGGTTCACTAAAACGAAAGAGTGCAAAATCTGGTGCAGATGTGCATGGTAGCCAATCAGCTTCTAACTTCAGCTTGTTCAATTACGTTTTTTCAAAACAACCTGGAAACTGATTAGTTTCAATGAAGAATTTGCACTCTCCAATTTTAGTAAATCAACCCCAGTTTGCCTCCAGGAAACCCATTTCTCCCAAGCCTCATCCTTCAGCACCAGGTATCCTCAGGTGTTTTAGATTAATGTCCAGCTAAATGAAAGGGGTGTTCTTATTGCTTTTTGCAGATCTGACAGTTTTCATTTTACAATGAAATTAAAGACCCTGCAGGGTGCTATCTTATTTATAGGCCTCTTTCCAAGGCATGCAAGTGAAACGGGTTTCATACTTTGCCCTGAACTCAACACAACTCCTCTTTTTAGGCATGTAGAAGGTGCATATCTATTCAGTCTAGGACTAACATCGCTGCTACCCTGTTTCCCCGAAAATAAGACCTAGTGTGATTGTCGGTGATGGCTGCAATATAAGCCCTACCCCCCAAATAAGCCCTAGTTAAAGTCCTTGTAGGTCTTATTATTAGGGTAGGGCTTATTTTCTGGGGAACAGGGTAGAGCTTATTTGGGGGGTATGGCTAATATTGCAGCCATCACTGACTATCACGCTAGGTCTTATTTTCGGGGAAACAGGGTATAATATGCTTCGGCAGTATAGTTTCAGAACTTGGTAAATTAAACTTTACTACTGCTCACTGCTACAATTGAGGTGGCCTTGCTGCTACTGATCTGGATGCCAAATGTCATCTTATGCCAAGTCCCTGCTGTTAAATACTTTGTATGCTAAATTGTGTTATTACCATAGTTAATCCATTTTATGCTTGCCTAGTTATTAACCATACGTATTGGGTTTTATTAAGTTTGCCTTTACTACCTGGTTTGGTGCTTGTTTTCTCTGATATAGCACTACTATTGTATACTAATTATTACTTTTGGTAATTCCTGTGATATTGTATTTTTGTACACTCAACCTGGTGTGTCAGAGGTGCTGAGGTTCTTGAAAAGGTCTAGGCAAAGAACAGAGGACCCAGCCTATCAGGTGGCTCCTAAGGGGGGTAGTGCTACATTTTTATTCTGTGCTGTACATTACATACTTTGGACCACCCCAATCTTCATGCTGTGCTATACACTGTGCTCTCCATTCTTCTCCACTGCATTCACTTTCCTATGGGTTAAGTAAGGGAATTCTTCGTTATTACGTTAGTCAGTGCACCCATATTATGGTATCATTTTTGCAATTGAAAGAACATAGACAAACACACTAAGATTTGTATAAAAGCTATTCCCATTTATTGAAATTGATTATATTTATTGATGGGTATAAGTTTTTATAGACAGTGGACGAGTTACTGGTTACATAACAGAAGGGAGCCCATGGTTATACACACTATAGATGACAACGGAAGGATCGTCAGTTAAGTGTTGGCATTGAGTTTCTGTCACAGTCCAAACACACTGCAGCTTGACATCCTGTACCAACTGGTAATATAAAATGGATATAAAATGGAGGTTAGCTGGAAAATGGCTGCACTTCAGTATCAGCAATGCTCATTTCCCCTTCAGTTACATTCATACTGCTCTATGCCTTGTTGTTCATTCATACCATTAGCAATTTTTAAAAATTTTAACCCATTCAACAATCAGAAATGCTTTGTACGTATTAAATAGGCATGACAGTACAATAAATATGGTTATTTTTTATTTAGTATTATATAATACATGAGAAATACTGAGAGTAAGATGACTGAGGTATAATACCTTCAATAAGACCAGTGCCACTTTCTGATGATATTTCATGTTTAATGGCATTTTGTTTGTAGGTTTGCTGTTTGTTGCTCTCCTGTATACTTCCTGCACTCCCAGGATTACTGTAACATAATTCCATTTCCAACTGCTAATGGTTCAGAAAATGTCATTATCTGTGATACAGGAGACACTCAGGCTGACAGCCTATGCTAGCATACCACAACAACAACAGCATCTACATCATAAAGACACTTTCAATGCACCTGTATACAGTACCACTTTTGCAAATCGAAATTATTTTTATAATGCTTATTACCAACCCTGAAGATCTGAGAACCATGAACCAATCTGTGAAAAAATAGGTTCACCCTACAGATCAGGAGCAGTTGTCTATCAATTCACACCCAGCCAATGCACAGATTATACTAATTCCAACCTTAATGAAAAAAGCTGTATTGTAGCCTAAAGCTAAAATCTAGAGGGCTATGCTGACTCTGGACTTGATAAAACACAGTGGACCAACACCAGCAGATGACATGGCTCCCCAAATCATCACTGACTGTGGAAACTTTACACTGGACTTCACGCAACTTGGATTCTGTGCCTTTCCACTTTTCCTCCAGACTCTGGAACCTTGATTTCCAAATGAAATGCAAAATTTACCACAGTCCGTGATGATTTTGGGAGCCATGTCATCTGCTGGTGTTGGCCCTCTGTGTTTTATCAAGTCCAAAGTCAGAGCAGCCCTCTACCAGGAAATTCTAGAGCACTTCATGCTTTCCTCTGCTGACCAGCTTTATGGAGATGCTGATTTAATTTTCCAGCAGGACTTGGCACCTACCCACACTGCCAATACCTGGTTTAATGATCATGGTATCACTGTGCTTGATTGGCCAGCAAACTCACCTGACCTAAACCCCATAGAGAATCTGTGGGGTATTGTCAAGAGGAAGATGAGAGACACCAGACCCAACAATGCAGGCGTGCTGAAGGCCACTATTAAAGGGCTTTCATAACTCCTCAGCAGTGCCACAGACTAATCGCCTCCTTGTGAAGCCACGTTGATGCAGTAATTTATGCAAAAGGAGCCCCAACCAAGTATTGAGTGCATATATACTGTACATGGACATACTTTTCACATATACAGTCTCCTCCCTGGTATAGTTACCACACTATCTCGTCTGTAGAGTGTAGTGATGTCATCAAGCCCCTCCCCTACGCGTAACACCACAGGGTCACGTGGCTTCATCAGGGGGATTCTGATTGGTCGGCACGGCGCTCTGACTTAAACACCATTCTATTGGTGCCATTTTCTTGTAGTCTCCTTACACTTCCTAAAGCGCCATTTTTCCTGAGATCCCAATGCCATATGTTTAACCCCTGCCATCACATATTGATGATGTTTCCCTAATACGTCCGTGATGTTTATATCTACTGCATATAAAATAAAAAAAAATACATATACAACAAATAAAATACAAAAAAAACCCCTAATAGCTATCCCCCTAATATATATATATATATATATATATATATATATATATATAAATCCCCTGATTTGTACAGTATTATATTTAACCACCTCAATACCGGGCCATATTCAAATGGCCCGGTATGGCAGCACGGCGATCGCGGATGAGGCGTGTCCCTCAGACACAGCCCATCCCAGATCCGTGTAAAGAGCCAATAAAAAAATGGCTTTTTCCCACGTGACCGGCTGTGTCCAATCACAGCCAGTCACATGTACTGTCCATGTGGGCGCATGCAGAGCGGCGATTGGGGACGAGGCTTGTCACCCTGACACAGCCCAATCCCCAATCGCAGTAAAGAGCCAATGAAATAGGCTCTTTACCACGTAACCGGCTGTGTCCAATGTCACAGAATGTCAACATGAAAAACAATAATTAACGAATTAATTACAAACCACGCTCCCTGTAAAGTCCAAGTGCAGATGACACATGAGAGTGGTTTGTAATGAATTTGTTAATTATTGTTTTTCATTGTTTTTCATTTTTCAATTACCATTATAACGTGCTGCTCCTTAATCTATATTAGTCTAACCAGCTTCCGTGTTGGTAGTCTCTACCATCTATTATACAGAATGTCAACAAACCACGTTAACAAGATGTTACTGGGTTCTCCTCCTCACACACCGATCGTGTGTGAGAAGGAGATTGCGGTAACATCTTGTTACTGCTTACAGTGTACACCAATCACACTGATTGCCCCCCTAATAAAGAGGACCTGTCACCACCCATCAAAGTACCTGTCACCACCCATCATAGTACCTGTCACAGTCCATATGAGTACCCGTGTACATGTCATGTCACAGTTCATATGAGTACCCGAGTACCTGTCACAGTCCATATAAGTACCCGAGTACCTGTCACAGACCATATGAGTACCTGAGTAGCTGTCACAGTCCATATGAGTACCTGAGTACCTAAGTGCCTGTCACAGTTCATCTGAGTTATAAACAAATATATACCGCGCTGTCTCAAAAAAAAAAAAAAAAAAAAAAAAAAAAAAAACTAAAGCAGCCAGCACAGCAGTGGATAAAGTTGCAAAAATGACAAATAGGGTGAAATGTGCAGCGCTTATGTGATCATATAAACCATGACAAATAATATTAGTACAGAAAACTTGAATAATAAATGATGTGCTCAAAAATACTCCAAGCAGTCCTCTATTATGACATGTGATGTCTATAAACAGAGTAACTGGACGTGTGATGTCCAAAAAAGAAAAAAGTCAGTGACAAGCTTCAGTCATGTGTGATGATAATCCTCAACCACATGTGGATATAATATAGTGACAGTCTTTAACTTCAAATAAGTATGATGTAATATACTTAACACGTGAGTGTATTTTCTTTGCTTTTTATGTATTAAAATTTCCATACGGAGTTACACTATATGCCTTCCTCTTTCTTTTAATTATGGGGCTGACTGCCTATATCTACTGAGTCCATCCATACCTTACACTTGTTCGGAGGTCCATCTGGAGGTCATATCTGGATAGAGCATCTGATCCCCTTGGTATATTATACCACAAAGCTTGATTGACTCACTAGGTGTACACCTATTTGAGTTCAATCCCTCTGGGCTGACTGCCTATATCTACTGAGTCCATCCATACCTTACACTTGTTCGGAGGTCCATCTGGAGGTCATATCTGGATAGAGCATCTGATCCCCTTGGTATATTATACCACAAAGCTTGATTGACTCACTAGGTGTACACCTATTTGAGTTCAATGCCTCTGGTAAGCAGCTTCTGGTGTCTTTGGTGGTGGACCCACTATTAACTGTTATTACATCATACTTATTTGAAGTTAAAGACTGTCACTATATTATATCCACATGTGGTTGAGGATTATCATCACACATGACTGAAGCTTGTCACTGACTTTTTTCTTTTTTGGACATCACACGTCCAGTTACTCTGTTTATAGACATCACATGTCATAATAGAGGACTGCTTGGAGTATTTTTGAGCACATCATTTATTATTCAAGTTTTCTGTACTAATATTATTTGTCATGGTTTATATGATCACATAAGCGCTGCACATTTCACCCTATTTGTCATTTTTGCAACTTTATCCACTGCTGTGCTGGCTGCTTTAGTTTTTTTTTTTTTTTTTTTTTTTTTTTTGAGACAGCGCGGTATATATTTGTTTATAACTTACAGTACTGTTATTGAGATTGGTTTATACTGCTGCAGTCATCTGTAAGTTCACACACTTGCACATTTATTCACGTCTTTTTCAAGTAAGATGGATGTATTCGAATATCGAGCAGCACGCACGGTTAATACTGAGGGCGTGTTCACTGTTGCAGGTAATGATACGGAGATAGGCGGTCTTTTTATGAGACTTAAAAATGCCATGGTCTCTGAGCTACACTTGCAATGGGATGTTGCCTTCTTGGAGCAATACATATCAGAACATATGGTCCCAAGAAGTCTGAGATGGGATATCCATCCACAGCAAGGAGATCCAGACTTGGACTCTTGGTACAAATATTTCAATGATGCAGGTACCGAATTTTTGGGGTTTTTGAATTCCAAGAAGAAAAATAGACTCCAAGTCCTGGATAGAGAGATAAAAGAACTGAAAGATAAGCTTTTACAGTTCAAAAATTCCCAAGAGTATCATTCTCTTTCCTCGAATCTTCAGTCTTTTCTTGAGAAGGAAGATAGAGAGCAAAAGAATAAAAAACACAAAAAATACTCTCGAGATGCGGGGGATTATAAATCAGGGTTGGTTTTCGGTTGGCAAAAGACATTGTTAGCGAACACCAATCCTGAAGTCTCTTCTAAGGCTGTTGTACATGGTCCCCATGCTGTCAATAATATGGTGAACACCAGCCATTCCAGCCACACACAACCTAAACCCCCACCTACACCTAGAGGGTACTCATATGAACCTGTAGGTCATTTAGGTCCACAGAGAGGTAGACATCCCAATTATCATACCCCTCCACCACCACATCGTGGACGGGCCAATAATCGGAATAAGAGGGGAGGTAGAGGTCGCTCCAGAGGCAACCAACACTATCATCAGACTCCTCATTATGTCGATTATAGAAATTATGGATACAACGGGTCCCCTGTGAGAACCTATGATAATCCACCCCCCTATGACTCTCGTTATTATGACCATCCGTCAATCCCAGTGTACAACAGATTTTCTCCACTCCGTCATAGAGAGGATCAGTCATATAACAGGAATGAATATAATCGTTCTTCATTAAGTCAAAATCGATATGATTTAAGTCCTAAGGGAAACCAGGATTTTCGTCAGGGCACACAGGGAAGAAAAAGGTCTTCGGACCCAAAAGAGGTTCTAGAGGGGGGCGGAGAATCCAGAGAAGAAAAAAGAAAAAGGACATGATAGGCAATGGAGTTTTTAATTTAAGCACTAAGGAATTGACCACTCAGGAAATGATGATATTGGACAAGGGTTTAAAATTTGCCCCCCAAAAGAAATTAGACAAATTTCACACCTTTATAGATGTCCATAAATTTATTAGGAAGATTAATATCCAACGTTATGTAGCTTCTAATACGTCTTCTCAATTTCAAAGAGCTGCTTCTTCAGGCATGGTACATTCAGGGCTGTCTAATCCGTCTTTATTCAGCCCCCCTGTACCTGCAGCTCCTGCCGTTAACATTTTTAGGGACCTAGTTTTGCAAGATTTAGCCAAGCTTCCTCCCAAAAAGACATATAACCAGTCCTTTCCAATGCTCGGGTTCAAATCACTGTGCGAGAGGAAAGACATTGTAGTCCGTCCTGCCGATAAGGGCGGAGGCATAGTCGTGCAGGACAGACTGGACTACATTCAAGAAATGTATAGGATATTAAGCGACCAGGACACATATAGGGAACTTACCAGAAACCCTACTGCCCAATATAAAAAAGAGCTGGACCAACTAGTTTTAAAAGGTTTTAATGAGCAGATTCTAAATAAAAAAGAAAGGGCTTACCTAGTACCTACTGCACCTAGAATCCCAATCATGTACCATCTGCCCAAGATCCACAAGGATCCTGTTCACCCTCCGGGTCGACCAATCATAAGTGGAATCGACTCTGTAACATCACGTATCGGTAAATATATTGATTTCTACCTTCAACCATTGGTCAAAGGCACTCCATCGTATCTTAAGGATACGACTGATGCCATTAGGCTACTTGAAAGTGTGGAGATTGGGGGGGACCTGCTGATGGCCACTGCAGACGTGGCATCATTGTACACCTGTATCCCCCATACCAGAGGTATAGAAGCGGTCACACATTTTCTGAACCGAGACCATTCCATTACCAATAAACAAAGTGAATATATTATTGAGCTATTACAATTTGCTACCAAACACAACTACTTCTGGTTTGACCAAAAGTTTTTCTTGCAACAGAAGGGTGTGGCTATGGGGGCCAAATTTGCCCCTAGCCTTGCCAACCTTTTTATGGCAAAATGGGAGGAGGATGTCGTCTATTCTGAACACAGGCCCTCATTGGTACTGTGGGCCAGATATATAGACGACATCCTCCTCCTATGGGATGGCACCCCCGAATCCCTCAGGGAGTTCTTTGTGTTTTTAAATGACAACGATCGGGGGATTTCGTTGACATATGAATTTAGCTCATTTAAAATTCACTTTTTGGATCTCGAAATCGAGATGGTCTCACGCCAATTTAAGTTTAAAACTTATTTCAAAAATACTGACCGCAATAGCTTTATACCAGTTGACAGCTGTCACCACCAATCCTGGTTACAGTCTGTGCCTCGTAGTCAGTTCCTGAGATTACGCAGGAATTGCACAGATGTAAACAACTATTTCACTCAAGCATCAACACTGAGGGACAGATTTATAGAAAAGGGGTACGACCCAACATCGTTAACCTCAGAAATAAATAGAGTGGCTGCAATTGATAGAAAATCTTTGCTGACACCAAAATCTCCTCGTGAACAAGAAAGCTCCTTTAAATGCTCTATGCTCACCACTTTTTCAGTCCAACACAGAGAAATCAAAAACATCATTTACAGACATTGGGATATACTTAGGAATGACCGTGTTTTAAAGGAAATACTCCCAGAACAACCTAAGGTCATCTTTAGAGGTGTGCCTTCTTTGCAGGGAAAAATTGCACCTAATATCATAAATCCCCCCATACGACCTTCTTTTTTTCACAACTTAGTGGGTTATTTTCCCTGCAAAAAATGCACTGTATGTCAATACAATTCCTGTGGTAGACGTAAAAGCCTCGAGTTTAAATCGAACACTACAAATTGTACATATCCCATTGAAACATTCTGCACTTGTGCTACCACACATGTCGTTTATCTGATTACCTGCCCCTGTGGGAAGCAGTATGTGGGCCGTACAATTCGAGCTTTTTCTGTTAGAGTCAGCGAGCATATCGCTAAAATAAAAAGTGGTGACATCAAACATAATGTGCCTCGACATTATAGAGAGCATCACAGACGAGATCCTACTGGTTCTCAATTTCTTGTCATAGATAAATATACACCTCCTTGGAGGGGAGGAGCTAAGACAAGGGGAGTCTCTCGTTTGGAGACTTATTGGATCCACCAATTGCAGACCTACTCCCCTTTTGGGTTGAACATAGAATGGGACATCAATGCTTTTATCAACCAAGCATGATGCCTTTTCTCTATTTCCGGTACTTTAGGGTCCAGTTGGTACCTATTAGAATGTCTTTTATGAGAGGTTTTTTTTTTTTTTATAAGTATTTTTAAATGTTTTTATGAAGGTATTTTTATTAAATTCTTATAACATGTATTTTAGATTGTATATTTGAATATATACTGGTTTGGTCCCTATCACAAATATCAGCTTGATCCAACCAATAACGTTTCCTTTCTGAGGGGTGCCATCATTTGTCACACCTTAGTATCATATATATTTTTTATATATATTACATTATTTTATTTATTTTTTTCTACCCCCCACATGGAATCTCGGGATTTGAACCGGCGGCCCTTTTGCTGCTGGGTGGGAGTGCTGGCTGCTACGCCACTGCCCATGTTCAGGCTAGAGCAATGTGTGGATGTATTATATTGTTTTTGAGGGTGATACCTTGTAACTTATTGTATTAATATACATGTCCTTATGACAAACTGCGCCATGTTGTAGGTTATATACAGCGGACATTGTGCCGTTTTAAGCCACATCTGCCCCTATATGTCCCCGAAAATAGCGGTGCCATGTTTTTGGCTGTTTAAACCAGTCACTGTTCCACATGATGTCACATCCTCTTTCACATGTTAAAATGAGGCTTGGAACTCTTGTCCGGGCGCCATTTTGGCAGAACCAAGAAGTAATCCTCCTCTACACATGAAAACGAGGCTTGGAATGCAAGCCCGGGCGCCATTTTGGAGGAACCAGGAAGTAATCTCCATAATTTGCACTTTCAATTAGATGGAGCTGCCACTTGTTATGGGGGTAACCAGTACCTATAAATACTCAGCCAGTACAGTGGTCCAGCACCCCAGATGATGACTTCTAAGTCGAAACGCGTCGGAAGGATATGCTGAGACCACTGTCTTCTTTTATACAAGCGCTTGATTTTACTGCTTAACACGTGAGTGTATTTTCTTTGCTTTTTATGTATTAAAATTTCCATACGGAGTTACACTATATGCCTTCCTCTTTCTTTTAATTATGGGGCTGACTGCCTATATCTACTGAGTCCATCCATACCTTACACTTGTTCGGAGGTCCATCTGGAGGTCATATCTGGATAGAGCATCTGATCCCCTTGGTATATTATACCACAAAGCTTGATTGACTCACTAGGTGTACACCTATTTGAGTTCAATCCCTCTGGGCTGACTGCCTATATCTACTGAGTCCATCCATACCTTACACTTGTTCGGAGGTCCATCTGGAGGTCATATCTGGATAGAGCATCTGATCCCCTTGGTATATTATACCACAAAGCTTGATTGACTCACTAGGTGTACACCTATTTGAGTTCAATCCCTCTGGTAAGCAGCTTCTGGTGTCTTTGGTGGTGGACCCACTATTAACTGTTATTACATCATACTTATTTGAAGTTAAAGACTGTCACTATATTATATCCACATGTGGTTGAGGATTATCATCACACATGACTGAAGCTTGTCACTGACTTTTTTCTTTTTTGGACATCACACGTCCAGTTACTCTGTTTATAGACATCACATGTCATAATAGAGGACTGCTTGGAGTATTTTTGAGCACATCATTTATTATTCAAGTTTTCTGTACTAATATTATTTGTCATGGTTTATATGATCACATAAGCGCTGCACATTTCACCCTATTTGACAGTTCATCTGAGTACCCGAGTACCATCAAGGACCTGTCACAGTCAATCTGAGTACCTGTCACAGCCCATCTGAGTACCTGAGTACCTGTCACAGTCCATCTAAGTACCTGTCACAGTTCATCTGAGCACCTGTCACAGTCCATCTGAGTACCCGAGTACCTGAGTACCTGTCACAGTTCATCTGAGTACCTGAGTACCTGTCACAGCCCATCTGAGTATCTGTCATAGTTCATCTGAGTGCCTGTCACCAGCCCATCATAGTACCGAGTACCTGTCACCAGCCCATGAGAGTACCCGAGTACCTAGCTGCAACTCATCAAGTTAACCGAGTACCTGTCTCCAGCCCATCAGAGTACCCAAGTACCTATCTGCAGCCCATCAGAGTACTCGAGTTCCTATCTGCAGCCCATGCCTCATAGAATATACGTTGGGGTGTTTGCTTTCCAAAATGGTGTAATTTTGTGGGAAATTCCACCGTCCTTGTGCTCAAGGACCTTCAAAAGTGTGATAGGTAGGAATGAAATGAGATGTGAAATTTATGCCCCTAGCACGCCTGAAGGTATTACTTTAATGTTGGGCCTATGTATGTGGACTGGCCGTGTAAAAGTCTCACACATGTGGTATCGCCATACTCGGGAGGAGTAGCAGAATGTTTTGGTGTGTAATTTTTGCTATATACATCCTATGAGTTAGAAATATCTTATAAATTGACAACTTAGGTTTTCATCTTCTTTCCACATTTCCTGAAGACTTTTTAAAAAAAAAAAAAAAAACATTCAAAAGACTCATAATGCTTCATAGAATATACGTTGGGGTGTTTGTTTTCTAATGGGGTCATTTTGTGGGTAATACCATTGTCCTGGTGCTCCAGGGCCTTCAAAAGTGTGATAGGTCGTTAGGAAATTAGAGGTATAATTTATGCTCCTAGAACTCCTGACGGTGCTCCCTGCATGTCTGACCTCTGTATGTGGCCAGGCTGTGTAAAAGTCTCACACATGTGGTATTGCCATACTCAGGAGGAGTAGCAGAATGTATTTTGGGGTGTAATTGGAAGTATGCACATGCTGTGTGTGATAAATAACTTGTTATTTTGTAAATTTTATGAAAAAAAAAATCTTAATTTTCCCAAGAATTGTGGGAAAAAATTGCAACTTCAAAAAACTCACAATGCCTCTTACTAAATACCTTTGACTATCTACTTTTCAAAAAGGGGTCATTTGAGGGGTATTTTTACTTTCCTGACATTTCAGGGCCTCAAGGACTGAGATAGGCTGTCAGTGTATCAGGTGTGATCAATTTTCAATGATTTGCCCCATAGCTTGTAGACTCTATACCTTTCACAGAGACTAGATAATATCCACTAATTTGGGTTATTTTTAGCAAAGAGATGTAGCAGTATATATTTTGGCCTTAAATTTAAAAAAAATTATCATAGAAACTAAAAAAAAGTGTTTGTTTTCAAAATTTTCGCTATTTTTTCACTTATGTCACAAAAGATAGAAAACCCAGCGGTGATTAAATACAACCAAAAAAAGCTCTATTTGTATGAAAAAAATGCTAACAATTTTGTTTGGGTACAGTGTTGCATGACTGAGTAATTGCCATTCAAAGTGTGAGAGTGCTGAAAGCTGAAAATTGGTCTGGGCAGGAAGGGTGTGTGAGTGCCCCCTATTGAAGTGGTTAAAATTACTGAATAATGGTATAAAATCAATTACCTCAAAATCTTGTGATATATACAAAAAAATCCATATATCAACAGTAGACAATAAACAATACTGTACAGCTGTGTAATGGTCCCCAGAAAATTAAGGTGGGATGTTCCCATTAATGATGGACTACAGGAGGAAGAACTAAATAAGGATATGCAAAAGAAGGCCCTTTGCGAATAAAGCTGAAAAGAGAAAGAAATATATGAGGGTCCTTAGTGACTATCAGAAAAAACAGGGTTTTAAATGGCAAACAAACTAACTAGTAATGGATCCGATTCAGCCTGCACAACACTGGAATAGGAAATATATAGAGAAACCCCAGGTGAAGGAAAGTATTTGGGATTTAAAACCCCTGAATTGCACACTCCAAGACTTAAAAAAATAGGAGGAAGAAATGATAATACCTACTATACAGATAACATGATAACAACGGGATGGAAAGAGAATATAGGGTTTATCACCAAAGAACCTCAAAAAAACCCACAAGTCAATAGAGTATACATACAGACAAAACAACAGAAATCACCAGTGTAGTTATAATTCTGGCCATGGCAATGGGTATCAGAAATATAGACAAGGTATTTATGCAACCAGGGCCATTTGAAGGAATTTGGGGGCCCCAAGCAAAATGGACATGGAGGCTCCCCCCCCCTGCACGCACGCAAAGCCTACAGGAATCACAGCATAGCGATACAGTTTAAGTTCACCAATACTTTATATAAATAAAAAAGGTTTACAGTGCAAATACTGCTGTTGCATATAATGTGCATAAAATTTGAACATTTTCAACAATTGAAGGGGAAGGAGGGGGACAGAGGCTGCGGACATACTACAGGAGGGGGACAGAGGCTGCGGACATACTACAGGAGGGGGACAGACTGCGGACATACTACAGGAGGGGGACATAGGCTGCCTGCAGACATACTACAGGAGGGGGACAGAGGCTGCCTGCAGACATACTACAGGAGGGGGACAGAGGCTGCGGACATACTACAGGAGGGGGACAGAGGCTGCCTGCAGACATACTACAGGAGGGGGACAGAGGCTGCGGACATACTACAGGAGGGGGACAGAGACTGCGGACATACTACAGGAGGGGGACAGATGCTGCGGACATACTACAGGAGGGGGACAGAGGCTGCGGACATACTACAGAAGGGGGACAGAGGCTGCGGACATACTACAGGAGGGGTACAGAGGCTGCGGACATACTACAGGAGGGAGACAGAGGCTGCCTGCAGACATACTAGAGAAGGGGGACAGAGGCTGCCTGCAGACATACTACAGGAGGGGGACAGAGGCTGCGGAAATACTACAGGAGGGGGACAGAGGCTGCGGACATACTACAGGAGGGGAACAGAGACTGCGGACATACTACAGGAGGGGGACAGAGGCTGCGGACATGATAGTGTCCTCCTCACCCCCTCACAGTAGCCTCCTCTGTCCACCATCATATTACAGTCTCCACACCAGTGTGTGCTGCTCCTGTTCTGCTTCCCTTTCAGCTGTCCACAGTCCACAGGGCAGCACATCAGTGTCCTTCACTGTCCCCCTGCATGCCATGGCTTCACCCCTCCTCCCCCCCAGTAATGCCACGTCATCCTCTGTCGCCTGTCCCCAGACCCAGTAGTGTCAGCTACTGTCCCCAGTAATGTCATCCTCTGCCCCAGTGCCACACTCTTCTCCTCACTTACCCCCCCCTCGACTGCTCCGCCTACGGCGAGTGCACAAAACACGGCTGCTGTGTCTTAGCCAGGAACAAGTGTACTCTTGAATCTATTCAAAAATGGTGCCGGGTGGCGCCATTAAGCTACTGCGCATGCGCTGCCCGGCCGAGCAAGTATGAGCTTTCCCGAGCCCGGCCGACTTCGGAACAGCGCATGCGCAGTTACATGGTCCGCTCACGGCCATCTTTTTTACGGGCACCGCTGCCCGTAACGGACCTTTACGGGCGGGCGGTTGGCAACACTGGGAAGTGGCTGGGACCCCAGGCCAGCTCAGGGCCCCAAGCAATTGCTTGTTTTGCCTGTCCTGTCACGACGGGCCTGTATGCAATGATAGTGCATTTTAGTAATTATGCAATGAGTGTATTTTAGCTCTGTTGCTCGCGTGTGGTAGAGAGGATTTTAATTAGCTGTGGAAGACACTTTCTTTGCAGTGATATTTATCACATATTTTGGACTCCTGTAAATAAATGAGTGGGTTAGGGTACTGGGGGTAAAGTGGTGTTTTTGTAAACAAAAACATAAATAAAAATGTATTAATGTACATTTTCAGTAACTTCCAACCAAAATAGTACCTTCACTGCTCTAACAAGTATAATGTTCTCCTGTACAGGTGTGTGACACTGTGTCAACCTTTATGATATAGTAGTGCCAGGACCCGTATGAGAAGGTAACATGTACAGGATTAGAATAAACCTCTGGACAGATACATTAGTCAGTATTAGCTTTAATAATGGTGTCAACCACATTTCTTCCACACCTACACAGTTTTTGTCAAAGTCAGGAACATTTTTAACAAAGGTAGAGTCTGATATGACAATATTTCAGTGCTTTTGTAGAGTTTTGTGTACCAACATAGCATGGATATCATGGAGCGTGCTAACATCAGCTCATCATTGGTATTCATATATTTGTTTTATACTGGGCCTTTGCGTTAGGCTAATTCATTGACAATAAGCTTCCACTTTTGGTGATCATTTTAACAAAGAAATGGACTTTATAATAAACTGTTTACAACAAGACTTATTTTGTATAATGACTTCCTTGCATTCCATATGGCATTTATTCAGACTTGTGCATTGTGCAGATTAAAGACCTGCTATTTCCTGACATATACCTCTCACAAACGATTAACTTGATTTTGGTGTAGACCATGTTACTACAATATCTAGGGGTAGTCATAAGTAGAGATGGGCCGAACGACCCCCTGTTCAGTTCGCGCCAGACCTCTCGAACATCGAGAAAGTTCAGAGCCAAATAGCAAAACCCATTGAAGTCTATGGGACCTGAACTTTAAAAATCAAAAGTGCCCATTTTGAGTGTTTAGATGCCGAGCATAGAAGTTATCGGGCATACAAAGGGTATTGGGGTCCGGGTACTGCCATGGGGGACAATGAAAAAAAGTTTGTAAAAAACATTTTTAAATGAGCAGTAATTTACTGATGCTTAAAGTGAAACAATAAAAATAAAAATGTCTTCAACCACTTCAGCTCCGAAAGAATTTACCCCCTTCCTGTCCAGAGCACTTTTTGCGATAAGGCACTGTGTCATTTTTAACTGACAATTGCGCGGTCATGCGACATTGCACCCAAATAAAATTGACGTCCTTTTTTTCCCACAAATAGAGCTTTCTTTTGGTGCTATTTGATCACCTCTGCGGTTTTTATTTTTTGTGCTATAAACAAAAAAATAGCGACAATTTTGAAAAAAAAAGCAATATTTTTTACTTTTTGCTATAAAAAAATATATATATAAAAATTTTTTTTCCTCAGTTTAGGCCTATATGTATTCTTCTACATATTTTTGGTTAAAAAAAAATTGCAATAAGCGTATATTGATTGGTTTGCACAAAAGTTATGGTGTCTACAAAATAGGGGATAGATTTAAGGCATTTTTATTATTATTTTTTTTTAATAGTAATGGTGGCAATCTGCAATTTTTATCATGACTGCGACATTATGGCAGACACATCGGACACTTTTGACACTATTTTGGGACCACTGTCATTTTTTACAGCAATCAGTGCTATAAAAATGCACTGATTACTGTGTAAATGACACTGGCAGGGAAGGGGTTAAACACTAGGGGGCGATCAAGGAGTTAAGTGTGTCCTAGGGAGTGATTCTAACTGTGGGGGGGTGGGCTACCTAGGACATGACAGCGATCACTGCTCCCGATGGCAGTAGATCTCTGTCTTGTCACTATGCAGAATGGGGAAATGCCTTGTTTACATAGGCATCTCGCCGTTCTGACATCGAGTCCTTGGGTCCCGCAGGCACAGTCATGGAGCACGCAACGTGCACGTGCCCACAATGCCACTTCTTAAAGGGGACTTACCTGTTCACCCATTTGTGCCATTGTGCTGACATATATCGTCGTGCACTGGTCGGAAAGCGGTTAAATGTAGTGCCTGGGGGGGTCCTGTAGTCTGCCTTTAAAGTGATGCATCTGTATCGTGTATAGAACCTGCTGCAGCAAAAATGTAATTTATAAAGGCAAAAAAAATGACATTTTCCCTGCATGCTTTCTTTATCTTATAAACAATAGCTTGGGAGCCAATCTGTATAATGAGGCACCAATTTAGTGCACTCAAAACAAGATTACAGATTTTTTTGGTAAAAATTTTGTGTCTGTTTTGCAGACTTTGGATGTGAGTAACAGGTGTGGAAAAATTGGGCTTTGGGTCTTAGTGGCGCCTTCACACCGTAACCCTATAGATGTACTATTGATGAATCAAGTAATGCCTGTGCATCGTCAAAGAGCAAGTGGCTGATACTGTGTTGAAATAACTCAGTTGACTCCTCCATGCATGATGCTGGGGCAGGAGTAGCTGTGGACAAGGAGGCAGAAAAAGCTGCTCTGGCAGCTGTGGTGAACTGCGCACTAGTCTCTGCTTGGGTGACAGAGGCTGAGGAGGATGAAGGGGGTTTAGTAAGCCAATTCACAACCTCCTTTGCATGCTGTGGCTGGATAGCATGGGCAACATCACTAAACAGAGGAAATGGTGCCCTGCTTGAGGACAGACCACTTTCTGAAGAAAGATTTATGAAAATAGAAATGCAGAATCGTGCACATTGGTATAAACAAAGCTTGTATGTGCAGAAATGCCTGTGCTGGCTTTATCACTTTAATACATTCTCCCTCCAGGATTGGCCACCCAGGTGGTGTCTGTAAATAGCATAGACAAATATTCATGATCCTTCTAACTTCTCCAGAACAGGCAGCAATTGCACTAAGATTTACATTTTGTAATATTGAGTCCTAATAAGGCTAAATAAACTGTCTTTTAACCCAACTTTTGAAATTATGTTGAACTGAGTCATCTACAGTGGCTGCTGTTTGATTGGGGTTCCCTAGAGCTCAACTACAGTTTATAGCATTATTGTTTATTGTCGGTGTGACTTGTCAGTACACCAGTTTTCTGGCAAACATGATAATCATCTCTGTTACACAACATTCCACTGTTTTTTAACCTTGTCTTACTTCTCATAACTTTGATAAATTGTATTGAAAATAAAAATATCCTTGTTGGTTATTTAGTGTACATGACATTTTAAAGGGAAATATTATATATTTTTAGTAAGTACGTGTAGCGCTGGTAGATTTACAATCTACCACAGGTTAGGTAAATTGTGCATTACGTAGGTAAAAGTTTGCCTCTGTTCCAGCTTGGCTGACGTTGGGTGTGTTTCCGTGCTGACCGGTGGGTGTCGCTGTTACCACTGGTCAGTGTTGGAAAGGCAACATGTCGAAGTGTATAGATGCTCCTCTGTCTCGGAGACAAGCTCGGTGGAGGTGGTCCTCCGAGTTGCATTCTGGGAAGAGGGTATTTATGGGACAGACGCCATGTTCTGGGGTCGTTTTACAGCCACCTGCTGGCCCTCCTGGCCGACAGGTATGCGTTAAGGAGCTACCTCATGGTCCTCCGATCGGGAGGCCCACGATGCTGCGGCGCAGGGGTGGGTCCAGAGGCTTGTCTGGGGCCTACCACCGTGGCCGAGGAATGGTCCTGAGCTGTCGGTCCTGTGTGACGAAGCTGGACAACCGAGGAGATCCCAGGGGAGGACCCCTCTTGGAGAGATCACTCAGCGTGCTGGTCTATAGAAGGGCCTGGTGACTCGATTGGAGGACGTATCCAAAAGAAGTAACCATACAGCATAGTGTTGCCGGTTCGGCTTAAAGGTTCAGGCACTGTGACTGACTTTCACTGCAGAAAAATCTGATACATCCTGTGGCAGAGGATCGTACGGATTTATTCCCCCAAACAAGTCTGTGGCAGAGACTTTAGATTCGTGCTGCGTACTGGCTGCTAGACCGGTGAGAGAGGCCTATCCAGATGAGGAAAGAGTGCATCCCATGAGGGGAACGCATTCCACATAATTATCTGAATTCTACCAGGACATTTGTCTCTAAGATTCTACAAGAAGATATTTGAGTTTCTCCTGAAAGTTTCCTTTTCCGCCTCTTTCCTGCTACTTTCTAAAGTTTGTCTGTTCAATAAACCATTGAAAACGTACTCCAGTGTTGGTGCGTGTGTCGTCCAGAAGTAAACTCAACGGAACCCCTAGACCCGGTGCCGGTGAAACAGAGGGAAGCAAAGTGAAGGTAACAGACCCGCTTAAACTAGCAGCTCCACCGAGAGTTAGTGCTACATACACATTTACCTTTATTATTGTAACATTTATTAGAAAGTTATTTCATGGATAAATTTGTAAATGTTCCTTCTATTGGACATCTATATATCAGGAAATGTAACTAGCAATCATGTTTAGGTAAAGTCGACCTGAGTCACCTAAGCCCCATATGTATCTGGCTGCCCTCGACACATCCCGAACACAATCTAGAGGAATTCTTTCACTGGCTTATTTTAGGATTCATTGAACCCTATAGATCTGGTGGGTGGGTGATTTACTAAAGACATGATTTTTTTTTTTAATAAAAGTGTATGTATAGTAGAGCTGCACGATTCTGACTAAAATGAGAATCACAATTTTTTTACTTAGAATAAAGATCATGATTCTCTCACGATTCTTGCGGCGTAACATCTTCTTTCACATTATACAAAAAAGTTGGGCTAACTTTACTGTTTCTTTTTTTTATTTATTAACCAGTTACCAACCGGCCCATAGCCAAATGACGGCTGCAGGGCGGTTGGATTACTCTGGGAGCACGTACTATGACGTGATCCCTGAAAACCCCCGGGGGGCGCGCACACGGGAACATCCGTGACCGCCGCATCACGGGTCACGGTAAACGGCCGCTGATCGCACCCGTTTACCATGTGATTGCTCCATCCAATGACGGAGCGATCACATGTAAACAAACCGGATCATGTCATGACGCCGGTTCCTCTCTCCCCTCTGTGTACCGATCGGTACAGAGGGGGAGGGATTGAATGGCAGCAGCGCTGTGGGCTGGATGTGTAGTGCTCACAGCGCTGCTCTGTGACATGTGCAGTCACATCCATGGATCCATCCATCCATGTTCAGCCATCCCTCCATGCTCAGCAATACCCTGCAATACTCTGCAATGCCCTGCAATACTCTGCAATACCCTGAAATACTTTGCAATACTCTGCAATACTCTGCAATACCCTGCAATGCTCTGCAATACCCCACAATACTTTGCAATACCCCACAATACTCTGCAATACCCCGCAATACTCTGCAATACTCGGCAATACCCTACAATACTTTGCAACACCCTGCAATACCCCGCAATACTCTGCAACACCCTGCAATACCCCGCAATACTCTGCAATACCCCGCAATACTCTGCAATACACTGCAATACCCCACAATACTCTTCAATACCCCGCAATACTCTGCAATACTCTGCAATACCCCGCAATACCCTGCAATACTCTGCAATACCCCACAATACTCTGCAATACCCTGCAATACCCCGCAATACTCTGTAATACCCCGCAATACTCTGCAATACTCTGCAATACCCCGCAATACTCTGCAATACCCTGCAATACTCTGCAATACCCTACAATACCCTTCAATACCCTGCAATACTCTGCAATGGCCTGCAATACCCTGCAATACTCCGCAATACCCTGCAATACTCTGCAATACTCTGCAATACCCTGCAATACTCTGAAATACCCCACAATACTCCGCAATACCTCGTAATACCCCGCAATACCCTGCAATACCCTGCAATAATCTGCCATACCCTGCCGTACTCTGCAATACCCAGCCATACTCTGCCAATCCCAGACATACTCTGCCATACCCAGCCATACTTTGCCATACTCAGCCATACTCTGCCATACCCAGCCATACTCTGCAAAACCCAGCCATACTCTGCCATACCCAACCATACTCTGCAATACCCAGCCATACTCTGCCATACCCAGCCATACTCCGCAATACCCAGCCATACTCTGCAATACTCGGTGATACCCAGCCATACTCTGTCATATTCAGCCATACTCAGCCATACTTTGCCATACCCAGCCATACCCAGCCATGCTCGGCCATGCTCGGCCATGCTCAGCCATACTTGGCTGTATTCGGCCTCCGTATGTGGCCAGGCTGTGGAAGTCTCACACATGTGGTATCGCCGTACTCAGGAGGAGTAGGAGAATCTATTTTGGGATGTCATTTTTGGTATATACATGCTATGTGTTAGAAACATTGTATAAATGGACAACTTTGTGTTAAAAAAAAAATGTGTTTTAACCACTTCCCGCCCACCGGCCGTCATATGACCTCCTTGACTTTGTGCGGGGATAGCTGAATGATGCCTGCAGCTACAGGCATCATTCAGATATCAGCTTTTTCAGCCAGCGATTCTCTACACCATAAGAATGATCATAGTGGCTGTTGTACTGCTTGATCATTCTTATGGGAGGCTAGAAGGGACGTCCCCCCCTCCCACTGCCCTCAGGTGCTTCTACCGACTCACCGCTACGATCGAAGCCAGGATTTTTTTTTTGTTTTTTTTTATTTATTTCAGGCTTCCCAGCCTAGAGGTGAGATGTGGGGTCTTATTGACCCCTTATCTCACTGTAAAGAGGACCTGCATGCCATATTCCTATTACAAGGATGTTTACATTCCTTGTAATAGGAATAAAAGTGATCAAAAAATAAATTTTTTGGACAAAAGTGTCAAATAAAGTAAAATGAAAAAAAAAAAAAAAAAAAAAAAAGTTCCCCGTGTCCCCGTGTGTGCGCGCATGCAGAAGCGAACGCATACGTAAGCCCCGCCCACATATGAAAATGGTGTTCAAACCACACATGTGAGGTATTGCTGCGATCGGTAGAGCGAGAGCAATAATTTTAGCCCTAGACCTCCTCTGTAACTCAAAACATGTAACCAGTAAAAAATTTTAAAGCGTCGCCTATGTGGATTTTTAAGTAGCGAAGTTTGGCGCCATTCCACGAGCGTGTGCAATTTTGAAGGGTGACATGTTAGGTATCTATTTACTCGGTACAACTTCATCTTTCACATTATGCAAAAACATTGGGCTAACTTTACTGTTTTGGTTTTTTTTAAAGCACAAAACAGTTTTTTTTCCAAAAAAAAAACGCAATCGAAAAATTGCTGCGCAAATACCGTGCAAGATAAAAAGTTGCAACGACCGCCATTGTATTCTCTAGGATCTTTGCTAAAAAAAACATATATATAATGTTTTGGGGTTCTATGTAATTTTCTAGCAAATAAATGATTATTTTTACATGTAGGAGAGAAATGTCAGAATTGGCCTGGGTGCTCCAGAACACCTGAAGGTGCTCCCTGCATGTTGGGCCTCTGTATGTGGCCACGCTGTGTAAAAGTCTCACACATGTGGTATCGCTGTACTCGGGAGTAATAGCAGAATGTGTTTTGGGGTGTAATTTGTGGTATGCATATGCTGTGTGTGAGAAATAACCCGCTAATATGACAATTTTGTGAAAAAAAAAAAAATTATTGCTTTTGCAATGAATTGTGGGAAAAAAATGACAACTTCAAAAAACTCGTCATGCATCCTTCTAAATACCTTGGAATGACTTCTTTCCAAAAAGGGGTCATTTGGGGGGTATTTGTACTTTTCTGGCATGTTAGGGTCTCAAGAAATTAGATAGGCCATCAGTACTTCAGGTGTGATCAATTTTTTTAGATATTGGCACCATAGCTTTTGGACTATATAACTTTCATAAAGACCAAATAATATACACCGATTTGGGTTATTTTTACCAAAGATATGTAGCGGTATAAATTTTGGCCAAAATATATGAAGAAAAATTACTAATTTGCAAAATTTTATAACAGAAACAAAGAAAAATGCATTTTTTAACAGAATTTTTGGTCTTTTTTCTTCTATAGAGCAAAAAAGATAAGCCTAAGATGTTGTGGGAAACTTGGCAGGCTGCCTGTTTTTTTTTTGGTTTTTTTTTAAAGCTGTCAGCTTTGAGCAGAGAACTCTCTGCACTGAATCTAGGAAATGCTTCTTTAAGATCGGGAGGGGGGTAGAATCGCGATTTCGATTCTTTAACAATTAATCATGCAGCTCTAATACATATATAAGTAATTTATATTTACAAACTGTACACAGTTTTGAAAAAAGTAATTCTCATTGATAAGATTTTTTTATATTAAGTAGAAGCCTTTCACACACAGAAAAAACCTGTCAAGATGTAACCTTTTAACACATCTAACATACATAAAGCTAGAAGATAGGAAAGTGAAGGCGTTGTCCATGTTGAGTCCTGTAGATAAGAATTCATCCTCTTCTGTTTTAGGGTACAGCGGCCCTGAAATATTTTGGAGAAGCAAGAAGGTCCCTTACATTTTTTCCCTTTTCACCGATAGTTGCATTTTTATACATTTATAAGCCGAGTAATATTAGGTAGAATATTTTTGTGAGATGGAAAGGGTAAAAATATGTGTAAAAATATGACATAGCTACCCATTTTTTGTATTTTGATATCAAATAGAAAATATTTCATAAAATACCAGCTTTGCTTCAGGTCACCCTAAAGAACATTAATACCTAATTGTTTTTTTTTTATTACAGGGGGAAGGAAAGATGTCGCCATTTTGTTATAAACCAGTTGGCAAATGGAGAATTGGTAGTGTCTGGAGACTCCTGTTGTCATGATAGTTTGCCGACACTGATAAGGCATTATCAGAACACCGCTATACAACCTTTTGGAGAAAAGCTGGCTCAGTCTTACATTAAGGTAAACTGTAAACTACAGTTGGCTATTTCTTATGTAATAATGAAAACACAGGTATATATGAATACTACTGACGTTCTACAGGTGGTCCTGGTAATGATGGAAAAAAAAAAATTGTAGAATCTTATTTCTGTGAGGTTTTTGTGAAAGAAATAATAAAACGTTATTATTGCTTATATGGTAGCTATCACTGCTGATATATTTAGCACAATTGGTTCTATCTAGTAGCTAAAGCAGTACGTAAAGTGATTGTCAACCTAATTCTTTTCAATAATAAATATGTTATATTCACCTACTCTGTGCAATGATTTTACACAAAGCAGCCTTGATCCTCCTCTTTTTAAGTCCTCTGGCTCCTCCTCTTCTTGGTGTGCCACCATAGGATAAGCTTCCTATGGTGGCACACCTGTGGGCTTGATCCTGAGCTGTGCTGTCTGCGTCTATAGACACAGACAGTAAGGCTCGGCCCCACTCCCTTGTCACAGGATTTGATTGACAGCAGCAGCAGCCAACAGCTCCTATTGTTGCTTCTTTGTCCTGTGAGGAGGGAGAGAGCCACTGCTCTCAGGCACTGCTCTGGATCGAGAATGGGCTCAGGTAAGTAGGGGGGGGGGCGGGCTGAGTGGATCCTGTGCACAGAAAGTTTTTATCTTATTGTATGTAAATGAATTAATGGAAAAAAACCTCCTACCTGTACAACCCCTTTAACTCCTCACCAAGCTTTTTTTTCACTTCTTACCGGAAATTGCCGGGTAATCTTTAAGGCTGGGTTCACACTTATGCAAATTGGATGCGAGTTTCCCTGCATCCAATTTGCCAAACAGGAGACTGTGACCAGCTGTCTATGGAGCCGGTTCACACATCTCCGTGGTGGCCGTAGAGCGCACTGCAGAAGGGTCTTGTGCATCTTTGGATCCGTTTCAGGCAAAAATTCGGACCTAATTCGGACCTGAAATGGAGAACAGGGACGCACCGAACCCCCTGCTGTAAGCCGCAGTCGCAGATAGTGTGAACCCAGCCTCAAACATATATTCACCCGCACAGCTAATCCAGGGCTGTCCTACTGCAATGCGCTGTTCAGGTGACATACAACTTTTGTCCTCTTCAGCTGGCTTGTCCTTTGGGGTTCAGGAAGCCAGCTCCCAATGATGCTCTGTGTGCAACCTCCAGCAGTCCGGAGGCCTCTGGGAGATATAATATGAGTATCCCAGGACACTGCAGAACCAGGGACACAACATTCTGGCTTAGGTCAGAGATGGCAAGGGGGGGGGGGTTGGGGGGGATGGCATAAAAAAAAAAAAAAAAAATGAAAAATTGAAATAACTAAGCACAGAAAAAAATTTGCGATTGCAGAGGGGATAGGGTTTGAATGGAACAAACTCCATTTTTGGAGTTAAAGTATAGTTCCACCCAAAAGTGGAACTTCTAGGACTCCTAGCCCCCTGACATGCCACATTCGGCAATCTTTTGGGACATGTCACAGGTCCCAGAAGATTGCCCGGACATTGAGAAGACACATCGCGACTCGCACAGTGCACACCCAGCTGTAAACCTGCAAGCTGTCACAGCTGGGTGCCCACACTTGTGATGTCGTCGCCAGAGATAACCGAGGGAGAGAAGCGAGGTTCAGGCAGCCGCATCACTGGATCGTGGGGCATGTGAGCGTGTGTTTATTAATAGTCAGCAGCTACACTTTTTGTAGCTGCTGACTTTTAATAAACACAAAACCGAGTGGAACTCCGCTTTAAGTTCCACTTAAACAGGCATGCA
Source organism: Aquarana catesbeiana (assembly GCF_042186555.1). Lineage (NCBI taxonomy): Eukaryota > Metazoa > Chordata > Amphibia > Anura > Ranidae > Aquarana > Aquarana catesbeiana. Next base: position 124,728,602 of record NC_133326.1, read on the forward strand.
GATAATAATGGGATCCTGGCACTGATACATCAATTAGGGCTGCCAAAGCATGCATTCTAATGAGAAATGTAGTTGGAGTTGAGTTTATCTGTTTTGCATGGTAAGGATTTGCTCCTTACAAAGAAACGCAAAGGTGGTCAAATGCAGCTTCAGAATGTTCAACAATACTACACAAAATGGAACTCTGTATGCATTTGAAGCTTGCACATGCCAAATGCCTTAAAGCATGGGTGCTCAACCTGTGGCCCTCCAGCCCTCCGGCTGTTTTGGAACTACAAGTCCCATGAGGCATTGCAAGGCTGACATCCTTGCAATGCCTCATGGGACTTGCTTGTTACTGTCAGCCTTGTAATGCCTCATAGGACTTGCTTGTAGCTGACAGTTACAAGCACGACTCCCAACGGCTGAGGCACAATGGGACTTGTAGTTCTGCAACAGCTTGGGGGCTACAGGTTAAGCACCCATGCCTTAAACAAAGCTCTTCCTTATTTAACAATATGTAAAATCAGAAGTAATAGACAATTCTCTTAAAGTGATTTAAATGATCACCTTGTAAAACAAGTAAAACAACCCATTTAGTTTAAAATAGAAAGGAAAGGCAAAATATTTGTGTATAGATTTAAAAAAAAAGTGATCACATTCCTTTTGTTCTCAACTTCGAAAGAGCTGGGGGGAGAAGACACAGCAGCACACTGAGCTTCTCAGTGAAAGACTGTGCAGGAGAGGCATGTCAGGACAAGTCTGATCAATGAAGGAGAGCAGGCTAAGTTCCCAGCATAGCTAGAGAACTGACCACGGTGTTTTCCCCTGTTTAATGTGGTCAGTTGTTAATAGGAAAGCAGAAGGACTGTCAGGAACACCAGGGATTTCACACAAAGGAAGCAATACAAAGAGAACAGGATACTTTTTCATACAAGTACATGGTACAGCAGGCACATATCAGGAATACAAACTGTTGGGGTAACAAATACTTTAAAAGGAACTGTGACTACATGAAAAGGCACCCAAAATCCAATTTGAGTTTTCCACTACAGACTTACACAATATGTAATTGTAGAGTAGCATTCATGTTCCTTTGAGTAAATATGCCTTTGCACTACTGACAGCATATTGGCATCATGCCACCTCCAGATATTGCTGTCAGCGCCCTGTTCATTCTCCTATATATTCAGCAATGGGAACATATTATACAATTAATAAATAAGCAAGCATATGCAAGACACTCAGAAAAATGAGGGTATTGTATTTACAGTAGGAGAGATCATTTTATGATTTTGTCATTAGAAAATATATATTTTTTAAGATTTTCTATTATGCATTTTACAGTTTTCTGAAAAAAACATTTATGACAACATTGAGCCATCAAATGAAAGACAAGAAAGTGCTCTTTCTCAAAATAAGACAGCAACACAGAAAGGTGGTGTTCACTACGGACACAGAAAACAAAGTATGCCTGCTGCAGAGGTATGTGCTATTATACTGGATACCCTATGTACATGGCATAGTCTACTGCTGCTGGGTACATGCTTTTGACATTGTTTAAATAATATTAATCTGTGTCATCATATTTTGATGCATCTAACCCACTGGATTTAAAACATAACTTTTATTACCCTAAAAAACCTTGAAAATTGTTTTTCCTTTATGTAATTGGGCACTTTGTTTACACATATTTGACACTTGCAGTGTTAGCTGTGCGATATTTACTCTCATTTTATTCTCCAGATCATCCATTCTAGCTTTTCCTTTCCATTTTTAATCATTCTCCTGATATTCCCTTTATTCTTATTATTTATTGAATTTTATTTCAACTTTCTTTCCTCTTTTTTTGTACTTCAGCTTCCACCAATAAAAATGCCAAATCCTCAAATGAAAAGTACCGTACTCAAAAATTCCCACATTATGTAAAATGCAGCATTTGACAAGAATACACTTGTGTTTAGCCTGCTTGTCTGTAAGAAACTGGACAAATGGCATAGGTGTGCGCAGCCTATTGCATTAGGATGTGCACCCCAAATCTCAAACACACATGAACGCCACCTGCTGTCACAGAAAGGAGGCTCTGGTGGTGGGAGACAGTTGATTGGGAGCATATTACGTTACGCCCTAAATACGGGTGTAACATTTTCCTACTGTTCAACCTAGCCTTTAATATAATGGGGGCATTTACACTGGCCACTGGCGCCCCCTAACTACCCACCTGGTGCTGTCCCTGGATAATGCTAATGCACATGGGGTGATTAGGGTGTGCCCAGGCACACCTGGCACACCCTGTGCGCATGCCTATGACGAATGGGAAAAATACACCAATTTGTGGTACATATGGCTTCACTACTCCACTTTGGAAAATTTTCACAGTAGATTTTCTCCCTAGGCCTGGGTGGGTGGATGGTTTGGACGCAGGGAACAGACACATGGATTTACCTCCTACCCCATCTCCTGATCTTCCACTGTCGTTTTTCTCTTTTAGGCCTCCTTAATGATCTACCAGTTTAGAGGAGATTTGTGGCAGTTTTGCAGTCTTTTGGGGCCACTTTGTGTTAGCCACATTCTCAGCTCATTTTTTCTCCCTTTCCTTATTTTTTTCTTTTCTTTCTTACTCCTTTTTCAGGGTCTTTAACCTTGGATGGTGGGCTTGTAGGCCCTCTCATATGTTTTGCTTTTTATATTTGATGTAGCATTTATAAGATGTTTAACCAATTTTGCTAATGCTTTTTTTGTGGCAATTGTTGTACTGCCCATATGCTGATAACAACTGTTACTTGATTTTCCCTTCTCCCTCTTTTATTTTGTACCCCCTAATTTTCTGAGACCATCAATGGATGCATTTGCCTATAGCAGAAGTAGGAGTTGCTACTCTCTATAGGTGGTACGCAAATAGAGAAATGTTTTTTAAAAATATCCCATGTATCAGTCTGTAAATAGTAGTATGGGATGGACTGGGATGTTTTTAAATGACTGCAAGTATTCTGTCATCATGCATGATAATAAAAAAACTTATAGTTTAAAAGCCTTTACATCAAAGAAACTTTTATTTATTTCTTAAATCTCTGGTAAAGTATTAATTTATATTTTTACCTTATGGTAATTGAAGTTGTTTGAGCATATGCTTAACTAACCAAATCAGGTAGTTTCAGTCTGGAGTGAGTTTGGAATTCTAACTGCAGTGTGAATTTGACTCCCTTTTAACCACTTCAGCCCTGGAAGGATTTACCCCCTTCCTGACCAGAGCACTTTTTACAATTTGGCACTGCGTCGCTTTAACTGCTAATTGCGCGGTCATGCAATGCTGTACCCAAACAAAATTTGTGTCCTTTTGTTCCCACAAATAGAGCTTTCTTTTGGTGGCATTTGATCACCTCTGCAGTTTTTATTTTTTGCACTATAAACAGAAAAAGACCGAAAATTTTGAAAAAAATGATATTTTCTACTTTTTGTTATAAAAAAAATCCAACAAACTCAATTTTAGTCATACATTTGGGCCAAAATGTATTCGGCCACATGTCTTTGGTAAAAAAAATGTCAATAAGCGTATATTTATTGGTTTGCGCAAAAGTTATAGCGTCTACAAACTAGGGTACATTTTCTGGAATTTACACAGCTTTTAGTTTATGACTGCCTATGTCATTTCTTGAGGTGCTAAAATGGCAGGGCAGTACAACCCCCCCCCCAAATGACCCCATTTTGGAAACTAGACACCCCAAGGAAATTGCCGAGAGGCATGTTGAGCCCAATATTAATTTTTTTGTCCCAAGTGATTGAATAATGACAAAAAAAAAAATTACAAAAAGTTGTCACTAAATGATATATTGCTCACACAGGCCATGGGCATATGTGGAATTGCACCCCAAAATACATTTAGCTGCTTCTCCTGAGTATGGGGATACCACATGTGTGGGACTTTTTGGGAGCCTAGCCGCGTACAGGGCCCCGAAAACCAAGCACCGCCTTCAGGATTCCTAAGGGCGTAAATTTTTGATTTCACTCCTCACTACCTATCACAGTTTTGAAGGCCATAAAATGCCAAGATGGCACAAACCCCCCCAAATGACCCCATTTTGGAAAGTAGACACCCCAAGCTATTTGCTGAGAGGCATGTTGAGTCCATGGAATATTTTATATTTTGACATAAGTTGCGGGAAAATAACAAACTTTTTTTTCTTTTTTTTTTGCACAAAGTTGTCACTAAATGATATATTGCTCAAACATGCCATGGGCATATGTGGAATTACACCCCAAAATACATTCTGCTGCTTCTCCTGAGTATGGGGATACCACATGTGTGGGACTTTTTGGGAGCCTAGCCGCGTACGGGGCCCCAAAACCAAGCACCGCCTTCAGGATTTCTAAGGGCGTAAATTTTTGATTTCACTCCTCACTACCTATCACAGTTTTGAAGGCCATAAAATGCCAAGATGGCACAACCCCCCAAATGACCCCATTTTGGAAAGTAGACATCCCAAGCTATTTGCTGAGAGGCATGTTGAGTCCATGGAATATTTTATATTTTGACACAAGTTGTGGGAAATTACAAACTTTTTTTTTTTTTTTTTTGCACAAAGTTGTCACTAAATGATATATTTCTCACACAGGCCATGGGCATACGTGGAATTGCACCCCAAAATACATTCTGCTGATTCTCCTGAGTACGGGGATACCACATGTGTGGGACTTTTTGGGAGCCTAGCAGCGTACGGGGCCCCGAAAACCAAGCACTGCCTTCAGGTTTTTTTTTTTTTCTTTGAATTATTTATTTATTTAAATGATCAAATACAAAAAATAAATAATAAATAACCCTCATCCAACAGAGAGTCTACATAAACACTTCTCACAGAATCATATCATTACATACCCACTTACATTTCCACCCCAGCGATCCCTCCCCATCCCCCCGCCTGCAGATGGTCATAGTAATGCTAATAAGGCACTCCAGTTCTAACTGGCCTATCCTAAAACCCCTCCCCATCAGACCTCTCTTATAATCTCCTCCAGATAGCTCCAAGAGCTTTTATAATTCCGCCATACTGCCCATTTATCAGCCCGTACCTCCCCCTCATCTGGCTCTACTCCCTCACTATCCAAACACTCCACATTATATATTTCATTTATACAGAAAAGCCAATCTCGAATGTTTGGGCTTACTGGATCCAGCCAATTCCTCGCGATCTGCTTCGTGGCCGCGTCCAGCAGAATGGGTACAATGGATTTTTGGTATTGCTTAATGGGCTCTTCGGTACCGTGAAATAGACAAACCCATGGATCTTCTAACAAGGTTTTACCCGTAATAACTTTAGTTAGTTTTATAATTTTTTCCCAGAATGTTTTAATGATGGCACACTCCCACCAGATACGTGCCATCGTTCCCACAGCACCACACCCCCTCCAACATTTTTCCGATTTTGCCGGGTCAAATTTGCTTATTTTGTCTGGGGTGGCATACCACCTTGCTAGGCATTTGAAATTTATCTCTGTCCTCTTACTATCTACTGCTGATTTATGTAGCATCTTCAAAATCTTTCCTAATGTGGAATTACTACACCGTGACCCTAACTCCCTTTCCTATATCTTGATATACGCGGGCACCTCCAGCCCCTCCCTCTCACTCAGAATCTTATAGATTTGAGAGACAAGGGCCCTCGATTGCCCCCTCTCACAGAGCTGCTCAAGGGGCCTGTACTCTTCCTCGCTTCTGAGTGGTTTCGGCAATTTCCCGATAAAAAAAGACAGCTGGAGGTACCTCCATGGATCAATCGAGAAATTCTCAGACCTGTCTTTTAAATCATAATACGTGCATATTTTCCCTTCTCTAATTACACCTTTTAATTGTGTACTATCCCTTTTAATCCAATTCCCGCCCACCTCCCTCCTCCCTGGTTCAAAAAAAATATTCTCTTTCAAATATATCAAAGGTGAATTATAAGTCCACTTATTCTGGGTGTTGACCTGATCCCAAAACTTTAAAGAATTATGTGTTAGTGCCGCAGTCTCTGTGCTCAGTGCTCTAAACGTGGGAGGGTTCCAAATAATGTTACTTAAGTCTCTGCTACTCAAACTGTGTTCTATATTTACCCACCTCCTATCCAAAGCCCCCTTTGACCATTCTATAACTCGTGCAAGTACCACCGATTTGTAATATTTATTGAAGTCTGGGAGTGCAAGCCCCCCTTTTTCTTTCCCCCTACTCAGGACTGATCGAGCAATTTGTGTTTTTTTGCCACCCCAGACAAACCTCGAAATCAGGCCCCTTAACGCCCTAAAGTATGACTGGGGGAGTGGGATGGGGAGCATCTGGAACTTATACAGTATTTTAGGCGTTATAATCATTTTCACTGCATTGATATGTCCAAACCATGAGAGGGGACGTGAGACAAAACCTCTTACTTCTCGTCTAATTTCATCCAGCAAAGGAATATATTTGTTTAAATACATTTCCTTCAGGGTATTTGATAACTTAATCCCCAAATAGTTGATCGCCTTTTTCCAAGGAAAGGGAAACACCCCTACGAGGCTCTTCTCCTCTTGTATGTCCACATTCACATTGAGCACCTCTGACTTGCCGAGGTTGATTTTGAAATTTGAGATCTCCCCAAACCTTTTAAGAACCTGTAGTATATTCGGGATCGTAATCTTGGGGTTTGTGATGAAGAACATCACATCATCGGCGAAGGCCGCGAGTTTGTGTTCCTCTGATCCTATCCTCACCCCGCTACAGTCTGGATTATTGCAAATGGTAGATAATAAGGGTTCCAAGGTAAGGACGAATAGGAGGGGGGATAGTGGACACCCCTGCCTAGTGCCATTCTCCATCCGGAAAGCATCAGAGGAAACTCCATTCACCCTTACAAATGCCGAGGGACTGGTGTAGAGTATTTTAACCCAAGAAATAAATCTTGGGCCTATCCCCATTGTTTCTAGAGTTTTGATCATACACCGCCAGTCTACCCTGTCAAACGCTTTTTCTGCATCCATTGACAGTAATAGAACTGGGGGCCCCCCTCGTTTGGTGGACTCCAACAGGAGTACTGATCGCACTCCATTGTCCCTACTCTGCCTTCCTGGTACAAAACCCACCTGATCTGGGTGCACCAGAGTGGTCATTCTGTCCCTTAGTCTACCAGCCAGAACTTTGGCATATAACTTCACATCGGCATTCAATAATGAAATGGGTCTATAACTAGAACAAAGCTCCTTATTTTTGCCTTCTTTAAAAATCAATGTAATAGACGCTGCCAGGGCCTCTCCCTCCATTGAGCAATTAGGACCCAATTCATTCCAGTAATGGCTTAATCTGGGTACCAGAACATGTTTAAATTTTTCCAGATATAATGCAGTATATCCATCGGGGTCAGGGCTTTTTCCCTTAGGGACATTCTTTAGAGCTGAATATATTCCCTCCTCTTCTATAGGTCTGTCAAGGAAATCTCTGTCCTCTTCAGACAACTCGGCCACCCCAGCCTCCTTCAGGAATTCTTCCACCTTCCCCACCTTTGAGCTTTCTCCTAATCCCTTTTGTCTAATAGAGTATAGAGCTTCAAAAAAATTTCTAAACTCTTCCGCTATTCCTTTGCTTGTACCTACTACTTCACCTTTTTTATTTTGTATTTTCTCAATGTAATTCAAGTCCCTTTTCTTTCTCAATATCCTCGACAAAAGTTTACTGGATTTATTTGCGCACATGTATCTCTCTTTTGTTAATTTATTGAGGGCCCTTTTCGAATCTTGCTCCATACTGTCTCTTCACTCTTCCCTTTTTGCAACTAATTGACGGAAGCTATCCTGGTTCTGGCCTTTTGATTTTTTGTGGTCCTGTTCTAGTACAAAAACTTTCTCGATAAGCCTTTCCCTCTCCTATGGATATCAGTACTCCTCTTATATACGCTTTGTGTGCCTCCCATAACACCGAGGGGGAGATTCCTCCTGTATCATTGACTCTAAAGAAAAATTCAATTTCCTCCTGTATCTTTTCTAAAACTTTTTGGTCCTTGAGTAGATTTTCGTTCAGCTTCCACGAATAGGGCTCGGGATATCTTGTCTTATATTTGGAGGTTTTCTAATCCTGTGCACCCTCTCAATCCTCAGGACCTCATGTTCCCTTCTTCCCAGGATTGAGTTAAAGATTTTCTGCATCTTGTTCACTAAGTCCTCGTTCTGTTGTTCAGGAAGGGCTCTTATACGCATGTTTTGGCGAAGGCTTTGGTTTCCTTGTTCTTCCAGTTTGTAAGCCAGCATGCGATTATCGTTCTTTATTTTCTTCATTTGCGCTTTTAGGTCCTGTATTTCTTTCGCCTGGGAGTCTGAAGCTTCTTCTATTTCTTCCACTCTGTGTAATAGATGACTCATATCCGTCCGTACGTTTAATATTTCTGATTTAATAACATTTTCCAATTTAGTGAACATTTCTATCATTTCTATTTTATTAGGGAATAGTGCGGAATTTCTGGACTCCTCCAAATCGCTCATGGCACCCGCTCCCTCTTGCTCCGAATCTTCTCTGGGCTTCTCCCCCTGTCCCCCCTTTTGTTTCAGCTGGGTTTTTTTATCTTTCCTTCCTGCTTGTTTCATATCCGCACCCGGACTTTTGGCACTCACTTCTTTGAGGTACTTCTGGATTGTACTAGAGGCTCTCCCTGGGGGTCTTGGGTTCCGCTGATTTGTGAGTCCGTCCTCTCATGCTTCTCCTGACTTACTTCCCGATTTCCCCTCTTGCCAGTGTCGGCTGCTTTAATTCAGTCTCGCCGCACGTCTCGTACCCCCCCTTCAACCTGGCCTCCAACCCGTGCTGCTCAGTATAGGACTTACTGCTGAAACTGTTTGCTGCAATTGGCTTCAGCCTATCCGGGAGCCGAGCACTCTATAGCGCCTCTACGCCTTCCTAATTCGAAGCCCCTTTCAGCAGCCTCCCAACCTCCCAAAAGTTTGGAGGTTTCTAAAAACAGCCAATCAGTCCCGGCCTCTACGGCCAAACCCTTGTGTTGATCTTTCTTTCTTTCCTCTTTTTTCCTTTTCCTTCCTCACTTAAAATTTTTCCAACATCTCCAGAATTTATCACTTAATGCTTATGAGATCAAAGTCTTAAGTTATCATACCTGGAGAAGGGATCTTCTTCGATGCTACAAACTCACCACTTCCTTGTCATGAGTGCTGCGCTGATGATCCGGATAGTGCTGATGACAGATTCCAGGGTGGGATGGTGGGGGAGAAATCCCGCTATTGGGGTATCCTTGCTGCCTTTAGCATTTGCTGCACTCTTTTCCAGGCTCTGGTGGGGTCAGCTGCCATCCGGAGACTCCTATCCCCGCTGCCTCCGTACTCCCCTGTCACTCCGCCAGCTCCAGAGCACCGTTCATCTGCCCCTCCCCCCGCCACGTATTCTGAGGGGAGGCAATCTCTCCCGCTGATGCTAGGATGACAGAGTGGCTCACAGCGTCCTCCGGGTTTCTCCGTGCACGAGGCGGCTGCAGTCTCTCACCCCGCTCCTCGCCTCGTACACGGCAGCTAGCTCCGTCCTGCCCGCCTCCGCCCCCCTCTCCGCTGCCACCTTCAGGCCCCTCCCCCCGTCCAACGTCTCACGTCAGCATCCTCTCCCCTGAAGGTTTAATTCTTAATTGCCTTCAGGATTTCTAAGGGCGTAAAGTTTTGATTTCACTCCAGATTACCTATCACAGTTTTGAAGGCCCAGATGGCACAAACCCCCCCCAAATGACCCCATTTTGGAAAGTAGACACCCCAAGCTATTTGCTGAGAGGCATGTTGAGTCCATGGAATATTTTATATTTTGACACAAGTTGCAGGAATGTGACCAATTTTTTTTTTGCACAAAGTTGTCACTAAATGATATATTGCTCAAACATGCCATGGGAATATGTGAAATTACACCCCAAAATACATTCTGCTGCTTCTCCTGAGTACAGGGATACCACATGTGTGGGACTTTTTGGGAGCCTAGCTTCATACAGGGCCCCGAAAACCAATCACCGCCTTCAGGATTTCTAAGGGCATAAATTTTTGATTCACTCCTCACTACCTATCACAGTTTCGAAGGCCATAAAATGCCAAGATAGCACAACCCCCCCCCCCAAATGACCCCATTTTGGAAAGTGGACACCCTAAGCTATTTGCTGAGAGGCATGGTGAGTATTATGCAGCTCTCATTTGTTTTTGAAAATGAAGAAAGACAAGAAAAAAATTTTTTTTTTCTCTTTTCAATTTTCAAAACTTTGCGAAAAAAAGTGAGGTCTGCAAAATACTCACTATACCTCTCAGCAAATAGCTTGGGTCTACTTTCCAAAATAGGGTCATTTGGGGGGGTATTGTGCCACCTGGGCATTCCATGGCCTCTGAAACTGTGATAGGCAGTGAAGAGTGAAATCAAAAATTTAGAAAGCCTGAAGGCGGTGCTTGGTTTTCGGGGTCCCGTAGGCTCCCAAAAAGTCTCACACATGTGGTATCCCCGTACTCAGGAGAAGCAACAGAATGTATTTTGGGGTGTAATTTTACATATTCCAATGGCATGTTTGAGCAATATACCATTTAGTGACAACTTTGTGCAAAAAAAAAAAGAAAAGTGTCTTTTTCCCGCAACTTTTGTCACAATATAAAATATTACATGGACTCGACATGCCTCTCAGCAAATAGCTTGGGGTGTCTACTTTCCAAAATGGGGTCATTTGAGGGGGTTTGAACTGTCCTGGCATTTTATGCACAACATTTAGAAGCTTATGTCACACATCACCCACTCTTCTAACCACTTGAAGACAAAGCCCTTTCTGACACTTTTTGTTTACATGAAAAAATTTTTTTTTTTTTGCAAGAAAATTACTTTGAACCCCCAAACATTATATATATTTTTAAAGCAAATGCCCTGCAGATTAAAATGGTGGGTGTTTCATTTTTTTTTTCACACAGTATTTGCGCAGCGATTTTTCAAACGTATTTTTTTTGGAAAAAACACACTTTTTTAAATTTTAATGCACTAAAACACACTATATTGCCCAAATGTTTGATGAAATAAAAAAGATGATCTTAGGCCGAGTACATGGATACCAAACATGACATGCTTTAAAATTGCGCACAAACGTGCAGTGGCGACAATCTAAATACATTTTTAAAAGCCTTTAAAAGCCTTTACAGGTTACCACTTTAGATTTACAGAGGAGGTCTACTGCTAAAATTACTGCCCTCGATCTGATCTTCACGGTGATACCTCACATGCATGGTGCAATTGCTGTTTGCATTTGACGCCAGACCGATGCTTGCGTTCACCTTTGCGTGAGAGCAGGGGGGACAGGGGTGCTTTTTTTTTTTTTTTCTTTATTATTTTTTTGCTTTTTTATCTTATTTTTAAACTGTTCCTTTCATTTTTTTATTTTTTTAATCATTTTTATTGTTATCTCAGGGAATGTAATTATCCCCTATGATAGCAATAGGTAGTGACAGGTACTCTTTTTTGAAAAAATGGGGTCTATTAGAACCTAGATCTCTCCTCTGCCCTCAAAGCATCTGACCACACCAAGATCGGTGTGATAAAATGCTTTCCCAATTTCCCAATGGCGCTGTTTACATCCGGCGAAATCTAAGTAATGAAATGCTCGTAGCTTCCGGTTTCTTAGGCCATAGAGATGATTGGAGCCATTCTGATCTCTGATCAGCTCTATGGTCAGCTGGCCGAATCACCGGCTGCATTCTCGGGTTCCCTGTTGGGACAGGAGAGCCAGAGAAAAACATGGAAGACAGTGGGGGGGGGGGGGGGGCATTCCCTCCCACTGCTTGTAAAAGCAGTCTAGAGGCTAATTAGCCGCTAGGATTGCTTTTACATGAAAGCCGACCGCTGGCTGAAAAGAATGATACCAAGATGATACTTAAACCTGCAGGCATCATTCTGGTATAACCACTCAAAGTCCAGCAACATACCAGTACGTTGCTGGTCCTTGTTGGACATATATTGTAAACTTTTTTTTCATGCAGGCTGTGGGCTGAACAAAAAAAAAATATTGATCGGTGGGTATGCCCACCATTAGAATACCTCCCTTCATCCACCCACTTCTAATGATGGGCATACATGTACCGTTTATATATGCCGAAGCATGGGGGCATCCTCCCGCAAAAGGTAGGAGCAAATCGCTCCTCCACCCACTGCTGCCCCCACGCTTCGGCATATATGCTGAAGTATGTAACTGTGGTGGTGAAATCACCTTCTACAGCGCTGGAGTCATGGCTTTATGTATCGTGGGAGCAAACGCTGTTGCTGTCAAGATAAATAAATCCGTGCTGCAACTGAATGGCGTACCTGCTAAGCAAATGATGGTTAACAATAAAACAAAGTAATATTACAGTATAACAGTAAGACTTACCATACCTGCAAAGCAAATACAAAAAAACATAGTAAAAAAAAAAACATTTAAACGCAACCTGTGCCTAAAATATATATATATATATATATATATATATATATATATATATATATATATATATATATATATATGCCGAAGCATGGGGGCATCCTCCCGCAAAAGGCAGGAGTAAATCGCTCCTCCACCCACTGCTGCCCCCACGCTTCGGCATATATGCTGAAGTATGTAACTGCGGTGATGAAATCACCTCCGACAGCGCTGAAGTCACGGCTTTATGTATCGTGGGAGCAAACGCTGTTGATGTCAAGATAAATAAATCCGCTCTGCAGCTGAATGGCGTACCTGAAAAACAAAAAATGGTTACCAATAAAACACAGTAAACAGTAAAGTATAAAAAAATTGCATACCTATAAAGCAAACATGATAAAAACATAACAGCAATAAAACATTGCAGAATAGAATACAGTAAAAAAGAGCAGAACAATAGAGAGAGAATAGAGAGAGAACAATAAAACGACAACTATTTTTGTTTTTTTTTTTGTTTTTTTTTTTTACTTTTTTTTTTTTTTACACTTTTTTTTGTAACTTTAACTTTTGTAACTGGTACCAGGTTTGGGTCTCTCAAATTGCGATGGCATCTTGGGAGACCCTGTGAAAGTGTGTCCTAGTCTGTGCAACCGCAAGAGCACGCAGTCTGACCTGGCCTTCTTCCGCTTTCCCCGGGACCCAGACAGGTGCCAAAAGTGGGTTGAGAACTGCCGCCGGTCTGATTTAGAGGATAAAACCCCCGATCAGCTCAACAAGCACTACAGACTATGTGCTCATCACTTTAAAGACTCCATGATCTGCCGCAGTAGCCCATACAGGACGGTACTGCGAGATAATGCCATCCCAACGATTTTTGATCTGACAAGTCATCTGGGAAACCCAGGGAGACAAAGGAAGAGGATACAAGAACTGTATTACGCTATGGTGCCCCTCTTCTGTTTTGGGATACATCTGAACACCACCATTATCTGCCTATACTTATGATCGGGGATTGACGAGTTTGGCGGTCCCTGTTTTGTGTGCTGACCATCTTGAGGGTTCTTCTTGGTATCCATTCGCTTGGCCCTTCAGTGGATAAAGGCCCTGGCCGGGTATAGGTCGCAAGCTTTTACGGCTTGCCGTCTGGTAAGCGAGCATTTTGTGTGTTCAGCACTGGTGTGGTGGAGGATGAAATTAACCATTGAATCACATTCACAGTCCGGTTAAATTATTTGAGTACTGTGTATTCATGAAGATGGACTTTTAATTAACTATTTATCACTCTTCCACTTATTGTACATTGTATGAGTATAATAATTTTGTACTATATAATTCTAGTAGATTCAGCGCTGCTATTTTTTGGTTTATCTAGTCTGTGCAGTGCTGTACTCTATGCTAATACTCAACTAGTGTATGGTAGCGTTCAAAACATTCACCAATGCAAAGACCAGGATTGTCAGGACAGGAGGGACAATAATACCGGGTGTCACGCCTAAATCCGCGCTTGCTGCAGACACGACATCTTTTTTGGGGGGCTCGTTGGGTAGGGGTACTCGGGAGGAGATAAAGAAAATGCCTCTCATGCAGCCGGCTTACTGCATTTGGATTGGGAAGGTGAGGTGGAGCACCGTCTGGAAACAGAAGGGCTCTGACAATCTCTTCCTGGAATTTAAGAAAGGATGCAGTCCGTCCTGAAGCTCTGTATAGCACATAAGTGTTCAGCAAAGCCAATTGAAATAAATAAACAGACACTTTTTTGTACCAGCGTCTGGCCTTACGGGCAACTAGGTACAGCGCCAACAACTGGTCGTTGAGGTCCACCCCTCCCATATTTTGGTTATATTCGTGGACACAGAGGGGCTTCTCCACAATACCAGTCGCCGTAGTAATTTGGACCGTCGTGTCTGCATGAAGGGAGGTAAGAACAAAAACATTCTTATTATCCCTCCACTTCATAGCGAGCAAATTATTACACTGCAAGCAGGCTCTCTCCCCCAGCCTAAGACGGGAATCTACAAGCCGCTGGGGAAAGCCCCTGCGATTAGGTCGCGCGGTGCCACATGCTCCAATCTGTTGATCAAAAAGGTGACTAAAAAGTGGCACGCTTGTGTAATAATTGTCCACGTACAAGTGGTACCCCTTTCCGAATAAGGGTGACACCAAGTCCCACACAATCTTGCCAGAGTTCCTATGTAGTCAGGGCAGTTTGTCGGCTCTACGTGACTATCTTTGCCCTCATAAACCATAAAACTACATGTATAGCCTGTGGCCCTGTCACAGAGCTTATACATCTTGACCTCGTATCTGGCACGCTTGCTGGGAAGATACTGTTTGAATGACAAGTGGCCAGAAAACTTAATCAGGGACTCATCAACGTAGACAACTTGATGGGGAGTAAACAAGTCTGCAAAACGTTGGTTGAAGTGGTTTACGAGGGGCCGAATCTTGTAGAGCCGATCGTATTCAGGTTTTCCAGGAGGACGACAAAGTTCATTGTTGTTAAAGTGCATGCAAAATCTGCTTGTATCGTGCCCTGGCCATGGAAGCAGAGAACACGGGCATATGGTAAATTGGGTCAGTGGACCAATATGACCGCAACTTACTCTTTTTATTTATGCCCATGTTGAGGAAAAGGCCCAGAAAGAGCTTAAATTTGGAAACCATAATTGGTTTCCAATCTCTGGCAAGGGAGGACTGGGGAATAGTGGCGATGTGTTGACCAAATTGCTTTGGTCCACAATAGATCTATAGAGATCTTCGGTGAAAAACAGCAAATAAAAATCCAGTGACGTAATATCAACTGTTTCCACCTGAATGCCGGGTTGGCCAGTGAATGGGGGAAGTACGGGTGCTGCAGAAGTGGTGGGTTCCCAATTCGGATTGGCGAATGCAGCAGGAAGGGCACTATGGGCACGACAGGCCTATGTTCGTCTTGTTGGTGGCAGCGGGACACTACTTGTGCTTGCAACCTCGCCAGCTTAAACTGCACTTATGGGACTCGCCACGTCACCACGTGATACTGCAGTGCTGGATGTATGACCAGGGTGTACTAGGCCGCTGGTGCTTGCCAGTTCACCAGAAGGAATAGCGGCGATAGTACTTCTCTGCTCCATACGAGAGCACTGTGGTTCTTGCACTTCAAGGACTGAAGAAGAAGTTCGGGGTCTGGTACGCCTGACCTTGGCAGGGACCACAACTCCGTCGTCAGAGCTATCTGTCATGGAGCCGCTGTCGTCTACAGGATTGTCTTCTGAGCCTGAATCTGACAGATGAGTGACTTCCTCTTCACTATCTGTCATGCTCAAAAACGTGTAGGCCTCTTCACTAGTGTACCTTCGATTTGCCATTTTGGGCTCTAAATTTAGTGGTACACTAGTGAGACTCACAGGCAAAAAAGCTCCTGACTGTTAGCGACTGTATCAAAATGCTACCAACAAAAACTGTTAGCGATCGCAGGGATCAGGCCTGACTCTGCGAACGCTGCAGTTATGTGTGTTTAGTGTTTTGTAAGTGACAGTGATCGATCGATACTGCACTTGGGTGGGCTGGGTTGGGCTAGGCCGAGGGGCAAAACGCAGGTGCTAGCAGGTAACTGGGCTGATCCCGCTAACACTGCGTTTTTGGGAACCCTAAACTGCTGGGGACGCTAGTATAGATCTGATCGGATCAGATATCGATCCTTTCAGATACTATACCACTAAGGGAGGTGTATGCTGCGTGCGTGGGTGTTAGCGGTACTGGCACTAACCTAATGCTGCCTGGAGCAATGCAGACCTTATCTGACCCTAAAAACTTAACTTCTATCACCGCCGGGCGATTAGGGGGTTAAACCTTTATAAGGTAATAAACGGCGGCATGAAATTATAATAAACTATAATAAACAAACTAACTAACCAGCGTCACCCGTAACAGTTATACGGTGATCACTGGTGAAAGGGTTAACTAGGGGGTAATCAGGGGGTTAAAACCTTTATTAGGTAGTATAAGGGGGTCCCTGTCGCTATAAAACGCTGACGGCGAACCTATATACTTACCTCCCTAACTAGCGTCACCTGTGTCACTAATACAGCAATCAGAAAAACGATCGCTTAGTGACACTGGTGATGGGGGGTGATCAAGGGGTTAAAACTTTATTAGGGGGGGTTAGGGGGGTACCCTAGACCTAAAGGGGGGTACCCTAGGCCTAAAGGGGGCTAACCCTAACTGCCCTACCACTTATAACTGTCACAAACTGACACCAATGCAAAAAAAAAAACTGCTATTGGTGTCACTGTGACAGGGGGTACAGGGGGGTGATCGGGGGGTGACCGGGGGGTGATGGGGGGTGAAAAGTGTGCCTAGTGTGTTCTACTGAAAGTGTAGTGTTGGCGCAACTCACATTGATGTCTTCTCTCCTCGGCGCCGGAACGAAAAGACCGGCTCAAGGAGAGATGACATCACTTCCTCTGCCGCTGTTTACATTACAGCAGCAGAGGAAGATTTTCATTCATGGGGAGCGGTCGCGAGGGGGTGGCCACGAATGAGTGGCCTACCCCTCAGCCTGGATCGTTTCCCCAACGAAGCCGACCGCCTCGGGCACGGGGGGCGATGCCCCCCCACAGCCCACGGGAGGCAGATCACGTACCAGGTACGTGATTTTGCCTGCCCGTGCCATTCTGCCGCAGTATATCTGCGTTAGGCGGTCGGCAACTGGTTAAACAAAGAGATACATATCTTGTTATATCTCAACAAAACTGACTTTGCCCCCTGACAAAGAAATGGTTTGATCAGTCTATAATTTTAATGGTAGGTTTATTTTAACAGTGGGAGACAGAATAACAACATAAAATTCCAGAAAATGCATGCCAAGATTTTATAAATTGATTTGCATATTAATGAGTGAAATAAGTATTTGATCCCTTCGCAAAACAGGACTACTTGGTGGCAAAACCCTTGTTAGCAATCACAGAGGTCAGATGTTTCTTCTAGTTGGCCACCAGGTTTGCACACATCTCAGGAGAGATTTTGTCCCACTCCTCTTTGCAGATCCGCTCCAAATCATTAAGGTTTTGAGGCTGACGTTTAGTAACTCGAACCTTCAGCTCCCTCCACATATTTTTTATGGGATTAAGTCTGGAGACTGGCTAGGCCATTCCAGGACCTTAATATGCCTCTTCTTGAGCCACTTCTTTGTTGCTTTGGCCGTGTTTTAGTTCATTGTCATGCTGGAATACCCATCTATGACCTATTTTCAATGCCCTGGCTGAGGAAAGGAGGTGCTCAGCCAAGATTTGACAGTACATGTCCCTGTCCATCGTCCCTTTGATGTGGTGAAGTTGCCCTGTCCCCTTAGCAGAAAAACACCCCCAAAACATAATGTTTCCACCTCCATGTTTGACAGTGGGGATTGTGTTCTTGGGGTCCTAGACAGTATTCCTCCAAACATGGCGAGTTGATGCCAAAAACTTGATTTTGGTCTCATCTGACCACAACACTTTCACCCAGTTCTCCTCTGAATCATTTAGATGTTCATCAGCAAACTTCAGACGGGCCTGTACATGTGCTTTCTTGAGCAGGGGGACCTTACGGGCGCTGCAGAATTTCAGTCCTTCATGGTGTAGTGTGTTACTAATTGTTTTCTTGGTGACTATGGTCCCAACTGTCTTGAGATCATTGACAAGATTCTCCCATGTAGTTCTGGGCGGATTCCTCACTGTTCTCATGATCATTGAAACTCCACGAGGTGAGATCTTGCATGGAGTCCCAGACCAAGGGAGATTGACAGTTTGTGTTTCCTCCATTTGTGAATAGTCGCACCAACTGTTGTCACCCTCTTACCAAGCTGCTTGGCGATGGTCTTGTAGCCCACTCCAGCCTTGTATAGGTCTACAATCTTGTCCCTGACATCCTTTGGCAGCTCTTTGGTCTTGGCCATGGTGGAGAGATTGGGATCTGATTGATTGCTTCTGTGGACAGGTGTCTTTTATACAGGTAACAAGCTGAGATTAGGAGAACTCCCTTTAAGAGTGTGCTCCTAATCTCAGTTCATTACCTGTATAGAAGACACCTGGGAGCCAGAAATCTTGCTGATTGATAAGGGATCAAATACTTATTTCACTCATTAAAATGCAAATCAATTTATAACTTTTTTGAAATGCGTTTTTTGGGATTTTTTTGTTAAAATAAACCTATCATTAAAATGATAGACTGATCAATTCCTTGTCAGTGGGCAAACGCACAACATCAACAGGGGATCAAATACTTTTTTCCCCTCACTGTAACAGTATTAGTTAAAAAAAAAGTACACTGCTATGCTTATGTCAGTAATACAGAAAGCACGTTTTCAGCTGGGGTCAGACTGGGATTTACAATTGGGACGGAAAGTATTCAGACTCCCTTAAATTTTTCACTCTTTCTTATATTGCAGCCATTTGCTAAAATCATTTAAGTTCATTTTTTTTCCTCATTAATGTACACACAGCACCCCATATTGACAGAAAAAACACAGAATTGTTGACATTTTTTCAGATTTATTAAAAAAGAAAAACTGAAGTATCACATGGTCCTAAGTATTCAGACCCTTTGCTCAGTATTTAGTAGAAGCACCCTTTTGATCTAATACAGACATGAGTCTTTTTGGGAAAGATGCAACAAGTTTTTCACGCCTGGAATTGGGGATCCTCTGCCATTTCTCCTTGCATATCCTCTCCAGTTCTGTCAGGTTGGATGGTAAACGTTGGTGGACAGCCATTTTTAGGTCTCTCCAGAGATGCTCAATTGGGTTTAAGTCAGGGCTCTGGCTGGGCCATTCAAGAACAGTCACAGAGTTGTTGTGAAGCCACTCCTTCATTATTTTAGCTGTGTGCTTAGGGTCATTGTCTTGTTGGATTGTAAACCTTTGGCCCAGTCTGAGGTCCTGAGCACTCTGGAGAAGGTTTTCGTCCAGGATATCCCTGTACTTGGCCACATTCATCTTTCCCTCGATTGCAACCAGTCGTCCTGTACCTGCAGCTAAAAAACACCCCCACAGCATGATACTGCCACCACCATGCTTCACTGTTGGGACTGTATTGGACAGGTGATGAGCAGTGCCTGGTTTTCTCCACACATACCGCTTAGAATTAAGGCCAAAAAGTTCTATCTTGGTCTCATCAGACCAGAGAATCTTATTTCTCACCATCTTGGAGTCCTTCAGGTGTTTTTTTAGCAAACTCCATGCAGGCTTTCATGTGTCTTGCACTGAGGAGAGGCTTCTGTCGGGCCACTCTGCCATAAAGCCTCGACTGGTGGAGGGCTGCAGTGATGGTTGACTTTCTACAACTTTCTCCCATCTCCCGACTGCAACTCTGGAGCTCAGCCACAGTGATCTTTGGGTTCTTCTTTACCTCTCTCACCAAGGCTCTTCTCCCACAATAGCTCAGTTTGGCCGGATGGCCAGCTCTAGGAAGGGTTCTGGTCATCCACAAACATCTTGCATTTAAGGATTATGGAGGCCACTGTGCTCTTAGGAACCTTAAGTGCAGCAGAAATTTTTTTGTAACCTTGGCCAGATCTGTGCCTTGCCACAATTCTGTCTCTGAGCTCTTCAGACAGTTCCTTTGACCTCATGATTCTCCTTTGCTCTGACATGCACTGTGAGCTGTAAGGTCTTATATAGACAGGTGTGTGGCTTTCCTAATCAAGTCCAATCAGTATAATCAAACACAGCTGGACTCAAATGAAGGTATAGAACCATCTCAAGGATGATCAGAAGAAATGGACAGCACCTGAGTTAAATATATGAGTGTCACAGCAAAGGGTCTGAATACTTAGGACCATGTGATATTGCAGAAAACCTTCTCCAGAGTGCTCAGGACCTCAGACTGAGCTGAAGGTTTACCTTCCAACAAGACAATGACCCTAAGCACACAGCTAAAATAACGAAGGAGTGGCTTTACAACAACTCCATGACTGTTCTTGAATGGCCCGGCCAGAGCCCTGACTTAAAGAGGAGTTCCACCCAGGGGCTCCATTAAAAAAATAAATAAATAAAAGCCAGCAGCTACAAATACTGCAGCTGCTGACTTTTAATTGGACACTTACCTGTCCCTGTGTCCAGCGATGCGGGGGTACAAAGCCCCGCTCGTCCCCCCCCTCCGCTCGTCGGCGCCGGCATTTCAACTGTGGGCGCCGGGCTGTGGCTTCACAGCCTGGCACCCACTGCGCATGCGCGAGTAGCGCCGCGCGCCGTGATTGGCCGCTCAATCACCTAGGACCTGTAATGGGTCCCAGATGATTGACAGGAGGGAGGGAGCAGAGCCGAGCCCTTCCTGTGCCGAGGGGGAAGTGATGTCACCAGCCCAGGCAAAGGAAGAGGCAGACTACGAGGGACCACCTAGCAACAGGCATTTAGAGGTAAGTGAAAAAAAAAAAATATTCAAATTTTTTTTGTTTTTTTTTTACAATTTTTCAGGTATTTTTGTTTTTTTGGGTGGAACCCCACTTTAAACCCAATTGAGCATCTCTGGAGAGACCTAAAAATGGCTGTCTTCCAACGTTTACCATCCAACCTGACAGAACTGGAGAGGATCTGCAAGGAGGAATGGCAGAGGATCCCCAAATCCAGGTGTGAAAAACTTGTTGCATCTTTCCCAAAAAGACTCATGGCTGTATTAGATCAAAAGCGTGCATCTACTAAATACTGAGCAAAGGGTCTGAATACTTAGGACCATGTGATATTTCAGTTTTTCTTTTTTAATAAATCTGCAAAAATGTCAACAATTCTGTGTTTTTCTGTCAATATGGGGTGCTGTGTGTACATTAATGAGGAAAAAAAATGAACTTAAATGATTTTAGCAAATGGCTGCAATATAACAAAGAGTGAAAAATGTAAGGGGGTCTGAATACTTTCCGTCCCCACTGTATATATTAATATACAGTGTATATAAGAGGCAGAGATTACGAGGGTTTTGATCCATCAGAGCTGATATTCATTTTAATCTGTAGCAATAATTGTTTGTTTTTGTTGTAGGAGACTGCACCACCATTACCAGAGAGAAAATGCAGCATCAGTAATAATGATAATGAGGAAATCTACTCTAAGCCTAGAAAAGATGCTCATGATGAAGATCTATATTCTTTTTCTAAAAAGGACACAGATGTCCTCTACTCTCTGGTCAAAGAAACCCAGATCAGTCACAAGAATATGGTAAAAACTGATGTTCCAGATGTTCTTTATTCTGAGGTTAAACTGGACAGCTTGCCTTCAGCACTGGGACACTTACAAAGCTCCACACAGTCCTTAAATCAGTTATCCCTGGACACAAGGACACCCACACTGCTTAGCAGCTTGAAAAGTCTTTCAGAATGTGAAGTTTTGGAGATGAAGTTTGCAACATCCATTCAGACCGTTAACAGTAAAACAATTACTGCTCCTCTCTTGCGTGGCAGAGATGAAAATTTAGATAACTCATTCTTATATTCTAAAATTACATCAGAACCTGAGATTGAGGACGCTTATGAACAAATACCATTTCGAAGTTCTAGATCTGAAAGCGAATATGAGGCCATAAACCAAATTTCCAACTATTCTGTATGTTCTACAAGCACCTACGATCATGTTTCTACTCGAACATCTAAAGAGATCACTTCTAGAGAATTTAACAAGAAGGTGGCTGTTACCAGCTTTGCACAAGATGGTGCTTATGAAACTGTTTCAAGGGATGTTTCTAAGCTAGCAGGAAGAAAACAGAATATTGCCAAGGTATGTTTACTGCTCGGTGTCTATAAAAACACTAATGTAAGCAGCTATGCTTATACTTTATTAAAAGCAATAAAATGCACTTTTACAGTAAATGCAGTTAGTGTAGGTACATGAATTTGACTTGATATGAGACTCTTGTCATTGCCTGTAGAGTAAAAGTACTGGCAAGGAACATGCTGATTAGAGAAATGGATAGAGTGAGCAAAGAATGGGCTCATTTATTTGATGCAGAACAGAAGATATGTTGCCAGCACAGCAAGAATCTCAGAAAGTCCAAAACTTTTATTAAACAATCATATCACAGAGTAAAACTGCTAAGTTATGGGGCCTCGCAGGACCCCTTCTTCAGGCATGTGACAAGTGCAGTGTAAAACATGATATTTAAATATCCATTCACCAATTACAAAACAAAAAAAATAAATTAACCACTCCCTGCCCCTTGGCACCATAATGACATAATAAACCCGCCAAAATGCAATTAGAATAACATAAATATTGACTCATTTTCAAACTGTATGTTTGTATACTAATAGCAATTAATAACATTCTTTGACTTATGCCCCGTACACACGGTCGGACATTGATCTGACATTCCGACAACAAAGTCCATGGATTTTATCCGACGGATGTTGACTCAAACTTGTTTTGCATACACACGGTCACACAAAGTTATCGGAAAATCCGATCGTTCTGAACGCAGTGACGTAAAACACGTACGTCAGGACTATAAACGGGGTAGTAGCCAATAGCTTTCGTCTCTTAATTTATTTTGAGCATGTGTGGCACTTGGTCCGTTGGATTTCTGTACACACGATCAGAATTTTCGACAACGGATTTTGTTGTCGGA
Organism: Aquarana catesbeiana; assembly: GCF_042186555.1. NCBI lineage: Eukaryota > Metazoa > Chordata > Amphibia > Anura > Ranidae > Aquarana > Aquarana catesbeiana. The sequence continues at coordinate 124,751,547 of NC_133326.1, forward strand.
AAATTTTATATCCTGCTCTCAAACTTTGTGTGTCGGAAAATCCGATGGAAAATGTGTGATGGAGCCTACACATGGTCGGAATTTCCGACAACAAGGTCCTGTCACACATTTTCCGTCGGAAAATCGGACCGTGTGTACAGGGCATTAAAGTGGTTGTAAAGCCTCAAGGTTTTGCACCTTAATGCATTCTATGCATTAAGGTGAAAAACCTTCTATGCTGCAGCTGCCCCCCAGATCCCCATTTTTATTTACCTGAGCCCCATCCGATCCAGCCTTGTTCACGAGCACAGCGGCTCCAGCCTCATTGGACAGATTGATAGCTGCAGGGGCCATTGGCTCCTGCTGCTGTCAATCGAAGGGCGGGGCCAAGTCCTGCTGTCTGTGTCAATGGATGCAGCAGCGAGACTCAAGAGCGAGCCTACACGGGTGTCCCCAGGGAAATCTGGTATACTTGGGGGGCACCCGATGAAGAGGAGGAGCCTGGAGTGCGGGCGGGGACCCCAGAAGAAGAGGATCTGGGCTGCTCTGTGCAAAACCCTTGCACAGAACAGGTAAGTATAACATGTTTGTTATTTTTAATTTAAGGTTTACAAACACTTTAAGCTGGCCATAGATGGTTTGAATCTCATAGAGTTCAGCAGGGACCGATCGAGATTTGAACTTTGCATGGGCAGGCTGAATGTACCCAAGTTGATTGATCAATTCACTTGGATACAACCAGCCTGTCAAATTTTACATGCGATTATTGCTAGCAGCTATTATAGCCGCTGGCAGTTTTACCTGTGTTCTCCCAGTAGAGAAGGAAGACACAATGGCTCCATGGGAGGGATTCCCCCATCAACACTGACTATGTTGATGAGGGAATTGAGCAAATTTCTTTCCTGCAACCCAAGGTTGCAGGAAAGAAAATTGCTTTGTCTATGGCCGGCTTTAGTACCATGAAAACATATTTTTATGGTACTAAGTCAAAGGATGTTGTTGATTGCCATTGCTCTATTACTAGTATTGATCTACTTTTCAGAGATCCTTCCCAGATAGCAGGGATAACTTGCCAATAATTTGTGGCAGTGTTGAAGTGTAAGTCTGTTAACTTGCTGCACATTTTCATTGGCAAGTTGTACACTTGCAGAGTACTTGAAGCACAAGTTCTAGTTGACACTTTTCCAGTTTGTGGCATATTTGCGTGGCAATTCTCTAACAAGAGCAAAGTTGCAGTGGCGAGTCTACAGCAAGAGCTCTGCAAGTCTACATGAAAATTCAGTCACAGTGACCCCTGTGGTGGGATGACTATTGCACAACATAACAGAACCAGAACTTGCAGCAGACTTGCAGAATGTTTGCAAAGAAAGTTGATCTGGAGGAATGCAGTGCGGACTTTCTGCAATTGTGCAACAAACTTGTGAAGCCTGACTAGTCTAGCAATAGCTTAGCAAGTCATATTCAAACTTGCAGCACAATTGTTTGCTATCTGGGTGTGATAATGACATATCTTCTGTTCTGTGTTGCTTCTGGTTCCCAGCATCCATTTACCTTACAGCCATTTCCAGGAATGTGTGCATTGGGAATATTTCTTTGGGCATCCTTTTGATGCCACACATTTATTGCCCAGTCACATGTTGGGGGGATGTGATCTAACTGTATAGATTATCTGCAGTAGAGAAAATTCAGGTCACCAACCTGCATGTCCTGCTCAACAGAGCTGTGTAAATCTCCGGACTGGATAGAAAGATTTGCAGATCTTTTAGCTTTTGGCAGGTAAAACAACTGCCATATATGTATTTCATCTGTGCTTTAGCTGTTTTCCTGGAGTCTAGCTTTAATATAGTGATATCTAAAATAGGCAGTTCGCCTATATTATAATCATTTGCCCCATTTATTATTCTGCTTATTGAGCTCCACAGTATATCACTTGACTAGGAGCTCTTATAAGGTGTGAGAAGATATTTAAAGCAGAACTTCAGGAATTAACTGTTTTGCAAACTAACACATTGTACAGTTTGCATTGGAGTCGGTCCGACTGTTCGTCCGGCTTCTGTCGAAAGGGCATGATCGAAAAATGTCTGGTGATTGGCTTCAGATCAGCGTTCTTAGCCAATGGCTGACCAGATTGTTCTGGCGGAGAGGACTGCCCCCCGGGGGTTGTGCGGTGAGGTCAGTGGCTAGTTAGGCACTGGCTAGTATCAGAGCCATATACACGCAGGTTACATATTCACAAGTTACAGTATCTCACAAAAGTGAGTATAAAAAGTTGCAACAGCCACCATTTTATTCCCTAGGGTCTTTGCTAAAAAATATATATATATAATGTTGAGTAATTTTCTAGCAAAAAAAATATAATTTTTACATGTAGGAGAGAAGTGTCAGAATTGGCCTGGGTGGCAAGTGGTTAATTACCATAAGTAAGTAATATACAAATAATTATTATATATTGTTTTTAAGGTAATTTAGTATATTTTCAAAAACTGTACTCAATCAGGTGGCTTAATGGACAAATTACTGAAGTTTGAAGTTATAACTTTAAACCAGTAATTTCACAGTAAACAGATAAATAATAAATTATTATGTTATAACATGTAGCATAATAATAGAGTGGGGAGGGAAAGTATTCAGACCCCCTTAAATTTTTCACTCTTTGTTATATTGCAGCCATTTGCTAAAATCATTTAAGTTCATTTTTTTCCTCATCAATGTACACACAGCACCCCATATTGACAGAAAAACACAGAATTGTTGACATTTTTGCAGATTTATTAAAAAAGAAAAACTGAAATATCACATGGTGTTAAGTATTCAGACCCTTTGCTCAGTATTTAGTAGAAGCGCCCTTTTGATCTAATACAGCCATGAGTCTTTTTGGGAAAGATGCAACAAGTTTTTCACACCTGGATTTGGGGATCCTCTGCCATTCCTCCTTGCAGATCCTCTCCAGTTCTGTCAGGTTGGATGGTAAACGTTGGTGGACAGACATTTTTAGGTCTCTCCAGAGATGCTCAATTGGGTTTAAGTCAGGGCTCTGGCTGAGCCATTTAAGAAAAGTCACAGAGTTGTTGTGAAGTCACTCCTTCGTTATTTTAGCTGTGTGCTTAGGGTCATTGTCTTGTTGGAAGGTAAACCTTCGGCCCAGTCTGAGGTCCTGAGCACTCTGGAGAAGGTTTTCATCCAGGATATCCCTGTACTTGGCCGCATTTATCTTTCCCTCAATTGCAACCAGTCGTCCTGTACCTGCAGCTGAAAAACACCCCCACAGCATGATGCTGCCACCACCATGCTTCACTGTTGGGACTGTATTGGACAGGTGATGAGCAGTGCCTGGTTTTCTCCACACATACCGCTTAGAATTAAGGCCAAAAAGTTCTATCTTGGTCTCATCAGACCAGAGAATCTTATTTCTCACCATCTTGGAGTCCTTCAGGGTTTTCTTTTTTTTTAGCAAACTCCATGCGGGCTGTGATGTGTCTTGCACTGAGGAGAGGCTTCCGTCTGGCCACTCTGTCATATTTTTGTAAGCTTGGCCAGATCTGTGCCTTGCCACAATTCTGTCTCTGAGCTCTTCAGGCAGTTCCTTTGACCTCATGATTCTCATTTGCTCTGACATGCACTGTGAGCTGTAAGGTCTTATATAGACAGGTGTGTGGCTTTCCTAATCAAGTCCAATCAGTATAATCAAACACAGCTGGACTCAAATGAAGGTGTAGAACCATCTCAAGGATGATCAGAAGAAATGGACAGCACCTGAGTTAAATATATGAGTGTCACAGCAAAGGGTCTGAATACTTAGGACCATGTGATATTTCAGTTTTTCTTTTTTAATAAATCTGCAAAAATGTCAACAATTCTGTGTTTTTCTGTCAATATGGGGTGCGGTGTGTACATTAATGAGGAAAAAAATTAACTTAAATGATTTTAGCAAATGGCTGCAATATGACAAAGAGTGAAAAATTTAAGGGGGTCTGAATACTTCCGTCCCCACTGTATATTATTTAGCTTGATTTAAAAAGTACCTTTTCAGCAGTGGCGGCCTGTCCATAGAGGGTGAACGGGCGCCGCCCCCTATACACTGTCCGCTCCCCCTGATCTTCTAAGCAGGGCACCGGACTATGGATTCTAATGCAGGGTGGGTGTTTTTTTGAAGCACGTGATTAGAGCCAGAGGCTCTAATAGGCTTTAAAAAAGGGTGGGGGAAAAAAAGTGCTCTGCGCTCCGAGCCCACCCAGTTGTGTGACGATAGCTATTTTCGCTATTCGCTATTTTCAGAGGCAGGTCATGAGACCTGTTTCCCAATTGGCCAAAGCATCGGGTGATCCTATTGGATGCCATTATGCTTAGGTGGAAGAGAAAGGAGACACACGGCTGAGGAAGCCGCTGGAGGAGCAGACACTGGAGCTGCTTCTTGCACCCTTCCGCCGCCCACAAGGACCATGCTGGAGGACACCACAGTCCGCAAACTAGATCGGGTGGGGGGGTGGTAGTGCTATGCCACCGGCCTAGACCGGGGTGGGGGGGGTGGTAGTGCTGCATCGCCGGCCGCCTGGGGTGGGGGGTTGGTTGTTTGCCGCTGCCCACTCTTCTCCCTCTTACCTGTGTGAGAAAAACATGGGATTATGGGTAAATCTTATACCCATGAACCCATGTTTTTCCTTCTAGTTAAGAGGGCTTGGCTGGAAGGGAGCATTTTTGTTTTAGACACATGCCCCTACTATGACACTGCAGTGAGAGGAGAGCCTCCACTGCAGCATTTTTATTGGACAGCTGGGACCAAAGGTGCTTTACCATTAGTCCAAGGCTCCAAGCTGTCTAATGAACTCAGTTCCTCTGACAAGAAGTCAGAGGCACTGTGAGCTCATCCTCTCAATCTGCTGCAAACAGTGTGTGCTAACTTTTATTTAAATTGGCTGCGCTGTATGTAGCTTCTGACAAACTGCACAAGGAGCCCCGTATCTCCGGAAGCATACGTCTCTGTGACCCCAGGTCTATGACCCTCGAAGTTCGATGGCTCCGCCTCACTTGCCTCCCCTGACTGCACGTCCCTGTTGTCCCCCTGTCAGAACACAATAGCACAGCAGGGGAGACCATTGTACTAACCAGTGTCAGAAGTATAGGGGTTGCTGAGGTCGCCATGGTGACTGGGCCCATGCAGCAGGGTGCCCTTGAGGGCTCCCTGTATACCTCCATAGGAGGAGCGGCAAGGGTGGCTGAGACCGAGCTCACCGATCCTCAGTCAAACTGTAATCAGCACTGTGCAGGGAGCTCGTCACACTGATTACATCTAAAGTAAAGTCACAGTATGTGCTGTGCTCTTTGTCTCTCCCTACAGTGCAATACCCGGCAGGAAGAGGTACGGTAAAGCACTGCCGATTTTTAAAAGGCTATCTGTATGTGTGTATGTGCATGCATATATGTATGTGTGTGTGTGCATGTATTTATGTGTGTGTGTGCATGTATGTGTGTGTGTGCATGTATGTATGTGTGTGTGCATGTGTTTACATGTGTGTGCATATATGCATTTATATATATGTGTGTGTTTACATGTATGTATGCACAGTTTATGTATGCGCGTTTAATCCTGACCCCCTATATGTGTAAAATTAGAACTGATTTTTTTCTTGCTTGTTCATAGTACCAGCAAAAAAATGCTGTTCCCCTGAAAAGTGATCCATGCTCAGATCGCTTTTCAGAGGCATTTGACAGCCGGTAAAGAGGCAATATGTTGCCTCCTGACTGCCTGTTTTAACCCCTTAAATGTAATGCACACAGTTGCGGGGTGGTTGCAGTGCAGCCCCATTCACCTAGGGGTATACTTCAAGGGTGCACTGACTGCAAAAAGATTGAGAAACACTGGCATAGAGGAACCGATCTCTCCATTTTTCTTCTGCAGCCGCTGAATGCCTGCAGGGGAGGGAGAGAAGGAGAAGCGGGGGGGGTTCTATTATATCAGTGGTCATCAACCCTGTCCTCAGGGCCCACTAACAGGCCAGGTTTTATGTATTACCTTGGGGAGATGCAGACTAGAATACTACAATCACGAAGCATTAAATGATATCACCTGTGATTTATTTCAGTTATCTTGCAAACCCGGCCTGTTAGTGGGCCCTGAGGACAGGGTTGATGACCACTGCTTTATATGCAGCCACCCACTTGTGACCGGGCCCTGTCCGGGGGTCAGGGGGGCCCTTCATGGTTTTTTGCATCGGGGCCCTGAAGGTTCTAGTTATGCCACTGGTACTAACATCGGATAGTTAGTACAGTGGCTCCTCCTGAGCTGTCAGTTTTTTTTTTCGTTCAGCAAGCTGAGTTGAACAAAAAAAAACCTACTGGTGTGTACTAGGCTACTGGTGTGTACTAGGTCCAGTGTGTCTCAATGTAAGTATCCATATTTGAGCTCCAGAGCCCCACTGGGCATGCTGAAAATCACTCTAGTACTCTGCACTACATACAGCTGTGATCTTCTAGGTGCTGTTCCTGATTTGTATCTTTTTTCATTGAAAACTAAGCCTTCTCTGATTGGACAAGATGGAGATTATACCATCATCTGTCCCACCTCTCTACCTCTTCCAATCCGAGAATGCTTAGTATTAATTGAAGCAAATACAAAGTGTTCTTCAACTGGCTGTTGCGCCAGGAACCAATGTAAAGTAAATGTAAGTTTGCAAACAAAATAATTCCTGGAGTTCCTTTTAAACTGAAGCTGTTCAATCAAGGTGCTATCAATAGATTTGTTAATGTTTAAAACAAAGCTTTGAGATTTCAAACGACTTTGAAAAAAAATGCCAACATCCTGTCTACTTCTTCAAAGCACCCAGAATAATTTGCCCAGTTTTAGAGAGAAGGAGCAACAAATCACCTGCATGTTTAGTTATAGAAACAAATGTTGTGGGGCACTATGAAATATTGTATTAATCTACCTGGAAACACTTTGCCCAGACATATTGAGTGTGAAAAGTTGAGTATTTGTATCCCATCTCTGGTGTCCATTTTGTTCTCTTGGGTGGATTCCATGTTGACTAGTGGTGTACCTCACTGACTGGAGAGGAGTAAAATTGTCTACAGAAGAAGAAATCCCACCTCTATCACAAGTACAGGTGTTCCTGTTAAAAGATTTCCCCTTAACTTGTAGTGACATGTAGTGTAACATGTTTAATCAATTTCTGTCTCTGTGACAATGGTTATAAAGATGATGAAGACCCAGATAGCATTAGGATTATGCAGAGCATCTAACCCTTTCTCGCTCTACCCAAAACTAAAAAAAAAAGTTTTGGCTACACTTCTCTGCAACAGTGAATATATACTGTGTGTGTGTATATATAAATATAAATATATAAATATATATATAAATATATAATAATGGATGGAATTATCCATGGTGAGTTAACTGTAATATTCAAAGCCAACATGATATTTGTATGTAAGTTTTGTTTGATTTGCAGTACAAAAAGACAGATTGGATAAAGCAATCTATAGTGTTAAAGATAAGAAACCTAACATCTTCTACAATTATATACTGCATGTATTTACATAAGCATGGTACATACTTGTGCTTGTATTACTACTAACAACTGACTTGTTTTATTCACAGAACGAGAAACCAAAAAGATTCTTTTTTGGAGACAAAAAGAAATGAAATCTTCATTTAAAGCAGCAAATGTATCGGAAGAGTTCCTATTTTATGTAATATATGTAAAATATGTACAGGACCTGATTAGAACCATACTTACTGGAATGAGGTATAAAATGTCTTAGGTAGCATGTATCAGATCTCACCATGCTTTGTGGCTCCTGCTATCATCTGTTCCAGTATAGGTTGGTGGAAACAGTATATGTTACAGAGCATGCATCTACAGTATGTCCTGTTTTCTAGAAATATAAGGAAATATAGCGAGTTCCTGTGGAACAGGTTCAAAACATATAAATGTTCGGAAATTAATATCTGTAAAAAAGGTTTTGCCTCTTGAGCATTGCTAATTTTCTTGGGGCCCCAAAGAAAAACCATTAAGTGCCCTCTGTCTCTCTTATCTCCATCTCAAATACAATTTCTCTGTTGATACAAAATATCATATCATAGATAGAAACACACTGTATGTATAGAAACTGGTTTACCTGTCAAAGGATTTTTAAAGTAATATACACACTCTTGTGATCCACTTACAATATGATGGATGGCAATACTTTCAGAAGCTGTTCTTTGAACTAGTGGATATCACAACAATTCTCATTCTCCTGTAAGTGCCCCTACTCTCATCCATCACCTAACAGTACATGCACTACTAATACAATCCTCAGATTTATTTTTTACAACTGTTGGTCGGAAAATCCACCATTCCTCTTTTCTGGATACCTTCTACTGTATAGATTTCTTTATTACGTAATACATACCTGGTACACCCATTATACTGTCTGTTATTCTTTCTTTACAATTTACAAGTTTGGGTGATGACCTAATCAGTCTGTTCAGTTGAAGGCTGTACCATAACAAGGAGGTTTTTAAAGTTTTATAAAAATCCCAAATTTCCCATTGTTTTGAAAATCCAATGGAAAGTACCTAAGGTAACAGAGATACTACAATAAAAAAAAACACATATCCTACTAAAATACCTATTACTTTAACTATATCTACATACTGTAAGTCTCATATACTATACCATCTCTAAACCTTACCAAAATAAAGCATGAAAAACAATACATGACAAAGTATACTCTATATACTACCAATAGTCTCTGATATAATACCAATCCATAAAAATATAACATCTAATCTTCATAGTAAACAGTTCTCAAATTCAAGTACAATCCTCATATAAGTGACCCTTTTGTATTCATTGTGTTCATACAGATACATTTGTGCAATTCCACTTGTGTACCCCTGCAGTGTACCACTCCACATTTCCTGGATACAAACTTAACTCTTTTAGATTATAAACAGTAAAATCAAATGTGCTATAAAACAACCAAGCTTTGGTATCCTTTACTAGATGGAAAGGATGTCTTTCATTCTTTCAGGTTCAATAGATCAACATTTCATGAGCATGACACATAAAAAGGCTCATAGCTTAAGACGATCTAAACTATTTATTTAAAGCTCATCTCTAGGGAAATAACACAACTACAATTGCAGTGGAGTTCCCCCTGTATTGCAAGGGTTAAATGTTTGTTTTTGTCTAGGGTATCTTATGAAAGTTTTACTTATCTTATCCCACATTCCCATAAGCTCCTCCCCTCCATCAGACCGGTCCCCCAAAGGTGCTTTTCTTCAGTGCTGCATCCATCAGTCACACTCTGACATCATCACAGTCCTGTATTGTAAGTGCGGTCGCTGAGGGACCCCCAACAACCTGGAGCAATGGAGGCAATAGGAAAGGGTCTGTTACTGGGGCAGCGAGGAATAAAGTAAGTAAGGTAGTCATAACACTGAATAAGGTAAGTAAACTGCTTTTTTATGGTACCCCTGACAAAAACAAGCATTTAACCATTGCAGGGTAAGTGGAGCCCCCTGAAAGAGTAGTTTCCCAGCAGTTCAACTTTATGATGCACAAAATAACACTTACATAAAAGTACACATGTGCACAAAGAATCAATAATGAGAAAGCGTAACCATAATCCAAATGTGTCTGGGTGTCCTCACAGCTTCCCAGCCTGCACGCTTACATCAGCAAGCTCCACCCTATGCGTCATGCCCTGTGGATTTCTTCAGGGATACCTTGCAATTATCAACAGTTTGCTGAAACCAAACCCAAGAAAATATAGGTGTTTTGCCAGATTAAAAAAGAAACATTTCCATTGAGTTCAACCAAAAAAAAAAAATGCATTTTTAGAATCCTAAACAAGTGCTTCCATTCAAAAATTGGCACTGAAGGGTTATTTGTAGGCAACTACAATACATTTCCAAGAATGAAAACAGTTCCTCTTTTTTGGCTCCCCTCCATTTGAATATGTGCAAGTGTTTTACAAAGAAAGTGCAGACAGCAGAACACACAAGAGGTGACTTACTTCCATATATAGGAATTGGTTTTTATACTGTAAGCTGTCTGCCACTTTCAAATCAATAGGCTTAATTCACAAAGCTAACAAACAAGATTAAGGATCTTTAACTAAAAAATAGGACAGTTATTTTCAGTGAGAGTCAAAATGATTTAAAAATTACAATCACAAGACAAAAAATATAGATCCTTATCCATATGTTGTGCTTTGTACATACGCTATGGGACATGCACGGCTCTTGATGACAAAAAAGTTTTGACTACAATTAATACATTATATAAGCAGGGCTGTCTTAAAAAGGGGCAGCTGCCCTGGGCCTAGTCATTCTTGTGGGGCCCAAAGCAGCTGCCCGCAAATAGTTTTCCCGGCTTTTGTTTTCCAGCATGCAATGTGCAGACATGCAACCTCCACCCTGGGAGACTACAGGGTCCTGCCCAATCAGCAGCAGCCTGAAGGTAGATCGACAGTGCAAAGGGCCAATGAGAGTAGTGGACTGGCTCAGATAACAGGGGCTCTGGAGTGCTGCTGTGCCTGGCTGGGGGATGTAATCAAGGATATGTTTGCCCAGGGTCTAATCAATATTAAAGACGGCCCTGATACAAAGTTTACAGTATAATGTACAGTTGCATGTTTATGGATCTTGATTTAGAGTAGGCAAAATTGACAAGACTGGCGGTCTCCTCATCTCTCCACCACTTTTTTAATTTTACATATGTTTAATGATTTTGATTTGTTAATTCATATTTACAATTTGATTAAAAGTTTGCTAGTACAGAATTACCTGAACCTAATGTTATGTTTTTTTATGGCATGGAATATGTAGGAAACAAAATACATAGCTTCTTTTTGATTACCTGCTGCATAATTGCATAGTTTAGTAGTGAAAACTATCATGCCAATCACATTCAACTTAAAGAAAACCTGTGGTTATTTTAATACTAATAAGTTACCAGCTGAACTTTATAGTTAAGGTAAGAAGATAAAGTTCTGGTCTGTTTGCTCCTTACTATTGGTCAGTTCGGCCACACGTTACATTTGGCAACTATAGGTGTGGCACAGGGGGAGGAATGGCTGGCCAATGCCTAACCTGGTTGACATTTGCATTATAGATTGTTACAGCTTATGAAGCTCCTTGTGCTTTTGGGAAGAATTATGAAACACCTCTGGCACCTATAAGTAACTAATAGTAAGTAGCAATTTACAAGGATGTGCATTTTTTATGCAGACTGCATGGCTAACCTTGATTGCACTACACTGAAGTTCCTTCCAATAATTGTGGGACATATATATATATATATATATATATATATATATATTTTTTTTTTTTTTTCTTATACAACACCAAACGCATTAGTTATATGTAATGTTTTTTTTTTATCTCATTATCTTGTAAAAGTCTTCCCTTCAGTGTCTCCTTCAAAGCTGTCAGATATTTCCTTGAGCAAATTAGAAAGAGTTGGTCGCACACCACTGTAGTAGAGATGCTCAATCTTATATTCCATATGTTGGTTATGAATAAGCACTAATACATATGTGAAGTGCGTTAATGATGAGCATACTCTATGTCAGGGATATGCAATTAGCGGACCTCCAGCTGTTGCAAAACTACAAGTCCCATCATGCCTCTGCCTCTGGGTGTCATGCTTGTGGCTGTCAGAGTCTTGCTATGCCTCATGTGTCTTGTAGTTCTGCAACAGCTGGAGGTCTGCTAATTGCATATCCCTGCTCTATGTCTTCTGTGCTGTCTCCATTTCACATATGGAATAAAAGATTGACCATCTTTACTACAGTGGTGTGCGACCAGCTCTTTCTATTTTGCTGTGTGATGGTTGTGAACTGGGGTGAGCACCCACTACTGAGATCCTTTCATGTGGATTGTGGCCTCACCTGGAGTGGTGTTTTTTTTCTTCCTTGGAAATTTCCTTGAGCAACTTTCCCCTGGCCCTGCTGAGCTAAAGCAGTATTAAACCCAAAAGCATTAGTTTCCTTTTTAGGCTTTCTTTCTTCTATAGTGATCCAGTCAGCGAGTCTGTTGTTTTTCAAATGCATAAGCTGTCCAGTAGAATGTATCAGTTTACAGGGAAGAGACAAACTTACAGGGAAGAGACAAACCACTTAACACTGGCAGGGATGATTAAAATGATCCGCTTTTTTATTTTTTCATGCAAAACCTCTATCCCAAAAGGAAAAAGATTTCTAATGATTGGTAAGCTCCGATGTAACACATTTTCAGTTTTGGGTTTAATACCGCTTACAGCCGCCACTGCTAGTCTGAAAAGTTGCTAGTCTTTTTTCCTCTCCCCTTTCACAAAACTATTATTCGCTCATAATGTCATAATATCTCTCCGATCGTGTGTATGCGGCATAAGATGGCAGTAGCAACTATTTTACTTTGACTCAGAGCCTGCTAGATTGTGTGTGTGTGTTTGTATATGTACGTACAGTATATAAGAATGACGATATGCATTTATTCGATTTACCCGTTAACAACATTTTTTTAAATCACACATATGTATATTTCAGCCTTGTCCATATTCTGGAATATGATTTTGGTATGTGGTCCTAGGTGAACTTGAGCAGTTTTATATTTTTGCTTGAATGCCGCATACACACGGCCAGACTTTCCGACAGAAAAAGTCCGATGGGAGCTTTTGGTTGGACATTCCGACCATGTGTATGCCCCATCAGACTTTTTCTGTCGGTATTTCAGACAGACTCAGATATAGAATATGTTCTAAATCTTTCCATCGTAAATGCCGACGGAGTTTAGCCGTTGGCAAGTCCGCTCGTGTTTGCGCGGCATTATAGACTGTTAAAGCTGTACTGGGATTACTAGTAAAGTGGAAGATTCAATTCTGGAAAAAAATAAATGGGATAACCAATCATATTAGGCTAAATACAGATGCATCCTTTAGCGTTCCATGTCTCATTAGCTCTTTGGAGACAGTTCACTAATAGATTTTGCATGTGACATGAGATAATAAGAGAGTCAATTCATCAAAGTAAAATATGTGAGGTAAATATGGCAAAAAAAGAGCGATAAATCATTAAAGTCAATTCACTAAAGAATACACACATTCGTTATTTATCACCAGCCAGTAGGCAGTCGGTATTTTAGTAATGTACATAATAACAATGAGGGGAATTCTGCCCTGGCCAGTAAATTAAAAGTATACAATGAATCAGTGTGGAAATATTCTGCCTTGAGCTCAGGAATGAAAATAAATTGTAACATTCCACCATGAAAGCACACTAGAACTATCTTCCTCTGGTGCAGTGTTCACACAGGCGGACCAATCAGGTTCGTCTGTCAGTTTTTCAGGGGGACCCGAGCGGACCATCCATTATACTCTATGAAGCAGCGGATGTAAATGGACATCCATCTAGATAATGGGATTAGATGGCAGTTGGGTGTAAACGGACAGACAGTCCGCTTCCATCAGACCGCCCATAGAGGAGAGCGGGCTGTGTCCGTGTCCACTCTGCATAATTGGAGCGGACACAGACTAGCCATCCCCATGCTCAGTGGGAATCAGCAGACAGATTCCCCACTGAGCAGGCAGACTCCTGACGGAGTCCACCCTGTGTGGAAGGGGTCTTAGCCAGGGCTATCTTTAACGCAGGGCAAAAGGGGCAGCTTCCCTGGGCCTTGTCATCACTGTGGGGCCCAAAGCAGCTGACACTTAAGCCCTGTGCTGCCCGCAGTTTTCCCGGAGCAGCGGGTGCAGCCGATCCCCCCCCCCTGCTGTCCCAAGCGGAGGCCACAATATGACAAGAGAGTGGGACAGCTGCGGGATTCATGTGCTTGAGCCCGCTCGTCCCGCTTCTCCCTCTGTCAGGAGCTGTGGACCGGAGTGACAGGGAATGACAGAGCGGTGCTCCATGTTCCTCCCGCCCCCAGCCCCGCCTGACAGACCTGTGTAGCACACAGCCAAGTGAAATGTTCTGGCTGTGTGTTACGGGTCTGATAGGCTGAAACTGTGTTGCACTGCCATGTCATCAGGTGAGAAAGATCACCATGTGCAGAGAATTGGGGGTACAGAGGTGTGGTGGAGGAGGGGGGTACAGAGGTGAACATGGATGGGGAGTACAGAGGTGGTGGAGGAGGGGGGTACAGAGGTGAACGTGGATGGGGGGTACAGAGGTGGATGTGGATAGGGAGGTACAGAGGTGGACAGAGGAATACAGAGGTGAATGTGGATAGGGGTACAGAGGGGGAGGGGGGTACAGAGGTGAACGTAGATGGGGGGATACAGAGGTGGACATGGGTGGGTACAAAGGTGGAAGGGGGGGTACAGAGGTGGATGGAAGGATACAGAGGTGAACATGCATGGAGGGTACAAAGGTGGATAGAAAGGTTACAGAGGTGAATGTTAATGGGAGGGGGGGTACAGAGGTGGACATGGGGGGGTACAGAGGTGGACGGAGATACAGAGTTAAATGTGGATGGGGGGATACAGAGGTGGACTGGGGCATACAGAGGTGGATGGATAGATACAAAGGTGAACGTGGATGGGGGGTACAGAGGTAAGACGGGGATACAGAGGTGGACGGAGGTGAGACGGGGGGTACAGAGGTGGATGGAAGGATACAGAGGTGAACGTGGATGGGGGTACAGAGGTGGAGAGGGGAAAAGAGGTGAACGTAGATGGGGGGATACAGAGGTGGACAGGGGGGTACAGAGGTAGACATGGGATACAGAGGTGAACGTGGATAGGGGGGTACAGAGGTGGAAGGGTGGAACAGAGGTGGACGGAAGGATACAGAGGTGAATGTGGATGGGGGTTACAGAGGTGGACGGGGGATAGAGAAGTGAGCTGTGGATAGAGGGGTACAGAGGTGAGCTGTGGATGGGGGGGATACAGAGGTGAACGTGGATGGGGGGTACAGAAGTGGACAGGGGTGGGTATAGAGATGAACATGGGGTACAGAGGTGAGCTGTGGATGGGGGCATACAGAGGTGAATGTGGACGGGGCAAACAGAGGTGAACTGTGGATGGGGGGTGGTACAGAGGTAGACAGGGAATACAGAAGTGAGCTGTGGATGAAGGGGTACAGATGTAAATATGGAATACAGAGGTGAACTGTGGATGGCGGGGGGTACAGAGGTGAGTTGTGGATGGAGGGGGTACAGAGGTGAGCTGTGGATGGAGGGGGTACAGAGGTAAACTGTGGATAGAGGGGGGTACAGAAGTGAGCTATGGATGGAGGGGGGTACAGAGGTGAGCTGTGGATGGAGGGGGGTACAGAGGTGAACTGTGGATGGAGGGGGGTACAGAGGTGAGCTGTGGATGGAGAGGGGTACAGAGGTGAGCTGTGGATGGAGAGACAGAGGTGAGTTGTGGATGGAGGGGGTACAGAGGTGAGCTGTGGATGGAGGGGGTACAGAGGTGAGCTTTGGATGGAGGGGGGTACAGAGGTGAGCTGTGGATGGAGGGGGGTACAGAGGTGAGCTTTGGATGGAGGGGGGTACAGAGGTGAACTGTGGATGGAGGGGGTACAGAGGTGAGCTGTGGATGGAGGGGGGTACAGAGGTGAGCTGCGGAAGGAGGAGGTACAGAGGTGAGCTTTGGATGGAGGGGGGTACAGAGGTAAACTGTGGATAGAGGGGGGTACAGAAGTGAGCTATGGATGGAGGGGAGTAGAGAGGTGAGCTGTGGATGGAGGGGGGTACAGAGGTGAACTGTGGATGGAGGGGGGTACAGAGGTAAACTGTGGATAGAGGGGGGTACAGAAGTGAGCTATGGATGGAGGGGGGTACAGAGGTGAGCTGTGGATGGAGGGGGGTACAGAGGTGAACTGTGGATGGAGGGGGGTACAGAGGTGAGCTGTGGATGGAGAGGGGTACAGAGGTGAGCTGTGGATGGAGAGACAGAGGTGAGTTGTGGATGGAGGGGTACAGAGGTGAGCTGTGGATGGAGGGGGTACAGAGGTGAGCTTTGGATGGAGGGGGGTACAGAGGTGAGCTGTGGAAGGAGGGGGTACAGAGGTGAGCTTTGGATGGAGGAGGTACAGAGGTGAGCTGTGGATGGAGGGGGGTACAGAGGTGAGCTGTGGAAGGAGGAGGTACAGAGGTGAGCTGTGGATGGAGGGGGGTACAGAGGTGAACTGTGGATGGAGGGGGTACAGAGGTGAGCTGTGGATGGAGGGAGGTACAGAGGTGAGCTGCGGAAGGAGGAGGTACAGAGGTGAGCTTTGGATGGAGGGGGGTACAGAGGTGAGCTGTGGATGGAGGGGGGTACAGAGGTGAGCTGTGGATGGAGGGGGGTACAGAGGTGAGCTGTGGATGGAGGGGGGTACAGAGGTGAACTGTGGATGAGGGTGCAGAGGTAAGCAAAGTGGTGTGCAGAGGTGACCAATAGATGGTTACTTTTGGGGAGGGGGGGGAATATACAAGTACTGCCCCTTGTGCTGATTTTTTTCTGTGCCCTGTATGATACAAACACCTCACAGTACACACTCCCAATCCCTGTGTGTCATCCTGGACTCCTCTATCTCCCACTCCCCCCCCCATCATCCTGGACTACCCTATTCCCCCCCGCATCATCTTGAACTCCCCCATCCCCCCCCCCCAAATCATCCTGGACTCCCCTATCCCCCCCCATCATCCTGGACTCCTCTATCCCCCCCATCATCATTATTATTATACTGGATTTATATAGCGCTGACAGTTTGTGCAGTGCTTTACAACATGATGGCAGACAGTACAGTTACAATACAATTCAATACATAAGTTTACGTGTGTTTTTGTTTTTTGGAATGTTGGGGTGGAGAGAAAATTTGCATGGGGGGGCCCAAGAAAATGTTTGCCCAGGGTTCAATCAATATTAAAGATGGCCCTGGTCTTAGCATGTAAAAAAACTTGCAATTAAACACCAAAAATAACGCTAACTTTAACCACGGAAGGTTTTACCCTCTTCATGGCCAGGCCATGTTTTGTGATACGGCACTGTTTTAATTTAACTGAAAATTGCGTGGTCATGCGATGCTGTACCCAAATAAAATGTATGTCCTTTTTTCCCACAAATAGAGCTTTCTTTTGGTGGTATTTGATCGCCTCTGTGGTTTTTATTTTTTGCACTATAACCAAAAAAAGACAGACAGTTTTGGGAAAAAAACCAACATTTTTTACTTTCTGCTATAAAACAAATCCAACAAAAAATGTAAAAAATCTAATTTCTTCATAAATTTAGGCCCATATGTATTCCGCTACATGTTTTTGGTAAAAAAAAATCCAATAAGCATATATTGATTGGTTTGCGCAAAAGTTATAGTGTCTACAAATGATGGGATATATTTATGGAATTTTTATTTATTTTTACTAGTGATGGCAGCAATCAGTGACTTATAGTGAGACTGCGATATTGTGGTGGACAAACCAGACACTAAGTGACACTTTTCTTTGGGCACCAGTGAAATTATTACAGTGATCAGTGCTAAAAATATACACGGTCACTGTACTAATGACACTGGCAGGGAAGGGGTTAACATCAGGGGCGATCAAAGGGTTAAAGGAGAAGTATGGGTTTGTTTTTTTTTCCCATAATCATACTTACCTAGGTGGATGCAGCATCGGTCCGATGCTGCAGCTGTTTCCCGGTGTTTCTGCACTGAGAATCAAACCATCGAACATCGCAGATGGCTCGGTTCTCTCAGCTCCCTGAGCAGAGAGCTGCTGACTGTCAATCAGCAGCTCTCCTGCTCTACTCCTCCACGTTCACTGGAGCGCTGAGCTGTGGAGGGGCGGGGAGTGGCCGCCTCAGCGGCTCGCTGAGAGGCTGAGACGCCTATCAGTCCAGATACCTGGCGGATCTAGACTTCCGAAGTCGGGATGACGCGGTGCCTGGACTGAACTTGGTGATAACAGCAGAGAGCGGACTTCAGACCGCTCTCTGCTGAAAATGGGTCACAGAAGTGCAAAACGAATTGCACTCCTGTGACCCTTAGGAGAAGCCCAGCCAAACGAGCCCAGGCTGGACTTCCCCTTTAAATGTGTCCCTAGGGGGTGCTTATTAACTGTGGGGGATGTGCTTCAGCTGTGGGAAGACAGAGATCCGTGTTCCTGCTTAGCAGAAACACAAAATCTCTGTCTTCCCTAATGACAGAAGAACGATCTGCCTTGTTTACATAGGCAGACTGCCGCTCAGCCTCTTTCAGGAACGATCGCGGGGTGCAGGTGGACATTGAATCCACCAGACCCACTGATTGGCTCCTGCTGTGTCCAATCACACCAGACCCAGTGTGCGGAATGACGTACCTGTACGTGATTCTGCGCACAGGAGCCACCGCCCCGCAGTAAATGTATGTGGGGTGGTCGGCAAGAGGTTAAGTGATAAATATCTCAAAACATAAATATTTAATGCATTCAGTAAAAGACACGTTTTTAGGACATTTACTACTTTTGAGATAAATGCCTCATGAGTTATTGTAACTCAAAAATGTGTGCAATATTTAAAGCATCTCTTAGTGAATTGACTGCTTTCTGTTCCCTTTCCTTTCTTCAGTCATTCTTCCCACTCTTTACTAAATGTCATTCAATTTTTCCCTCCCTCCGCTGTTGCTTTCTTCCCCTCGTCCCCCTTTGTCCTTTCTCTTTAAAAATGTGCTTCATCTTCTCCTTTTCTTTCTTGAATTGCCTCCCAATATTCATGCTCTCCTTTAATTTCCTCTTTTCCATTTAATGTGGCCCTCGCAACTCTCCTGCAGCTGCGGCACCCTGCTTGTCTCCACCCCCACCTTGTCTCAGCAGTGAGCAGCAGAGAGGAGGACAGAACTCCTCTGCCAGAAACTGCAGCTGACTCCAGCCCTCCTCTGGTCCACCTCCAGACACAGCACTTTCTGCTTCCCAGCTCCACCCCCATCTTCTTAACGGCAGCAGCGCAATCAAGTGTGACACCCCTGATCTAGTGTATCTAAAACTCCCCTCACAGGTTGACAATCCTGCTATCCAAAGGTGACTTCATTGCGCCTCCATCCAGAGTGGAGATACCCTCAGACAGGAAGTGTGTTATTGGCTAGATAACCCATTAAAAATACAGGAAAAAAACTGCAGCCACCATAAACTGCAATATATTAAAATTTTCCCTTTGGAATTAATACCACTTTTATTAGCACGATGTAGAAGAGTAGTAAGCACATAGCATATTAGGGCTGTCAGAAGCTATGCTACGTAAAATCTGTTATCTTGCCGAAAAGGAAGTATGTAAGTAAAAGTGAAAGGAATTGTTTTCAAAATCTTGATGAAGCCAGTATATTTAACATGTTTCATCAAGTCTAGATATTTAAACAGCTCCTTTTTTCAATTTCTAAACTTACTGGAATCAGTACATATAACCAGGTAATAAGATGAAGTCACTGTCTAATGCATCAGATGCAGCCTGTCTCCCTCTGTTAGTCAGTTTAGGCAATGAGAGAGCCCATGACTCCAAATATCAAACCGTGAAGCCAGGACTATATGAACCTTTTGGCACTTAACACTTACAGGCACAGAGTGTTAAATGTCCAGTACAGAGGCATTTGCAAATAACTTGTCAAACCTCATAGACACATTTTCCATTCTGGCTGCGCAAAATGATTTAGCAAGGAGTATGCAAGGTATTTCCAGAATTGAAAAATATCAGCTAAAGTGTCAACTAGAGAGAGTAACCGATCTAGGACAGCACAAAGCTTGCCTTGGCCTAGCCCCCAGTAGCACTGAACATTTAGTATACTCTAGGAAGTAAAGAAGAAATAACTTTACAACACACTTTGTTTTACTTTAAACAGAAGTAATTTTCCATATCTTTAATAAATATGCGCATTTCCAGAACAAAAGAAAAGTCGTTCATGATTTTCTTGAAATGTTCAGAAACTCAGCATGATTATAAAAGGCACCATATTAATTCTGGGAGAATTTGTACAAATTCCCAAGAAGGTTCTCCCAGGCAAGCAATGCCCTTTAGAAGTTCAGTGACTTATCATGGTAGAGGCATGTATTGACCTCCATCCTTACTAAGTTCATAAACCATAGGGGGTATACTCTCCTGCATGTTAGCCCTTGTGATAGTTCATTGCACACATTATATCCTTCATGAACAAATATTTTCAGTTTATCTAAAGGAGAAGCGATCACCTGTCAAAAGTAACTGTTTATCCAGTCCGGCCAAATTATGTCTTTAAATATGAATGCTTGTTTGGCATATACTTTGAGTGACAAGCATGTCAGATTCATAGAACACCTTAGATACCCCAACTGCCAAAGCATAAAGTCTAACATTCTGCAGGTATGCTCCCATTCACAACCTGCCAGGTAAGTTATAGGGTTTTATTTCTGCTCTTCATTGCTTTCATCAGGAAAATCTTTCCTCAAGTGTACGTGTGTCCTTTGTTCCTGAGACATCTTATATAAGACATCTTGAAAATCAGAATGGCATCCGTTTCCGAAACACGCCACTGATATAAGCCCTTGAAAAAGCATATGTCATTTGTACTCCATGTTATTGGTGTTATAGTTTCCTTAATTTGATGACAAGGTATCATACTTTAGAAAAAAATGCATGTAAAGAAAAAACAAAACAACATTAAATAATCTTGATTCACTTGGTGTTGCACAACCAATGAGTGTCCAGAGATAGCACGCAGCAATGAAATGTACTGCATGCCAACACAGTTGTGAAGTTCCTTGAGTACAACCCTTTTATCGCACATATGGCCCCTCATAATAATCATAATCTTCTTTAGAAGAGAACAGATCTTAAAAATCCTTCAACATTTTTGCTTTAAAGATAATAAAAGTTTCAGAGTATAAAATGCAAGCAAGTTCATGACTGATATTAAAGAAGACCAAACTTCCCGGAGTGAAGTTTACTTCTGCTGTGCAAATGGACACAGTATTTTTTTTTTGCAACTTGGAAAGGCTGGGTCCCTTGGAGGCCTGAGTTCCATTTGTCCTGAACCAGAGAAAACGGCTGTATCATCCTCATATCCTTATATGGAAGGTACTAGAAAGGGGAAACAAGGCAAAAGTTTTATTAAGTAACTTGATATGCAAGCTGCAGCCAAAGTCTTATTATAAACTTCATTACTGGGAATGTAGTTAGGCCCCAGAATGCTTGAACAGTAGACACGGTTAGTAAGTGAAGCTGGCTATAGATTGTTTGAAATTTGTCTAGTTCAATTGAATTGTGTGGCCGAGCCTGTTCAACTGAAGTTGATCGTTAGATCACATTTTGTCGAATGGGCTTGTTGGAAAAATTTTCTCGATCAGCCAGCTGCAGCCGTAGGTCAGTGTATTCTATCCAGTTGTCAGAATACAATGTTCCTGCGGGGAATATTTCTCTATCAACCTTACTTGTGTGGATCGAGAAAACCATTCACTTTTTTCACCAGCAGGCTGAATGGAAAAAAAAAAAAACGAAATTATCTATGGCCAGCTTAAAGTGGAACTTCAGCCTATTTTTAAAATCAGAATGGCATCCTTTTCCGAAACACGCCACTGATATAAGCCCTTGAAAAAGCATTGGAATCATTTCCCCTCTCCTATAACACTAATGGATATTAAAAAAAAAAAATTGTTTAGATCTCTACATACCCTTTTTTTGTTTTTCTGCTGTGATTGCCTAGGCGAATTACATAATATGTTGACTCCTGGGATATCTACATCACAAATCCCAGGAGTCTTCATGTAGCTTTTTTTTTTCTTCTCCTGAGATCTCCATGCTTGAGGGGGAGGAGGGTGGGGGTAGCGGGGCGGAGAGGCTTGTCCAGAGGCTATAACTCAGTCAATGAGAGGGTGGAGCAGGGCGGGGGAAGCAGGGCAAAGAGGCTTGTCCAGAGGCTATAGCTCAGTCAATGAGAGGGTGGAGGAGCGCGGGGGAGGCAAGGCAAAAAGGATTGTCCAGAGGCTATAGCTCAGTCAATGAGAGGGCAGAGCAGGGCAGAGGAGGAGGGCAGAGAGGCGTGTCCAGTCCTTGAGCGGGTGGAGTAATGATCCTCCAATCACCCAACAACACTGACAGTGCGAGCACCACATGGAGCAAGAATCATCACCGTGGGGGGCAGTGGAGTGTGCACTGGCTCGGGGACAAGCACACTGCCGCCTGCATGACAGAACTCCAGAAGTTAGATCAGTTCAATGGCAGCATAGGAAATCACTACTTCTGTCACTGTGTGATCAGAACTCCAGAGTTGGGCTGTGTATATCCATAGATACATAGATACACACAGCTTGAAACCTGCCCCCCCCCCCCCTCTCTGTCCACAGAATTTGATTGACAGCAGCAGGAGAGGAGCCAATTGTTCGCACTGCTGCCTCTCTGTCTTGTGTATGCAGGGAGAGAGGAGAGAACCACTACAGATGGGCACAGTGCTGGATTGAGTGAGGACCAAGTAAGTATTGGGGGGCATACAAACACTAGACAATTTTTTACCTTAATGCAAGGAATGCATTAAAGTAAAAAAATGTCATACCTTAAAAAGAACAAATCTGTCTGGACACAAGAGCAATACACAGGGATTCATCACACCTGAATAAAAATCTGTAAGTGTAGAGATCCGTCCCCATCGCAACAGAAAAGGCTTCCCAGTAGAAGGGCATCCTGTCCAACAAAGCTTCCCCCTGTGCAAGAGCAGAAGAGGGGGAGGGGGAAGGGCAGAAATGCCCAAGAAAGAGGCAGAAGAGGGGCGAAGGAAGAGTGAGGAATAACCACCTTATTCCACAACAACCTGTGGTTAGAAAGAAGGGGAGTGGGGGGAGGAGGAGACAAAAGAGAAAGGAATTTGCCTGGGGGGAGGGAAAAAGGGGAAAAGGGAAGAAGGGCGGTTTTCCACACAATCCAGTGCACCGTGTAATCCAATCAGATTGTATGAGCAGTCATATGGATAGCTAAGAGCAGTCCAGACCCAATTGATCATTACAGACAATCCACGGGTCACAAATCTTCAATAACTTAGCATGGGTGTCCGTTAGGATAGATGTGAGCTTCTCGTGGACCATGGTCCCCATGAGCCACTGTTTGACCTCAGCAAAATTAGGAAAAGGCTTCTGCCAAGCTCTAGCTAATGTTTGTCCAGCTGCCAGGAAGACAAACCTCTGTAGCTTCCTCTGGGCTTTAGTCAAGGACAGAATAGGCTTATGCAGCAAGGCTCCCCAGGGATCACATGCCAGCAAAATGTTTAGAACTTATCTGATCAATGAGTAGCTCTGGGTCCAGAATCTTATGGCTTTGGGGCAGGACTATGGGGTCAATGGTTTAGGGGAATCCGAATAGAGTTTAAGGAGAGAGAAAACATGACAACAGATTTGAGTGTAAAGAAAGATCTCAGTGTTTACAAATGCTAATGTAAGTAGTCATCAAGCCATGCAAGATGCCATCAAGAACTCGTATGTGTATTTAGTCCCTCGCATTTTCCACCAGCGAAACTCCTCTGGGTTGTCATTAGCTGGTGGAAATTGGGGAGGGGGTCTAAGATACCGGATAAAGGCCAATGGGAGGAAATCAGATGAGCAGAGAGTCCCATAACCGCTTTGAGTGTAACAGTCGGGTCCGAAAGGTTGGGCCTATACTGAGGCGGAGTCCAAAGAAGGTTGAAAACTGGGAAAGGGGAGCAGTCAACAATTGCTATATGAACCCAGATAGGCATTTCAGTGGTAGCATGAAAAGAAACGAGTGGGCGGTGACGTAGTGTGATTTGAGATTAGGGACTGCTAAACCCCCTGACGTTTGTCTATGGTGCAAAGCTGATACAGGCAGCTGCAGCCTGCAGTGAAGCCAAATAATACAAAGCATCTTTCGCTGCTCAATACAAAGGATATTGTTCAGTATAGGGATTGGAAGGTCCCGAAAAAAATAAAGACATTTAGGCAAGTACATCATGCGAAGAGCGTGGGTCCTGCCAAACCATAAGATCTGGAAAGAGGCCCAGGAGGTAAGAAGACCTGAGAGTTCCCTAAAAAAGGAGGATAATTAGCCTGGTAAAGAGAATCGTATGACGGGGCTAGACAGGCACCCACATACAGTAAGGAAGTAGGCCATGAAAAATTACAGTTGAGGCAGATAACCAATAGCTAATCTGGGGGGAGGGAAAGGTTTCAGGCTTTGGACTTGGGATGCGTATCCAAAGTCAAAAAGGTGAGCAAAAAGGTTCAGCAAAGAAGTATGGGAGATAGAGTCGTACAAAAATATGTAGTCAGCGAACATTATTTTATAATGTTCCCGCACTAGTTCCAGGCCTCGAATGTCTGGATGACCGCGGGTGGCCACAGCCGAGGGTTAGAGCGCCAGAATAAGTAGTATTGGGGATGGGGCTTACCTGTCTGGTGCCCCTACACACTGCAAAAGGCTCAGAAGTAAAGCCAGCATATTTAAGGATTGCGGACAGGCAAGCGTAGAATGCGTAAATCCAAGAAACGAAGGTGTCGCTGAAGCCCCATCATCAGAAGGCAAAGTCCTAGCAAATGGTATCAAAAGCTTTGCGAACATCAAGGGACAATAACATGGCAGGGTGGGAGCGAGGTTTGGCTAAATGTGTGAGATGCACCACCCTGTGGATATTGTCACCTGGGCCCCGAAGGGGGATAAACCTAGCCTGATCTTTAGCAATCAGATGGCCTAGGAAAGTGTTCAGTCTAGAAACTAGGATTTTCTCTTTCTCCTCTTGAATGGAAAAAAAGATACAATGAATTATTTTCTCCTTACTACAAGAGAAGAATGTAAAAAAAATTGTTTGTGTAAAAAAAAAAAAAAAAAAAAAAAAAAAAATTTCAGATAAAAAGCTAGATCAGGGTTTCATTTGGGTCAGTGTCAGGATCTTTTAGGTCTGGTGACACTAAGCAGGGGGGAGGGGACAGGAGCGCCGGCAGGGGACCTAAGTAGAGGAGGATCTGGGCTGCTCTGTGCAAAACCATTGTATGTCATGTTTGTTATTTTAATTTAAAAAAAATTAAGCTTTACAACCACTTTAGGGGTTAACATATGGCTACTAAATGGAACTTTAACACAAATTATTTGAAATAACCATTGATTTAATTAGGCACATTACCTGAGAAAATCTGGGGCTTTCGAAATCATATTCTCAAAGTCTGCAAATGCTAATTTGCCATCACCATCCATGTCAGCCTCCTCAATAACCTTCTCACATACCAATGTCACCTCTTCCTCTTCCAATTCTTCTCGTGTCAGCTTGTTAAGAGTCTGCTCCAGATCAGACTTACAAATGAAATTATCTGTATTGAAATCTGAGCAGGAAGAAGAAAATCCACACATAAGGGCTCATCTAAGCCATACTGCGCAGCTGCTTCAAGGCATTGCACAATAGAGATCTTTCTTAGACAACCAACACATTAATGAGACCTGTCCTTGAAGACATCAATACTCAAAGACATATTACTGTCATCTACCGGCCCCCTGGACCAGTATCAGCCTTCCTTGATGACTTCTCTGCCTGGCTACCCTACTTTCTCTCTTCTGAAATCCCCACAATTATTCTTGGGGACTTCAACATCCCTGTTAACACTAACACTACTATTTCTTCTAAACTTCTCAGTCTAACCTCATCGATTGAGCTGAAGCAATGGATACAGGCTCCTACCCACTCCAACGGCAACACCCTTGTGACCTTGTCTTCTCCTATCTGTGCACTCCGTGCAACCTTTCCAACAATCCACTCCCACTCTCTGATCACCACCTTATTAGTTTTGCTCTTTCCCTGTCTTCCACCTCTTCTCCCTCCAACCGCCTAACAGTTACGTGTAGAAACCTCTATGACAAAATCTCACCTCTGTCCTGCCCCAACCTAGCTACTTTCATCTACAACAGCTCACTATCTTCCTCCCTAGACAAGCTTGCCCCCCTCAGTACATGCAGAATTAGGCCCCGACTGCTACAACCCTGGCAAACAGATGACACCAGAAGTCTCAGAAAACGTAGCCGCGCTCTTGAGCGCCTGTGGCATAAGACTAAGACCCAGGAAGATTTCACACAATATAAATCTGCCCTCCTAAAATACTATTCCTGCCTTCACACTGCCAAACAGACCTACTTTATCACACTCATTAACACCTTCTCATCCAGTCCACGTCAACTCTTCTCTACCTTCAACACTCTACTCTGTCCTCCACTGCTCCACCCACCAACTCACTCACTGCCCAGGAGATTGCCAATCACTTCAAAACTAAGATTGATACAACTCATGAGGAGATTGCCAATGCGCAAAAACCTCCCCCATGCAACACCCCATGTCCACAGATACAATCATTACTTCCCTCATTCAACCCTGCTACTATTACTGAGGTTGCGAAACTTTTATCTAACACTCATCTAACCACTTGCCCCCTGGATCCTGTTCCCTCGCAAATGCTACGCTCACCCTCTGACTCGATTCTACACTCTCTAACTCACATTTTCAACCTCTCCCTCTCTTGTGGCATCTTCCCAAACTCTCTAAAACATGCACTAGTCACCCCCATACTTAAAAAGCCCTCACTGGACCCCACCAATCTCAACAACTTATGTCCCATCTCCTTACTCTCCTTCTCCTCCAAACTTCTTGAAAGACTGGTCTACAACCGACTAAGCGATCATCTGACCATGAATAAACTTCTTGATCCCCTTCAGTCCGGTTTTCGCCCTCAACAATCCACAGAAACTGCTCTCCTTAAACTCTCAGATGACCTACTAATGGCTAACACCAGTGGACACTATTCTGTACTACTTCTCCTGGATCTCTCTGCTGCCTTTGACACAGTGGACCACCCCCTCCTCCTCAAAAAACTCCACTCATTTGGTCACCGTGACTGTACTCTTCGCTGGTTCTCATCCTACCTATCACACCGCTCCTTCAGTGTCACTTACAACTCTACTTCCTCCTCTTCCTTTCTCCGTTGGGGTCCCCCAAGGTTCTGTTCTTGGACCTCTCCTTTTCTCAATCTACACCACCTCCTTGGGTCAGTTGATTGCCTCCCACGGCTTTAAATATCATCTCTACGCTGATGACACCCAAATCTATCTCTCCACCCCCCAGCTCTCTCCATCTGTCTCCTCACGCATTCCCAACTTACTAGCAGACATATCAGCCTGGATGTCACATCACTTCCTCAAACTCAACCTATCCAAAACCGAGCTCATGATATTTCCCCCCTCAGGTGCCACTTCCCCTGATCTCCCTGTCAATATCAACGGCTCAACTATCAACCCATCTCCCCACGCCAAGGTCATAGGTGTAATCCTGGACTCTGAACTAACCTTTCGACCCCGCATTCTATCACTATCCAATGCTTGCCGCCTCAATCTCCGCAACATCTCCAAGATACGCCCCTTCCTAACCAATGTCACCACAAAGCTTCTAATCCACTCCCTGGTCATCTCCCGCCTCGACTACTGCAACTCCCTCCTCAATGGTTTACCTCTAAATAGGCTACCCCCACTTCAGTCCATCATGAACGCTGCTGCCAGGCTCATCCACCTCACAAACCGCTCAGCGTCTGCTACACCCCTCTGCCAATCCCTTCATTGGCTGCCACTCAGTCACCAAATTAAATTCAAGATACTAACTATAACTTACAAAGCCATCCACAACCTGGCCCCAAGCTACATCTCTAACCTAGTCACAAAATACCAACCTAATCGTTCTCTTCGCTCCTCCCAAGACCTCCTGCTCTCAAACTCCCTTGTCACCTCATCCCATGCTCACCTTCAGGACTTCTCCAGAGCCTCCCCCATCCTCTGGAACGCTCTACCCCAATCCGTCCCATTTTCTCCTACTCCAATTTCAGACGATCCCTGAAAACTCATCTCTTCAGAGAAGCCTATCTGGCCCCCACCTAACAACTGTACATTTATCTTCTCAATCAACACATCACCCATAGTTATTACCTCTTGTATCTCTTGACCTTCCCTCTTAGATTGTAAGCTCTAAGGAGCAGGGCCCTCTGATTCCTACTGTATTAAAGTGTATTGTATTTGTACTGTCTACCCTCAAGTTGTAAAGCGCTACGTAAACTGTTGGCGCTATATAAATCCTGTATAATAATAATAATAATAATAATAATAATATTACAAGCACATGGGCACTTTGTTCTGATAAAAAAAAGAAAAAGAATAGCAAAACGTATATTCATCTTTGATATCTGTAAATGTTTAAAAATGTACGCAACAGGGTTGATTTACTAAAGGCAAAAAGACTGTTCATTTTGCAAGGGAATTTTCACCAAAGCTTAGTAAATAGGGTGAAGCTCTACTGACTGCCATCACCATCGCCATTATCTGCAAGCAAAAATTTCTATTTTTCTTATTTTCCTCATATGTGAGTGTGCATTCTTTGCAAAGTGAAATGTCACCATATTCACTAAGCTCTGAGGAAAACTCCCTTGCAATGTGCAAGAACTATAGGCAAAACTTTTTTTTTTCATTTTGGATAGAGTAAGAAAAGAAAAGGTTATAACTCTTGTCAATTTTTTTTTTTTTTTTTTGCCATCTGTGTCCCATTGGGGAGATTTGCCTTAATTTCCTGTCCCATAGCCAAAACAGAAAGTGAGAGGAAATCCCGGCATATTAAAGGAATCCTTTGGGGGTCCCCAGGTCACTAGAACTAATGTCCCCATTGAAAGGTTCCCCCTCTATTACTTTTCTGGGAACAACTCAAAATGTTGGATTTTCAATTATAATAATAAACAGGCAAATAGGGTGAATGCCCCTAATGGGAGACAGCAATAAAAACCTAATAGGTGTTTTAAAGGAGAAGTATGGGAATGCTTTTTGATTTAAAATCATACTCACCTAGGAGGATGCTGCATCCATCCCCCGCCGGCTCTAACACTGAGAACTGAGCAAACACCAACAATCGCTCAGTTCTCAGGCTGAGCCTGGACCAGCTCTGTGATGCCAGCCGACATGGTTTTCAGCTCGGTCTGCTGAAAATGGGTCACAGGAGTGCAGAACAAACTGCACTCCTGTGATCCACAGGAGAAGTACAGCCAAACGAGCTTTGGCTGTACTTATTCTTTAAAGTGGATGTAAACTCTCACATATACCCAGTGAAGTGAATAGCCTCAGATGATACACGGGAATGAAACAAATCTCCCTACATATGCTTTACATGTATATCTGCTGTGCACAGAACGTAAATGGGAGGGACTGGTTCATTATAATCACCTGGTGCACTGTTAATGTTATGATGAAAAAAGATGCAGTGTCTGCATTCCTTTAGAAGTATTTAACCCTTTTAGAGTATCTCACCAAAACAAAAACTCCTACTACAGGGGATAGCTAAAACTTGACTTGTATTTTGATGCAGACTTCCAATGAGCCAATTACGCAGGCAGGAAATTACATTTCTGAGGGTTTTCTGTATACAGTGTACAGAACACCTTCAGGTTGCCTTATTGCATTGAATTTTACTGAAGATTACAGGGTCTGCAGATTGAAAAACAAAAGAAAATTTCTAATAACATTAATTTGCAATATAGCTTATGTAGCAATTGCGTAAACTATATATATTTTTTTCAATTGCTATATTTTTTCACAAGAGTGGAGTTATACTTTTAGAGAAAGTAGGTTGAACATACAGACCAGAATCGATGGACAGACAGGTAGAAAAAGAGAGACCAGTGGCGTCACTAAGGTTGGCGTCACCTGGTGCAGTATAACTTGGTGTCACCCCCCCCCCCCCGGTTCTCTCTTTTCTTGTCTAGCCTTCCACAGAGCCCTGCAGGGCACTGGGCAGGCTAGTTTCAGGCTGGCAGCGCACGGTCATGATGTGCACCCCCTGTAAATGATTTGGTCGGTGTTGGGTCACCATTGCGGTCGGATATCACTTCCTACTTGATGGTGTCACCCCTGTGGTGGGTATCACCCGGTGTGCGGTCCGCACCCCTATAGCAACGCCACTGATCCAAACATGAAAAGACAAACAAAAAATAAATAAATAGAGAGGGGGATAGAAACTGAAAGAGTGCAAAAGATGGACACAAAGAGAGAAAGAGAAGGAGACAAGGAATGAAGGAGAGGAAGACAGAGGGAAGAAAGAGACAAAGTACTTTGCTCTTCATCTCCCCTAGAAGGCTGCCTATAAATCCCCACCCTTATTTACAGGGTTTGTTGGAAGGTCTGCTATAAAACATTGCACATGCCCTTGTATTTATTACATAACTTTTACCATAGATTTTAAAGGCATAGATTGCTTTCAGCTCACGGGGAGCCATTTCACTCATCACAGAGAACATATCTACAAAGTCATTGAAGCTGAGATGGCCATCCCCATCTTCTGAGAATGCCTGCACAATTCTCTCCTTGAAAGGGTTTTCCTGGAAAAAGAGAAAGAGGTCATTTTAGTTGTGTCATTGTGATGTATGACATCATCTTATTGCAACCTAATAATTGTGACATTCTTCTATAGAGAGGCAGCAGAACAAGCTAACAGCATGTCACAAATTGAAACAAGAAAAATGAGTTAGGATGGGTGATGGTGACCAGAAGACAAAAGATTTTTACAGTAATTATTCCGCTGTCTTGCAGGCACAGTCTATAGATTACAAAACTAAGGCCCATGCTGCCTTGAATGTATGCCATACGATCTCCCTATTCAGGTCAACAGTGAAATCTGAAATGTACTCTTTGTGGGGTAGATCGTACAATGTGGCATTTTTGCATTCCTAGCACCCAAATTTAGCTAAAATATTGCACATGCAATTTTTTTTTAATATGCACTATATATATATATATATATATATATATATATATATATATATATATATATATATATATATATACATACTATATTACCAAAAGTATTGGGACGCCTGACTTTACACGCACATGAGCTTTAATGGTATCCCAGTCTTAGTCCATGAGGTTCAATATTGAGTTGGCCCAACCTTTGCAGCTATAACAGCTTCAACTCTTCTGGGAAGGCTGTCCACAAGGTTTAGGAGTGTGTCTATGGGAATGTTTGACCATTCTTCCAGAAGCGCATTTGTGAGGTCAGGCACTGATGTTGGACGAGAAGGCCTGGCTTGCGGTCTCTGCTCTAATTCATCCCAAAGGTGTTCTATCAGGTTGAGGTCAGGATAAGACTTGAATGCCATTAAAATTCATGTACATGTAAAGGCAGGCATCCCAATACTATATACATACATACTATTTATATTTACTGAAATATCTGTTATAGTTCTTCACCATGTAGCCAAGGGCAACAAAGTTTGAAAGTTTGAAGCTTTGCTATAAACTTGTGATATCTGATTGGCCACTACAGGCTTCTATACTTTCCACCGGCTTTGTAAAAAAGCCTGATAGTGCCTTTGCCACCCTTTTGTATAGATTACTACACAAAACCTGTTCACTATAGTTTTCCAGAGCTGCGGTCACATGTTTTTGGTTTTGCTTCATAAAATGCATTACATGAAACACTAGTGTTTATGTTTCCAGCTGCTGTTTTTCAAGTGTCAGCAAAGTGATTCTTAATATACACAATTGACTGCATATTTATCATCAGATGACATTACGCTTTTCATCCATAAATTGATTAGTCAAATAGGAAATGGGCTAATCAATACCCCATAACCTTTATTTTAACTTCTCTTGAGTTAATTTTCTCCTTGACTAACCACAAAATCTCCACATGGCTTTTTTTAATTATGAAAATATAACTCAACACTAATACAGTAGAAGAATTTGAAAAGACAAAAAAGACAAAGCAAAACTAAAGCATGTGGGCCACACTGGGAGCAATGTACGGGCTGCTGGTGACTAGTGGCAGTAGACCCCAGTGCTGGTTCTCCCCCATGCGCTGGTCAGTTCCCCCTAAAAATCCTATCTTCAATGAAAGAAATACTTGTAGTATCAGGAAGGCCAATGCATGCATCTTCAAGATTTTTTCAGGAGTGCAGGTACGCTTACTGTGACAGGCAAAATGTTGTTCGAAGCCTATTCATGCCTGGAAAAACGTCCACTTATCTATATGTTACAGTTAACATAGCACTCCCCTAGAGATACAAAGAAACTCACAGAAGAATCTGCTGTACCTTGGGGTATTGACTATATGATTATGGGGGTGATGGCCGTCCTGTCCTGGTGAATGAAGCTATTCAGAATGTTGGAAGGTTTCTCCTGAACTCTGGCCTTTAGAGTGGATTAATGATTCCATAAATGCCATGATGTGCATAATATCCACCAGATGGAAATTTAGATATATATTCTCTAACCACTTGCCGACCACCTAACTGTAAGTGTACGTCATTAGTTTGACATTAAATACAAGGGGTATGGCTGCAGCTAGATGCCATAACCCCCCGGTATCTTTTCTTTTCCTTAGCAGGCTGGCTTTCCAATAAAAGTGATCCCAGCAGCGGAATCGCCACAGGATCACTTTTATAACCAGCGGGAGGGGTGGGGGCACCAGGTGGTTCCCAGGCTAACATTACTGATGGCTGAGCCTGGGAACCATCCAGCGTCGCGCTGCATTTTTGCATAGAGATTAGTGATGGCAAGATGGCCACCACTCATCTCTATGCCCTTGGAGGAATGGAGCAATATTGACGTCTCTTCCGGTTCTCGAGCAATGTAAACATGTTTTTTTATCTTAAAGCAAAAGATAACATTTTTTTTTGTCTTCTGCTTTTTATAGGAGAGATTTGGGGTCTGTTAGACCTCAGATCTCTCTGTAAAGAGGAACTATCATGCTGTAATAAAAGTGATCAAAAACATTTTTTGAAAGGGACAGTGTAAAAATTAAAAAAATGTAATAATAAATATATATATATTTTTTTTTAAGGGGCCCTGTATCACCGCGAACGTATGAGCGACAGAAATAATTCTAGAAGTAGACCTCCTCTGTAACTCTAAACTAGTAATCTGTAGAAATTTTTAAAGCTTCGCCTATGGAGATTTTTAAAAAAACGTAATTTGGCACCATTCCACGAGTGTGCGCAATTTTAAAGCATGACATGTTAGGTATCTATTTACTCGGCATAACATAATCTTTCATATTATACAAAAAAATCAGGGTATATATTATTTTATTTTTTTTAAATTAATTAAAGTGGATTTTTTCCCAAAAAATTCCGTTAAAAAAAACGCTGCGCGAAAATTGTGTGACATAAAAAATTCTAAGGACCGCCATTTTTTTCTCCAGGGTCTCTGCTAAAAAATATATATATATCATTTTTTGGGATTCTAAGTAATTGTCTAGCAAAAAATGCTGTTTTTAATATTGTAAGCAACAAATGTCAGAAAAAGGCCCGCTCAGTAAGTGGCTAATATGTCAGATAGAAAAAGTGTTGCTATAACAGCTTCAACTCTTCTGGGAAGGCTGTCCATAAGGTTTAGGAGTGTGTCTATGGGAATGTTTGACCATTCTCCCAGAAGTGCATTTGTGAGGTTAGGCACTGATGTTGGATGAGAAGGCCTGGCTCGCAGTCTCCACTCTAATTCATCCCAAAGGTGTTCTATCGGGTTGAGGTCAGGACTCTGTGCAGGCCAGTCAAGTTCCTCCACCCCAAACTCACTCATCCATGTCTTTATGGACCTTGCAATGACAGCGCAGCACAAAATCCAGGAAACTCCTAGTGCATCCCGGAATAAGTTTTAAATTTCTTGGTTCAAACCTGATTATCCATGCATTGCTGAGGAGATAAAAGGACAAACACATATCCATGACTTTTGGAGTCATGGAAACCCAATCATCTTTAAGGGGTCTATTCATAAATAAATTGCTGTGTGAATGTCTCAAGCAATCTCTCAGCCGTCACAAATAATCCCCATAATTTGTGTAATATGTTTACTTCCTATGATCATTAGCATCTAGTAGGCACATTATATAAAATCTGACTTTAACAGACAGTAAGTACCAGTTTACACAGGGGCAGCCCGACTTGCAGCGTGGCTTTGCAAGGCGATCTGCACACGACTTCAGCGGCGGCTTGCAAAATGACTTCTGTATAGAAGTCAATGCAAGTCGCCTTGAAGTCGTCCCAAAGTAGTACAGGAACCTCTTTCTAAGTCGGTGTAACTTGAGTCACTCCTATTAGAACAGTGCCATAGTACCGAGCGGAGTGTGACTTGTCAGGCGGCTAAGTCGCCTGACCAGTCGCCCCTGTGTGAACCGGCACTAAGAGTAAAATGTGAAATGCAATGTGTTGCTGCATTGACACTTATTTATCATGAGATATTTATGAAAGTCTGTAATTCTACCTTTCCCTGAGTATGAAATGCAAGGCTCCATAATTTTAGGTGAAATACCCAACTTTCTAATAAAGCAAATGACCTTATAATTTTTACCTACACATCATTGGCCTAACAATTATACAGTATATTTAAAAATGTAACTTTTTGCTCAATTGATGGTAGCTAATATGATCTTTTGTTGCATAACTCACCATAAGCTCAGGCATATTAATGATAAGTTGAATGGGCACTTTGACATCTGGATTATCTGTATAATCCATAGGCACAATATTGGGAGCCAGATCATAGAATATCCCGTGTAACCTGTAAGAAACCACAAAAACCCAATGTATTTCATTTAGTATCAAACAGTGAACAATACTAAATATTCACTTACTTACCGATAAATCCTGAAAAGTGATTAGTAATTGCAACTCCAGTACTAGAAATTATTTATTATTATTCATTGTTGTTAGAAGGCTATAAGTATTGGAGACAAATACCACAAGTCATATTTCTTTATGTTTCACCTAAACAGTGCTATATATCTTACACAACAGAACCCATGTCTGAAGTCTACTTAACTAGCCACCCTTCCGGAAGATGTCAATACCAACAAACTGCTGTCAATTAACCTCTGTCATCCACTAGCTGTCTCTGTAACATGTCCTTGAAAAAATACTATCATTTGTCAGAAAAAAATGACCAATAGCCACCAAGTTCCTACATGTTTTGGAAATGTATATGACATCAATTCATACATGGTAATATTATTTTGTTGAAATCATCAAAAAAAGAAACCTTTCAACAAAAACTGAAAATCTCCCAGCTACTAATGAATATTTTCCATTCTTGGGCAAGCTTCAGTGGAAGGTCTTTATTTTATTTAAATCATTACCTTTTACAGTGTCCCCCTTTAAAGTGAAACTGTAGTCGATTGTAAATTTTTAAAAATCAACACCCTGAAAAAGTGGTTCAGATACATACTAAGATCACATCAAACACACTTGCACTAACCCCAGAAGTTACTTCTGATGTTCCCTGGATGTTCCCTGGATCAGTGTCAGCAGCCAAGAGATCACTACTTACCATAGATTTTTTTTTATATGCACAGCTAGAGCATTAATTCCAAGACACTGGCATCCGCCCAAAGTGCCCAGAATTAGGGAAGGGATAGTCATACTATGCCATATGATGAAGGTGAAAGAACCAACTGCCCAACAACAAAACAGGCACGATTCTATTCAAACCAAATGGACCTCTTGGATCCTTTACATAGACATTGATAACTTCAAAACTCTAGCATCTTTCGTTAGTGGAACAAACCGTTCTTATTGAGCACTTACTGGAGTGATTTGGGGGTATCTCTCCCTCACTGTGACTTTACCCCACACAACTATGCCTCTATCATTCTTTCTCTCTTCTGTTTACTCTTCTACTGCACTCCTTTTTATGTTTATTCTGTTTTATTCGAATTTTTTGCAAATATAACAGTCAACAAAATGTGGAGTGTACTCAAAGGGTGTGGACAAGGCAAACAGAGCACTTACAATCTGTTTCCACACATGTAGGCAATACATAACAGCGGTACAAACAATAACCTAAAGAATACGAGTATTAAAGTATGATAGGTAAGAAGACCCTAGTCTCAAAGGTATCAGAACATAGACTAGGAGCATTAATACATACTATTCAATAACACAAAAAAAACATAACACCTTCCTGCAAAAACATAGTAAGTGCTGGGAGAGTGCTAGAGAGCAGCAAGGTATCAAAAAGAAAGAGCACATCCCAGGCTCTACTCAGCAACATCCTGAAAGAGAGTACGTATAGAAGTAGAATGTAGGATAGAGAGAGGTGGGAAAAAAAAGGGGGTGGAGGGGAACCTCAGGCATTGACAGGACCAAAAAGAAGGCAACCCACTTCCTGAGAGAAGGGATGTACAAGGTCAAACCGTAGACTAGAGGATGTAAATGTATGAAAATGATAGAAATAGGTGTGTGTGATTTATCCTCATCCAGTGCTATCATACTTTCTAAATATTCAATCAGATTAATTTCACAAGCCCAAGCGGCCAAGGTAGGTGGGTCATTTTGACGCCAGCACCAGGCAATAACAGAACGACCCACGGTTAAAAAGTGTCTAATCAGACTTTTTTTGATCTGTTTGTAGGAGCCCAGCAACAAACATAGAACAGTAAGCTGGGGTAGGTTGGAAAGAAGAAAGAAATGGCTGTACATCCAGAACCTCCGATTGCCTTTTATTTTGCTTCACAAAGATAACACCAAAGACACCAAACTGTGGTCACGTAGACGCGTTTCACACATACATTTTTGCTTAATCAATAATACGCCACACACTGCATCAAATTGGCCTGCATAACTGTCGTCCCAGAAAGAAGCCTCTTCTAAAGATGATGCTCAGGAAAGCCCGCAAACAGTTTGCTGAAGACAAGTAGACTAAGGACATGGATTACTGGAACCATGTCCTGTGGTCTGATTAGAGCAAGATAAACTTATTTGATTCAGATGGTACCAAGCGTGTGTGGCGGGAACCAGGTGAGGAGTACAAAGACAAGTGTGTCTTGCCTGCAGTCAAGCATGGTGCTGAAAGTGTCATGGTCTGGGGCTGCATGTGTGCTGCCAGCACTGGGGAGCTACAGTTCATTGAGGGAACCATGAATGCCAACATGTACTGTGACATACTGAAGCAGAGCATGATCCCCTCCCTTTGGAGATTGGGCCGCAGGGCAGTATTCCAACATGATAACGACCCCAAATACACCTCCAAGACAACCACTGCCTTGCTAAAGAAGCTGAGGGTAAAGGAGATGGACTAGCCAAGCATGTATCCAGACCTAAACCCTATTGACCATCTGTGGGGTATCCTCAAACAGAAGGTGGAGGAGCGCAGGGTCTCTAACATCCACCAGCTCCATGATGTCGTCATGGAGGAGTGGAAGAGGACTCCAGTGGCAACCTGTGAAGCTCTGGTGAACTCCATGCCCAAGAGGGTTAAGGCAGTGCTGGAAAATAATGATGGCCACACAAAACATTGACACTTTGGGCCCAATTTGGACATTCTAACTTAGGGGTGTACTCACTTTTTTGCCAGCAGTTTAGACTGATTACTTAGATTAATGGCTGTGTGTTATTTTGAGGGGACAGCAAATTTACACTGTTATACAAGCTGTACACTCACTACTTTACATTGTAGCAAAGTGTCATTTCTTCAGTGTTGTCACATGAAAAGATATAATAAAATATTTACAAAAATGCCAGGGGTGGACTCGTCACTTTTGTGAGATACTGTGTATATATATTTATATATATATATATATATATATATATATATATACATACACACACAGATGCCTACCTCAATGCACAGTTTAATTGGGCAACTATGTGGCAAATGAGGTTTAATGTTGATAAATGTAAAGTTGTGCACTTGGGGGCTAAGAATATGCATGCATCATACATACTAGGGGGAGTATAACTGGGGGAATCCATAGTGGAGAGGAATCTGAAGGTTTTGGTAAGCTTAATAATAGCATGCAATGCCAAGCTGCGGTTTCCAAAGCGAGCAAAGTCCTTTCCTATATTAAGAGAGCTATGGACTCCAGAGAGAGAGAGTTATCATATTGCCCCTGTACAAATCATTAGTAAGATCTCATCTGGAATATGCAGTTCAGTTTTGGGCACCAGTTCTCAAAAAGGATATCGGGGAACTGGAGAAAATGTAGAGAAGGGCAACCAAACTGATAAGAGGCATGGAGGAGTTCAGCTATGAGGAAAGATTAGAGGAACTGAATTTATTCTCTCTTGAGAAGAGAAAATAGGGGGGATATGATCAACATGTACAAATGCATAAAGGGTCCATACAGTGAACTTGGTGTTGAGTTATTCACTTAAAGGTCATCACAGAGCATATGGGGGCACTCTTTACATCTAGTGGAAAAGAGAATTTATCTCCAAATACGGAAAGGCTTCTTCACAGTAAGAGCTGAGAAAATGTGGAATAGACTCACTCCAGAGCTGGTTCTGTCCAGCTCAGTAGATTGTTTTAAAAAAAGGCATGGATTCTTTTCTAAATGTACATAATATCACTGGATACTAACATTTATAGGTAAAGTAAATCCAGGGAATATCCAATTATCTCTCGGGGGATCGGGAAGGAATTTTTCTCCCTTCTGTAGCAAATTGAATCATGTTTTGCTGGGGTTTTTCGCCTTCCTCTAGATCAACTGTGGGTATAGGATACAGGGTCAATAGTGGGTATAAAGGCAAAATAAAAGTCCTGCCTGAAGGCAGGCACATGAGATGCTTCTTTTTACCTTTATTAGCCAGTGTGTGCCCTCAGTGACCACTGATACTGTCTAAATGGATTTGAATAATGGCAGGGTTTAGCTATAAAGTCAGGTGAAAAAGTTAAACTAAATCTGAGGGGGCACAGTGGAAGTTTAAAGGACCTGGGTCTTGAGTGATCGTGTCATACTTTGTAATTAGCCCAGAACAAATATAATTAAATAGATGCCTCTACCACAGCTATGATTAACAAAAGCTTTTAGAAAACCCTAGACTACACTATAGGACGGGAATTCTAACATTGGCCAGACAGTAACAGGCCAAGGCTTTAGGCCCAGTACAAAATATATGAATGCACCGCCATCCACCTAATGCAGACAGCCCTACTACAATGTGTGGCTTTGTTCACAGAATACTTCCCCTTGCTACCTTGTTTAATGCTTTCCATAGCCCTGTTCACCATGTGCTCATTCTGATGGGGGGGGGGGGGGGCTACAACTTGAAAACCTTTAAATTGGGCTCTGCATGGGCAGACTGTTACATAAAGTCCCATTCTGAATCATGTTTCAGAAAATAACAGATCTGTACAAATTCAGTTACAGCTAGTAACAGCCCATTCAATACAAGATTGAGAAAAAAGACAGAATTATTCAGTAGCCATATGTCTTATTGACTACAGAGACAAAGGTGGATGGGAATGTATGGACGTAATTAAAAGCAAGCAGACATTCCCTTACATGCCATTTTTGAAGTCTAAACACAGATAAACTCAACCGGAAATACAGGAAGATGACCATATCTGGAGGTACATTTGGTTTTCAGGACCCATACATTATTTGCTTTTTTATGTAAGGCTTATCATTTCTGGTAGAATTTATGTTTTTTTTCTTTGTTGCTTTTGACTAATGTTTCACTTACCGAAGTATCTCTTTTCGTGTGAAGAAAGTACAATCCTAAAAGAAACAAAAGAGAAAGAGTAAAACACTTTATTAATAACCATGCAGTACAAAAACTGGCATATTTCCTGATATTTTAAAATCTAATTCTAGAGATTGCCAAGCATGATTCCATTGTTCTAAAATACTATGCATGCCCAGCCACAGAAATATTAGTAAAACAACTTCCACTTAAGATCCAATAAAGATACATTTGCAATCTAGATGAAAATATTCAAGGGAATCAAAAACAAGTTCATCTGCATCTCTACTTATTTACTTGTTGTTTTCCTGCAATTTACTGTCTTGAAGATCCTAATGTCACGTTACTGTCCTTTATACAGTGGAATCTCGGATTACGAGCATAATCCGTTCCAGGAGTATGCTCGTAATCCAAAGTACTCGCATATCAAAGCGAGTTTTCCCATTGAAGTCAATGGAAACGCAAATAATTTGTTCCGCATTGACTTCAATGGGATGCAATACCGCATGCGGCCAGAGGCGGGGGGGGGTGCCGTAGAGCCTCGGAAATGGCCAAAAAGGCCCGAGCACACTTCGGCTGACCTCGGCAAACCTCGGAAAGACTCCATTCGCGAGCCTTTCCGAGGTTTGCCGAGGTCAGCCGAACTGTCCTCAGGCCTTTCCGAACGGCTACGATCGATGTTCGGCTCCGGCGCCCCCCACCTAAGGCCAAAAGCGGTACTGCACACCGCTTTGGCCTGAATCCTGCTCGTTTTGGGAGACAACACTCGCAAACCGAATTAGGATTTTTAGAAATACAGTGCTCGTGTTGCGAAATGCTCGTTAACCGCGTTACTCGCAATCCAAGGCTCCACTGTATATTGTGCTGAAAATCACTATAGAGATAGAGGCTATAGGGACCATTATGAGCAACTTTTATAAAACAATGGCACAGAAATGGACAGATGAACGTAAATGCAGTAACATAGCAGAACAAAATACATATACATACAGTTAAAGTACCTATAATCAACTAATATATAAGAAATACTTTTACTGAAGAGTACAACCTGTACTCCCTGTTGCGGTGTAATTTAAACAAAGAAGTTCAAAAAAGGGAATAAACTCAGTTTCTATTTTCTGTTCAGGAAATGCTTTTGCAAGCTAGCTGCTGAGTCCCTGGTATGCCTGGTTTCCAGCCTATTTCCTCCATTGATTCCTGTTTACTAATGTCTGGCTTGTTCCTGGTTGTCCATGTCTGCTTCCTGTCCTGACCTTGACCTGGTTCTTAGTTATCTGTATCTGCTGCCTGTCCTGATCTTTGGCTTGTTCCTGGTTATCTGTGTCTGCTTCTTGTCCTGACCTCGGCCTGGTTCCTTGTTATCCATATCTGGCTCCTGATCCTTGGCTTGTTCCTAGTTATACATGTCTGTAAAGCAAGCACTTATATTGAGGTACAGCCAGGAATCAGAGTCTGTGTCAATCTAGCTCTTGAAGATTAATGGCCAGCTTGGCATCCCTTGTGCTAGCTAGAGCCTTACAGGCTAGGCCAGGGAAATTAGACCGAGGTATTGAAAGGTTGCTTTTATCAAACCAAAGATGTCAAGGATATCAGTCCTTGCTTCGTGTTTATAAAAGTTCTGCATACATACGTGTTTTTTTTTTTGTTTTAATGGTTTTTTATTGCAAGTTTTCACATTTTCCATAATAAAACAGAAGTACAAAATATGTAAACAGTTTTGTAGTGGTATTTGCAACACCACCCTTTAAGGCAAATATAAACTTTCTATGATATGATATGGTGCTGACATATAACCATCTGAGATGTAATTGATATTATTATTGCTACATTCGTGTTATTCTAGTGGGGTCTGTGTCTAGGCTAAATTAACATTTTTAAATTTCGGCAAGATGACCCACATTATTTCGTCAGCCCAATTAGAGGTAACAAAGAGGATAGTTGTACCCAAGAAGTGGTAGTTTAAGAAGGAAGGAAGAAATAAAGAGTTAGAGATTTAGAAAGTTACCCCCACACCCCGACTTCCATCCCCCACCGGCCCCCTACAGCAACCTAGCCACAGAGTCTCCCGTTAAGTACTGGATCCAGGGGTTCCATATACTTTCAAACTGTTGCATTTTATCGTTTAAAGTTGCAGCCATTCGTTCATTAGGCAAGTTTGTGTTTGAGCTGGTCAAATGGCACCACCGCTAATTTCCACGATTTTGCTATGGTAATTTTAGCTGCTGTAAATATAAACGTTATAAAACGCCTTTGGGATTTTGAGGCTGATTCTACCTCGGCACCCAGCAATGCGTGTCTTGGGGACTTAATCGGGTTTACCTGGGTGAGGGTGTACACAAAATTGTACACCCTGATCCAGTAGCACATACGTGTTTTTTATTTCTTTTTACTATTTATCTATTGTAAATTTTCAGTGAACACTGTTAAACATATTTTTTTTTTCTTAAATTCGCTGTTTTATTAAGACTACTAAGTAAAGCACAGTTCATACAGCACTGCTTGATACATTAGAAAGATCTTTCCAGAGTCTTAAAAGATTATTCCTTTAAAATGTTTTTATGAAATCAACAGGATTTACAGTACTTAGAAGTGCATTTGGGGACATGCACTGTGATTTAGAACAGGAAGGACTTTGTGAATGATTAAAATATAGATTTATAGCTCATTTCCTGCCAAAATCACACTATCCCTTCCAAAAACTTAGAGATGAGATGCAGCAAGAACTCCCAGTGACCTTAAAGGCAGCAGTGCGTTAATCACAGTACCCAGAATGCATTACTCAAATTTTTAGGATAAAGTAACAGTCCTGTATAGAAGAAGGACGTATTTGTTTAATAAGCTGTGGTAACAATCCCAAATGAGGCAAACAAACCCCTAGTAATTTGTAATGGTCCAATAGGTCCAATACACAGATTGAAAACTAAAATTTTAGTATACAATGTATGTATTTTGTATATATAAGAAAGCTAATTCCACGATTTGTAGATTGTAATGTAAAATGCCTTTTTTTTTTTTTTAGTAACAGTACTATTACTTTTATAGTTGCATAAAAACTGTGGTCCAATAAAAAAAAAAAAAAGGATATTATTATTTTAAATGGCAGACTATTCGTATAACTTACCGTTTCACGTCCAATTTCACTCCGAATTTTTGGCTGAATTTGGACCTGAAACGGACAGAAGACGCACAGGACTCCTGCGCAATTTGCACCAGAGCCGCTCCAGAGATGTGAACCTGCTCCATAGAGAGTCGGTCACAATCTCCTGACATACGAGTTGTGTGAACCCAGCCTGAAGGTGAAAGTAAAAGAAAATCCAACAATTCGGGCTGTCCCCAGAACAGTAATAGAGGGGAAATCTGGGGGACCTCCAAGAGATTCCCTTAATTTGCAGGGATTTCCTCTCACTTCCTGTATTGGCTATGGGACAGGAAGTGAAGGGAACTCTCCCCAGTGGCACACAGATGACAAAAAAACTAACAAGTGTTTTAACCCTCCCTTACTCTATCCAAAATATAAAAAAATGCCTATAATTCTGCTTTAAAAAACAAACACCTATTTATAAAGCACAGCAATGTTCTATACTAATATTCATTTTACCAGTAAAACCAGTTTTGTGGAGAGCAGTAAAGGACACAGGCTCTTTAAATCACTATGCCTGGATTATATGCAGGAACCTTCAGGTGATTAGACACTGACAAAGAAAAAATATTGCTGGGACATCCCCCATAGCCCCTTCTCCCCTCCCGTTCCCAGCTATCCTCAGTTTTGTAGCAAGTAATAAGGCGATCATAAAAATGAAGGGAAGTGACCTGTGTCCTGGATTGTATTCCAGGAAACAGATTTTACTTGTAAGTCAAAAATCACAGGACACAGACTCTTTAAATATGACTGGGATTGTCCAAAAGCAGTACAACTGAGGAGTAGGGAATACAGCAACAATGTCAACAGACCCACATAACAACGTGTAAGGTCAGGCAATAGAAAATTCCTAATAGGTTTGAAAGGTTGCTTCTGTAGAGCCAAGAGAAACCAACTTAGGTGTCAAGAGGAAACACAAGATCGGACAGGAGGAGAGATATGACCTTTGCTTAAACAAAGACCCTAACTAGAGAATGAGAAGATACAGGTCTCTGAAACAGAATGACCAAGGCCAAGATTTGTCCCATGATAGTACTGAATGTCAGATGTTGGCCAAGACCAGGCTAATGGAGGGACAGAAAGTGTCCATGGAGTACTTTCTAGAATGAAAGTCCCTTACGTTGCATCGAGCAAAGTAAGACTTACAGTTGCAATAAGTCAAATTCCTAGCCTTTAATAGGGTAAGAATGTCAGAATCTGATATGCCCCATCCCTCAGGATCATGGCTTCAACAATCATGCCATTGAGGCTAGCGACCTAAAAGCAGGATGAAACACTGGTCCCTTGGAACAGGAGGTCCAGACTATCCAGGAATGCCCTCCATCTGGATCCTGCAGTAGGTGAGAAAGAATCTGGAGGGGCAAAAAGGCAATGAACCAATGTGTCACCAGAGCGTGCAGTGGGTTCCTAGACCTGGTGACAAACCTGCCTAATATGTTATTAAACCTGGATGCCATTAGATCTACATCGGGGGTCCAACAAAAAGAGCTTGAAATACCACTGGATGGCGGGCCCAATTCCTAAGATCCAGACACTGATGATCAAGAAAAACCGCCTACCACCTGGGATGTGAAAGGTGGTCAGGGCCAGAACATGAAGATTTTTTTAGAGCAGTGCATTCTTGATGATTCATGTAGGCCATGGCCATGGTAGTGCCCGACTGTTTTTTTGTCAGGTGTCCTTACAGAATGGACAACTGAATAACCCAGAGCCCAGAGTTCCTGAATATTAATGTGAAGGTGAGCTTCCTCTTATGACCAAGACCCTGAAGGTGTTCAGAACTGCAGCCCAGCCTGACAGGATGTTATCTGTCGCAAAAATTCCTGCTGGGGCTGTGGCATGTGACAACCCAGGCCTGTAGAATATATGGGGATATATGCAGAAATATGCAGGAAAAAACAGGCATTGCAGCAGTGGCATCGGCGGGGGGGGGGGCTGAGGGGGGCTGGAGCCCTGAGTGGTTCCCCCCGGGTCTCGGGCATTCATAATTGCATTGTTAGCCCCGAGCCTGAACGGCCGTATACAATAAGAAAGAGTCAGACTGTCACATGACTCAGCGCAGCCTGTGATTTTGACAGAACACCTGGACCATGGGACGTGTGACATCCATCATAGGTGCCTCCAGGTCCAGGAGGCGGGAATGACACTGCAGCCACGCCAAGCACTGAGTTCCCTGCTCGTTCTGTGCAACTGGGCAGGCAGCGGAGCGGTTCTCCTATCCTGGCTCTCTGGCTGCCTGGTACGTGCAGCCTGCTGTCTCTGAGTAGTCATGAATCAGATGGGCTATACTA
Organism: Aquarana catesbeiana; assembly: GCF_042186555.1. Classification (NCBI taxonomy): domain Eukaryota; kingdom Metazoa; phylum Chordata; class Amphibia; order Anura; family Ranidae; genus Aquarana; species Aquarana catesbeiana. The sequence goes on from NC_133326.1 coordinate 124,796,308, forward strand.
CACAGGTAAGGCTGAGCTGCAGGAGTGTCAAGAGGTCACCTGTCAGGGGGTCAGTGCATGTGTCAGGGGGGTCAGTGCAGGTGTCAGGGGGGTCAGTGCATTTGTCAGGGGGGTCAGTGCAGGTGTCAGGGGGGTTAGTGTAGGTGTCAGGGGGGTCAGTGTTGGTGTCAGGGGGGGTCAGTGCAGGTGTCGGGGGGGTCAGTGCAGGTGTCAGGGGGGGTCAGTGTAGGTGTCAGGGGGGTCAGTGTAGGTGTCAGGGTCTGGTAGGTCAGTTTAGTGGTCAGCATGGATGGGCACTGGTGCCAGAACCATCAAGTATGCCTAACCCCCCCCCCCCCCACGGGCAGTCACCCCCCTTCCGGGTTTGGACTTCAGACTTTTTCCCACCTAGCAACGCCCCTGCACTGCAGTGTGATCAGATGACCTCTGCTGTCAGCATGATCACTGGCCCAACACTAACCCCATCTTGGCTTAGCAGGGCCTGCAGCAGCATATTGCAGTTTAGGCAGCCACCTTAGGTGACCAGGATTGGTAGGGAGTGCAGGGCCAATGATAAGGCCAATGCCAGCCCTCCTCTACCAGGCCCAATCAATTCAGCACTGCACTGCCTTATTGCTGACATGGATTCTCTTGTGGCTCTCCCTACAGCTCTGCAGGCTTCTCCTCCTCCACTGCAGGGGGATCGATTCTAGTATTTGTACCACAACTGCTCTGATCACCCCCACCCACCTCTCTGGCCATCCTGTGTGCCACCCTCCCCTGCAGCCTTGTGGACTTCCTTCCTCTCTTCTCTCGTGTCAGCTGCTGCAGGCACATAGGCAAATGGATGGATCTTTCCTGATTGAACACAGTGAGGGATCAGTACCGATTGCTCACGCGTCCATTCATCACTAAAGCATAGTAAACTGAGGGGTGCGCCTTCGCCTGTGTAGATTTTTGCCTGTCCCTTAGCTATCTCTTTTTTTTTTTTACTGTCCATATGTAAACCTTTAAAAATTGTATCTGTTCATTTTTATGTAGTGCCACATTTAAAAAAAAAAAATCTTTGTGCCAGAAATATAATTGTAATGCCTTTAAAAAAGGGACAAATCCCCAATTCACTTTTCCATGGAGCAAAGCTGCTAACCCTGGAGCCAGCAGACAAATGGCCGCATTCACACAAACTGCATCTATGTCATTTTATTCTGTTAGTATAAAAAAATGGCACCTTAACCCTACATTAATATATCTGTTAAATTCAGCAAAATATAGAAACAGCTTTTTAATATGCATACATATTCAGACGATGGCTCCTTATAGCTATGGTGTATGCATACCAAAACACCACATGGCACTGCAGGTACCGGTGACGTGATAACAGCTGCATGCATTCTATTCATTTAGATTCAGTCTTTCCTGTCTGCACAGTTAAGCATGTTTCATTGGAGTCATTAATGAGACAGATATTGCTGGTGTTGTGTGCAATGTTCCATAATGTACACGGCCGGCAGCTACGGGGTTAATGACTAGTGGGGGGGATGGGGAGAGAGGTTGGTTAGAATGTTCTGGAGGATACATTATCAATGTCTAGAGTTCCAGGTTTGTTCTCTAGAGCCTCTCCAATGAATAATTCAGGCCTGTGCTAAGGATAAGATGGCAGTCAGTAAATAAATATATGGCTATCCAAACACACAGCATCCTCCAGGCTGCAACCATCTGTTCTTTCTCCCCTCTGATATATAAACAGTATATACACGGCATAAGGCCTGGTTCACACCTATGCATTTTTTTGTGCATTTTCCGTTTTGCAGAAACACACTACAGTCCATTAAACATGGTTTCCTATAGATGTAGTTCACATCTGTGCATTATGGAAAGGGCCAGGGGCTTTTTTCTGGTTTTTGGTTCCATAGACTTCAATGGATCAAAAATGTGTATTGAAAAACGCAAAATGCACCTGAATAATGCAAACTGCAACCTGCATAGGTGTGAACCAGGCCTAAGAAGGCTTATGTCTTCTACAACAGTGGTCATCAACCCTGTCCTCAGAGCCCACTAACAGGCCAGGTTTGCAAGATAACTGAAATACATCACGGGTGATATCATTTGCTGCTCAGTAGTCTAGTCTGCATCTCCCCAATGTAATACATAAAACCTGGCCTGTAAGTGGGCCCTGAGGACAGGGTTGATGCCCACTGTTCTACAAGGCCTAGGGAAAGCTTATAGGTCCACCTGCACCATCTGCCATAATGCTACATAAAGCCTCAATTTATTTTCATTTCTTCAGGTGACACAGAATAAAAGTGACATGTTGATAATAATTGCAAAAAATGCCGGCAACTCGATTGCTTCTTCTTAAATCTTTATTCAGCACTAACTGGAGTGCTACATATAAAGCGCTAACATGTTTCGGCCGGAGCCTTCCTCATAGCACACAGATTTACAATAAAATCAAGTTTATATAGAAAAGATATCCATTCCTTTAGAAAAGGGGGTGGTACAATCCAATTTAAAATTAATTAACATTTAAAATCATGTGGAGTTGGCAGAACCAGAGAAAGAGGGGAGGAAAAATGGAAACACAGACTGAAAACTCTAGGGAAAATAAATGATAATAATTATGCCCAGCATTTTACCAGTACAGTACAGTGGAACAGTAGACTCTGGTGCTGGTATGTTTCGGTGAAGGAAGGTTGGCCTTTGTCGCAGAGGTTCCCAGTGGTAAACAGTGGTTAAAATGAACCAATGCTTTACATATACAGTTCTAAACCAGTCTTTTTCAACCAGGGTGCTTCCTAAGGTTCTTCAGGAGTGCCTTGGCAAAATGCCTAAAAAGTGCCACAAATTGCTCGAAAATTGTCAACAAACTGGCGGGTGGATCCTTTTTTGTTACACAAAGCCAGAGGTTTTTATTGTGCAGCAATACAACCTTGGGTACTGTGCGGGCAACAACTGATGAAGCCATAGATTGATAGGGAGGACATTGGGCACCTAAAGATGTCCTATTTTGCCCCTCCCCTGCCCCTTTCTGTCAGCACTGGGGTCATGTTAGCTAAATGAGGGAGAGAAACTAATGGAGAAAAGAAATGCTGCAATACTAGTTAGTACCAATGTGCAAAGCTTAAAGTGGAGCTCCACCCAAGGGGACGTTCCGCTTTAAAGTGTTACTAAACCCACAACAGTAAAATCAGTCTGTATATGCAGTAAAGCATGCTTGCTATACTCACTGTGGAACCTAAGGGGTTAATCCTCTGTATTGTGTACAAAAGGCTGTTTGATCGTATCTTCTCTGATCCTCCCCTTCTTCCACAGTCCCCAATCCATCTCCTGATAGAACAGAATCTTGGGGACACGCTGCACATGCTCAGTCTTGTGTGTATTGCTAGAGAGGGACTTTTTTCTTTTTTGGAGAGAGTGCATGTGATCAGCGCAGGGCCAATCAGCACTGTCCAGACAGAAAGTCAGGGGTCGTGAAGCCTCATAGGACAGTCAAAGGAGAATGAAAACTCCTCCTACCTACATAATTTAACCAGTGCTCAGCTGAACACTGATAGAAGTCACAAGACTACTATAAACTGCTGATGAGAAAAGGTAAAAATGTTCTGTGTACTGTGGGAGACCAGATATAGTGAATGCAGGGTCCTGGGTTTAGTAACACTTTATGTACTCCTCCCCTGCCACATTTGGTAACCATGTTTTATGCTACATTCTAAATATGGGTGTAACATAAAAACAGGGTGAGAAAGGTGGTGTTAGCTTTTAAAGCTTCAATTTTTAAATGTCAAGTGGTGTCAGCAAAGAATGTGACTACTTCCTTTTAGATCTCTGCCCTGCCCCCCCCACTCTCCCAACCCCAATAGCAATACTTAAAGCCAATCTGAATTACAAAATAGTCATATGGGTAATAATATGCTATTTCGAAGCCTAAGCAACTCTGAATATAGTGCTCAAGTCCCATAGGGTTCTAGCCAAAAAAAATCCCAACCTATCCAATATCTTTTTTCTGCAGCATTACACTGGAACACCAGCCAAACAGCTAAATACACCACTGTTTGTTTTTTCATTCAGTCAGTGGTTTACTTAGTAATACTGAAGAGTTCTGGTGCAACTCTGCATAGAAACCAATCAGCTTCCAAGTTTTATTGCCAAAGCCTAATTGAACAAGCTGAAGTTAGAAGCTGATTGGCTACCAAGCACAGCTGCAACAGATTCTGAGTAAACCAGTTTTAGTAAATCTACCCCACAATCCTGCTACGCATCACAGTAGAGTGACTCCAGTCCACTATTTATGCTTTGCCTAAGATTGGATGATGTCATATGTCTGCTGCAGACAGGAGGGGATTTCCTCAGTCTCCTCTCCCCCAGTGATCAGACTGCAAAATTGTAACTTTATAACCAGTCTGCAGGTGCAAAGTGACCAGGATTTAAAGCGGACCTCGAGTAATTTTTGTCAACGTTCCATCTATTAAATCTTCTGCCTTTTTTGTTTCGACTTTGTATATTAAAATATTTTATTTCTGCAAGTAAATACCTTATACAGACCACTTACCGTTTCTTGTCTGGTAAAAAGCCTAGGCTTATGACATCATGCACAGCTCTCTCTCTCCCTCTTGTGAGAGTTTGCCAGGAAGGGAGGGGGATGAGTCATAAGAGGGCCAATGAATGCTGCAGGGCTGCAGAGCTGGAGGTGTGCCTCTGTGTTAATCCAGGAAGTGAACAGGAAACAGCTTCAGCTGCCCACAGTTAAAATGGCTGTAGCCAGACTTAGTGGAGGGAGATTTCTGTAGCGTATTTGGAACCTACAGAATCACTGTATATATAAAATAATATAAAGAACACAGTAAGTGCAGCGCTAAAAATGTGAAATAAGATATCAATTAAGATAAATAAAATTATGAAACGCTCAAACAAAAATGCTTACAATAATAAGTGAAATTAGAAAATAACAATATTTACATAAAAAAGAAAAAAATCCAAAAAAGAATTTTCTTTTTTTTCTTTTTTGGAATTTTTTATTTTTTATGTAAATATTGTTATTTTCTAATTTCACTTATTATTGTAAGCATTTTTGTTTGAGCGTTTCATAATTTTATTTATCTTAATTGATATCTTATTTCACATTTTTAGCGCTGCACTTACTGTGTTGTTTACTCTATTGGAAGTTTATGGTATTGAACTTTTGGTGCTGGCTGGTTACACTTTTATTATTTGCTAATTATTAAACGCAGCGTTGACCTTAGGGTCCCCTTTTTTTATATAAAATAATATGCAAAGTGATTGGAGGGAAGCTTCAGAATGGCAAAGATGTTTTTAATACAAATTATGTGAGCAGACTGCAGTTCCTCTTTAAATGATTGTGTCATCTCTAATTCAGTATCTCAGACTAGAAGAAGTAGATGCTGTCCATGCATGTTGCCTGCACAAAGATGCCTAAATCTTTATGGAGAAAAATCAGATCAGGGCATCAAATTCAGAAATACCTGTGAGTGCCACACTGACACATTTTTAAAGCAGACCTTGTACTCAATGCAGTTACAAAAAAAATGTGATATAATACTCACCTTTACCACTGGCTACTCGAGTGCAGGGGATGATGTAATGACGAGATCCTGGAAAAACGCTGAGTACACAAAAGCTCAGTAAAAAATGTTGCAGCACAGTGCAAAACTGTCTTCTCAGTGAGATATGGGAACTCATCATTCTCCAGGATCTCACCAAAAGGATAGTGATGTCACCCTTGCCTAGGCACCATGGGCAGAAACTAGGGATAAGTTAAAGTTAGCCACACGTGCTGAACAAGAGAAAGCCACCAATTCCCCCATTCACTCTAAGCAGCGTGTATAGAAGAATATCAACTGCTGGCTATTCAATACCTGAACAGTTCTTGCATTGGATTAGATGCAAGAGCTGATCAGTCAAGATTTTTCAGATCAGCTCCTTTAGATAATACAATGAAAAATTGGCTTTTGTTGAGTGAGGGTTGAGTGGGGTTACTGAAATTTAAGCAGTATGTGGCCAGCTTAAGCTGGCATTACATGGATCGAAATTTGGCTGGTTCAGCAGGGACTGGCTGAATTTCAATCCATGCATGGACTGAAATTCAGCCAGTCCCTGCTGAACCAGCCAAATTACCATCCATGTAATGCCAGCTTAAACTGGCCATATACTGCTCAAATTTCAGCAACCCCACTCTAGTTCAATAGAAGTCTACCAACCAACTTCTGTTCAACCAGCCCGTTGGAAAAAATCCACTCGATCAGCCTTGGAAAAAATCAGTTGGAAGAAATCCACTCGATCAGTGTAATCTGATGGAAGGGAAGTCTCCCCACTTATAGAATACAATGACAAAGCCGGAGGATTCCCCCATACTTTTTGAATGTGTGGATGGGGGGGGATCAGGTCACTTTTTTTTTTCGCTCAAACCGCTGGTTAAACAAAATCAATTTTTTTTTTAAGTTAGAGCAAGGAGGGTGGGCACCTAAATAGTAAAGCCCCCTTTAACATGCATGCTTATGAAAACATATATTTGATGCTAGGTGCACTTTAATATTAGACAGAAATGTGCAGTCACTTCAAAGCTCTATGACATAATCTTTATAAGTGTTATCCAATATAAAATTATAGCCTGCAATGTTATGGGTTTTTTTTTTCTACAGCCCTTTCTGCTCTGTATACAAGAACTAGTCTATAACAAGTCAAGCCGTGAAGGGTTATGCAGCCAATCAAGAGTCCTTGTTTATTTTCCCTAAGCTTGAAAACCTAAAGTGGCACAAAATAATATCCTTATTCTCCAAAAATAATCCAAACACATCTACTACTTAAAGCGGAAGTAAACCCTGTCAAAAAAAAAAAAAAAACACCCTGCAGGACAAAGGCATAATGAGCTAGTATGCATAGCATACTAGCTCATTATGAATTACTTACCTGAGATCGAAGCCCCCGAAGCGACCCTCGTTCACGTCCTCCATCGCCACCATGATACCCGGAGTGACTTCCAGGTATCGATGCTCTGGCGCTGTGACTGGCCGGAGCAGCGATGACGTCACTCCGGCGCATGTGCGCGGGAGCCATCAGGGACAGCATGATCGCCTTCACTAACGACACGCTCAGTGCGCCTGCACCGCTGTCTACGGCACGCATGCGCCATAGACATCGGTGCCCGTTTTTAGGAAAATATCTCCTTAACCATGTAGGTTAAAGCGGTTGTAAAGGTATTTTTTTTTTTTTTAAAAAATAACAAACATATCATACTTACCTTCACTGTGCAGCTCGTTCTGCACAGAGTGGCCCCGAACCTAGTCTTCTGGGGTCCCTCGGCGGCTGTCTCAGCTCCTCCCCGCAAGCATTCACCACCTTAATGCGAGCTCCCTCGCATGGTGGTGAGTGCTTGCGGGCGCGCTCCCGTGATACAGCCGGCGGCTATAGCCGCTCGCTGTATCACTCGGCCCCGCCCCCCGGCGCGCCGCGTCATCGGATGTGATTGACAGCAGCGCGAGCCAATGGCTGCGCTGCTTTCAATCCATCCACTGCAGCCAATCAGCGACCAGGCTGAGCTGCAGCGAAGATGACAAGAACGTGCAGCGAAGATTCGAGGCGTCAGGTAAGTAAAACGGGGGGGCTGGGGGCGGCGGTACTGTCAAAAGTTTTTTCACCTTAATGCATAGAATGCATTAAGGTGAAAAAATTTTTACCTTTACAACCCCTTTAAGAAGATATTTCTTGCACCTACAGGTAAGCCTTAATCTAGGCTTACCTGTAGATTAAAGTGGTCTGTAAGGGTTTACAACCACATTAATGGCCCTGTCATTTTTCATGAAATTGAATCCTAATGTGTTTTACTGCCTCCTTGTAATGTCCTCCGTGAGCACCTAAACCTCTCTTTTTCCTTCTCACTTCCATTGGATTGGAACAAGCAGGGCACATCAGTTGTGGTCCCATAGTCCAGGGATATGCAATTAGCAGACCTCCAGCTACTGCAGAACTACAAGTCCCATGAGGCATAGCAAGACAGCCACAAGCATGACACTCAGAGGCAGAGGCATGATGGGACTTGTAGTTTTGCAACAGCTGGAGGTTCGCCAATTGCATATCACTGCCATAATCCATCTCAGGAACAGGAAAAAGAGGGTGGCTATGTTCCTACATACAGTAGGACCATAGGTGTGCACATACCAAAGCTGAAAAACACATGCCTTTCTCTGCAGCCTCAGCTGCACGGGCCAGTGAATAAATGGGAAGTGCTCTGTGCTGAGAGTCTCCCTGTTCATTCACAAACTGAAACATAGTAAACCACAGTTTACTATGCTTCAGTTATGAATGGACACAGTGGGCAAGTGTGTTCACTGTGTTCATTTAGAAAAGGAAGGGGTTGGTAAATTACATATTTACTAACCCCTTCCCCCCGCTCTTCATCCTGAAACATATTCTGCAGCAGCCAGAGGGAGAGGAGAGGAGGGAAGCCAGCAGCACTGCAGGGTGGGGGAAGGGCGGGGCAACAAGAGGGGGGAAGCCCAGGCAGTAGGGGGAATTGGCACCGCACATAGTGATTAGGGTGTGCCCAGGCACACCCCCTGCGCACACCTATGAGTGGGACCATGGAGAACGAATGTAGCCACCCTCTAACAGGAAGTCAGATCACAAAACATTTTGGATGGAGGCTGATAACAATATAAGGCAGTTTTTTTGAATTATGAATACATAATTGAAAATTTTATTTTTTTAGTGTCAGAGTTTAGTGTCACTTTAACTGACCTATTTGTTTAGTGTAATACAGTATCTTTATTTTCTCCTTTTTCCTGGTGAAATAATCACCTCTGCAGTGCCTTCCACATAAGTCCCACTAGGTCTCTTCCTGAGCTGACACTTGCAATGAAAGATTTGCTGCAGGCCGTGCTCTTTATATATTCATCATAAATTGTTATCTTGTTCCTGCCATTTATATGCCTGGCCTCTAAGCAATAATATACTAAATGTAGGCTTGGATGGCATGGGATGTGTGCCAGATGTTGTCATGTTAGAAAACAGACAGCCAACAAATTACATAGACAATTCTATAAAGTATCTTGGTTATTGCCCTTCCATCAGCACCTTTTCCTAGTCTTGCAAGCCACCATTAATTTTACAGCCATCAAACCATGATACCAGCCTTATACTGTTCATTCCTGTCCATTATCTTACATATGTGACCCAGTCTGTCTTTCTACTGAAGCCCAGAGTACCCATTCCTTAGTGCCATGTGGGGTGATACCCAGAGCCAATGACTGCCTTCCATTCACATAACCCATCTACAATCAGAATGCAGAAATCTCCTCCAAAGAGGATGTCATGCATTATGATGTCAAAGACCAAGCTAATGAGTGCTAAGTGTGAGTCATACAACAGTAAGATCTCATTTCCTGTCAATGCTATGTTTGTACATCAACAACAACAACTTAATGGAGTTTATGGACACAGGTCACTGCGTACACATGAGCTTATTACATATGCATGGCTAGCTTACCTTTTTATATATACAGAGAATTGTGCACATTAGTATCTTTATACATTGTATTATTTAATCCATGCAGAAATATGCAAAATAACTGCCACAAGAACCTGAGTGTTCTATAATGAATTATCCAGAGTGTAATACAAGTGTTACACAACTACAATGATAATCCAGAATAAAATACAAGTGTTACACAACTACAATGATAATCCAGAGTAAAATACAAGTGTTACACAACTACAATGATAATCCAGAGTAAAATACAAGTGTTACACAACTACAATAATAATCCAGAGTGTAATACAAGTGTTATACAACTACAATAATAATCCAGAGTGTAATGCAAGTGTTGTACAACTACAATGATAATCCAGAGTGTAATGCAAGTGTTATACAACTACAATGATAATCCAGAGTGTAACGCAATTGTTATACAACTACAATAATAATCCAGAGTGTAAAGGAAGTGTTATACAACTACAATAATAATCCAGAGTGTAATGGAAGTGTTATACAACTAAAATAATAATCCAGAGTGTAATGCAAGTGTTATACAACTACAATGATAATCCAGAGTGTAACGCAATTGTTATACAACTACAATAATAATCCAGAGTGTAATACAAATGTTATACAACTACAATGATAATCCAGAGTGTAATACAAGTGTTATACAACTACAATGATAATCCAGAGTAAAATACAAGTGTTACACAACTAAAATGATAATCCAGAGTGTAATGCAAGTGTTATACAACTACAATAATAATCCAGAGTGTAATCCATGTGTTATACAACTACAATAATAATCCAGAGTGTAATCCAAGTGTTATACAACTACAATAATAATGTTCTGTTTATGAACGATGGTGATCATCAACAGCAGATGGACCAATACAATCATCCACAAGAGTTCTCCCATACTATCCATTCTCTGTTAATAATAATGGATTTGCAGTAATGGCAGGTATAAGAATATATGGCACACATCAATATAATTATGACAGGTATATGAGACTATAGCACACACCAATACATTAATGACACTTTCTGGTCCTTACCTGGTAAGCATCTAGCTGTTCATCAGTAAAAATAGTTTGCTTATTTCCCATGTTAAATGAGGGATCTTTGCTCTCCTGAAATGCATCACACAGTGAGAGGCAGCTGGGATATCTAGTGTATGCATTGGCATTTACAAGGAGGCAGATGGGGTAGTCAGGGACATCAGGGTCCTTGGTAAAAGGAGAGATGAGATTGAGTGTCAGATTTCAGAAGCATCCACTGGGTTGTAGATGAGATAGTTGAGAATGGTGTGTGGATTTCTCGGAATTCTCCTTGATGCTCCTCTGCCAGCAGCTTGTAGTCTCCAGGATGTCTGTGCATGTTCTATGTGCTGCTCAGTTCATCAGTGAGGACAAGACACTCCCTCTGAATTGTTACAGCTCAGCACTTCTGTCACAGGCCACTAGATGGCGCAGAGAAATCACACAGCAGCTGACCAGTCCTAACCCCAAAACCAAGACTAATTCCAGGATTCTGCTGAGATAAATAGTGTGTGAATCGATGTTACAAAGTTGCATTTTTTTAAAAATGTTGAAAAAATGTTATTGTTGAATTTATCAAAATCGAAAAAATATATACATTGCTACATATACACTTTGTAATTGAATTGCTTTGTTATTTATTGTTTTTAAAGTCCCTTTACATCTCAAGCTGCTGTTGCTTTGGTTTTCTAAAACTACCAAAATATTTAAATGTTGTTTTCTCATAATAGGCAAAACTGGAGGCATTCTGTACACTGTGCACAGAAATTCCATAATTTGCTCCCTTGTTATTTCACAACATGACTATTGCAAGCTCTCTCCTCGGTGGCCTATCTTTACACAGGAAACCCCCCTTCAGTCCATCATGAATGTTGTGCCAGACTCATCCGCTTTTAACAACCATTTATTGCCCGCCACCCCTCTCTGCCAATCCTTCCACTGGTTTCTGCTCAACAAATAGAATTCAAAATACTAACAACAGAGGCGTAACTAGAACCTTCAGGGCCCCGGTGCAAGAAACCATGATGGGCCCCCCTTCCATCCGAGCCCCGGGCTTCCAATTTTGGGAGAGTGTCCATGGACATCCTCCCAAAACCGTGCTTCCTGCATGACCCCTGGGACGTGCATCCAGCGCAATCACATTGGCCCTTTACCATGTGATCAGCTGATCACATGTAAACAGACTTGCCGGTTATCCACAGCCCTTTCCTCCCACGCTGTGTCTGTGTGAGGAAAGGACTGACGTTAACTGTCAAGAATGTCAGTAAATTGTTTACACTGATAATCAGTGCCCCAATCATCAGTGCCATCTATCAGTGCCCATCAGTGCTGCCTATCAGTGCCCATTAGTGCCTTCTATCAGTGCTCATCAGTGCCTTCTATCAGTGCTCATCAGTGCCTTCTATCAGTGCTCATCAGTGCCCATCAGTGCCTTCTATCAGTGCTCATCAGTGCCTTCCATCAGTGCTCATCAGTGCCCATCAGTGCCTTCTATCAGTGCCCATCAGTGCCCATCAGTGCCTTCTATCAGTGCCCATCAGTGCTTTCTATCAGTGCTCATCAGTGCCCATCAGTGCCTTCTATCAGTGCTCATCAGTGCCCATCAGTGCCTTCTATCAGTGCTCATCAGTGCCGTCTATCAGTGCTCATCAGTGCCTTCTATCAGTGCCCATCAGTGCCTTCTATCAGTGCTCATCAGTGCCTTCTATCAGTGCTCATCAGTGCCGTCTATCAGTGCTCAGCAGTGCCTTCTATCAGTGCCTTCTATCAGTGCTCATCAGTGTCCATCAGTGCCTTCTATCAGTGCTCATCAGTGCCTTCTATCAGTGCCCATCAGTGCCTTTTATCAGTGTTCATCAGTGCCCATCAGTGCCTTCTATCAGTGCTCATCAGTGCCATCTATCAGTGCTCATCAGTGCCTTCTATCAGTGCCTCCTGTCAGTGCTCATCAGTGCCTTCTATCAGTGCTCAACAGTGCATTCTATCAGTGCTCATCAGTGCTCATCAGTGCCTTCTATCAGTGCTCATCAGTGCCTTCCATCAGTGCTCATCAGTGCCCATCAGTGCCTTCTATCAGTGCCCATCGGTGCTTTCTATCAGTGCTCATCAGTGCCCATCAGTGCCTTCTATCAGTGCTCATCAGTGCCCATCAGTGCCGTCTATCAGTGCTCATCAGTGCCTTCTATCAGTGCCCATCAGTGCCTTCTATCAGTGCTCATCAGTGCCTTCTATCAGTGCCCATCAGTGCCTTCTATCAGTGCTCATCAGTGCCCATCAGTGCCTTCTATCAGTGCTCATCAGTGCCGTCTATCAGTGCTCATCAGTGCCTTCTATCAGTGCCTTCTATCAGTGCTCATCAGTGCCCATCAGTGCCGTCTATCAGTGCTCATCAGTGCCCATCAGTGCCTTCTATCAGTGCTCATCAGTGCTGTCTATCAGTGCTCATCAGTGCCTTCTATCAGTGCCTTCTATCAGTGCTCATCAGTGCCTTCTATCAGTGCTCATCAGTGCCTTCTATCAGTGCTCATCAGTTCCCATCAGTGCCTTCTATTAGTGCTCATCAGTCAGTGCCTTCTATCAGTGCTCATCAGTGCCTTCTATCAGTGCTCATCAGTGCCTTCTATCAGTGCTCATCAGTGCCCATCAGTGCCTTCTATCAGTGCTCATCAGTGCCCATCAGTGCCTTCTATCAGTGCCTTCTATCAGTACCTTCTATCAGTGCCCATCAGTGAATGCTATCAGTGCCAATCACAGTGAATGCTTCTAGATCCCATCAGTGCCGGACAGCACGGCTCTGAGCGGAGATCGTGTGTCATATAACAATAGCACAGAGAGACACCGGCGGCCGCATTAATGTTCTATTTGTTGGTCCTCTCTGGCACGGATGAGAGAGGACACACAGCTGATCTCACGGCTCCCCCTTCTCCCCCCTTCCCTCTCCTGTGTGCTCCGCGGGCAGTCTAGTGTGAAGCTAAGGAGCTCACGTTTCCTGCGGAGCACACAGGAGAGGGGAGGGGGGAGTAGGGGGAGCCATGAGATCAGCTGTGTGTCCTCTCTCATCCGTGCCAGAGAGGACAGACAAATAGAATATTAATGCTGCCGCCGATGTCTTTCTGTGCTATTGTTACATGACACACGATCTCCGCTCAGAGCGTGTGTGAAGAGCAACCCCACTGGCCCCCCCCCCCCACAGTGGCGGAATTCCGGGCCCCGTCGCAACTGCAACTGTTGCGACCCTGGTAATTCCGCCACTGACTAACAACATACAAAGCCATCCACAACTAGCTAGCCACAACTATCAAGCTACTTTACCGCCGCATCTGAAAATACCACCCAAACTGTCCCCCTTTACTCTTTTCATAACCACCTGCCCCCTAGTCACCTTCCCCAGTGCTTGCCTCCAGGACTTCTCCAAAGCCTTTTTCATCCTCTGCAACTCCCTACCCCAATCTTTCCAGTTACTGTATCTCCTACTCTGTTTGCATTTAGGTGATCCCTGAAAACTCATCTCTTTAGGGAAGCCTATTCCACTTCCACCTAAAAAGCATACTATTACTTTCTCCATCGGCTCATCTGACAGTTATTAGCCTCCCTTTTAGATTGTAAGCTCCCATGAGCAGGGCTCTCTGAACCCTCTTGTATTGAATTGTATTGTAACTGTACAGTCTCTGTTTATTTTGTAAAATTGTGCAAACTGTTGGCTATAAAAATACTGTACAATAATAATAATAATAACAACAATATATACAGTGGGGAAAATAATAATATTAACATTAAATTAACAAAATTTCACCTCATGGGGTAGGGATGACCATGAGAAAAGTGAGGGATCAGCCCATAACTACACTGGAGGAGCTTGTGAATGATCTCAGGGAAGTTGGGACCACAGTCACCAAACAAACCACTGGAAACACAATACGCCACCATGGATTGAAATCCTGCACCGCCTGCAAGGTCCCCCTCCTCAAGAAGGCATATGTACAGGCCCGTCAGAAGTTTGCCAATGAACATCTAAATGATTCAGAGAAGGATTGGGAGAAAGTGCTGTGTCAGATGAGACCAAAATTGAGCTCTTTGGCACTAACTTGACTCGCCATGTTTGGAGGGAACAAAAAGCTGACTATGACCCTAACAGCACCATCCCTACAGTCAGGCACGGAGGTGGAAACCTTATGCTTTGGGGCTGTTTCTCTGCTAAAGGTACAGGCCAACTTTGCCACATTGAGGGGCCAATGGACGGAGCCATGTATTGTAAAATCTTGGATGAGAACCTTCTTTCCTCAGCCAGAACACTGAAGATGGGTCGTGGATGGGTCTTTCAGCATGACAATGACCCAACAAAGGAGTGGCACAAGAAGAAGCACATTAAGATCATGGAGTGGCCTAGTCAGTCTCCAAACCTTAATCCTATAGAAAATGTATGGAGGGAGCTGAAACTTCGAGTTGCAAAGTGACAACCAATAAACCTTAAGGATTTAGAGAAGATCTGTAAAAAAGAGTGGACCAAAATCCCTCCTGAGATGTGTGCAAACCTGGTCACTAACTACAAGAAACGTCTTACCTCTGTCCTTGCCAACAAAGGTTTCTCCACCAAGTACTAAGTCATGTTTTGCTTGGGGATCAAATACTTATTTTACTCACTGAACTGCAACTTAATTTATAACATTTGTATCATGTGTTTTTTAATGGCTTTTTGGTTGATATTCTGCCTCTATCATTTAAAATACACCTATGATTCATTTCTTTGTAAGTGGGCAAACTTACAAAATCTGCAGGTGATCAAATAATTATTTTCCCCACTGTATAATATATAATACATTTTTGAAAAACTGTTTCCCCCTTCCTCCTACCCATGCTGTATACTGTCTATAAAAGAGATCTGTGTAAATACCTTTTCTTGAATCCCCTTCAGTCCAGTCATATGATGCAGAAGCAGCAGCTCCCCTGTGCCAGTAAGCAGATGTTGCAGTGGAGAGGAGGGAGCCCCAACAATGCTGGGGCAATGGATGCTGGTGGGTGACTTCACGGCTCTGTCATTTCAGCCCTGTTGTTAAACGTTCCCTGACACTGAGGAGCCGGAGCTTCTGCATCATGTGGCCGGATCCAAGAAAAGGTATGATATTTACACACATTATTTTTTTACAAACACAATACAGCATAGATAAGAGGAGGATGGAGCAGTGTTTTTAAGCTGGCTTATATTTAGCCTAAAATTCCACTTTATTACTTTTCAAGGAAGTCTGTGCTGAGCTTGAAGTCAAACTACAGTCATCCCCTGCAATATCATATTTGATGAGTAGGTTTCTTGCATGCCAAAAGGGATGCAGATGCTATTTATTTTCTTCTTACAGCACTGAAATTGATTAAAGTGGTTGTAAAGCCTTACATATGCCCTGTGAAGTGGTTGGCCTCAGGTGATGCACAGAGATGAAACAAATCCTCCTACATAAGTTGTACCTGTTTATCTGCAGTAATGCAGGTGCAGCATTTTTAAAGCTTGTCTGAGAGTTCAGAAGAAAGGGGACGGAGAGCTGAAATTACACTCTGCAGAGCTCACTGAGGAGAGCTCTGAGAGCTGATTGGAGGGAAGGGACACACCCCCTTCACACAGCTCACAGAAACAGAGCTGAGGCTGTCAATCAGCTGAAGCTCACTCCTCATCACCATTTTTCTCTTGGTGTCAGGAAAACTTGTCAGAAGTGATTCATGCTGATAGCAGAGGAACAAGGCAGCAGACAGAAATGAAATGTAGTGCTCTGGATTGAGACAGAGAGCTAGGGGAGGAGAAACAGCAGCACATTGATTTTCCCAGTGAATGGCTATGGGGGGGGCATGTCAGGACAAGTCTGATCATTGGAAAAGAATAGGAGTTCCAGCGCAGCTAGAGAACTGAACACGCTGTGTTTTCATACCTAGGGTGGCCAGTTTTTAAGCAGAAAGCAGAAGGGCTGGCAAGAACACAAGGTATTTCACACAAAGAAAGCGATACAAAGAGAACAGGATACTTATTCATACACATAAAACGTGGATATTACTGCGCTAAACCCAAGTAATTGAAGTGACAAGCAGCTACAAAAAAAATGTGACAAACATAAATAGGATCTGAGTGGTGAATACTGCAGCGCTAACCAATGAACACAAATAAATGAATGAAAAGAATCATGAATAAAAATGATGAAACAAATCAGATATACAAAGTGTCCAATAAATGTAAAAAACTATATGGGTGAGTAACCCAACACCAATGAGCACCAAGAAGATGTGTAAATCAAAACAGTGCAAAAAAGTGTATAGATTATAGTCCAACAAAAACTGATCTTCAAACACGGGGTGATATCAGACATTCAAACACTGTCTGATATGGAGGACATCAAAGATATTGCATCATCAACAATATAGAGAAGTGCGTGTGCCCTTACCGGAACTGGTGGACTCCAATGTCAGCGACATGGAGTCATACAGGTATGGTGCCACAAATGGCCAAAGTGTGGAACTCCACAGGGTCCAGGACCTCTGGGATGGAATCTAGAGAAGAGACGGGAAACCTCCAAATGGACCTCCGATCCTAGGTACGTCAAACTGGATCTGGATGGTAAGATCAACAGGACTCTGGAGCCACTCTCAGCAAAGTAGTATGTGGAGAAAGAAAATGCTTCCACATAGTGTAGATCAAAATGGTGGTATTTTATTTCTAAAAAACAGCATACAGGTATAAAAGTGATCAAGAAAATAAAAAGCTGGGCAATGTGGAGAGTGATAAGCCAAAAAACCCTACGCGTTTCGACCATAGAGTGCATGCAATGTTAGGGAGGGTGGGTAGCTCTTCTTTAAAGCCAATCCTTTAACCAGCAGCAAGATCCCTGTGGCGGTGGGCCCTTTATATACTGAGCCCCACTGCTTCCAGAACATTCCCAGAAATTCTATTGGCTCATTCCTACCCGCTCACAGGTGAGCAGGAATATTTAAAGGGCCAGCGCTCCCAAATTGCAATGCATTTAAATTCAATGCTAATGCTTTAAATAACAGGGGGAAAAGGTGGAGGCAACCCCATAAATGCTCCAAATGAATTGTGCCCCCCTTTTACATCCTCCCGGAATACTGGAATGTCTGTGTTGGTCTGGCGGGGGTGAGAGCTGGAGAGTACCAGGGGATGTTTCTAGCTTTGGATTAGGTTTACATCAACATTTACACAAGGCTGGATCAGGAGTAGCCAGTCCATTAGGGGCACAGGGGTGTCGCCCCCTGCAGGGCACCAGACTCATAGCTTTCTATGAGTTTTTTTTTCAAGCACATGATTAGACCTGAGGCTCTAATTGGCTTGAAAAAGGTTGGGCTCTGGGCACAGAACCCACCAACTTGTGACACTAGCGAATTAATATTCGCTATTGTCTTCAGGCTTCTTCTCCTGGCCAAACAGGACAGGAGGCAGATCGAGTTTTCTGGGAGGAGAAGCCGAGGAAGCCGTGGAGGGGCTGAGTGTGGGGGGACCGTCACCATAGAGGGGCTGGGTGCGGGAGGACCGTCACCGTAGAGGGGCTGAGTGTGGGGGGAATGTCACCGTAGAGGGGCTGGGTGCTGGCGGACCTGGGGGGGAGGGTTTGTTTGCTGCCGCCCCCAAAAAGTTTAGCACCAGCCGCCACTGGGCTGAATTTTAGTAGAACTTGATTTTTGAACAAAAGTATTTTTTTACAGGCAAGCATACCTAGTTTTTCCTTACTGTGTCTGAGATTTGTTTCATTATCCTGTATAGGGATATATGCATTCATTTATAATAAAGGTATAAACGTCAATAGTAGATAGCCCATTATATGTAAAGTGCATACATTTTGTGTATGGTTAAATGAATGTGCTGTTTTGTAGGAAAAGTATGTGTCTAATGTTTCTTGTAATAGAGCAAACTGTCCATGTAACTCAATTCTGCTATATCATATGTAAGGGATTGTCTTTATATCCCATTAGCTTGGGGGTGAAAACAAGGGGCAGGGCACATGAATAAATGATACCCCTAAAGCACAATACCTAGATGTGGAATACTAGAGCCAGCCCTTCTAGGGTTTTCTCTAATATAATTAAATTCTATAGATGTCCTGTCCACATGACTGGAAGGAACATATTATTCCCATATTATCCCGGTGCAGATATGAGATTCAAACATTTTCAAAGTTATAACTAATTATCAAAATGCCTATTACAGGTCACTTCTAAGTATGAAAGTGTTTACAATGCAAGTAGAGGGGCATGCATTTAATTGTGCTGTTCTTTGGCTGTCGGTATTACTACCCTCTGTAATTTCTGTTAGTATGAATGATACTATGAATGACTGTGGTAAGACTATTCACTGATCTTGTCATATGCGTTGTACAAATAGTTGTATTGGTGACCTTACAAGGGACATAGTATATTTAAAGTGGAATGTAAAGGAGTTCTTTGGTCACAGCACACACTTTCATTTATTTTATTTATTTCAGGTACTTATATAGCGCCGTCAATTTACGCAGCGCTTTACATATATATTGTACATTCACATCAGTCCCTACCATCAAGGAGCTCACAATCTAAGGTCCCTAACTCACATTCATACATACTAGGGACAATTTAGACAGGATCCAATTAACCTACCAGCATGTCTTTGGAGTATGGGAGGAAACCAGAGTACCCGGCGGAAACCCATGCAGGCACAGAGAGAACATGCAAACTCCAGGCAGGTAGTGTCATAGTTAGGATTTGAACCAGCGACCCTTCTTACTGCTAGGCGAGAGTGCTACCCACTACACCACTGTGCCGCCCATTTAATTATTAATTGGTTCGGTGAGGACATCGCTGGATCCCTGGACAGGTGACCTTACATTAAAAGTCAGCAGCTACAGTATTTGTAGCTCTTGACTTTTATTTTTTTGGGGGGAGTCTGGTACATTGCTTCCTGCAAACTATTATCCCTTTACTGATTCCACCTTCTGAAACTTCTCCTCTCAGCACCCCTGTAGCTCATAAGGCAGGCTCTGTGAAATGTGTGACACAGCAGTGCCTACTCACGGGGCATAGTGATTATGTGTTACAGAATTCATGAAGAGTAAGTCTGTGGGGGTCTTCACAAAGTAAGTTTACAAACTTCAAGATCAGTCAGAGTAATAGGAGAAAGCTAGAAATAATTTAAATACAATGTAGAAATGAATAAATGATTTTACATTATGACCATAGATACATGTTAAAGCAGTTGTTAAAGTGATTGTAAAGTCTTGATTTAAAAAAAAAAAAAATAACAAACATGTTATACTTACCTCCTCTGTGCAGTTGGTTTTGCACAGAGCAGCCTGGATTCTCCTCTTCTCGGGTCCCTCTTCAGTGCTCCTGGCCCCTCTCGAGTGTCGAGTGCCACCACAGCAGGCAGCTTGCTATGGGGGCACCCAAGCCGAGTCACAGCTCTGTGTGCCCATTCAGACATGGAGCCCTGCCCCCTCTCTCCCCTGATTGGCTAACTGATTGTGATTGACAGCTGCGGAGCCAATGGCGCCGCTGCTGTGTCTCAGCCAATCAGGAGGCAAATCCCGGACAACTGAGACACTTGTGGACATCGCTGGAGAGAGATGGGGCTCAGGTAAGTAACTAGGGGGTGCTGGGGATGCTGTTACACACAGAAGGTTTTTTTATCTTAATGCATAGAATGCATTAAGATAAAAAACCTTTTGTCTTTACAACTCCTTTAAGCCACAGTGTCTCCTTGGTACAATTGCGTCTGTCATAGTAAATGCTGTGCCCCAGTGTTTGTGTTTTGTGAAAAATATGCCGCTATATACCTTATTTTATAGCGCCCCTTGGGATGGGGGGATGGCAGTGAAAGTTTACTTGGTGCTAATAGAGACAGGAGGGGGGGGCCCAGAGACAACTCACACACATAGGAGCTGACTGGGAGGTAAGGAGGGAGAGAAGAGATCAGCGGATGACGGAGGCACATAAACTGACCACTGTAATCAGGGCTCAGCAGCCATGATTACCGTGGTCGGCACACCAAGGGGGACTCAGGAACAGGCAGGATCAACCAGGTTTTTTACAGCTTACAGAGGGACAGGTTAGACAGCACAAGCACTGTGCTGTCTAACCTGCTATAAGGGAACAGGATCTTTCTTTTTTTAAGGGTTACAACCACTTTAAGATTGAAGCAACAGACTTTACACTCTGAAGCAACAAAAGGGCTTTCACAAGTAAGCAGAGGTGGGGGACTCGAGTCACATGACTTGACTCGAGTCAGACTCGAGTCGCCTGTTTGAGGACTTGCGACTTGCTTGACAAAATTAAATAAATGACTCGACTTGACTTTGACTTGTCACTAATGACTTGCGACTTGACTTTGACTTGGGCTATTTGACTTGCAATGACTTGGCACCACCAGTGCTGTGTCTTGGCCTAGGCAAAAGCCGCCCCCCCCCCCCAAAAGAAAGCTCCCCCCCAAGTCCCGGCTTCGGGGTAGATCAGTATTTTGACTTAATTTGTGACTTGACCAAAATAAATGACTTGACTTGCTTGACTTCTAGCAGGGACTCGACTTGACTTGCTTGCTTTTCGCCACAGTAACTTGGGACTTGCTTGTGACTTGAAGGTTAAGACTTGAGACTTGCTTGTGACTTGCACATGTGTGACTTACTCCCATCACTGCAAGCAAGTTTACAAACTTCAAGATTATTTAGAATAATAGGAGTAGGCTAGAAACAATTAAAATTCAATGTAGAAACGAGAATTAGATTTTACATTAGACACATTTTAACCTAAAAAAGTGGATGTAAACCTGATTCATGACATTTGAGCAAGGCACATATATCTGCAGTGTTTTGTTCTCTCTCTTCAAAGTCTCTCTCCTAAGTCCTGTAGTTGTCACCTGCCCTGTTCTTCTGTTATCAGCCTGATAACTTCTGACAAGTTCTCCTACACAGGAGATAAAACCAGCCTGAGTTTTGTGTGTCAGGGAGGGTGCTATAAATAAATTAGCAGAAAGCTGCTCTACTCACAGGACAGCTCTGCAAGTGTCTACCTATCTGGAAAAGGGGTTTTCGCCTTTCCTCCAATCAGCTGTCTCCCAGTGTAATCCAACACTAGACTGTTACTGCTAAATGAGGAAGTGAAAATTCTAACATGATCTGAACTTTCTAAACAGTATATAAAGCTGAAGAGAGCAGATATACATGTAAAACTTATGTAGGGAGATTTGTTTCATTCCTATGTATCATCTGAGGCTGGTCACTTCACTGGGTATAGGAGAGGGTTTACATCCATTTTAGAGATGAGCTCCAGTCTCCTGCGTAAAGCCTGCTGTAGCTGCTGACTTTTAATAACCAGCCACTTCCCTGTCCCACGATCCAGCGCTGTGCTCACTCCAGCCATTTTTACCATCTTAGTTGAATCTTTCTGTACTTTGTGTATTTTTTCCCAGATCTGGGCAGTAACCCAGTGAGAAACTTTGCCTCTGTGCGAGAGCTTTCTTTGTTAACCTCTTGCTGATCCGCTCACAGTAGATCTATACCCATATGTCGCAGTGCACTTCCTGGTTTGGCGGTGTGCATAAGCGTGCCCCCTGCTGATGCGTGTTGTGATTGGACACAGCATGAGTTTGTCAGAAGCTGAAACCTGCTGATTGGCTGCGTTTACAAACACACAGAACTTTGTGTACAGAGAGCAGCGATCTGGCTGTGCCTTCTCCCTGCTTTTCAGGGAGTCAGCAAGTAAAAGCAGCACACATTACACATGTTAAGTACACAGTTAACCCCTTGATGTTAACCTCTTCCCAGCCAGTGTCATGCATTACAGTGTATAGTATTATCACTGTATTAGCATCACTAGCGATGTTAGTGTCAGTTAGTGACCCTCCCAGCCAGTGTCTGTTAGCGCCGGATTTCCCACCACTCACAGTCCCACTATAAGTTGCTGATCACCACCATTACCAGTATAGCGTCTATAGCTGTGTAAATTCCAGTATATATAGACGCTATAACTTTCACACAAACCAATTAATATACACTCATTGGGATTTTTTTTTTTTTTTACCAAAGACACGTGGTAGAATACAATTTATAAAGAATTTTTTTTTTTTTGTTTTTTTATTGGATATTTTTTATAACAGAAAGTAGAAAATATTGTTTTTTTCATTTACATAATATAAAACCACAGTGGCTATCAAATACAACAAAAAGAAAGCTCTTTGTGTGAAAAAAAATATGTAAATTTTATTTTTGTACAGTGTTGCATGACCAGGCAATTGCCAGTTAAAATAGCGCAGTGCTGAATATGGTCTGATTATGAAAGGGGTAAAATCTGGTGGTGAAGGCCAGCCACTGCTTCTCTTTCTCCTTGTGCAGGGTGATTTGTCTTGTATTTGCCCCCTGCTTGTAGTTTTCTATAGGCAGCCTCTAATGGGTGGGGCCTGCTGGGTCCCTCCCACAGCTCTGCTGTCTGCACAGGCTATGTACAGCACAGTGATGATGTCACTGCTATTTTACAAGGCAATAACTGAGCTGGAAAAAAATTCTCCACAGATTTGAACATGGGTGGGAGATTTGATCTGGATGAGAAATATATTTCCCCACTATTTGGGTTGTGGTCCATTTAAGGGAGAGTTCAAGAGACAATTTGGTACTCAGGAGTTCTTGCCCATGCAGGGTGAGGGGTTTTTGGGTAGTTTGATTGGAGAGGAGAGGACTGATTTACACTTTTACAGTACTCTCTCGATTAGTAGACCTTCATTTGGGATCCGGAATTCTGAGTCTCAGAGAGACTTTGGGTGGAAAAGAGCCTACAAACCCTGATTAGAGGAACTTTGTTTCTGAAGGGGTTAAGTCAGAGGCCTAAAGAAGAACATGAAGCTGTCAGCTGGTGTCTGTGAGGTGGAGTAGAACACAGCTGAGTGAGCAGTGTGGACTGGCTTATGAATGAGACAAGGTTGCTCAATTGTGGAGACCTCCTCTTTGGGACTTGTAGGTAGGTGGCACCTTCTCCATGTTCTCCTCCTTGTTGTGTGCCAAGTGTGGGTCACATAGGAGGCCTACCCCGGGGTGGGTTCTTCTGGGCTATGCTAGGAACTTTGTACAGGTTTATGTTACTGCCATACGAATGGGGTACCTTTACTGGAGCCACTCTCACAATCTCTAGTAAACTCTCTTGATGTAATATACACCAACAAGGTAATTTGTGCACTTAGAAGGGACACGTAGAGCAAATGCCCTCTCCACCTGTTCAACGTATCACTGCTACCTCACTCACATTAAGCCCCGGTTCACACAGGGGCGACTTGTCAGGCGACTTAGCCGCCTGACAATTCGCCTCCCGTTCTATACTACGGAACCGTTCTAATAGGAGCGACGCAAGTCGCTCCGACTTAGAAAAAGTTTCCTGTAGTATTTTTGGGGCGACTTCAGGCAACTTGCATTGACATCTATACAGAAGTCGTTTTGCAAGTCGCTGCTGAAGTCGTGTGCAGGTCGCCTCGGTGAGTCGACCTGCAAGTCGTGCCGCCCCTGTGTGAACCGGCAGTAATGGTATGGAGCCCTGCTGTGCTCCTAGTGCAGACTCCATGTATGCACGTCACTTAAAGAGGAGCTCCAGACTCCCCCCCCCCCCATCAGGGCTGGGCTCAGCCCTTCCTTCTCAAAGCTGGCCGCTCAGCTGTCGGCTAATTGCCAGCTCCTATCTCTCCACAGTGACTCACCTGTTGATGATATCCTGTTCGTTAGTCCTGCCTACTTAAGCCGTCCAGTCCAGATGATCTCTGCCTTCGCCTTGGTCACATCTCTAGAGACGCTCTCCTGTGTTCCTGTTAAAGACTTACTTGGCTTATATTCCTTCTGGCTCCAGATCCTGCTTGTTGTTCTACTACGCTCATCTCTGGCTCCCTGACATTTTGGCTTGTCTGACTATCCATTCCAGTACCTGAACTCTGGCTATGTTTTGACTATGTTTACCCTTTTTTATTATTATTAAAAAAGTGTGATTTAACTGTACTTCTGTCTCAGTCTGATTTATGGTTTCTGACGCCCCCAAAAATTAAAAGTCAGCAGCTACAAATACTGTAGCTGTTGGCTTTAAATATTAGGTCACCTACCTTTCCAGGCGTCCAGCGATGTCCTCACCCGAGCTGATTCTTTAATGGCTGTCGGGTGCTGGTGCCTCCATCCTGCACATACGCGAAGCACGCTGCACTTTGTGAATGGGCTACAGTCTTCTGGGACCTGTAAAGTGTCTTCACACAGTATTAACTCTTTGTACTGATGTCTTCATACCCCACAGTGCTTTAGTGACCCGAGCTGCAGCTTTATGTGCCAGTTACTTGCATTGCACCCCTTTAGTAACCGCAATTAACGTGTACTGCTCGTTCAAACCAAACAGAATTGAGAGGGAAGAGAAGATGTTTAGGAGCTCACAAAGGATGTTAGATGGAGGCAGAAAAACACAGTAAGAAACAGTTTAATGAAAAATAGATTACAGGGCCATGAAGCAGTGGATGTGCATGGATGATTTTTGAAGAATAAGTATATTGTTTAGTGTCACGTTAAGGTGTCCGGTTATGAAACTGTGAACAGCGGTGATCCCGAGGATCGCTGTTGATCTCAGCTCATAAACGGTTTATGAAACAGAGATGCTCGGGGGGAGAACAAGTTTGAACATGTTCTCCCACTGATGATCTCCGCACACTGAGAGTCCTCATTGACTGACACAGAAACGGCCAGTTTATGAAGCTGCGATCTCAGCGCTTCACCTGTGATCTGAGTCAGAATTCACACTCCCCGATTCACCAGCTCAAAGGTGGAGAATCGGGGAGTGAAGAGGGAATCTGCAGGGATCTGAGGGGGAAGGAGGAAGATCTTAAACTTCTTTCTACCTCGATCAGACCACCCAAGACAGTAACCATGTCCCCCTGTCATATTTCTGTGTGTGTATATATATATATATATATATATATATATATATATATATATATATAAAATGTGTTTATGGATATATATATATATATATATATATATATATAATGTGTGTGTATATGCAATGTGTGTGTGTGTGTATATATATATATATATATATATATATATATATATATATATATATATACTATGTAGGGGGACTATTTATTTTATTAACATTAATCACGCCGTCTGTCAGTGTACTGAGCGGTGATAATTTATCACAGCCTAATAAATGGACATCTCTGTGTTTCTGTGAATTATTTCTGGTGCTGTAATCTCGTAAAGTCTCACGAGATTCCAGTATCGGGGGCCGTTCTACACTGTTTGAAGCGTTTGTAGATCACTTCACTCCTCCAAAGGACAAGCGATCTACAAAGCTTCATAAACTGGCACACAGAGGAGAACGCTTTCCTCTGAGAATGCCGGAGAATGAAGCAGTGAATATATTTCACTGCTTCATAATCAGACACCTCTCTATCAATACAGAGATAATTTCCTCCAGCTTTGGCCTTTATTCATTTTAATAGAGAATGCATTACACTAATTATACATCCAAAAATTCTACTAACCTTTATACTTGTTTTATATGTCAGGAAACTGAGACAGAATAGAAATTACCAGCACAGGAGCATCTGATTTTTATTATTAGGGAATCAAGTACCCAATGTCTGGTAATAATTGTAGATATTCAGGAACCGTAATATCCCTGGTTACTTTCGGCACAGGTTCAGTGTAGGACTACAGGCTTCGTTCCTAGAAAAGTACACATATCCTCTTATATTGCTTTGAATTTTGATCTACCAGTGGATCTTGAAAAACGGTGTCTGTGATCATGAAAGGACAGTGTCTGTGGAAGCTTCTGTCCATTTATATTGTGAAATTTCAAGTTTAGAAATACTTTATTAGGACTTTGGACACAAGGTGCTTATCTTCATAGGGGTCAATGTGCTTGATTAAATCTGGCACATATACTGCATTGGCTTTCACTGTTTAGCAGGGATGTGCAGCCTCTGTGTTCCGAAAGCAGTAATAATTATTAACATACAAGGACAGCACTGTCCCCCTACAAAGCACACAGAGCTCATTATTTCCAGCCTCCGAGGAACAGTTTTGCTGAATCTGGTATAATAAAATTGTCCAAGTATTAGTAGAAGAAGCAGAATGTGTTTGTCCTGTCCCCTTGAGTCAGTTTTTAAACCCACTTTTTTAAGTTTAAAAGAAAAGGTCCAGACCTGCCTATCATCACATATTTTTGTCCTTTAAATAGTTCCTTTGCTGTTGTCCTGGGTTGGCCCAAAGCCGCCTGTTTGCAGGTTTTCCCTTTACCTAGCCGGGTGGTAAGGAGACACTCATACCTGTGTGTTCCTGTGGCAGGTGCCGTGCGTGTCTGGAGGAGTGTGCCGTAACTGATCACTGTGATAGCCAATCAGAGACTATTACAGCGATTAGGTAATCAGGACTTGGCCCCCGATCATTAGTAGTAGTCCTGGAGCTGTCACTGACAGCTCTGTCTCTGTATTGGGGGCACACTGTGCAGCGGCACAAATACAGCAGCACATATATGCGGCCGTACATGAGTCTTGCTCTGTTCAGCTCCCTTGCACCATGACGTCACATGACTCACTCAGGTACCGCCTCCGCCAGACTCCCCCCCGCCCGAACACACTGTAGTGGGCACTCGGATGGTTTTAGCCGGCGAGCTGAGCGTCACAGCCATATTTTTTACTGGCAACCTTTTCCTGTCACTGGCATTTACTGGCAGGAGAAAAGTGTCATTTTTTTATTCTGACACAACACTGGTTGGAGCTTACACCGAGTTCATGACCTCCTCCCCTCGTCATGTGACAGTATCCAGGCCCGATGATTGGCTGCTATATGCTGGGAGTAAGGGGAGGAGGTGACATAAGAATGGCGGGGTATCAGTGGTAGTGGGGGGAGAACCTGTTACATTGCATTCAATGGACACAGTGACAGACTCCTTTTTGGTTGACAAACATCACAGCATGATTATTGGTGAAAACCAAGACCAGCAGACTAAACCATAAGCTGCTCATTCATGTTGATAAGTCATATATACAAATATAAAATGAGATACAAAATGACTGACATGAACTCATCTCTATCACACACAGCTCCGCAGCTAGGCAACAGATACTTCCGGTATTGTACAGGGAGGGACTTCCGGGTGTTAGACGCGTCGTGCGAAGCTCCGCCCCCTCGCAGATCCCCGCAAGAACATGGCAGGCAGCGGCTGGAGGTCATTGGTGAGTGATGGGGCCGCTCCGCTGTGTGTATGGGAGACACGCGGCCTGTGCTGGGCTGAGGGAGGCTAACTACCGAGGAGAGACGAATACAGCAGCCCGGCCTGGTGCAGTGACCAGCAGCGTGTACGGCACCTGGCATAGCAGGGTCGGGCTGTCTAGGTGAATTACGGTAGCGGGGCTAGAAGGAAGCGTGAGCAGCCATGAGCTGTCTATGTGAGGACATGGACAGCCCGGGATGTGTGCACTCTGTATTCCCTATACTGTGACTATGGTAGGGCGCCCCCTATCGTCCTCTTCCTGTGGGAAAAAAACCCATATAGGATGCATTTGTCACTTGTATATGGTTACTGAGTAAAGGTCAGACTTGGGGTGTTCATACACTATACAATCTAATATAGATCTACCGACATCTATGTAGTACACATGTAATACCTATCCTGATTGGAAGGATCGTTTGGGTAGATCCTCATTAGGGATGAGTTCAGGTGTAATCAGATATTAGTCCCACCCCCCCTGAGTGATCCCGCCAGGAAGTGCCACAGGGGAGAACTAATCATAGGCGGAGGAGGCATTCCCCCACACAAATACAAGGGGCGTGTATACGGTTGGGGGCGGGGAATGTCTCGGCCACTTATGATTGGTTGTCCTCGGTGACCACTTCAGATTAGTATCCACCTGCCTGACGAAGGGGTCCTGCGTGACTCCAAAACGTTGCACTACCTTTTTGTGATGTGATCATGCTTCAAGGGGTTGTAAAGCTTCATTTTTTTTAAAACAACAAACATGTCATACTTGCCTCCTCTGTGCAAGGGTTTTGCACAGAGGGGCCTCAATCTTACACTCCTGAGGGCGCGCTCCCGACTCCTGCTGCCGCGTCCATTGACACAGACAGCAGGACTTGACCCCGCCCCCTCGTGTTACTGGCTTTGACAGCAGCAGGAACCAATGATCCTGCTGCTATCAATCCAGCCAATGAGGACCTGAGACAGTGGCTGGAGCTGCTCTGCTTGTCCCTGTCGCTGGAACGATCGGGTTCAGGTAAGTAAAAGGGGGGCTCTAGGGGGGTGCTGCACTACAGAAGGTTTTTCACCTTAATTCACCTTTCACTAAAAACAGCTTGGACTCTACTTGATGATCCGTGGTGTGCTGGCAAATATCCTCGTTGTGGCTTTCTGATCCAGTATCCAGCTGGTGGTTGCTGCAGCACCCAAAACCTTTCGAGCTTTATCCAGGAACGTGTGTGATGGGAATATAAGGTTCAGACTAGTATCCGAACACACCTGAGCTCATATCTCATCATCAAGTTACACAGTTCTGGTACATCTAAAGGAGATTGTATAGTGGAGAACGGCCTGTGCTGGAGAGGTGGCATTCTCTTTTACAAGCAGGGCCACCGATGAGGGGGTAGCACCAGTCACTCTGTAACGGGCCAGCAGGAGAATCAGATGTGGTCGGGGGGGGCAATTACAGGTACTGATCCCCTATTTGGCTCCCCCTGCAGCAGATGAAAGCCGACTTCTCCTTCTCTCCCTCCAGCTTGCTTTCAGAGACAGCCATACAGGGGATTGGTTCCTGTAATTGCCCCCCCCACTGCCCTGATCACCCTCCCTGTCCAGAATGCGATTCCCCCTGCGGTCCGGACCCTGTTGTGTGCACCACCTCCTCTCCCGTCGGCTGCAGTGCACATGGCAGGGGGATCTTTTAAGGATGGAGAGCCGGAAAAGGGCCCGGTAAATTACATATTTACTGGCCTCTTTTGTGAATGAACACAATGAGTGTACCGATTGCTCACTTTGTTCATCCCCAACTGAAGCACAATAAACTGTTTACTGTGCTTCAGTTTGTGAATGAACAGGAGCCTCTGTACAGTGCACTTTCTGTTCATTCACTGTCCACTGTCCATTCACTGTGCAACTCAGGACTATATATCCTCAGTCCCTTTCTCTGTCTCAAAAGCGAGACATCAGGGGACGGTTTAGACTCCTGATAATTTCACCAAAGCCCGCCTCTTTCCCCCAACAGCATTGTGAAAAAAATAAAAAATGTAAAATAAAAATAAATCAAGGGCTCATTCACACTTGTTCTCTGCCCCATACAGTATGAATGAGTGGTTTGTTTGTGCGTCTGGAGCCGCCTGTTACTCTGAAGGAGCAGAAGCTGTACAAACACATCCACAGGTCCTAATTTGACAGGTGCGAGTGACCCCGAGTGCTCACGGTGTTCAGGGGCTGTACACCTGCATCCACATACTTGTCAAATCAGGACCTGCGACTGTGTGTTGTATAGCTGCTGCATCCCCATAGTATAATATAGACTGCCTGCACACAGCCTCAGCCACATAAAAAAAGAAAAGGTGATTCAAAGTGTACTAACCACAGTACCCATGTGAATGAGCCTCAAGACCTCCTTCACACACGTGGTCTTTTTATTAACTCAATACAGTTTTATCTTTTGGATTTAACAGAAATTTTGTAAGTTATGTATTTTTGTCCGCTGATAATGATTTTAGTGTATTTTTTGCAAAAATATTGTTTTAATATTTTGAGAGGAGGGGGTACAGCTTTGGGTACAATCGCTGTGTACTGGTTTGCTGAGAGGAATCCTCAGAACATTCTTCTGACACTGGACTGGGTCCCTACTCCCCAGTAACCTTCATCTGTGCTAAGCACTGTCCCTAACCAGCCGGTTCCTTGCCCTAACCAGCCACTTATGACTGCTGGTGTGCAGTGACAGCTTCCTGGCAGAATAGCTCAGACGGGTTCAGGCTAAGATCCAAACATGTC
Source organism: Aquarana catesbeiana (assembly GCF_042186555.1). Taxonomy (NCBI): domain Eukaryota; kingdom Metazoa; phylum Chordata; class Amphibia; order Anura; family Ranidae; genus Aquarana; species Aquarana catesbeiana. Next base: position 124,826,806 of record NC_133326.1, read on the forward strand.
TGAGCTCATCCATAGCCCTCAGATTTCATAATTTATATCGCTAAAGGACATTGTATAGTGCATGGTCATCTTTAGACTGTATAATAAGTTAACAATCAATTGTACCAGCAACAGGAACAGCACACACCGAGAGTCAAAATAATATTCTTACTTTGTTGACATATCCAGCAGGAACGGGTTCTATTCTGACATGTTTTGTGGTAGGCAGGGTACAGCGCTCTGCTTAGCCTGAAACATGTCAGAATAGAACCTGTTCCTGCTAGATATTTTAAAGCAGACCTTCAGTCATTTTTTTCATCTTGCCATCTTATAAATCTTATAAATCTTCTGCTCTTGTTGTTTTAACTTTGGATAGTAAAGCATTTTTTTTTTCTGCCAGTAAATACCTTATACAGCCCACATCCTGTTTCTTGTCTGGTCATTAGCCTAGGCTTAGAAACAGAAAAGTCTGAGAGCTGCTCCCTAACATGAGACACCTCCATCCCTATATTGCACAAACATACAAAAATTCGCCCGTGGGACTTTAAATGAAGTGTCCATGGTGATCACAGAAAAATAACAAGAGTATAGAGATGACAAAATTTATTGTGATAAATAACATCCAGTACAAGTCATGAACATCGGTGACACATGCATAAGAGCAGCAGCATGATAAATTGGTCCTAAAAACATAGCCATCATGACATAACATCAAAATATAAAAAGTATAAACAGTACAGATATACATGCTACATCTCTAACCCGACGCGTTTCACGAGCTCTCCTCGCATCATCAGGGGCTGATGTGTATATCTGATGTCTGTAATAAACAGATAAAGAGTATATTGGAGTATAGGTTATGGTAGGACAACAACATGAAGCCAGAGTAAGTAATCCAATACCCACTTGTCAGGCGTGGACCCCCGAGGAGGTGGCCCCCAGGTGGGGGGCAGCGGGGATACATCTCCCCCGGGAGCCCAGGCTTATGACATCATGCACAGATCTTTCACTCTCGTGAGAGTTTGCCAGGAAGGGAGGGGGAATGAGTCCATAAGAGGGCCAATGAGAGTTGCAGAGCTGAAGGTGTGCTTCTGTGTAAATCCAGGAAATTAATAGGCAGAAGCTTCAGCTGCCCACAGTTAAAAATGGATGCAGCCAGACTCAATGGAGGGGGATTTCTGCAGCATATTTGGCAAGTACAGAATCACAGTATATAAGAAAATAATATGCAAAGTGGTTGGAGGGAAGCTTCAGAATGGCAAAGATGTTTTTATTACAAATTATGTGAGCAGACTACAGTTCCTCTTTAAGAACTGCGCCCAGGCAGACAGTTTATTGCAGAAGAGACCTGCCATGTTTCTTCTGCAATAAAATAAACCTACCTGCCTGTTTGCAGTCTTCTGTGTAATGTACACTGAGTTGCACCACTCTGTGTGTCGGGATGACTGCACATCTGTGTATGCTTAGGGGGTGACCTCATCATGCACCAGCCAGTGAGAACTGGCACAGCCTGACATTCAAAAAATCTGGGTAGAATGTGCCAGTGAGGAACAGCAGATCCTTGAAGGGAGATGGGTATCGGGAACTTTACCTCCCACCCGCGCTATAGCCAAAAGACGGCCACAGCGAGGGCTTAAAATGCCGGGAGTGTGTCCATGGACGTCCTCCCATGCTCGCACTGCCCACGAACCCTGTGATCGGGGTAAAGGGCCATTGACAGAGGCCCTTTACCACATGATCAGCTGTCAGCTAATGACAGCTGATCACATGATGTAAACTAGGGGTCGACTGATTATTGTAGCGGCTGATTATTAGGGGCCGATATTCAAATTTTTCAAATAATCCTTATTGGTCAGAAGCCTACCGATATTGGTCAGACCTCCTCCCCCTGTCCCCCGCGCGGCGCTTGCTGCGGTCACTGCCAATCTTTGTCGGTGGTGCGGCGTGCAGCAGAGAGATGACATCATCTCTCACTGCCTGCCTTGCATCACCGCTGTTCTGCCCCTACAGCAGGGCCATGAAAGCTGCTCTTGACAGGGCTACAGCCTCGGGCAAACAGAGAGATAGTTACATCATCTGTCACCTCCCACCCACATATGGAAGTTTACCCACTTGGACACCGCTGGGGAGAGGCTGCCAGAAGTATTGTAAGTAGTGATAAGCTGCATATGGGTGGCAGGAAACCGTGGCAAGTGGCATGCTGCATCTGGTGGCAGGTGACAGTGATGTACAGAATATCGGCGCCTGAAAGGCGGCCGAAAGATCGGTATCGGCCCTGAGAAAACGGCATCGGTCGACCCCTAATGTAAACGGAAGACGGTTATTGGCTTTTTTTCCAAATCGTCTTTCAGGACAGCACCCGAGAGATCATGGCTCCTCTTCCCACAGGAAACACCTCATCAATTAGGTCTTTAAATTGGAATCCTCCACGTTGCCTCATCAGTTTTTTGTGTTTCCTCCAGCTGGAGGAACACCTCTGGTGGGAGCCATGATCTCTCAGGTTATCCTGGGAGACACAGGTTCTCACCTGATAGGTCTTTTTAGGCTAGGAGAGTGAGCCTCCCACTTGCCTCTTATATGGATGGTCCCGTGGGCTCCCTCTCCCTCTTCCGTGCTCGGGGAGAGCCTGTACGTCCGGGGGTGCTGTCTAAAAATTTTTTTTTTTTTGGCCTGCAGGTGGCCGTCCTCTGTTCCCTTTTACAGAGGGAACGAGCGGTGGCGGCCGCCATGTTGCTGGTGGCAGAAGAGCGCTTCAGCCACGTCCAGGCAGCACTTCCGGGTCGGCGCGTGCGTCATTTCCGGCGCAAAGCGCAGTGGGAGAGGGCAGGGTCACCTGGCGCCTTATTTCCGGTTCCAGGTCAGCGCAGCGGCGTTTTCGAATCTGGAACCGGTCGTTCTACCACGCACCGCAGACAGCTATGGATAGCGATGCAGCGGAGAAGGGGGCAAGCCAAGGCGCCAGCAAGGCTAAGGTAAGGGACTGTGTCCTCTATTACCCTGGGCCGTTTTCTCCTGTGGGGGGGGTTACTCACCCTTTCCCCCCCTTCCCCCCACCCCCCACCCCCCCCACCCCCTCTCAGAAGGTATGTTGCAGTGGCTAGATTTAGATATCTGCCCTACAACAGGGGATTAGGTGGTGGTGGCTTGCTGGGCACATGGAAATGAGAGGTTTCTTCCTTAGTGCACCTGGGTGTATTATTTGCGCTGTATTACAGCCTTTTAAGCGTGGTTGCTTGTCTCTTTTCTGTTTGTCCAGGCCAAAGGTTCTGCCCAACCAGTCAAGAAAAGGTGCCCTGTTTGCAAAGAAAAATTAGGCGATGCTTGGACCAAAACGCTTTGTGCAGAGTGCATTACAAATTTGGTCAAAGAGGAGACTCCATCCGTTTGTGGCGACTTAGTGTCAACAATAAAGGATGAGCTCCGGGCCACCTTTCAAGCTTTTAGGTCAAACCTAAGAGAGGAGCCAGGTCCCTCTAGGGATCCTCTGGTTCCGCAGCCATCTTCAGAACCCCAGAGCGGTTCTCAAATAATTTTTGGGGGTCCAATATCCCAGGACGCTTCTCAAGGGTCCGTTTCCCTCGCTCCAGATGATACAGATTCTGAGGAGGAGGAAAATGAATCAGATACCACTTCTAAATACAAATTGTCACTAGAAGAGGTGGGAGGACTCCTGAAGGTAATCCATGCCACTTTGGGGATAGAAGAGGAAAAGAAGGAACTCTCCCTGCATGACCGCATGTATGCTGGTTTAGGAGATTCAAAAGGTCGTTCTTTTCCAGTCCATTCAGTTATCACTGATATGATTAAAAAAGAGTGGCTGGAACCTGAGAAAAAGCCTTTCTTTTCCCGGGCTCACAAGAAAAGATTTCCATTTGAAGAAAATCCAGATTCTATATGGAATAAGGTTCCAAAATTGGACTCTGCCTTTTCCCAGGTCTGTAAGTCTACGGACCTAGCCTTTGAGGATATGGGCACTCTGAAGGAGCCCATGGACAAAAGGATGGACCTGCTTCTTAAAAGAACCTGGCAATCAGTAATGCACAATCTGAAACCAGCAATGGCAACAACCTGTGTTGCAAGGAACTTAGATCACTGGGTTAACCAGTTGAAAGCCCATGTCATAGCAGATTCCTCAAAACAGGAGATTCTAGACTCTTTTTCAACCCTGTCGGCAGCAATATCATATATTGCAGATGCGTCTGCGGAATCTATCCGCATGTCAGCAAGGTCAGCAGCTTTGACAAATTCTGCCAGAAGGGCCTTATGGCTGAAGACGTGGCCAGGAGATGCTGCATCTAAAAATAGATTGTGTGGTATTCCGTTTGCGGGTGATCTGCTATTTGGTTCAGAGCTGGAGTCCATTCTTGACCGAACGGCAGATAAGAAAAAGTCATTTCCAGTTAGGAAGAAACAGGTGCAAACCCGTAAGCGTTTCTTTCGGCCCCAAAAAGGTCAGCAGGAAGGGAAAATGCAGGGCAAGAGGAAGTCATGGTCTTCTCAGAAGCCCAAAGGTAGGGGTGGAGTGCTCTTCAATCCTCCTGCGGCCTCCGCAAAACCACAATGACTCTGTCAAGGTCGGGGGAAGACTACAGGAGTTTCTTCCTCAGTGGAGAGCCATTTCCTCAAATCAATTCATTGTAAAGATGCTCTCCCAGGGGTATGTGATAGAATTCACGGAAGAACCTCCAAGAAGATTCCTGGTGACAAACGTCCCAAGGGACGCAGTCAAGGCTCTCGCCATGAAGTCCTTAATTCAGGAACTGAAAAATCAGAGAGTCATTGTTCCGGTCCCAGCGGGGGAGTTCTTCCAGGGGTTCTACTCACATGTCTTTCTGGTTCAGAAACCTTCAGGAAAGTTCCGTCTTATCCTGAATCTCAAAATGCTGAACAAATCGGTAGAATACAGAAGATTTCGGATGGATTCAATATTTTCAGTAAGAAACCTCCTGTACCAAGGGTGCTATATGGCATCAATAGATTTACAAGATGCCTACCTCCACATTCCTATTGCCGCCAGGTCGCAGAAATATCTGAGGTTAGCACTGAAAGAAGGGAAGAAGGTGGTACATCTGCAATTCAGAGCACTCCCGTTTGGTCTGTCATCATCCCCAAGGGTCTTCACGAAAATAATGGCGGAAGCTCTGGCGCCTCTGCGTCTAGAGGGGATCTCAGTTATTCCTTATCTGGACGACCTGCTGTTTTTTGCCCAGACCAGAGAAGGTCTTCAAGAAAACTTGCTCAGAGCCCGTGTTCATCTAGAATCCATGGGGTGGATTTTAAACCTTCAAAAATCAAATCTGATTCCCTCACAGGAAGTATTATTCCTGGGTTTCCGTATCAACTCTTTAGAACAAAAAATTTTTCTTCCAGAGGAAAAACAGAAAAAGTTGATTCAAGTAGTGTCATTGCTACAGTCCAATCAAGTTCTGTCCATCAGGAAGGTTATGTCAGCATTGGGAACCCTGACCTCTTCCATTCCGGCCATCCAGTGGGCAAAGCTCCATTTCAGACCTCTGCAAAGTTTCCTGTTAAAAACCTGGAATCACCAGCAGGATTCACTAGATTCATTAGTGAAGATCCCTACTTCAGTAAAAAGAAGTCTGTGGTGGTGGAAGAACCAGACAAGGTTCTCAGAGGGGCTGTTATGGTCCTTCCCAACTCAGGTGAGGTTGACAACAGATGCCAGTTCCTGGGGTTGGGGGGCTCATATGAGCGGCCGGTGGGCCCAGGGCTCGTGGGACACAAGAGATGCCCTGAGGTCCTCAAATTGGAGGGAACTAAAAGCTATAGAAATGGCCTTACTGACCTTTGCGAAAGAAGTCCAGGGGCAACATACTCAGATCCTGTCAGACAACGCCACGGCGGTGGCTTACATAAACAGACAAGGGGGAACCAGAAGCAAGGTTCTGCAGAGTTTGGCAAAAGGCATTCTGAGTTGGGCAGAGCTCCATACTCTATCCTTATCCGCGGTCCATTTAAAAGGGACCCTAAACAGAGTGGCGGATTTCCTAAGCAGGAACCAGATTTTAGAAGCAGAGTGGCAATTGAATCCAGAAGTCTTCCAGTTAATAGTGCAGAAATGGGGGCGCCCAAGAGTGGATCTCTTTGCCACCCAGGAAAACTCGCAAATGTCTCGCTTCTTCTCCCTGGACAGGAACGAGACATCACTGGGAGTGGATGCTCTGGCACAAGATTGGAAGTTTCACCTCTGTTACGCATTCCCCCCGTTTCAGCTTATCCCTCGGGTCATAGCGAAAATCAGGAAGGAGGAGACAACAGTGATTCTCATCACTCCTTTCTGGCCAAAAAGGCCTTGGTTTTCATCCCTTCTCCAGATGCAACCTTACTGGCACCTTCCGTTAAGAAAAGACCTTCTGTTACAAGGTCCTCTATTTCACCAGGAAGTAGCAAAACTAAAGCTCACGGCCTGGCTACTGAGGAGCAGCTCTTGAAGAGGAAAGGTTTCTCGGATAGGTTGGTAGCTACCCTTCTGTCTAGTAGAAAGAAGGTTACAAGAGCAATCTATTCCAAAGTCTGGAAAATCTTCAACTCCTGGTGCACAGCATCTGACAGATCTCCAAAACAAATTTCTTCTGTGCTTGAGTTTCTGCAAGAAGGGGCGGACAAGGGCTTAGCGGTCAGCACCCTCAAAATTCAGGTTGCTGCGCTGGGGGTTTTCCTGGAAAAATCCATTTCATCAGAACCCCTAGTAATAAGATTCTTCAAAGCTCTTACCAGGTCTAGACCAGTGGTAATCAAAAGCTGTCCAGCATGGGACTTATCGGTTGTTCTACAGGCCCTGACCAAGGAACCTTTTGAACCCATTAATTTAGCCTCCCTGAAATTTATTACTTTGAAAACAGTGTTTTTAGTGGCTGTTACAACAGCTCGAAGAGTCAGTGAGCTGCAAGCCTTATCAATCAGGGAGCCTTTCTTTTCCATTTTTTCAGACCGAATTGTTCTGAAGACGGATCCTAATTTTTTGCCGAAGGTCGCTTCGATCCAGAATCGAACTCAGGAAATAATACTTCCTACCTTTTGTTCTAATCCATCGGGTAAGAAGGAAGAAGAATTCCATACCCTGGATGTGAAAAGAGCAGTCTTGAGTTACTTGGAAAACACTAAAGACTTTAGATGTTCAGATGCTCTGTTTGTTTTATTTTCCGGTAATAAAAAAGGAAGACAAGCTTCTAGAGCAACCATTGCCAGATGGTTAAGAATGGCTATCTCAGAAGCCTATTCCCTTACAGGTCTGGAGAGTCCATTAAATGTCCGGGCTCATTCTACAAGAGCTTCCGCGGTGAGTTGGGCAGAAAAAGCTGGCGCCACCCCCGAACAAATCTGTAAGGCAGCTACTTGGACAAGTCTGACAACCTTTGCCCGTCATTATAGGTTAGATCTCATGACGGCTGGGGACCAGGCTTTTGGAAGGAAAGTCTTACAGACTGTTGTCCCACCCTAAATGGAGTAAGTCTCGATTATCCTCTCGGGTGCTGTCCTGAAAGACGATTTGGAAAATTGCAAGTTAGACTTACCGGTAACTTGTTTTCCAATAGGCTTTCAGGACAGCAGTAACCTGCCCTTTGTTTATGCTAATGCTGTAATACTATGATATAACTGTCACTTATGTGTTGCAGCTGGGGCTGGAGTTCTCTACAAACAACTGATGAGGCAACGTGGAGGATTCCAATTTAAAGACCTAATTGATGAGGTGTTTCCTGTGGGAGGAGGAGCCATGATCTCTCGGGTGCTGTCCTGAAAGCCTATTGGAAAACAAGTTACCGGTAAGTCTAACTTGCAATTTTTCTGAGGAGAAAAGAATAAAGCTAATAACTGGCATCAGTCCCAACGTTTGCCCACCAGTGCCTCATCATTGTCACCTATCAGTGCCCATCAGTGCAGCCTCCTCAGCACACATCGATGAAGGAGAAAAATTACCTGTTTGCAAAGATGTTATAACAAATTATAATTTTTTTTTTCAGTCTTTTTTTATTTGTTTAGCAAAAAATATTGTCAAAGTGTGACAGCACTTAAAACTGGCCTGGGCAGGAAGGGATAAAAGTGCCCAGTAACCAAGTGGTTAAAAGAGGAATATTATTATTTTGCATCTCAGTGAGTGGTGTGTGCCCATCGCTAGTACAGTTGATTGCTTTGGTGGAGATGAGCTGAGGCAGGACCTGAGATGTGATTGCAGAGCCAGATCTCGCCTGGAGCACCATGTGAAATATGACACATTGTATGATAATGTTTATCATGCAGTCTAGCTTTTGGGCGTTGTCATTGCACTGTATACATTCCAGGCATTCTCAAAAAAAGCTGAGCATGGTAGAGACTTCTTAAAGTTGGACTAAAACCAAAACTTTTATTTTTCAATAAAGGAGGGGGGGGGGGTTGATATAACATACCGTATTTGCCAGCGTCTAAGCCAACCCCCTAATTTTCCAGTTAAAACATAGGTTTTGGGCTATACTCTCCGTATAAGACTACCCAATCTGAGGCAACACCATTTAAAAGCATCAGATTTGATTTAAAGCGGAGTTCCACCCAAAAATGGAACTTTCGCTTTTCCTGTTCCTCCCTCTTCCGGTGTCAGATTTGGCACCTTTCAGGGGGAGGGGGGAGCAGATACCTGTCTAATACAGGTATTTTGCTCCCACTTCCGGGCATAGATACCCGAGCCACCCACGAGTAATTATGCCACTTCCGGCGCCTTCTCCTACCCGCCACGCTGTCTTCTGGAAGACAGCAGGGACCAGTGGGATAACGCAGCACGAGGCTTCACTTCCTGATTCCCTTACTGAAGATGGCGGCGGCAGCACCCGACAGCCGAGGGATAGATCGGCTTTGGGTGCCCTGAACAGGTAAGTGTCCTTATTTTAAAAGTCAGCTGCAGTATTTGTAGCTGCTGACTTAAAAAAAAAAAAAAAATCAGCGGACCTCCACTTTAAATAATTTAAATGAAAATGGTTATAACTTACCGGTACTTAATATCCTCCTCATGTTCATGCTCTGACATAAATTCATCAATGACATCTTGTGATACATTTTGTAAGACAGTCATCATATGGATCTAATTCCGAATCAGATGGTGTGGCTTCGGCTTCCACTTCATCTTGCCACAGGTAGCCGTCCTCCATACCATCCAATGAATTTGATATGCCATACTTCTTGAAAGACTTGATTACTGTTTCTGCATCAATATCATTCCAGGCTTTTATGACAGTTGCACAAAACGTCCAACTGTGGAGCACACGTTTCCTCATTTTGTGAATGACTTTTCGCCGCTAACCATCCACTCATTCCACTGTTCTCGAATGCGATTCTTCAAATGACTTGTTTAGGCACACATCCAGTGGCTGTACCAATGATGTCAATCCTGAAGGAATAACTGCCGCATCTGTGTTTATTCTTGCCAGCCTTTCTTTTGTGCTAGTAGTTAAATGAGCCCTGAACATATCCCACACCAGTAGGCTACGTTCTTGACGTCCACCTGGTCACCTACTCCATACATTTTCAAGCCATAGCTTTATCCCTTCTTCATCCATCCAGCCTTTTTCATTCCCATGTACAAAACTCCAACAGGGAACTTTATTTTCGGCATTGTTTTTCTTTTAAAAATAATCATTGGTCTTAGTTGGGCGCCATCAGCTGTACATTCTAGTACCACTGTAAAACTGGACTTCTCCTGTCCTGTTTTAATTAACACTGTTTTTGCACCTTTTGAATTGACAGTTTTATTTCCAACCATATCGAAATTCATAGCAGTTTTGGATCTGACTTCTCGCATAGCCTTGTTTCTGGCACTGTTGTATTACATATCGATGGAAATGACTTACTTTGCCATCGTGATCTGCAGGTAATTTTTGTGTAATTTTGGTCTTTTGCCTCAGTACCAGATCATGCCTTTCCAAGAACCTACTACACCAGGATATAGTGGCCCTAAATCCTTTGCTGTGATCCAGGTTAGATTTGGCCCACTGAAGTGCAAACATACGTATGTTGTTTCGTGTCACTACATAACCATTTTGACGATGCTCATGCACCATGTGTGCTACATAATCTTTGGGGTTCTGTCGGGGTGCCTCTTCTTAATGCACACTTACTCCTTGGCATAATCTTTAATGCATCTTCATTTGCTTTCCAGTCTCCGACCATCTTTCCTGTTACTCCATATTGTCTTGCAGCAGCACAGTTATTTTGTTCCTTGGCAAAGTTTACAACTTTCAGCTTGAAACTGGCTTCATATTTCGTTCTTTCTGGAGCCATGATGGGGTCTTGTCTACCAGCCATTTTTACACCCACTAATCTGTCAAGTATTACCGCATGTACAGTAGCTTCGGCTACATACAGTATACTGCGCTGAGCCAATTGCAGCGAGCAATGTATTCTAATGAATACAAAGCTGGCTCGGATTGGCAGAGGTTGTAACATCAGCCCGCGCCTCTGACTCTCAAAGCCAATCCGAGCAGGCGGTATACTGTATGTAGCCTGCTCGAGTTGGCAGAGGTTGTTACATCATCAGCCCGCGCCTCTCTGACTCTCAAAGCCAATCCGAGCAGGATTTGTACTCAATAGAATATATCGCTCGCTGTGATTGGCTCAGCGTGGTATACTGTATGTAACCGAAGCTACATACAGTATTACCGCACATCCAGCGGGCTGACAGATTAGGGATGTTCGTTTTAGGGTCAGCTTGGCCCAAACTATCAGTACCCCGTGTATAAGACAACCCCCCCCCTCCGATTTTTGGGGGGATATTTTTAAGTATGTCGCCTTATACACCAGAAAATATGGTATGTCAGTTTTTTTGCCATCTGGGTCCCATAGCGGGATTTCTCTTCACTTTTTCTCAAAGTCAAAACAGGAAGTGAGAGGAAATCCTTGTAAAACCAGGGAAACCGCCCCTTAAAGAGGAGCTCCAGGCTCCTTCAGAGTAGCTGCTGACTTTTAATATAAGGACACTTACCTGTCCAGGAATCCCACGATGTCCCCACCCGAGACGATTCTTCAATCAGCTTCGGGTGCAGGTGCTGGCATCTGTAGTAAGGGAATCAAGAAGTGAAGCCTTGCAGCTTTTCAGTTTGTTTCTATAGCACGTGCGTGAGTCGCGTTGCGCCTTGTGAATGGTCCTGCAGTCTTCTGGGACCTGTGATGTGTCCCAGAAGACTGCGGGAAAGGGGGGGCGAACTTCTGGCTCAGATTGCCGCAGTGATCTGAGTCGAAAGTGAGAACAGGTACCTGTCAAAACCATGTACCCACTCCCCCCAAAAAGTGCCAAGTGTGGCAGTGGAGGGTGCAAACAAGCAGAGCCTTTCCCTTTTGGGTGGAGCATCTCTTTAAGCTGGCATTACAGGGATCATATTTTGGATGGCTGTCTCCGCTGGTTGTTGGAGCCAGCACCTTGATGATCTGGCGAAAGCGTATCATCGGAGGGCAGCTGCAAGAAACAGGCAGGCACAGCTGGTGCAGAGCTGCTCAGAGCTGTCAAAGAAAAAAAAAAAAAGCTGGCAATGTTTATCAACATTCCTCAGCGCATTGTATCTTTCGTATCTTTTAGATCAAAGGAATGAACTTCTGTGTGTAAATAAGGTTAAAGTGATTGTAAAGTCTCGTTTTTATAAAAAAGAAAAAAAACAACAAACCTGTTATACTTGCCTCCTCTGTGTAGTGGTTTTGCACAGAGCAGCCCGGATCCTCCTCTTCTCAGGTCCCTCTTTTCTGCTCCTGGCCCATCCCTCCCTTGAATGCCCCATCAGCCAGCAGCTTTCTATGGGGGCACCTGAGCCAAGTCAGAGCTCTGTGTATCCATTCAGACACGGAGCCCCGACCTGGCCCCACCCCCTTTTCCCCCTGATTGGCTGGCTGACTGAATTTGATAGCTGTGGGAGACAGTGGCGCCGCTGCTGTCTCAGCCAATCAGGAGTGTCCCGGACGGCTTAGACACTCGTGGACATTGCTGGAGTGAGGGGGGGGGGGGCTCAGGTAAGTAATTAGGGGGGTGCTGGGGGCGTTGCTACACACAGAAGGTTTTTTTTATCTTATCTTTTATCATAGAATGCATTAAAGGGTTACTAAACCCTTGTGTTTTATTTTTTTTTAAATACCAAACATGTCATACTTGCCTCCACTGTGCAGTTCGTTTTGCACAGAGTGGCCCCGATCCTCCTCTTCTGGGGTCCCTCAGCGGCGCTAGTAGCTCCTCCCTGCATCCAGTGACCCGTCGGAGAAGCGCTCTCCTATGGCAGTGGTCATCAACCCTGTCCTCAGAGCCCACTAACAGGCCAGGTTTTATGTATTACCTTGGGGAGATGCAGAGTAGAATACTGCAATCACTGAGCAGCAAATTATATCACCTGTGATGTATTTCAGTTATCTTGCAAACCTGGCCTGTTAGTGGGTCCTGAGGACAGGGTTGATGACCACTGACCTATGAAAAACCCGTGCGGGCGCGCTCCCGAGTCCTGCTTCTGCATCCATTGACACAGAAAGCAGGACTCGGCCCCGCCTCCCGGTGCCCGCGTCATAGGATTAGATTGACCGCCAATGGCTGCGCTGCTATCAATCTATCCAAATAGGACACCAGCTAGAGCTGGTGTGCTCGTCCCCGGGGAGAAGAAAACTAGGCTCAGGTAAGTAAAATGGGGTTACTGGGGGGGGAGGCTGCAGCACTACAGAATGTTTTTCACCTTAATGCATAGAATGCATTAAGGTGAAAATCCACAAGGGTTTACAACCATTTTAAGTTAAAAAAAAAAAAAACCTTCTGCCTTTACAACTCCTTTAACCACTTAGACCAAACCTTTTTCTGTCATTCTTTGCTTACACGTAAATATCTGTATTTTCTGCTTGAAAATTACTTTGAACCCCCAAACATTATATAGATTTTTTTTTAGCAGAGACCCTAGAAAATAAAATGGCGGTTGTTGCAATATTTTATATAACATGGTATTTGCACAGCGGTCTTTCAAATGCATTTTTTGGGGGGAAAAAATACACTTCAATGAATTTTGTTTTTTAAAAAAGACAGTAAGGCTCCATTCACACTAGCGCGTTTTTTGATGCATTTTGCATTTTGCAGAAATGCACGGGAATTTTTTAACATGGGTTCCTATGGAACATGTTCACATCAATGCTTTTTTGTATCTCTGCGTTTTTTGAAAGGGTCGGGGACTTTTTTTCATGCAAAAAGCAGCGTTTTGCATGTAATGGTTTTCAATGGACAAGCATCAAAAACGCAAGTGCACCGTTTTTGATGCGTTTTTGGTGCGTTTTTGATGCGTTTTTGATGCGTTTTTGGTGCGTTTTTGGTGCGTTTTTGCCGTTTTTTTTTTTTGTAATTTTTTTTTAAGACTAAAAAAAAATGAAAAAAAAAAAAAACGCAAAATGCAAATCGCGGCAAAAACGCGGCTCAAAAACGTGCCAAGCATGAAAAAAAAACCTCCAAAAACGCTCAAAAGCAACATGCATAGGTGTGAATCGAGCCTAAAGGTAGCCCAATATTTTGTCTAATGTGAAAGATGATGTTGCGCTGCGAGAGTCGTGAGATAATTGTGATCTTTATTGTAAGCAAAAAAATTGTGATTCTCATTTTAGCCAGAATCGTGCAGCTCTAACCGGGGGGGTGTTTTTATTTGCTGGAGCTCTATTTTGCTGAGGTTTACAACCAATTTAACTGTTAGGCAGGCAATCAGTATTTTCAAAAAATGATCAACATTGGCAGGCCTTGTGTACATCTCAGTAGACGTGTTCTTTAAAGCGGAACTAAACCCATCAATTTAACTGTTTTAAAAAACTGTTACATTCTTGGAATGTTACATGCCGTGAATGTAACTGTCACATTGGTTGTACTCTCAAACTGTCAAACCATCAAATGTCTGGTGTCATAACTGATCACATGTAGAGCACCATGACAGTTGAAGATCAAACAGAGGGCAAGATGGCAGCTTTCTTGGCTGAAAATGATAGGAGGGTTTAGTTCCCCTTTACGGTTCTGCCAGTATTGTACTACAGCTCTGCAGCTTTTTTATTGTTACTATTTTTAGTTCCATCTGATTTAAGTCTGTTGAAGATTTGTTTGATAAATATGAAATATCTGGCATATAATGAGCTCTTTCCTGAACTGTAATCAGTTGTGTACCATGCCCATGTAATGGCTAATTTTCTGTTTGTGTTCTGATATTTTGAACAGATCTCTCGATTGGCTGGAGCAGTCAATAACCAAAATGGGGTCAGAGCCTTTTCCAGCAATGTAAGCATGCATTGCACTGATTAATGTGTTGTAAAGCCTTGTACATACATCGGTTCTTATTGTTCTCTTTACATTTCTCATCTACAGATGCAGACAGTCACTCTGATACCAGGAGATGGGATCGGGCCTGAGATTTCCTCTGCCGTCATGAAGATTTTTGAGGCAGCCAAAGTTAGTAACAAGATACTGCTTAAAGTGGAGTTCCACCCCAAAAAAAAAAAAAATTAGTAATGTGTTTAAAAAAAAAAAAAAAAAAAACATTTGGAGAAATTTTTTTTTTTCACTCACCTCTAAATGCCTGTTGCTAGAGGGTCCCTCGTAGTCTGCCTCCTTCGGTGCCTGGGCTCCTGACGTCAATTCCCTCGGCGCAGGAAGGGAGATCGCCTCTCCACCTTCCTTCTTGTCGACCATCTAGGACACGTGACCAGTCCCAGATGATTGCGGGGCCAGTGACTGCACACGGCTCATGTATGCGCAGGCTGGCGCCCACAATTAAAATGCCGGCGCCGTGGAGCGGAGGGGGGGGCGAGCGGGGTTTCGATCCCCCACATTGCTGGACCCTGGGACAGGTAAATATCCGATTAAAAGTCAGCAGCTGCAGTATTTGTAGCTGCTGACTTTTATTTATTTTTTTTTAAATGGGAACTCAGCTTTAACTAAATGGAAATTGGAATTCATGTTTTGCAACATCTTACCGCGACATCTGAATGACAGAATGTGCGGCGCTAGTAACAATTAATTACTCATAAATATATATAACAAAATACAGTAAAAAAAAATATACATATACAAAGTGAAAAAAAATATATATATAGATCTCCTGTGAAACAAAAAATAAATAGTCCAAAATAAAGTGCAAGTGCTCCGTGTATTGCACACAATCCTTAATGATGTATTATAACAAACAATAACAGTCCATTATAGTAGCATAAAACAGGTGATGATAGTGTCTTCATGCAGTGTGCACACACCCTCCACCAGGTGTACCCTCACCTTAAGGGCTTTATAAATAAACCTGTGGTTAATATCAACAGCTTCCTTTTTCTTATGGTGGCTATTTAATTTAAATACAGATCACTTCCTCCTCCTGGTGATAGCGCAGATCGAAAGCCCACTGCTCCTGGTGTTTCAAAAAGCCCCCTCATACATATCACATGCGGAAAGCAGAGGCATGCAATAGCGTGATATCG
This sequence comes from Aquarana catesbeiana, assembly GCF_042186555.1. Classification (NCBI taxonomy): domain Eukaryota; kingdom Metazoa; phylum Chordata; class Amphibia; order Anura; family Ranidae; genus Aquarana; species Aquarana catesbeiana. The sequence continues at coordinate 124,842,223 of NC_133326.1, forward strand.
TTTTAAAAGGTTTAATTGCAACTTAGACTCCACATACATTTACACTCTCACATTTCAATAATAAAAACAAGCTTATAGTATACTGGTATGCTGAGGGGTGATAATGTTACCTGAAGTCCGGTTCTGCAGCCCCGGTTGATGGCGTTCACCCCGTCCTGTGCCTGCTCTGCAACACACTCCCTGCTACCTTACACGTCAGCCGGCCAAGCTCCTCCTACCGGTTTTGTCACAATCTCGTGACTTCCTCTGGGATTACCTTGACATCTGTCCCCATGGGCAGTTTATAGACTTGACTGCTCTCTGACTCTCTTGGGATTCCTTTTGACAACATGAAAGTCGCAGATATGAGGGGTGCTACATTGCACCCCTCATATCAGAATAGCAGAATCACAATTGGTTGCTATCAATGACCCTCTGTTTTAGGCTCTGTTCACATTGCATTGGATGCACTTTGCTTTTTGGGCAGCATTCTACTGCAGCTGAATTGCTCCTCGCGATGAGAAGCAGTAGCAAATATTTTACACTCTGCTTATAGTGTTTGGGTTGCTTCACCGCAATGTCCCCACTGCTGGTGAGCTCAGTGCACACACTTTGTGTTGTAGTATCAGATGGTTCCCTTCACCATGGGAAAAATTAAGCACTTAAATAGACAGTTTCCGGGTCAAGGGACTTGGCTTTGGTTGGGCAGATTAGGCCTACAAATTCCAACTCTGAGCTGATGTTTATATATAGTGGTACTCCAGCATTAAAAAGAAAAGCAGCACTGGCTGTTATACTCCTTTTACCTCCCCTACATCCCTGTTTCCAAGTTGTCCCCGGTCTTCTGGGTTGAATGACACCAAGCAAAGACTGAGAACATACAGTGAGTGAAGGATGTCACAATGCATAGCATTCACAGTTCGTTGATGCAGAGAGCAGTGTTGACGTCATCATGTTAGTGTCTCTTTCTGCATTGGCAAGGATGTAGCAGTATAATTAGCACACCATGTCACTATTTGGCTTTTTTAGTTCTCACATCCTTGACCACAGCTCGCATAATGCATTGCACTATTCAGTGTGAATTTAAGCATTTGAATAAAATATCATAATTTTCGGTTCAGTTAAAGCAAACTGAGTTCCATGTATATAGCGATAGTAAATCTCCCTGCCCAGTGATATTGTAGTGGAGGTCGGTTATATACAGTATATTCAGTGCAGGTCAGTTACAGAATATTCAGTTTATAAGGCTTTGGGTAAAACTGAATGTTTTCTATTGAGAATTTCAATAATTTTAAAGTACTGGGTTAATGTGGCAGATGATCATAATTGTATACCAAGAATTATTGCTTTAGTTTAGGGGGAAACAATACAAAAATAGATGATAATCCATTGAAATTTACTACCCAGAATAAAGTGTGTGTATATGTATGTATGTATGTATGTGTGTAGATGGACGGATAGAGATTAATTACACATGCTGTATTACCAAAAGTATCGGGACGCCTGCCTTTACACGCACATGAACTTTAATGGCATCCCATACTTAGTCCGTGGGATTCAATATTAAGCTATAACCTCTTCAACTCTTCTGGGAAGGCTGTCCACAAGGTTTAGGAGTGTCTCTATGGAAATGTTTGACCATTCTTTCAGAAGCGCATTTGTGAGGTCGGGCACTGATGTTGGATGAGAAGGCCTGGCTCGCAGTCTCTGCTCCAATTCATCCCAAAGGTGTTCTATCGGGTTCATGTCAAGACTCTGTGCAGGCCAGTCAAGTTCCTCCACCCCAAACTCGCTCCGTTGAAAAGCCAATGCGCAAATCCCGTGTGACATAAAAAAAATTGCAAAACCCACCAATTTATTCTCTAGGGCCTCTGCTTAAAAAAAAAATATAATGTTTGGGGGTTCTAAGTAATTTTCTAGCAAAAAAAAAAAGATTTTTCTATAAACAAATAGTGCCAGAAAGAAAGCCTGGTCTTTAACTTGGATAATCTACATTCTTTAAGGAAACAGATTTTTTAGCGTGGCATGTTGAGGTTGTAAAAATAGACGTGCATGCACAATTAACATGTTGTAAATAACCTCTAATGCAGAAAACTGTGAAACATTTTAAGTGGATCATCCATGCACAACCCCAGAACAGAAAAATGTTATCACATAAAATGAAATAAGTAAAAAAAAAAAATACATTTTTGTAAAACTTGAAATGCATAATGTTTTTTTGTTTTTCCACAAGAAATGCATAATGAATGTTATTGCATGTTTTACATATTTTTGTAATAAACAGACTATAAACATAATTACTATATTCTATGCCAGCTTTTTTGACTTAATTTATGGTAACTGCTGTTCATACTGAACCTCCTCTTACTACAGGCACCCATTCAGTGGGAAGAGAGAAATGTTACAGCCATTAAGGGTCCAGGTGGCAAATGGATGATCCCCCCTGAAGCCAAAGAATCAATGGATAAAAACAAAATGGGTCTTAAAGGTAACCTTTTTCTTATCCTCCTGTCTCTAGTACAATTTATGTGCAGTATGTGAACATTCATGTATGTTTTTTCAGGTCCTTTGAAGACTCCAATCGCTGCTGGACATCCGTCCATGAACCTGTTGCTTAGAAAAACATTTGATCTTTATGCCAATGTCCGCCCCTGCATCTCCATGGAGGGTTATAAGACTCCTTATACAGATGTGGACCTGGTTACTATTCGAGAAAACACTGAGGGAGAATACAGTGGCATTGAACATGTGGTATGTCAGTTTGGCAGCATTCATTATGCTATTTAAAACTTTTTGCTATCACTCATTTTATATAGTTTAATGATCTTTCAAAATGTGTTGTCCTACAATAATAAAGTGATTGTTCTCCAACTGGCTGCAGTTTTAAAACTTTCTATTCATACTTACTGCTCCTCACTCCACAATCTTCACATGCTTAAGGGGGCCTCCATGAGTTGAATTGCCACAGATCCACTCTCCACCAACAAGGTCCAGTGCTACCTCACCCGTACACTACGATGCACACCCAGTAAGTGTAACTGACTGTCAACCTGTCTAGTTGTAAGATAAATTTTACCAATTCAGAAGCACTCTGCATCTCCCTCTAACCCTTTAGGGTAGAAAATCCAAGGCAGTTCTTCCGTTTTCAGTGTGCCTGTTCAATCGTTAAATACCTGGGCATTAGACTCACACCTGGCCCCTGTTGTACATGGCTAATTTTTCAACCTCCTTCTAGCCAAGATCTGCTCCAATTTACAGTGCTGGAGGGCAATGAATCTAACTTTGTTCGCAAGGAGTAGTGCATTTAAAATGATAACTTGTCTTAGGCGCCAAATCTGATTCAAACGCTGCCCATATCGGTCCCCCCAGATGTTCTTCAGCAACTTGTATTTCCTACTTCTTGGTTTCATATGGGAAGACAAACTGCCACACATCCACATCTCTCTCCAAATGTGAGATGGAGGGGGGGGAAGGTTTACTAGGCATATTCCGATGTCACATCAATCACACATAATTGGTGCACCCAACGCAACGTGAATGAGGACTGAAATGCTCTCTGGTTTCATTGTCCTGTCTCTTTTGGCTCCCATTCCATCTTTCGAATTCTCTTAGAATGCATCTGAGGGTCTGAGCTATGCTTTGGGTTATTTCCTCGATTTTCCCATTAACTGTGACATTTCCAAAACTCTCACTTATGTCCCCGGTATTGGGAGCCCCAGAATTCACTGCATGCTCTGCCAATAAACACTTTAAATATCTCATGGAAGTAGGCAGGTTCAGCCTTATGCATTTCCTACCCGATCACGATGGCTGTCTCAGTTGGCAAAACCAAATCTCATTGGCTGCCTAATAATGCCTTGTCCTCTTACCACTTATGCAATTTCTGGAAGGGTACCAGGTTGGGTTTTCCAGACCCACTACTCCCATTTAAGAACCTTTGCCGAGAAGAGACAAATATCTTTCACTTGTCGCAGGTGTGTAAGCTCCTCACAGCACCACTAGCGGGCTACATTCCACCTTCTATCTGTAAATTGGGGGGGGAAGAGATTCAAATGTTTTTTGCCCCAGCTCAAACAGAGGAGGCTATCATGTTCACTCATAAGTCGTCTATATCCAACAAGTTTCAACAACAAGGCATTGGGATCCTTTCATGATGGTATAGGGTACCGATGCTTCTCCTTAAAGAAGAAGTAAACTCCTCTGTTTTGTTTGTACCTACAGGTAAGCCTTATTATAGGCTTACCTATAGGTACTGTAAATATCTCCTAAACGTGCACGTTTAGGAGATATTTACTGTATACTGCGCCGACCGGCAGCTCCCACGTGCATGCGTGGAAGTGACGTCATCGCGATTCAGGCCAATCACAGCGCCGCAGACCGCGAACCCGGAAGTAACACCGGGGAAGATGTCGGCCATGTCAGCAGTGTGCAGGCACTGCTGCAAGGCTTCATTCTAAGGTATGCATTTCATAATGAGCTAGTATGTGATGCATACTAGCTCATTATGCCTTCGTCTTGCAGGTTTTGTTTTTTTTTTTTTTTTTCACGGGGTTTACAACCTCTTTAAACGCAGACGTTCAACCTCTGCTGGAGATGCTGTTTTCATTCAGGTATCCTTCTACATGTCTTTTGGAGTTGGTTGAAAATTCACCAGCTGGTGCACCAACTTACATTGGTGGATCTAGGCCATCACCATATGGGTTATAATGGGTTACCTGCTTCACTTTAACCATATTACACTAACTCATTACAAATCCTACCTGACTGTTCACTTCCTAACTCGAGCTTGCATGTCCACAATGTGGAATCCCCCATTATCCTGGTTCTCCAAAGTAAATTAGATTTGAAAGATGGAGGCCCTTTCTGCCTCCCTCTATCACCAGAAGGAAAGTTTTAGGATGCATGGAATCCATAGACTGCTTTTTTTTTTTTTTTTTTTTTTTCTTTCATTTGTCGCCTTGCTGGATTTGCTTGACTCTTCTAATCCGGATTTATACAGGATGTGTGGCTCAACCTTCAACCAGGAATGCATGAACAGGTCTACCTTGTTTAGACAGTTCTGGTAAGATTCCCTGATTGCCCTGTTGTTCTAATTACAATTAAACAGAATGGACCTGGTTCACCCCCCTGATGCATCCCTCTCCCTGATCCCCCCCCCTTTATCTTACCTTTCGGTCTATGTGTGGCCGTTTCCGCTCGACAGAAGTCGATCGATTTCTGTCAAATGAGCTCGTTGGAAAATTTTTCTTTGTCTCAGCAGGGAGGATTCCTCGATCCACCTTGATTGTTTGTATGGAGTAGTACTTTCCCCATTTCTTTCTCTTTTTTTTTTTTTGTTAATAAAGCATATTTTGTTGTATCAGTGTTGTTTTTTAACCATACTTCATGGGACGCAGGATTATATTGATTTGGTAGCCTCATGAACTTTTGCAGTAACAGATAACGCAGTAATGATAGTGATCTATTGATATTAGCTTGCAGTACATGATCTGCTGCTGCTAGGTAGAGCTGGATGAGTTCTGTTTGATGCCAAGATGGCTTCTGAAGCTCAAAGAAAATACTAGTGACATTGGAGATTTTGAGTTGTTGCCTGTAACCACAATGTTAAGCATTCTAAGTACATTTTGCTACGGAGCACTGTCTGTCCGAAGCAGTTGCTGGGCTTAACACACTAAACCCAGGAACTAACGAACTATAGCGCTAAAGCCCACTAGGACCCACTGCAGCCATTAGAACCAGGCACCATCTTATTTCAATGATGTGGTTGAGAAAAGCTACGGCAGCTCAGTTTTATAACCACATTCAGTTCCTAAGTGATCAACCATCTTGATTTGTGATGAGCTCAGAAGTGTTTGGACACAAATGCAAACCTTCCTGGGATATTCCACTAGTAGGCTGTCAAAGAAAATCAAATCATAGGCGGCAAGGGCACTCCCCACCTTGCAGCTGCACGTATGCAAGGAGCACGCATACTTGTGGCTGTGGGATATGAAATGTCTCTGCTACCCTTTGATTGGCTTTGACAGCTTCCCAGTGGGAAATCTCAAGTGGGTTCGGACTCCTGTCAGAACACTCCTGAGCTCACCACTGATCATGATCACACATCAGCAATATATATCAGATGTTTCTATATCTATTATATAGACCTGTAAAAAGTTACAATAAGTAGAGTTAACTGAAGTTTTGTGTTTGTGCATTACAGATTGTGGAAGGGGTAGTGCAAAGCATTAAACTAATTACAGAGCAAGCCAGCCGCAGGATTGCAGAATTTGCTTTTGAGTATGCCAGGAGTAACCAAAGAAGCACGGTGACTGCAGTGCACAAAGCCAATATCATGTGAGTTCTTGTACAGAGTGGATTAGCCTATCTCTTATTTTGCATTCTTGAAATAACAGCTTTGTTTTTACCCTGTATTTTCTAAATCTGAAATGTTGCGCTAGAAGTACACTGTGACCCTCTATAATTGGTCTATGAAAGGTTCTGAACAATATGTGAACTCCCTTTTTTTTTTTGAGAGAGAGAGAGAGAGAGAGAGATAAGAGTAGAGGAGGCAGAAGCAATTATACTTGTGTACCATTTACTCACTTCTCTTTTATGCTTGGGTCTCAGGAGGATGTCTGATGGGCTTTTTCTGAAGAATTGCAGAGAAGTTGCAGAGAACTACAAGGACATAAAGTTTAATGAAATGTACTTGGACACAGTGTGCCTCAATGTAAGATAAAACGTGCTAAGCGAAAAAAAAACCTTTATACATATATTTTATTTAACCACTATAATACCCGGGTGCTGTTCTATTCTTGTTTGCTATTTCTAATCCACCTTTGTTTCTAAATTCACAGATGGTCCAGGACCCCACAGAATTTGATGTACTTGTTATGCCGAACTTGTATGGTGATATCTTAAGGTTAGTTTTAGTACGCTCCCAGGGCATCATAAGGATATTGTTTAGTTTAGTTAAAATTATTATTTTTTTTTTTTTTTTGGAGGGGGGGGACGAGTTTCAATCGCATAACTTGCCTGTAATGAAATGGACCCCATTGCCTGGTGACTGTTTTTTACTATGGAAATGTTCTCTTCCTTGAAGCTGGGTCCTCTTCACAGTACTGAACTTCTAAGGCTGCATGTGTTAACTGCCGTCGGTCTAACATTGAAGGAGTTCTGATGACCACCCTCCCCTTCCTGTCCTCTCATCCATTCACAACACTCCATGCATTGTTTTCACAAAATGCAACACATTTTCTGAATGGGGGGTGGGGGGACTGACATTTTTAGATATGGCCAATTGATTGTACCCCTAGACAGCTGCCACCGTTCGAGGTCAGGGGTGTCCTAAAGACGTGAGATCATCACAAAAGTGGCTAGGTCGGGCAACTGCCATCTTATGGTTATATGTACCAATAAAATAAAGAATTATTTGAACCTAGAACTTATTGTCTTCTGAAAATTTGTGGACAAATTGTGGTACAGCGGACAGAGTTCTGCAAAATATATATTTATACATTTCTGACAGAGGTTTTCCTAAAATGATAAACACACCTTCAAATTGATACTTTGACAACCTATATACTGTTTGTTTTTTGTTTTTTTACACCTCATTTAGGGTGCTGTAACGCTTCGAAACATGCTGTAGCACATAATAACATAATAAGATATAAAAACCGCTGTGATGTGTGTTAACAGTCGTTGCAGTGCCTATTAAACCACCCACATGTGCGCATGCATTATTTGCACAGCAACGTAAGCTGTGTTGCGAACGGGCTCTCATTCGCTGGGATTTTTTACGTCCAATGTTTTTTTTCTTTTTTTTTTTACTTTTTTTGTTTTTTTTTCCTTACAATTATATCGGTTTTCTGAAAAGGTTTTCAGAGTTATAACAAATTTTAGCTATTCGTTTCCCGTCAAAAGCAGCATTCATGTCTCTTTAGGCTTTATTATCCATTGGTCCAAGGTTTTATAACCTGAAGATGCCAACAAGGTGGTTCCCCAGCCTGATTTATATTGCCTAAAACAAATTTATGATGGGAGTAATTTTTAATTTAAATTCCTAAATACAATGAATAGCAAGCACCCTTAGGTGACTGCTCATCACATCTGATCCCCAGAATAATGCCCATTCACCTCGAAATCCACAGCACAGGTACCAAATGGCTCCCTGGTCACTAGCTGTGGACCTGTCCCCTGTGATTTACTATTGAATTACAGTGATAGGTGGCTCCAACAACCAGTAGTAAGACATAACATTAGAGGGGTTAAGGCCCCAGTCAGTTTGGTATAGCAGGCTGTTACTCGCACCATGGAGGTGTGTTTTTTACCATGGGCTCACATAAAAAGGAGCTCCAGGAAAATAATAAATATATTTTTGATGTTTGCCTGAAACCAGTTTAGTTACCTCCAATTCTTGGTAGGGCTGCTGGGAAGGCTAAAAAAAAAACGCACTTGTATTGTCTGATACTACTGTCAGGTTTGACCTTCCAACTCAGCACTGATGTTGCTCAGGGTCGCTCGTTCTTGTCCATTCAGATAATGTCTTGTATTCTTTTGCTAGAATACAAGGTATTCAGTTTATGGACAAAGGGAGGGGTTGATGAATGTTAGTCTCCCCTTATCCAACCACAGAATGAAAAGACGGCAAAATGTTTTTTTTAAATGGGTGTGGAGTGAGTGACCCACCCACTATGATCACAATACGAGTGGCAGAACTCTTATCAGCTGGAAGATCAAAGCTGACCATAAATCCAGTATGAATAAAAATATTTTTTTGCATCCCCATCAGCCCTCCAGATGTCTACTTGCCATTAAAAACAACTAGGCTTTACCCAGAAAACATGAAAAAAAAAATGTTTCCTGGAGTTCCAATCTAATGAGCCTTTTTTATTTTAGATGGTGTCTAAAAGTGTTACAGGCTCTGTCAGGTTTTTTTTCCATCTATGTCCTTGTTGGGAAGATTTTACCTCACTTCGTGTCCCAGTATCACAGGAAATTAATATGATCGGATTCCCTCATCCACACATGCAAGGTGGAGGGAGGAATCCTTTGTATTCTGAAAACAGGGACTCCTCTATTATCAGAATCCCCTGATCAGTGGCTGTAGCTGGCTGATCCAGAACAATTTTCCAGCAGTCAATTCGACAGAAGTCAATCATTAGATCAACTTCTGTCAAGCGGGAATGGCCATGGATGGATCGAAATTCATCTAGCTCAGTCCCTACTGAACCAGCTGAATTTTGATCCATCTACAGGCAGCTTAAAAGCCTTATTGATCTAACCTTCCCATTAAAAGGGGTTGCCCTTTTATTAATGTGAGAGTGATGACAGGCCCAGGCCTTGCACCAATTAAACAAATCTTCAATCGTGTCTTCCATATTTCTACCCTTGCCTGTTCTCTTAAATCAGGGCTGTCCAACCTTTTGATCTTCCTGGGCCACACTGGAAGAAAAGGAATTGTCTTGGCCCACACATAAAATACACTGAGGATAGGGATAGCTGATGGGCAGATCACAGCTAAGCAATCCCTGATATATATAATGTACCTATCTGAGTAGTAATTTTTTCCTTGAACAATCTTCCTTCATCTTCAACTTTTTTCTTTTTTTGGGGGTTTTCTTTTGTGACATGGAAGCTATGCTAGAATAAAAAAAATAAAAATAGATAAGGGGATTGGATTTCAACTATATATATGCCAGGGTTGCCAACTGTCAGTTTGTAAAATCAGAGATAATTTTTTTTTTTTTTTTTTACATCTGTCCGTGAATGCCCCTTATGGACATGCAGACTGGATTTTACAAACTGTCCTTGAATTTCGTGATGGTTGGCAACCCTGGTGTGTGGGGAGGTAGAGGGATGTGGTGGGCAGGTGGCTTTGGGGGGGCAGCCAAACTTGTCCCTGTTAACCGCTGTGGCTTCTATACGTGCACAGCATCCCTACTGATATGCCCAGGCTGCATGATGAACTCTTCTGGGCCGTGGGTTGGACACCTCTGCCTTTAAAGTAAACTTCTGATGTTTTGGGTAAGGAATCTACTCATATGAAGACTAAAATGGTTAAGGCCTTGTTCACACATATACAGTTGCAGCGCAGTAAACCGCAGAGGTATACAGATGAGCAGCTGTCCGTTACTGCAACAGTGAGCCGGCATTAGGGGGCAGTGTGGTGTGCAATTTAGCGCATCTCGGAGCTCCCTTTTTTTTTTCTAATAAACTTTGAAGTGCACAAAAGTGACACTTCATGTGTATCACTGTACAGCAGCATGGTGCGTTGTGCTGCTGTACAGTGACATGTGATCCTGTCCATTGCGTTGTGATAAAATGCAGCATGTCTGCATTTTATCGCAGATCACTGCACCACAGCTCCAGGCTGTGTTTCAGTGTGAATAGGACACATTAAAAACATTTTTTTTCTGTGTGTCCTAGCAGTGACCTGTGTTTTTCTAGTGCGGAAAAAACGGTGGTCACTGCCCTGTGTGAATTGGCCCTAGATGTACTTGTCTGATGAGTTTGCATTGTATGCACTTAAACTAACATCTTGTGCAAGGAGATATTGACATTGAATACATTTTTAGCAGCCTATAGAACAGGGGTAATAATAAAACTGGCCAGGCAGGAGACTCTCAAGATCCTGAGTACCTGAAGTTTGTTTTACAAAAATTGCGTAAGAAAACGAAAGAGAAAAATTCCATCTGCACACCGTAGAAACCTTTGTTTTGCAGCGAGTACTTCTGTTTAAAGGTTCCAACTTCTGCAGGTCATGGTATACTAGTAGTAATTGGTCATATTTGACTGGACTTTTTCTATACAGTTGAAAACCTTTCACCACTTATCCAAATGGCTTTCTAAGTGTTTTTTTTTTTTTTTTTAAAGCAGTGGCAGGGACATGTCCAAGCATTCATAGTCACACGGGTAGCCAGCTGAATCCATTCAACAATGTCCAAGAACATGATGGGAGGTGTAAAAGTTTGTGAATACACACTGTTCTACTTAAAAGGGTTGTAAAGGCAGAAGGTTTTTTTATCTTAATGCATTCTGTGTGCAGCAGCCCCCCTCAGCCCACCTAATACTTACCTGAGCTTCCTCTCTATCAAGCGGTGTTGTAGGAATGTCTTGGCTGCCTGGGATTCCCCTCCTCATTGGCTGAGACATCAGCGTGGTGCCATTGGCTCCCGCTGCTGTCCAAGTCAGTCAGCCAATGAGGAGAGAAAGGGGGCGGGGCTGGGCCGCAGCTGTGTGTCCAAATGAATACACCAAGTTGCAGCTCGGCTTGGGCGCCCCTACAGCAAGCTGCTTGCTCTGGGGACACTCGTCAGGAGGGAGGGACCCGAGAAGTGGAGGATCCAGGCTGCCCTATGCAAATCCAATGCACAGTGCAGGTATGTATAACTTGTTTGTTACTTTTAACAAAAAAAAGAGACTTTACTTTAATCTATTCAGCATGGTGCCACGAAGTCAAGGACAGGTGGTAAATGGCCACGTTGCATGGCTAAACATGTGAATTGTCAAATTATAGGGTAGAAATTGCCACCCTAACATCTTATTGGTGACTTGAATCCTGTAGTGATACCACAGCAACTGTGTTCCTTGTCCTGTACCTCCGTTGTGGCATGTCAACCAAGTTCAACCAGTTAGTCTTACTCTCTCTGAGACTACTTCAGTGTTTTTTGCCCCCCCACCCCCCATGTGTTTGTTTTTTTTAACACTTAACTTACTGATGGTGAGATCAGCACATTTTAGATACTCTGCCACCCAGGGGATCCAGCGCTGGCCAGTGGAGATCCTCTTCTCTTCTGGCAGTGTTTTGTCCTGCACCGCCATGACGTCATAGTGAGGCTGCCTGCTGTTCCGTGTTTAGCCAGCACAACTTTTGATGATGCCCTGCTAGGACTGCCCCTTCCTCTTTTACTGAATGAAAGGCTTTGCCTACTGGGATATGTGATGTTCATATCCCGGGAGGCAAAGTGGGAACAGGGCATGTTGTGCACCTAGGCGAATGAGGTTTGGGGGGGGGGGGGTTGAGGAGGTTGGCGGGTCCAGACAAATTCCTAAAAAAAAAGTAAAAGTGCAAAATTAAAAAAAAATCCCTCATTGGGCAGAGGGACCGGAGGAGGGGTGGAGAGGAGGAATGATGATATGCAGAGTGAAGATCCGCTTTAGTTGTCAGCTGGACAGTTAATAATGGATCTCCCTGATGGGTATTACTAACCAGTGAGTAAATCAGCCAGTCAACTTGATTCTCAAATATGTAGGGAAGTAAGCAGTCCTTGTCTAATGTTTTGTTTCATTTCATTTTTAAGTGATTTGTGTGCCGGTCTGATTGGAGGGTTGGGAGTAACGCCAAGTGGAAATATTGGTGCTAATGGTGTAGCGATTTTCGAGTCAGTAAGTACAACTCCACTTGTGTTTCATTTATAAGATAATTGAGAAAATAATATCAGTTGTTGCCTACATAGTCACAAAAAATAATTTAAAAAGGGTCTCCAAACAGACGTGTCGGGGCTAGAGATTTGTACCGTTTGTATTTTTTATGAACTAATAATGGAATGTCACTTCAGCTTTATTTTTCTTTTATGATGCCGTATCTATATATTGTTTTCCATGAGGATGAAAAGGCTTCTATTTATCAGTGTTAATCAGACATCTCTGCTCTAAGGAACATACAATTGAAATCATTGAAAACACGACAGCAAGCCTTACAGTGCACATTGTATTGCACTTCAACATGTTTTGCAACTTGTATTACATTATGCATTTATATGGACACATGTGCATTAAAACACTAAAACCTGCCTATGAACACTTTTGGGGAACTAAATCATTTTTCTCTGTTGTGAAGAAATTGGGCTTTAGAAGCTTTGGTTTGTGTAGTTCACTTTACAAGTGTGAACCTGTGCCAAGCTGTAGATGGTAAAGATTGGCCCATAGGAAAGAACCTATGTTCCAACCTGCATATTCACCTTGTACTGTAGAATTCTCACAAAAAATACCTGATTATGTACATTTAGTATTAATCGCAATTAGCTGGACATGTTCTGTAAATTTGAAGACAATTCTCAACTTACCAGGCCACTTCTTCAGTTTCTAGGGTGTCAGGAAGATACCCCAATGTGGAAATCCTGATTGTCCAGGAAAAAGATAGGAGGTGTGAAAGTTGTAGTGCCACCCAGTTCTAGTTACATAACCCCATTGTTGGTGTCAGGAAGCCTTCATAGGTGTTCCTTGATTTACATGGCTAAAAGTGAAAGAATTGCGAAATCACAGGAGCAGAGATGTTATAATGGCATGTTATGTGGAGGAAAGATGGTGACGAATGTCCCTTCCCTTTTTCCCTGTAGGAAAAGTTTTGGCCTGTAGAATTTGCCCTCCTATGTTGGACCATTTGTTTGTTGAGAGGTTGTTTTGTCTCCCTGGTGTTACAGGTCTTTGTATTCCTCAGTACATTGCCCTGCATATACAAAGTTACTTTGCTTTTAATGCCGCGTACACACGGTCGGATTTTCCGATGGGAAATGTTCGATAGGAGCTTGTTGTCAAATTCTGACCGTGTCTATGCTCCATCGGACATTTTCCGTCGGAATTTCCGACAAACAAAATTTGAGATCTGGATTTTCTGACAACAAAATTCGTTGTTGGAAATTCCGATCGTGTGTACAGAATTCCGATGCACAAAATTCCACGCATGCTCAGAATCAAGCAGAAGAGCCGCACTGGCTATTGAACCTAATTTTTCTCGGCTCATCGTACGTGTTGTACGTCACCGCATTCTTGACGTTCGGAAATTCCGACAAGATTTGTGTGACCGTGTGTATGCATGACAAGTTTGAGGCAACATCCGTCGGAAAAAAAACATGGATTTTGTTGTTGGAATGTGCGATCGTGTGGCATTAGTTTGTACAAGCTTTTGTATCCGTGTATTGTTGGGTATGAAGGACCCAAGTATGCAATCTTCGTTAGAAGATCCTTCTGAAGTTTTCTGACACTCCAGCTTCATGTGGGATGACTATATTATTGGTGTATTCTGTTCCTCCCCTCTGTACGATGCAGATTTTTTGCTTGGCCTTGTAGATGTTCAAATAAAAATCCACTCTCGGTAGCTGCAAACTTTCAAGGCATTCCTGAGATGTCTCTCTACTTTGTCTTTAGACTCTGTCCTAATAATCTCCAGTTGGGTTTTAGTGGGTGGTAGGAGTCAAAATACTGATCTGTGTGGGTAGGTTTCCTGTAGACCTTAATAGTTGGCAATTACCCAAAACTGATTAAAGGTGCAGCTTTTGGCTACTCTTTTAATAAGTTACAGGTAATAGGCACAAATATCATCCTTGAGTTTTAGCAATAGTAAGCTAATTTTGCTTTTCTTATGGTCCTGTTTAGGTTCATGGCACTGCTCCAGATATAGCTGGGAAGGACTTGGCTAATCCTACTGCTTTACTTCTGAGTGCAGTCATGATGCTCCGGCACATGGGGCTACAGGAACACGGACGCAAGATAGAGACTGCATGCTATGACACCATTAAATCTAGAAAGGTAGGTGCTGGGTTCTTTTATGGGCCTGTTCACACCAGCAGGAGCCCATATAGGGATGTATTATGCATATGTGCTGCAATGTGTCGTTACAGTGCATTGGAAGTGCTTGCTATTTTCCACCTTAACTTTCTTTTTTTTTGCACAGCAGCCATTGCAACACGATACCATGGGGTTGATTTACTAAAGGCAAATCCACTCTGCACTGCAATTGCACTGAAAGAGCATTTTGAAGTTCAGTCGCTGTAGATCTGAGGGGAAGATCTGAAATGAGGGGAAGCTCTGCTGATTTTATCATCCAGTCATGTGCAAGCTAAAATGCTGTTTTTATTTTCCTTGCATGTCCCCTTCAGATCTACAGTGACTTTACTTCCAAGTGCACTTGTAGTGCAAAGTGGATTTGCCTTTAGTAAATAACCCCCCCTTGTGTCGTGGTGAGCTTAGGTATGTGTGCCTGTATTTTATCGCATCACTCACCGATGCACGTTTGTGAGTACAGACCCCAGACAAACCAAGGCTTTTTGTCTTGTCTTAGCATTGCAACTGCGTTGGGCAACTCAGACCAATGGGCTGGTGTAAATGAGCCCTTAGAGATTTGTCTTAACCACTTCCCATCCCAGCCATAGTCATAGGACGTCTGCAGGAGTGATCGCCCATCCTGGGCCGGCGTCATATGACGTCCTGGGCTTCCCGGCTTTCTGGGAGGGGATGCGCGTGCCCGGCTGCCGCGATGTCCACCGGGCTTGCGTGATTATCTGTTAACAGAGCAGGACCATGGATCTGTGTGTGTAAACACACAGATCCACGTCCTGTCAGGTGAGAGGAGACCGATCATGTGTTCCCAGTACAGAGGAACACCGATCAGTCTCCTCCCCTTGTGAGTCCCCTCCCCCTACAGTTTGAATCACTCTCTAGGTAACACAACCCCATGATCGCCCCCTAGTGTTAACCCCTTCCCTGCCAGTGACATTTATACAGTAATCAATGCATTTGTATAGCACTGATCGCTGTATAAATGTGAATGGTCCCAAAATAGTTTCAAAAGTGGCCGCAATCACGATAAAAATCGCAGCTCGCCGCCATTACTAGTAAAAAAAAATAATAAAAATTCCATAAAACTATCCCCTATTTTCTAGATGCTATGCGGTTGATTTACTTAAGGCAAAAAGACTGTGCACTTTGGAAAGTGCAGTTGCACTCTGCAAGAGCAGTTGCTCCAGAGATTAGTAAATGAGCAGAAGCTCTGCTGACTTTCATGAACCAATCATGTGCAAGCAAAAATGCTGTTTTTTTTTTTTTTTTAATTTTCCTTGCATGTGATTGGGTATTCTTTGCAAAGTGAAGCTTTACCCCATTTACTAAGCTCTGGAGCAGCTGCACTTGCAGAGTGCAATTGCACTTTCCAAGGTGCACAGTCTATTGGCCTTTAGTAAATCAACCCCTATAACTTTTGCGCAAACCAATTAATATCTGCTTATTGCGATTTATTTATTTTTTACCAAAAATATGTAGAATACATATCGGCCTAAACTGAGGGAAAAAAATAGTTTTTTAAGAAAAAAATAGGAATATTTTTTATAGCAAAAAGTATTGTGTTTTTTTGTTTTTTTCTTCAAACTTGTTGCTCTTTTGTTTATAGCGCAAAAAATAAAAACCGCAGAGGCGATCAAATACCACCAAAAGAAAGCTCTATTTGTGGGGCAAAAATGATAAAAATTTCATTTGGGTACAGTGTTGCATGACCGCACAATTGTCATTCAAATTGCGACAGCGCTGAAAACTGAAAATTGGCCTGGGCAGGAAGTGGGTGCAAATGCCCTGTATTGAAGTGGTTAAGTAACTGCTTTAATTTGTATAAGATTAGTAGAGACAATTAACAAAACTGTTTTCCTTTTACTATTTCTTTGTTACAGACTTTAACTAAAGATTTGGGTGGAAACTCCAAGTGTTCAGAGTTTACAGATGAGATCTGTCAAAGGATACGGGACAGCGACTAATTTACTTTGCCGGTTTCAGTCTCCAGCCCAGCCAAGCCAGCTGACATCACACGCACATCATATATTGCTGATTCCGACTTCATTGATCAGTCTTCTTCCCCCTCAGATGAGACATGGTATACGAGTATGCAGGGCAATGTGCTGGAGGCCAGTCTACTAAAGAAACATCATGCCACACCCAAATTAAACCTTGCAGGCCAATTAGAAAGCAACATAAGAATGGAAGAGTCTGCTTACATATCTGACTCCTCCTCTAACACTGTAACTTCTTACCCGTTTTGTCTTGTCATTGCCTTTTCTGGTCAACATGCTCTTTAGGGAATAAGCTACAGTATGTATTGCAGGCTTTTCAAAGCAGTGTAAAGCAAGTAAATTACACATTTTGTATGATATATCAACACAATACCATATATTATTGCTGTAGAATTGCTTCATTTAATCATATCTTTAACCACTTCAGCCCCAGACCTTTTGGCTGCCAAATGACCAGGCCACTTTTTGCGATTCGGCACTGCGTCAATTTAACTGACAATTGCGCGGTCGTGCGACGTGGCTCCCAAACAAAATTGACGTCCTTTTTTTTCCCCACAAATAGAGCTTTCTTTTGGTGGTATTTTATCACCTCTGCGGTTTTTATTTTTTGCGCTAGAAACAAAAATAGAGCGACAATTTTTTACTTCTTGCTATAATAAATATCCCCCAAAAATATATAAATAAACAATTTTTTTCCTCAGTTTAGGCTGATACGTATTCTTCTACATATTTTTGGTAAAAAAAAAATCACAGCAAGCGTTTGCGCAAAAGTTATAGCGTCTACAAAATAGGGGATAGTTTTATGGCATTTTTATTAATCATATTTTTTTTTTTTTATTAGTAATCGCCGCGATCAGCGATTTTTATCGTGACAGCGACATTATGGCGGACACATCGGACAATTTTGACACGTTTTTGGGACCATTGGCATTAATACAGCGATCAATGCTATAAAATTGCATTGATGTAAAAATGTCACTGGCAGTGAAGGGGTTAACCACTAGGGGGCAGAAAAGAGTTAAGTATGTCCTAGGGAGTGATTCTGTCTGGGGGATGGGCTAGCAGTGACACGACACTGATCGCTGCGCCCAATGACAGGGAGCAGACGATCTGTGTCC
This sequence comes from Aquarana catesbeiana, assembly GCF_042186555.1. NCBI lineage: Eukaryota > Metazoa > Chordata > Amphibia > Anura > Ranidae > Aquarana > Aquarana catesbeiana. The sequence continues at coordinate 124,859,858 of NC_133326.1, forward strand.
TGTCACTAGGCAGAACGGGGAGATGCTGTGTTTACACTGGCATCTCCCCGTTCTTCAGCTCCGTGACACGATCGCGGACATCGAGTCCACGGGTCCTGCAGGCACGGTAACGGAGCTCGCGGCAGGCGCGCGGCGGGAAATTCAAAGTGACGTACAGGTACGTTACTTTGCCCAGCCATGGCATTCTACTGACGTATATCTACAGGAGGCGGTCGACAAGCGGTTAAGTAATGGTTCCATTCATTTAAGCCAAACACTCCATGAATATGCTGTGTCTCTATAAGAAGGCTCTATTTTTCACTTTTTTTTTTTTTTTTCAATATCATATCTGTCTTTTCACCTGAGCATAGTAAAACGTGAAATGTATTCTCATATTCCCAAGTTGTGGTTTAGCTGACCTGGTCAGTTTTCAAATCCACCACTAGGGGGAGCTGCAGCACATTGTTCTGTGATAAGAAAGCACAGTCCAAATCTCAACCCAGCTCTATGAATGTCTTGTCATGTCTTGCCTTAATCTTTTTCATTTTGAAAGCTCTATTTATTGTATATCTGTGAGTGAAATTGCCTTGTACTTCAGTGAATGGCTCATTTTTCTTTTTGCACTTGTTTTTAAAGAATTACATTAAATGCGCAGGGTGTTCCAAAGAGCTCAGAGATGGTTGAATTTTATTGAAAAGTAAACTTATTTATAAAATGATTTGCATGTATCACACATGTATCTAAATTTTAAAAACAAAAATGTGATTTATTGCAGCTTACCAAATCTTTAGACGTGGTGGCTGCATTAGTTGTCTGTCTGATTTTAAGCTCTCTTTCTTTTATTTTCACCTGGTGATCTGGTCAGTAACAGATTTATTGTCTTAGGGTGGCTTCTCTCTCTTCAGAGGAGCAACACAGAAACTATCGGAGAGCAGCAATGTTTGGAAAGGCTTGCGTTAAATGGGCTAGTAGATTTCGATGGACTTTAAATAAATGGTTAATAAAGCTGAACTCCAGCTAATGCTTTTTAAAACCAAACCAAACCCACCAATTTTTAATGGTTTCTCAAAACCGTTACATTCAAGACATGCCATAAATGATAACTGTCACAGTTACAAGTGTGCTTACTATGTTGGCTCTCAACTGAACTGTTAAGCCATTAATCAGGTCCCGCCCACACTGTAGGCGAAAGACGGCTACGGTGGATGCTTACTTTGCCGGGAGGGGATACTTGGAAGCCCCCTGTGATCGCACTGCCTGTGCGCCCCCTGCAGGTGCACTCTGTGATCGCTGCATTTTTAGGACACAGATTGTGGTGAAAGGCCAATTGCAGCGGCCCTTTACCATGTGATTAGCTGTGTCCAATGACAGCTGATTACAATGTACATGTTAAAGGGACATCTACACAGATAATCAGGGCACTGATTATCAGTGCTGCCAATCAGTGCCCTTCAGTGCCGCCTCATCGGTGCCCACCAGTGAAGGGGAGAAATTACCTGTTTGCAAAATTGTACAAACTATGAAGAAAAAAAAATTTTCTTCAAAATTTTCGATCTTTTTTCGTTTGTAAAAAAACTCAGTTGTGATTAAATAGCACCAAAAGAAAGCTCTATTTGTGTGAAAAAAAATATATAAAAATGTTGTATGGTTACATTATAGCATGACCGTGCAATTGTCATTCAAAGTGTGACAGCGCTAAAAACAAAACATTTGCCTGAGCAGGAAGGGGGTAAAAGTGCCCAGTTGGCAAGTGTTTAAATGGCTGGTGTCATAGCTGAAAACATATGCAGTACCATGGCAACTGCAGATCGTATAGAAGCTAAGATGACAGCTTCTATGGCTGTAAAGGATAGGAGGGTTTAGTTCTGCATTTAAGCGGTTACAGCAACAGCCCCCCCCCCCCCCCCCCATGCCTGTCTCTTTTGTAATAAAGTGCCTGGTTGTTTGCAATTAAGCTTAGTGCAATGCAGGAACCAGCGCGATTCCAGCATCAGTTCCTGCATTGCTCCCCTCCCGCAGGCAGTTCACACTGCCTTCTGCGAACCGCTGCCGGTGTCAATACAGTGTGAAGGAATCAGGTCGCATAGGTGAAGAACACCCATGCGATCTGATTCTAGTCGTGGCAAAAAGGTCTCTGCACCTTTTTCTATGAAAATCCAATGCGAGTTCAGCCATACAACTGTATGGCTGAACTCAGCCGGGATCAGCTGACAGATCCCCTGCTGAGCAAGTGGATCGCAGGTGGAGTCCGCCAAGTGTGAAAGGACCCTTAAATATCTGTCAGCAGCATTATATTACATTTAGTTTTTTGATTTAGACAACAATTGAACGTTCCAGTGACTGATATTAAATACCTTGAACCATAAAACACAGGTGGTGCCAGGGTGGATATAAATCAATGATTTAAAAAAAAAATCACTTTTTTTTTTTTTTTTTTAATTTAAATTGTTTTTTTGGGGGGGATTTTTATCAAATTTATTTTAATAAAATGCTTTGGAGTAAAAATCAATCTAAAGATAGTTTTATATTTAGGATACATTAATTTAGTTTATTCAGCATGAAATGGAGCTTAGTTATGTAGCATGAGGCTGTATAGTCTGCAATATTTACATTTTTGGCAAACTAATTTAATGAATTCAAGCTCTGTAAGCTGCGATAACATGCACTGCATTGATGCATTCACACAATTTCACAGTAACCATGAGATAAAACAAAGTTCAGGAATATTCCTTTATCCCATTGTTTTTCAAATCTATGTACACTACAAATTGTATGATTGAATCGGTTCTGATATCGCTGTTTTACTAACCTGACAGCTTATTATTCTAAATAGGAAACCTGCATTTTGTTTGCGAATATTAAAGATTCTAACTACCAGCAACAATGAGTTCTTAAAGAGCACCTGTCATTTCAGATCCATCATGGCAGCGCCTGTTAGCGGGCATCCGCTCACCTGCAGCTGCCACGTCCCGCACCTTGTTGTGTCACTGCCACATCACCAGCCGTCCCATTAAAGTGAATGGGACTGTCGCCGAGTCAACAGCGGGTCAGAGGAGGAGCCGCTGCGGGACAGAGATGACAGTTGCTCTTTAAAAATTATGATTTAAATCAAGCCTTTTTACTAGTGATTTAAATCGACTTGATTTAAATCAAATCCACCCTGGTTGGTGGATCATTTGGATCTATGAATGATTGATTGTTTTTGGCAAATTCAACTACAAATATCTTTTTAAATTGATAAAAACTATGGTTGGCTTATTCATTCATTAGAATCCCAAGGAAGGTGCTCTTCCTGTCTAATGACATGAGAAACGGAGTGATGGAATATCACATTATCCATATTTCACTGCAGCCAAGAGTAGTTTTGTTTAACTTGAGGTATTGGTTTATGTCATATATTACTATAATAGGGTGTATTGGACAAATGGATGAAATGACAACCAGAAGTTTTGCTTGCACAGAAAATCAATACTAAAAAATGGGTAGCTATGGTTAACTATCCTGCTAGAGATTTGTTATATACAAGCGTGAACGGCAAAAATAATTTCCTACAACATGTATGGACTAAAGTACCAGCATTCAGCAGCAGAGTATGCAGGTACTTGCAGCTTGGAACAGAAGGGAGAAAGCCTTTAATGTTTAGTACTAAATGGTACACATATTTAAAACGTTAAAAAAAAAAAAAGTTTTTTTTTTTTATAAAATAGACATTTCATAGTTGTAAGGCACATTTGTATTTCACCACTGATTGCTCCAAGAATATACACAAAGGATAGTGATTCCTGAGTCAGAACCATGTGCATGCCTATAGTCACATAGTTGTTAGGCAAAATACAGTGTATAAGGATCGAATATGCTACAGCCTATGTAACAGGGAACATTAACTGCTGTGGACATTTTAATGGAGAAGGGTTATGTTCTAACACATTTCCACCTAACAATGATACCCCAGGAAGCTCGCTAATAATTATGTTGAGTTTATGAGTCCGACCATGGATACTGTTCTCCAGACCTAAACGTAAAAAGGACTAATTCCAATCGGTGGTGGTGATACAGATTTTGTTTTATCCTGAGTAAAATGTTTCTATTACATCTTTGTACTTTTCCAGAATGGCATGCCGTTTTATTTTCATTGTTGGCCCTAAAAAAATCAGAAAATGTCATCAGACACCTGAATATTATGGTTTGTGATTTAATACCTATAAAAAGCCAGTAGTTCATTTTGTCTTTATACAAACAGGATAAATGGCAAATTGTGTTGCTCTGTTTAGTAAATTTTGCAATAATGAAAAAAAATAAAGGAAGGAGCACAAGCCAATTCCACAAGATGGACAGGTCTTTCAGAGAAGTATGGCCAAACCTATGGGTTTATCAAAGTCATGCTCCAGGCCAAACAATTCTTTCTAGTTTTTATTAGGGTGGGGAAAGGTTATAGCCAAAACCAGATTTTTATTGTGATCTGTGTCCCTATTCAAGAGATTTCTCTGCACTTTATGTTCCAGCGATGCAACTGGATGCAGAATGTGTCACTACTGAGACATTACTCTGGTTTTGGTGATAACTCTAAAAGTTTAGATTTCTCTTCACTTTCTGATCGTGATGGATAAATGCATGGATAGATAGGGACATAGACTGCAATCAAAACCTGTAGGAGTTTTAAACGCTTTCCTACTCTAACCAAAACTAGAACTTCGCCTTAATGGTTGCAAGTCAGTCTAATGGGGCACTGTTAACATGGTAGGACAAAGGCTTGTGAAGCATGCATTGCCTGTCAGATTTATTTTCTTTCTCATCCATTGCAGGACACAGGTAGTCTTTCACCTTCAGTTAATACTAATGCCTGCAGAAGGATTTGATACTGACAAACACAGCCAGCTCAGCATCGCCCCTCCCACTCCCAGCATGCTTCAGTTTTTTGCTAGGGTCTTAGGCGAATGGACACCTTTTCTTTAGCTCTGATGGTAAAAGGCTACCCTAGTTTTTGCTACACTTCTTTCTTCATTCAAGACATCTCTACATGGCTGCTATAGCTGGTTTCTATGATTGTAGCCAACTGGAGTCGCCTTTTCTCAGCATCACCTTTGGAGTGCTACGTCTAGGCACCATGGTAGTTCATGGAAAACTACAAGCCAGTAGCCACAAAGGCTGCCGGACCTTGTAGTTTTCCATTCACAGAGCACTGTGAATGAGTAATGCGGCCAGGTGGGAGGAGCCCTGCATGGCCACGTGTTTTTTTGTTTTTTTACAATTTGACATCTAGTGGGTGGAGAAGATCCCCCACTAGTTGCACAGTGGGGGATCGGGAGGTGCGGGGGCTGGTGCATTCATAACATGTTACACCCTGAATATGGGTGTAACATGTTATGAAAGGTGAACTTCTCCTTTAAGGGCTAGCCTGGAAGTGACCTTTGGCCACTGGATTCTGCATAAGGAACTTTAGAGGCCCATTCTGGTATCAAGTTATCTGTGGAGCTTTCCAGGAGCAGAGTTGTTGACATTGCCTCAGAGCTTGCCCTGTCATTGATGAATCACTTTGTGGGTAGGCTGAACACTGTTAACTACCTCATTTGTCGTTTTTTTGGGCACATTTTAAATTCCTGCTTTCTACTGGTTACCTGTTATCCTATAATTATTGAGTCTACCCCATCTCTGCAGTCCTCCTTAGCTCTGCCAGGTGGAGCCTAGTCCTCTGCCTTGTCGGCCAGGGTTTCTACTACAGTCGAGGAACAATTTGTGGTCCAATTCAGCCAGTTTCTTGCAGTGATGCACACTACTTTGAATGTGGAGGATCAATGTGCTGTCTCAGGTTTTTCAGAGCCCCTGCTATTGCTAAGACTTTCCCATTGCACCCGCTCATCAAGATTTCTTGTATGGGGATTGGAAAATCCCTGATGTGCCATTGACACACACCTTGACCAACCTTTGCTGAGGCTTGTTCTTATTATGTTAAGCAATGATCTATACCAGGGGTAGGCACCCTGTGGCCCTCCTGCTGTTGTGGGACTACATTTCCCATGAGGCATTGCAAGGCTGGCAGTTACAATTATTCCCAGAGGCATGATGGGACTTGTAGTTCTGCTACAGCTGGAGGGTCCCAGGTTGCCTACCCCTGGTCTATACCTACTATGGATCTGTGGGTGCCCTACCTTAACAGGGGAGCCACTAGGACAGTGGTTCCTAACTACTATTATCAGGGCCTACTAACTGGTCAGGTTTGCAAGATAACTGAAATACATCACAGGTGATATCATTTGCTGCTCAGTGATTGCAGTGTTCTAGTCTGCATTTCCCCAAGGTAATACTTAAAATCTGGCCTGTTAGTGGGTCGTGAGGACAGGAGTTGAGAACCACTGCACTAAGCCAATAGTGGACATTCCTATATTCAAGGATTCCACCAGTAGTTTGAAACCCTCTTTAGATGCCCAGTTCTCACTGGAGGGCCCTGCCCTTTGTCTCATTTTGGCTGTGGCTTTTAATTTTGCCAAACCAGGGCAGAATGGCCAAATCTTTCCACTGCAGCAAAGGATCTTTTGCTGATAGAGCAGATGGCTAGAGCCTTAATCTTCATTTCTGATGGACTGCTGGAAAGCATTTTGGCTTGTCTCCCATTGACTTTGGTCAATACAAGTGCTTGGTCTGCAGATCCTGTGTCCAATGAGCACCGAACAAGCACGGCCTTCAAAGAGACAATGGGGTGGATTTACTAAGGCAAATTCATTGTGAACTGCAAGTGCACTTGGAAGTGCAGTCACTGTAGATCTGAGGGGAAGATCTAAAATGAGGGGAAGCTCTACAGATTTTTATCATCTTTTGTGCAAGCAAAAATGCGGTTTATTTTCCTTGCATGCCCCCCTCAGATCTACACCAACTGCACTTTCTAGTGCACAGTGGATTTGCCTTTAGTAAATAACCCCCAATGTCTCTTCATACAGACTCTTGATACTATTGTTAAGCATGAGCACTCACCTGCCTTTATGTATGAATCTCAAGGAAAGGACCTCCAAAACTGGGTTCTCTGGCCACCTACAAAGTCTGGGCTAGAAAGCTTGCTAAACCCTCTAAAAAACCATCACCACCATGAACATGCTGCCCCCTACTTTCCACAGTGGGGGACATTTTTAATATTTAGGGACCTTTGGATAGTTTGTCCTTCAGCTACCAGGGTGCAGAGACCTTTCAGCTCCCTCTTTTTGCCTTCATGCTTTCGATCTTGCCGCGTTGGTTAGCAGACCTCTGCCCCTTTTAAAGTGTTCTGGACCAGTTCATGTATTTGATCAGTTTTAGAAGTTTTTTTTCAACTTGGTCAACAATCTCTTTCTCCAAAGATAACATCTGCCATGGCCTTGCTATATCCACAACCTTTGCATAATATATCCACCCATAGGCGTGCGCACAGGTTGTGCCAGGGCACACCCCAATCACCCCATGTGATGCATATTCACCCTGTTTAGACCCCTGATATTTGACCAAAGCCCCCTAACTGGGCTCCTAAAAAATTTGTAAAAGAAAACATTTAAAGAAATAAAATTGTAAAAAATAATACAAATAAAAACTACTGACACTGTCCACTGCCCTACTGACAACGTCCATTGCTCTACTGACACTGTCAGTATATACACATGCACACACATATGTGTTTTAGCTTTGGGGTGCACACCTATGTATCCACCAGATATACAGGGTTCCTGTCCATAAAGTGCTATGACTGCTTAGTCTTATCCTGGCATTGCTTGTACTCTCTAAGGAAGGACTCCTATTAATAGCCCTGGGGCTTTCACAAGGTGTCCCCATTATGGTATAATAAGGTGAACTCCTATGGAGAATACAGTAGGTGGGGGTTCAGTTGGACAAAATGTCTTTGGTTGGCCAAATGTTTCAATGATTAGGGTAAATCCTAAATCTTCAGAAATATGCACTGGCATCCAGTGACAGTTTGGAGTAGAGCCTCATGTCCTTGTCCTTCAGTTCAGGAGTTACCCATCCTCCACCTATTGCAGATTACGGTGCTCAAGATGGGGATAATCCTACAAGGTCTATCATAGGACTTTTCCCCTCTTTCTTTCGAAGAGGATTGAGCTAATGCTTAGCTCAGCAATGTTAAGTCTGGCCTATTCTATAGACTATTGGTCAGTATACTAACCTTCTATCCCGTTGCTCAAGAGGGGTTAGCTCAGCAATGTTAATTCTGGCCTATTCTATAGACTATTGGTCAGTATACTAACCTTCTATCCTGTTGCTTTTGTAGAGAGTTCCCACATACCGCTTCCCCACTGTCTCTTATGATTCAGAAGGATCAAACTTCAGTTCTCTCTGTATTCTCAGGAAGTGGAACCACCCTTTGGATGGCTTCTAGGTAATTCTATTTAATTTCCCTCCTCACTGGGTTCTTCCTTGTAGTCCTTGCCTCTGCAAAGTGAAAGTCTGATCTGTCAAACTTTCCAGACGTTGACCTGTGATGGGATAAGGTGAGTCAAGGTGTTTTACAACCTGCATAAATCCTGGTGGTTCATTTGGGTCCCATTCCATCTTGGCTGGTTTAGGTTCCAGCTTCAAGCTGGGTCTGTAGGGCCAGTTTCTCCTGTCAAGATTTGCTTCACTGATTGTAAGTGTCTCTGGCTCTTTCGGCATCACGTATCAGTTCCCAGTGCAAGAGTAACACTCTGCACGGTTTTTCTTCTACCAGGTGGAGGTTGCAAACTCATCTGCTGCCAGCTTCAGTGTGGGTCCTTCAGGCAGTTTACTATGTTTTTGGGTCTGTTTAGTTTGCTGGCTGCCCACCCCTCAGTTGGACTTTTTGGCTGTCCTGAAGGTGAGAGACTTCCTGTGTCCCTCAATGGGCAAGAAGTAAAATAGGATTTGTACTCCCTGTAAAACCTTTTCTAGGATTTTAGTAAGGGATACAGGTCCCATCCCTGTTTTTTTATGATCATGATCTCATTACTGCTTTGCTACATATACATAACTGAAGTCCCCCTCTAGGTGGCAGTATACTCAAAAGTGAGTCTTCCTGTGTCCCAAAAAAGGATTTTATTGGGGGGTTAGTTGCCCAGTGTAAGTCAGTATAATGTGTTTTTACTTACCCATTTCACCTCCTAATATTGAAAAATCCTTGGGTAAGACTGCCCATTTCTGAATACGCTGGGCATTTGAAACTGCTTCACTGTTGACCTTGTCTATACCCTCCTGAATTGCTCTATATACAGCCTGGTCCTGCTGTCCCACAATCTCAGTCACTGTCGTGGACTTACTGCCAACATCATTACAAAACCGTATTGCTTCCTGGGTCAGATTATCAGTTGGCTCCATGCTTTCTGGGTCTATTGTGCACTGGAGAGAAGAATATTATGATGTACTGTGCATCGTAAGTGACCATCGTAAGCTGTAAAAACAAATAATACCTTTAGAGTAAAAAGCATTGACAGAAATTTCCTCCTGTCGCCAATTAGCACTGCATTGCTCACAATAGATATTTTTCCTTTAATGGCATCTTCTATAGGGATGGGTGGTACATTCTCACCACCAGCAGTGATGATTAGCTCTGTTGGAAAGAACATACATTTATTATGCCAAATATATGCTTTATCTGCTAGTATAACATTTATAATACTAAAATATTATCTGTGGATATCCTGTCAGACTTATATGTATATAGATATGAGGTGGTTTCAAAAAGTTTCAAGACTGGTTTTGTACTATGGCAGCACACATAGGGAGCACCGACCTTCATAAGTCAGTGTGCCAAAAGACATTGTCCTGTGTACACTAGGAGCTATGCAACTGGTGCTATTCTGACCATGTGTGTTGCCACACCTGCCATTTCATCATGGACAACAAGTTAGAACAAACGTGAGTTTTAGCTCCTGCGTACTTCACCCTCTTCCTGAAGATGAAGATCCAGCTCAAAGGTCGCCGTTTTTACACCATTGCAGAGATCCAGCGCAAATCGCAGAATGCGCTTGACGCCCTTTGAAAAGAAGACTTCCAGGACACATTTCAGAAGTGACAGGAACTCTGGGATTGCTGTATTGCTGTACAAGGGGACTATTTTGAAGGTGATAGTGTGTAAACATAGATAAAGTACTTTCTTGTAAACAGAGCTAGTTTTGGAACTTTCTGATACCACCTCATATTATACATATGTACAGGCATATACTGGCCATCGGGACTACCGGGAGTTTCCCGGTGGGCCGATGGCAGCTCACCTCCTCTCCCTGGCTAGTTATACAGCGCTCCTGAATACAGACATGATGTTCAGGAGTCTGACACTGAGAAGCTCATCATAGGATCCGGAAGGAGGGCGGCCACACAAAGCTGTAACATAACCTTCCTCGACACTCGTTCTCCTGCTCTTTCCTTCCCCCGCTCTCCATCTAGATTCTCCGCTGCAGCAGACAGGATGGAGAGCGGGGGAAGGAAAGAGCAGGAGAACGAGTACCGAGGAAGGTTATGTTATGTTACAGCTGTGTGTGGCCGCCCTCCTTTCCGGATCCTATGATGAGCTTCTCAGTGCCGACTCCTGAAGATCATTTTATTATTCAGTTGCGCTGTATAACTAGCCAGGGAGAGGAGGTGAGCGCCATGGGGGGACCAGAGCAGCATGGGGGGGGAGCATGCGGGGGACCAGAGCAGCATGGGGATCGGAGCATATGGGGGACCAGAGCAGCATGAGGGGGAGATGAGCATATGGGGGACCAGAGCAGCATGAGGGGGGGGAGTGGAGCAGCATGAGGGGGGAGGAGCATATGAGGGACCAGAGAAGCATGAGGGGAGAGGAGCATATGGGGGACCAGAGCAGCATGGGGGGGGAGAGGAGCATATGGGGGACCAGAGCAGCATGAGGGGGGGAGAGGAGCATATGGGGGACCAGAGCAGCATGAGGGGGGGAGAGGAGCATATGGGGGACCAGAGCAGCATGAGGGGGGGAGAGGAGCATATGGGGGACCAGAGCAGCATGAGGGGGGGAGAGGAGCATATGGGGGACCAGAGCAGCATGAGGGGGGGAGAGGAGCATATGGGGGACCAGAGCAGCATGGGGGGGAGGAGCATATGGGGGACCAGAGCAGCATGGGGGGGGGGGAGCATATGGGGGACCAGAGCAGCATGGGGGGGCATAGAGGAGCACGCGGAGCACATGGGGGACTAGAGCAGCATGGGGGGGACCAGAGGAGCATGGGGATAATAGAGGAGCATGCGGAGGACCAGAGCAGCATGGGGGGGAGATGAGCATATGGGGGACCAGAGCAGCATGACGGGGGGAAGAGGAGCATATGGGGGACCAGAGCAGCATGAGGGGGGGAAGAGGAGCATATGGGAGACCAGAGCAGCATGAAGAGGGGGGAGAGGAGCATATGGGGGACCAGAGCATTATGAGGGGGGGGAGGAGCATGCGGGGGACCAGAGCAGCATGAGGGGGAGAGAGGAGCATGGGGGGGACCAGAGCAACATGAGGGGGGGAGAGGAGCATGCGGGGGACCAGAGCAACATGAGGGGGAGAGAGGAGCATGCGGGGGACCAGAGCAACATGAGGGGGGGAGAGGAGCATACGAGGGAGAGGAGCATACGGGGGACCAGAGCAGCATGAGGGGGGGAGATGAGCATATGGGGGACCAGAGCAGCATGAGGGGGGGCAGGAGCATGCGGGGGACCTGAGCAGCATGAGGGGGGGGGGAGGAGCATGGGGGGGTAATAGAGGAGCACGCGGGGGGATCAGAGGAGCACGCGGAGCACATGGGGGACCAGAGCAGCATGGGGGGAACAGAGGAGCATGCGGGGGACCAGCAGAGCCCATAGGGAACCAGAGCAGCATGGGGGGAAACAGAGGAGCATGCGGGGGACCAGCAGGGCACATGGGAGACCAGAGCAGCATGGGAGGAAACTAAGGAGCATGCGGGGGACCAGCAGAGCATATAGGGGACCAGAGCAGCATGGGGGAGGGGACAGACAGCTGACTTAACAGCTATGGCCTGGGAGTTTTTCACTTTCTTGCGTAATCTTGTCCCGGGGGGGGCGCCAAACTGATTCTTTGCCCTGGGTGAAATAATGCCTAGCTTCCCCACTGGTACTGCCTGTAAGAGAAATAATGTAGAATGGCTAGTGGGGGGGGGCTTGGGTGGCAGGCCGGGGCGGGTTTGTCCGGCCGGCATGGGAGAGATGAAGTCCAGGGCAAAATTTTTGTCCCAGCCCAGCCCTGCATATGTATGTTTTGTGTATGTATGTACGTACATACAAAGATGCCAATTTTGTAAAAAGCTTGACCTGCATTTACTCTAAGGCAGAGGTGCTCAACCCCTTGACGAGAAAGGGCCACTTAAGTGATTTGGTGACCGATCGTGGGCCACTAAGTCCCCTATAAGGCTGCTTTTACACTGATGCGCTGTGGTTTATCTGCACCTGCGGGTTAGCTGCACTTTGCCATAGACATCTATTAAATCACACGGGTGTGGTGCACTTCCTGAAAGCACACCACAACTCCTGCATTCAGGAGTTGTGCTGTACTTTCAGAAAGTGCATCAAACCAGCATCAATGCAGCTAACCCACAGGTACACTGCAACCATAGATCAGTGTGAAAGCAACCCAATAACACTTTTATGAGTATTAATATGCCCATTGAAAAAGTGCAGTGTCCGTAATGTTTAATATATTGACCTTCTTTTCTTTGTCCAAATTCTGCTGGCATCACTCTCCAGGTTTTATACTTCTATTGTAAAGTGTGTCCTAGTATAAACGTCTAGAGCAGGGATCTCCAAACTTTCTAAGCAAAGGGCCAGTTTACTGTCCTTCAGACTTTAGGGGGGGCAGACTGTGGCCATTGGAAGTAGAAAATATCATCAGTGGAAGTAAACAATACCGCATCTTGGGTGTCAGTGAGAGGAATTGTGCCCCATTGTAGGTGTAATTTGGTGGAATAAATCATGCTTCATCGTTGGCGTCACTCGGAGGAACTGTGCCCCATTGTTTGTGTCGTTGGGAGGAATTGTGCTCCATGATTGGTGTCATTTGGAGGTACTGTGTCATTCTGTTGTCAGTGGGTGGAATTATGCCCCAATGTTGGTGTCGGAAGATGAAATATTGCCCCAAGGGCTGGATAAAAGCAAGCAAAGGGCTGCAGTTTGGAGACTACTCGTCTAGAGTTTTACCAAATTGGTGTTTGTACGTGTGTGTGTAAATTTAAACTGTACATATACTGATCATCCTTATGGGCATCCTCATTTGTTTGGACTGTATAAGTTTCTTTTTGCACACCACTTTTTTGTATTTGTGCATACATTTAGTTGGCGAATCCCCCCCCCCCTCTCTGCTATTGATATGATGTTATGAGCATCTTAGAAGCCATTTTGTGTTCATCTTTAAAAGGTTAAATTAAGTTAATTTGCTGATGAATAGAATCTGTTATAAGAGATGTCTAAAAACCTTATCTCACATTTTCCCAAGTCATAAATATTGAAGAGTCTCAGACACAGACAAAATAAGAGGAGGGCCAGGAGGCCACTGTTTATATTATATTGAGACTGATGACTCGTGTTTCAAATGAACAATAGACAGAAACGTATATTTTTTTCCCCTCTTTCATGACTGAGAAGATGGGACTTATTCAAAAACTGTCTTATAAACAAGCCTTATTAAGTAAAAGTGTATGCATTAGCAATAATTTATATTATTATTACATTATATTGGAGAGATTATGTGCTTAATTAATTGAATTAGTATATATATATATATATATATATATATATATATTCATTCATGATATATTGTCTGGATATACTTACAAAATGTATTAGTATATCTCATTAGAGCGAAGTTCCACCAAAAAATGTAACTTCCGTTTTTCAGATTCCTCCCCCCCTCATTTGCCATATTTGGCACCTTTCAGGGGGGAGGGGGGAGCAGATACCTGCATAATCCAGGTATTTGCTCCCACTTCCGGGCATAGATCGCCACAGTATCCACGGCTATCTACACCAAGTCCGGCCCCTCCCCCGTCCCACCCCGCTGTCTTCTGGGAGACGCACAGGTCCCAGAAGACAGCAGGGACCAGTGAGATCGCGCAGCATGAATCGCGCATGCCCAGTAGGGAACCAGGCTGTGAAGCCACTTTTGTTGCCAGAGGTTTAGACATTAATGGCTATGTGTTGAGTTATTATGAGGGGACAGCAAACTTACACTGTTATACAAGCTATACACTCACTACTTTACATTGTAGCAAAGTGCCACTTCTTCAGTGTTGCCACATGAAAAGATATAATAAAATATTTACAAAAATGTGAGGGGTGTACTCACTTTTGTGGGGCACTGTATATATATCTGCACAATGTCGTATTCCTTTCTCTCTTCTTCAAGTTAGCGCAGATAGACTATTTGAGGTATATTGTTGATTTGTGGAAATATGTAGGAATCTCCTAAATTAAAGATCCTTGCTTATTTCCATAAATATAATACTGTTTAATATTTCTGTATAAATACCCTGACAATACTAACAAATTAAAGTCACACTGCAGTTACAGCAACAGTTTTTTTTCCTTTTGGGATAAAGGTTTTACATGAATAAATAAAAGCTAATCATTGAAAATGGTTTGTCTCAACCCTCTGATACATTTGCAGGAGAGTTTGTTTTAAATAAACAGGCTTACTGGCCAGATCATCAGGTGAAAATAAAGGAAATAAAGCAAAAAATAAAACTAATGCAGCCATCATATCTAAGAATTGGTAAACTGCAATATACAGTATTTTACAAACGTGAGTACACCCCTCACATTTTTGTAAATATTTGATTATACCTTTTCATGCAACAACACTGAAGAAATGACACTTTGCTACAATGTAAAGCAGTGAGTGTACAGCTTGTATAACAGTGTAAATGTGCTGTCCCCTCAAAATAACTCAACACACAGCCATTAATGTCTAAACTGTTGACAACAAAACTGAGTAAACTCCTAAGTGAAAATGTCCACATTAAGCTCAATGTGTCAATATTTTGTGTGGCCACCATTATTTTCCAGCACTGCCTTAACCCTCTTGGGCATGGAGTTCGCCGGAGCTTCACAGAACTTCCACTGAAGTCCTCTTTCACTCCTCCATGACGACATCACGGAGCTGGTGGATGTTAGAGACCTTTCGCTCCTCCACCTTCCATTTGAGGATGCCCCACGGATGCTTAATAGGGTTTAGGTCTGGAGACATGCTTGGCCAGTCCATCACCTTTACCCTCAGCTTGTTTAGCAAGGCATTGTAGTCGTCCTGGGGGTGTGTTTGGGGTTGTTATGTTGGAATTATGCCCTGCGGCCCAGTCTCCGAAGTGAGGGGAATCATGCTCTACTTCAGTATGTCACAATACATGTTGGCATTCATGGTAATAAACTGTAGCTCCCCAGTGCCGGCAGCACTCATGCAGCCCCAGACCATACACTCCCACCACCATGCTTGACTGTAGGCAAGACACACTTGTCTTTGTACTCCTTACCTGGTTGCCACCACACATGCTTGACACCATCTGAACCAAATAAGTTTATCTTAGTCTCATCAGACCACAGGACATGGTTCCAGTAATCCATGTCCTTAGTTTGCTTATCTTCAGCAAACTGTTTGTGGGCTTTCTTGTGCATCATCTTTAGAAGAGGCTTCCTTCTGGGACAAAAGCCATGCAGACCAATTTGATGCAGTGTGCGGCGTATGGTCTGAGCACTGACAGGCTGACCCCCCCACCCCCACCCCTTCATCCTCTGCAGCATTGCTGGCAGCACTCATATGCCTATTTCCCAAGGACAACTTCTGGATATGCCGCTGAGCATGTGCACTCAACTTCTTTGGTCAACCATGGTGAGACCTGTTCTGAGAGGAACCTGTCCTGTTAAAACGCTGTATGGTCTTGGCCACTGTGCTGCAGCTCAGTTTCAGGGTCTTTGGTCTTGACAATCTTCTTATAGCCTAGGCCATCTTTATGTAGAGCAACAATTCTTTTTTCAGATCCTCAGAGAGTTCTTTGCCATGAGATGCCATGTTGAATTTCCAGTGACCAGAATGAGAGAGTGAGAGCGATAACACCAAATTTAACACGCCTGCTCCCCATTCACACCTGAGACCTTGTAACATTAATGAGTCACATGACACCGGGGAGGGAAAATGGCTAATTGGATCCAATGTGGACATTTTTACTTAGGGGTGTACTCACTTTTGTTGCCAGAGGTTTAGACATTAATAGCTGTATGTTGAGTTATTTGAGGGGACAGCAAATTTACACTGTTATTCAAGCTGTACACTCACTACTTTACATTGTAGCAAAGTGTCATTTCTTCAGTGTTGTCACATGAAAAGATATAATAAAATTTTTACAAAAATGTGAGGGGTGTACTCACTTTTGTGAGATACTGTAATAAACGTTTGTTTTTGGGTTAAATACCGCTTTAACCAACATTCTGGAGTAGTGATAGTTCTGGGGCAGTGCAACCCTCTGCATCATTATGGCACATATACACAGGCATCAGACTAAAAGCAAGTCAAATGTGCAATCCTTTGAGTTGCTTCAGTTTGCCTTTGCTTTATTCTTGGAGTTTCTACAAATTACTGTATTCACCAGTAGTATGGGGAATAAAAGATGCTAGGGTGTGACTAAATACTTGAGTACTTAAGCCCTCACTTCATACCTCAGTATTAGCTCTCTTTCCGAAAATTGGTACAGCAAAGAACCCTACTGTGTTATAATCTGGCCATTTAACGGATACCAATGAACACAATATCCCAGATTAGAATATGGACGGTAGCTGGTTCTGTCTGCCAATATAGACCTCTGTGCTGCAGGTCAAAATACTGCTGGTGTACAATTGGATGTATGACTATTAAGCATAGGATCTTTCAAAGTCAGATTTGTTACCTTATTACAGACAGTTATCAAATGTCTGTGGTTGAATGAAAGTAAAATTGATAAATGGGTGAGTGTTGTAACTAAAAAGGGGGTGTAGGAATTGGGTTAGACATTGCTACCAGGCCATGACACTTTTTCAACCCCTTGAGGGTCACACATTGACCTAGCCAGCGACGGACTTATCATTCTACAGAAAGTATTCACATTTAATTGAAAATTGATAAAGACATTTTGAAAAAGATACCTTTGATTCTGCTTGTCACCTGCAGAAAGCCATCAGTGTCCATTTTACCAATGTCTCCAGAATGTAACCAGCCATCCTCATCAAAAACCTCTCTAGTCTTTTCTTCCATGTTCAGATATCCCATGAAGACTGTCCGACCCCAAAAACAGATTTCTCCATTTCCATCTGGGTCCTTGTTAACTAATTTCATTTGACATCCGGGCACAGCCTTGCCACAGCTGTGAAAAGGACTTCATTGTTAGATGTTCAGTACAAGCATTGTATAGAAGGGGGTAACAGGTTAGCTATCTGCTGACATAAGCATCCATTCATGCCAATAAAAGGACTTGTTTTCCATAGTAACATTACAGTATGTATTACAATTGTATGTATTACAACCAGTTTGCGGCCCATCCATGGGGGGCACCCCTCCCCCCCAAGGCAGTCACAAAAAAAAAAAAAAAAATTTAAACAATGTCCTTTAACTGCACAAGTGCACTGTGTTCAGACACCAGACACAGTGCACTATGGGAAGCAAGACGTCTATGCAATCACGTGATTCATTTGCGTGTTTTTGACCTGCTTTGTGGCGCAATGCAATGCGCCTCAATACTTCCTCCCATAGTGTTAATATGGTAGCCTTGTTTTTGATTGGCACTGCTGGGTGGTGCTTTGCCTCAGAGTTGTGGCGTCACTTCCGGCTTCTCTGTGCTAGTGATAAACCAGAAGTGACGTCCGTTCAGCCCTGTGGAACGCACTGCGAGAGCAGGGGTTTTTTTTTCTTCAGTATCCTGAAGTGAACTTGCAGCCGCTCTGTCTCTGTTGCTGTGACTGTGTGCAGGTAAGCCACAAACCTATTTCTTGCAAAACTCCAAGTTTCTCTACTACTCTGTTATGGGACTAGGTAGCTTTGCTACTGCTCTGCCATCCTTGTTGTGTACTCCGGGGAGTTGACAGGCCGGCAGATTAGTCCCAGCCAGGATCTCTGGAACATGAGGAGAGAAAGACCGATTTACTGCACCCCTTTTTTATGCAGGGTGCTCAGTGTGCAGCCCAGGCCAGCGAGACAGCTTCAGCTTTAACCCCTGTCAGGCTGACCAGTAATTAGTGCAAAATCTGTACAAATGTACAGGGGGGGGGGGGGGGGTGTAACATGTAGGGGGGGGTAATATGTACAGGAGGAGGGTTAATATATACAGGAAAGGGGGGCATGTACAGGAGACCCATGAAGTAAGCACAGGGATGGTGGGAACCCCTCATAATGGGCACAGTGGGTGTACAGACCCGGACTCAGCACAGGGATGTTGGGAACCCCTCATAATGGGCACAGCAGGTGTACAGACCCGGTAACTCAGCACAGGGATGGTGGGAACCCTCATAATGGGCACAGTGGGTGTACAGATCCGAACTAAGCACAGAGATGGTGGGAACCCCTCATAATGGGCACAGCACATGTACAGACCCGGACTCAGCGCAGGGATGGTGGTACCCCTCATAATGGGCACAGCAGATGTACAGACCCAGGAACTCAGCACAGGGATAGTGGTACCCCTCATAATGGGCACAGCGGGTGTACAGACCCAGGAGCTCAGCACAGGGATGGTGGGAACCCCTCATAATGGGCACAGCAGATGTACAGACCAGGCCTGCATTACCAACAGTTTAATTTTTCAGTTTGTTTGCGCCCCCCTAAAAATTTTGAGCACCAGCCGACATCGATTACAACGTTTGTAATATTGTGTAGGTTCCAGCTGTGTCTTTCATATACTGTAGGTATCTTCTCAAACACACGTGAGCAAAACCTGTATAATGGCACTCTGGTATTGATAAAAAAAAAGTGACACAAGCAATATCCGTATTCTCTAAAAATAATCCATATACATCCACTACCTAATTGCCCTGTATTCTACTTTTCTTGAAATTATTTCTTACTGTTTTGTCTGCCCCCTTTTAATGCATTCTGTGTGCTCTCAAACCTCTCCTTTTCTCACTCACTTCTGTTCGTTTAGAACGAACATTGCATGTTGTAGTCATGTGCACTGCTTTATGCACGCTATATATCACATCCCATAGTTCCTAGTCTATGAGGGTGGCTACATTCCTACATACAGTGTGGGACCATGGAGAATGACCTTAGACACCTTCTAAAAGGGAGTCTTATCACAGCAGCAAGAAAAGAAAAAGGAATTTAGACTTAACCTTTAAGTTAAGAATACATACTTTAATAGGTTTTTTTATTTTTTATAAGCGGTAGTAACCTGCTGGGTGTTTTTTTTTTCTTCTAATCTGAAAGGTAATGTCATAATGTGCTAGTATGCATCACATACTAGCACATTGTGTTAAACTTGCCTGAAAACGAAACCTTCCAGCGTCGAGCTATCACCGCTGCAGGCACTCCCATCTTCACCTGGTCTTCCTTTCGGGTCCGCAGACTCCAGCTGTGTGACTGGCGCATGCGCGCAGGAGACGCCATTTACGGCACAGGACTCTGAAGGAACAGACCGGGTGGCCATTCCTTCAGTGCGCATGCGCCGTTGCCTTTACCGGCTGCATGTACAGTAAATATCTCCTAAACAGTGCATGTTTAGGAGATATTTACACTACCTATAGGTAAGCCTTCAGGTAAAAGTCAGAGATGGGAGTTTATTCCCACCTTAAAGCAAAGTTTGCTGACACTGTGACCCAAGGAAACTAAGTTCCTAAAACACAAACATTGTCTTTATAAACCAGGTCTTGGCTGGTAGAACTAGCTAGCTCCTGACTTGCAGACAGCTGCAGAATAACTAGATGTTTTTTCAACCTTCAAAGTGTGGGAGTGGGTTTTGTTCCCTGTATTTGGTAAACTATACATTCTTTCTTATTCTGGATGTGACTCAAAAGGTTCTGAGTAAAGATTGTAAAAGGTTGGTAGAAGAAACCAAAAACTGCTTTCTAAATATATTCCACTTAAAGAAAAGGCCAGGAACCTAATGCCCAGCATAAGTGGAGGGTCTACATGACTAGGAGGCAGGATGTGATTTTTTAATAATTAATAGGGGCCTGCCTTATTGGATGCCAAGTAGGGGCAGGAGTGGCTGGGTGTGGCAGCAGGGGTCTAGAGGCAGGGAGGAGTTGGGTAGGGTCAGTGGTGATCCTGTCAGCGTCAAGAAGACATTTTCTGTTGCAGAAAGCTCCTGTCCCCCTGAGCTTCCAAGATGAGGTACTTTGAGAAATTGCTAGTGCAATTGTGTTTTGCAGCACTGGTAAATGGCCCTCAGTGGTTGAATGCTCAAATGGCCAGTGTGCTACAGCGGTCGGGGCAGGTCCCAGTAATACATGCCCCAGATCGCCCACATGCGAGGAGGTCTCAGTCTCCTGCGCGCCTCAGCCTGGAGATAACCCCTAGGGTGAGCCGCCTCTCTGGGAGCTCCATCAGGGATGCTTCAGCCCCTAAAGCAAAGATGCCAACTTTCGACGGGACCCGGCGTGAGATCTGCCTCTTTTACACTCTCCCGGCCACCTTTACCTGCTCCTCGAAACCATGCAGCCGGCCCGGTGTGGGATGTCTGTGTCTGCTGGCACAGGCCATGTACCTGGTGCAGCTGCAGGTAATACCGGAGGAAGCGGAGGTCCAGGACGAGACGGAGCGGCGCATCAGCCAGCACCTGGGGCCAGGACCTGCCTGGAAGAATGCACAACGGGGAAGAAGGCTGACATGCGGCTGCGCCAAGCAGGAGGCGGCGGCCGATGATGTCATTGCAGAGCGCCCAGTCACTGTGGCCTTGATACCAGCCAGTGCCAAAAGCTCCGAGGAGCAGGTGGAGGGGGAAATCACTGATTCAGAGGGGGGGTGCTACAAGGGCCCCTGGGAGCGCACCTTAAAGTGGAGACTAGAGAAAAGATCTGGAAAGGGGACTACGTGGAGATTTTCTCACTGTTGCCATTGGAGAAGTTGAACCTGGATAAGGTGAAGCCCGACAAGAGTAAGAAGAAGGAGGAAGAAGAAAATCATCGGTACCGGCTCATCCCTAGGACATTTCCCAATTCTGCTATCTGGACTCCATTAGTAAGGCTTAGTGAATGTTTGGGGACATGGCGTGGTGTGGTTGCGCTATGATGAGCAATTTCGCCAGACGAAGGCGATGAGACCCTCGCTAAGGTAGGACCACAAGGACATCGGCTTGTGGATGAAACTTATGACACAAGCAAGAGTCGCCCCTACCCCCTTTCTTGCAGGGGCCGGGGGTGCTGCTGCCAAGTCACTATCTGCCACAAAGCGTAAGGGGTTTTGCTGGCAGTATAACGAGGGTTCCTGCAGATTTGGGGGATCTTGTCGTTTTCACCACTAATGCTCCAGTTGCAGAGGTTCGCATCCCTTGTCAAAGTGCGATAAGGGTAGATCGACTGACGCTGGAAAAAGGGAGGGCGCCGGTGGGAGTGGAAAAGCTTGCACTGTATTTCAGTAAATATTCGAATAGGGTCGCAGAACCACTTCTGTTACGGGGTTTCAAAGAAGGTTTCTCACTTCCGAGTACTTTATCTAGTACTCCCCCAGTAGCGGCAAACTTGAAATCTGCATATGTACATACGGAAGTGGTTTCCGAAAAATTGCAAAAGAGGTGCCCTTGTGGAGAATAGCGTTTTTTGTACTCCAATAGACAACTTAGTGGTTTCCCCTTTAGGAGTAGTTCCCAAGTAGGAACCCAATAGGTTTCATCTTACTCATCATCTTTCCCACCCTAGGGGTGGATCAGTTAATGACACAATTGACCCCTCTTTTTGTACTGCGTCTAATGCATCCTTTGATGGGGATGTGAGGTGGGTGTGCAGATTCGGTCAAGGATTGAAGTCCATCATCGATTACTTAGATGATTTTCTGGTGATTGGCCCTCCTGGAGACCGCACTTGCTTGACGCTGTTGACTACACTTTAACATATTTTTCAAGTCTTTGGGGTGCCATTGGTATTAGATAAGACAGAGGGACCCACCACAGAATTTAAGTTTTTGGGTATTGTCATCAATACCAGTAGAATGGAATGACATTTACTGCTTGATAAGCTGGAGGACTTGCGGAAGACAGTCACCGGTACTCTCCGCTGCGTAAATGTGCGGTACGCGCTTTGCAGTCCCTATTGGGGAAACTCAATTTCGACTGTCGCAATATGCCAATGGGGTGGGGGTTTTGCCAGCGGTTGGCTTCTGCTACTGCAGGGGTTAAAGCAAGCATCATTTTGTGAGACTAAGTAAGGAACATCGGGACAATTTGCGTGTATAGGAGAGGTTTCTTCAGAGATACAATGGGCGGCCCTTATGGATGCAGTCAGCGGTATCCAATGAGGATTTGGACTTGTACACTGACGCAGCGGGCTCGTGGGGTTTACAGTCTATTTCCACGGCCGTTGGAGCACAGGAAGATGGCCAGAATCTTGGAGCAGCTCCAAATTCATCCGGAATTTGGTACTTGTGGAATTAATTCCGATAGTGCTGGCAGTGGAATTGTGGGGGATGGACTTTCAGAACCGTGTATGGTTTCACTGTGACCATCTAGGTGTGGTACATGCCATTAACTCTGCTTCTTTACCTCAGGTGGTGCGTTTTTTCGGCATTTAGTTCTAAAGTGTCTGAGTTTGAATGCTTTTGTTTATGCTGTTCATGTTCCTGGAGTACAGAACAATGTGGCTAATGCGTTCTCGATTGCAGTGGGACAGATTCCGTCAGTTGGCACCAGAAGCGGAGCAGCTTGGAATCCCGTGCCCCAGTCGATTGCGGGATGTCATGTTGCCACCCTAGCTGATTTGATCCAAAGATTAGTTGCGGATTCCACGTGGACAACATATGAGCGAGTCTAGCATGAGTGGCAGGAATTGGTAAGTTCGGTGGGTGGTCGTTTTGGGGACGAGGACTGATTGCACGTTTTGTTATAATTCATAGGAACAAATTGTGAGGGGGGGGGGGTGTGTATCGGTTTCTTCTCTTAGCCGAAAAATGGCAGGCTTGGCTTTCATGTTCAAGTTAACTGGGGTTGAGGATGTCACAAAATCCTTTCTGGCTCGCATGGCCCTGAGGGTCAACCGAAAGGACAGTAGGGGGGCGGATTCAGGCCATCCCGTGTCCTTTGCGATGCTGGGGCAGTTGCAGGTAGGGGAATTGGTGCTGCAGGAGGGCTGGCATATTCAGATGTGGTGGTTCAGGGAGACAGGGTTACTCTTATAATTTGATGATTGAAAACTGATCAGTTGGGTCAGGGGACTCAGGTGGAGCTCAGTAGAGTGTCAGGTTTCTTTTTGTGCCCGGTGACTGTGGTGCTTGATTGGCAACACATGCGGCTTGCGCTTTCTTCATCCTTGCAGATGGTAACGCGTTGTCAAGATATCAATTTGTTACAATTTGTTGACTTTGCTGAGTCTGCTATTAATATTTTTGGTAATTGTCTTCTGCTGCCATATCTTTAAACTTCCATATTTACTGCTAGCTCTATAACAAACACACTGCAATAGCAATATTACTGGTGATTGATTCTCAACTCCATGTGGCTTGAGTGATCAAGAGAGGTAATTAGCTTTACGACCCTAGCCTGTGTCTGTAGCTGGCCTGGCCATCTCCTCCCCATATTCAGGTGTCTCACATCAGACCCAATAATGACCAACTGAGAAATGCATCCCAGCTTAGTCTCTCTATAAATTTATGGCAGCTTATGGGGTGGCGCAGACAGGGGCATGGCGCAGACATCATGGCTCTGTCACGAATGATGCGCAGTTTCACCGACGCAGTTTAACTAAAGCTGCATGAACAACAGGAACTCTGCTCCACTCTGCAAGACGACAAGCAAACCACCTTTGAAATTTATTTTATATTAGGTTAGTTTCCCACTCTCTATCCACTAACATGCTCCTTATTCTCTTCCTTCTCACATTGGTGTCTTCTATCCTCAAATTATCTTTACTCTACCCCTCCTCTCTTCCCTGCAGCATGCACATATCACCCTCACTCCTACCCTCTCCCTACTATGGCACCCATCATCTCCTGCAGTTGCTGCACCCACATGCTGACATAAACACCAGGGCCACTAGACACGTGCGCTCATGCACATCCCACTCCCACCTTGCCTTCCTCACCCTCCTCCTTCTCCTAGTCTCAGGTGACATTTCTCCTAATCCTGGTCCTCCATTTTCCAAATGCAAGCCACATATCCAATACCCCTCCCCCTCTGGCAACCACCGCAATCCACTCAGTTTAATTTCTATCCCCCTGCTTCCTCAAAGCACCCCACCAATCTCATGTGCCTTTTGGAACGCCCGCTCCATCTGTAACAAGCTAACATCTGTACATGACCTCTTCATCTCTCATGGCTTGAACATACTCGCCATAACTGAAACCTGGCTGCAAAATTTTGACTCAGCTTCTCCTGCTGCCCTCTCCCATGGTGGTCTCCATTGGACTCACTCCTCCAGACCCAACAGACAGAAAGGAGGTGGAGTTGGCTTCCTTCTGTCCCCACAAAGCACCTTCCAAGTCCTTCCTGTCCCTCCCTCTCTATCCCTCTCTTCTTTCGAGATGCACTGTATCCGTCTGTTTTCTCCCATTTCTCTGAGGATTGCAGCAATTTATAGGCCTCCAGGACCTGTATCGCGCTTTCTTGATGACTTTGCTGCCTGGCTACCCTACTTTCTCTCCTCTGAAATACCCACCATTATTCTTGGTGACTTTAACATTCCTGTCAATGTTAACAGCCCAACTACAGCTAAACTTCTCAACTTAACGTCATCTTTTGACCTAACCCAATGGACACATACTTCCACTCACTCCAATGGTAATACCCTTGACCTTGTATTCTCCCATCTCTGCAACCCTGGCAACCTCACCAACACCCCCTTTCCTCTATCTGATCACAACCTCATTACTTTCACTGTATCCTTGCCTCCAACCACCCATCCCTCCAAGCTGCAAACAATTACTTGTAGAAACCTTCGCCACTTTAACCCTTCTCTTCTCTATTCTGCTACTGACCACCTATATGACATAATCTCTCCCCTGTCCTGTCCTGACCTGGCCACTTCTGTCTACAACAGTTCACTCTCATCATCACTAGATGCACTTGCTCCTCTAACCACACGCAGAATTAAGCCCCGACCATTACAACCCTGGCAAACTGACAACACTAGAAATCTCAAGAGACATTGCCGTGCTCTTGAACGACTGTGGCGTAAATCCAAATGCCTGCAAGACTTCACCCTATATAAATCTGCCCTTCTAAAATACAATTCATGCCTCCATGCTGCCAAACAAGCCTACTTTGTCTCTCTTATTAATTCCTTGTCATCCAGTCCCGTCGGCTCTTCTCAACCTTTAACTCTCTGCTTCGTCCACCACCCCCTCTACCCACTAACTCACTCACTGCCCAAGAGATTGCCAATCACTTCAAAGACAAGATCGATGCAATTCGTGAGGACATCTCCACAGTACGTACGTCTTCCCCACCCATCATACCTTGCCCAGCAGCACATTCCACACTCTCCTCTTTTGAATTGGCTACTACGGAAGAGGTTACAAAAATTTTCTCGGATGCCCACCTAACCAATTGTCCCTTGGATCCTGTTCCCTCACAACTACTACGGTCACCCTCTTCTTCTATCCTATGCTCCCTCACCCACATCTTCAATCTCTCCCTTTCTAGTGGCATTTTCCCCTCCCTCTAAAACATGCGCAGATCACTCTCATTCTTAAAAAGCCCTCTCTGGACCCTACCGACCTGAACAACTTAAGACCCATCTCATTACTCCCATTCACCTCTAAACTTCTAGAACGCTTAGTCTACAACCGTCTTAGCTCCTACCTCAATGAAAATAACCTTCTTGACCCCTTACAGTCTGGCTTTCGCTCGCAGCACTGCACGGAAACTACCTTACTAAAACTCACTAACGATTTACTAACTGCTAAAACCAACAGCCAGTACTCCATACTCCTACTACTTGACCTCTCTGCAGCCTTTGATACTGTTGACCACCCGCTCCTTCTCAATAAACTACATTCCCTTGGCCTCCGAGATTCTGCTTTATCCTGGTTCTCTGGCTATTTATCACAGCGCTCCTTCAGTGTCACCTACAACTCTGTCTCCTCCTCAGCATTGCCCCTTTCTGTGGGGGTCCCCCAAGGCTCGGTTCTTGGACCCCTTCTCTTCTCTATCTACACCTCCTCCCTTGGTCACTTAATAACTGCCCACGGCTTCCAATACCACTTATACGCTGATGACACCCAAATCTATCTGTCTACTCCTCACCTCACTCCTTCAGTCTCCTCTCGCATTACTAACTTACTAACTGACATATCAGCATGAATGTCGCACCACTTCCTTAAACTAAATCTCTCTAAAACTGAGCTATTAATATTCCCCCCCCCGCCCGTGCCCCCCTCCATGACTTTTCCATCAAAATCAACAATGCAACCATCAGTCCCTCCCCTCACGCCAGGGTACTAGGTGTAATCCTAGACTCTGACTTGTCATTTCAGCCTCAAATCCAATCGCTGTCAAAAGTTTGAAGAATTCACCTCCGCAACATCTCTAAAATTCACCCTTTTTTAACAAATGAAACCACCAAGCTCCTCATTCACTCCCTTGTTATCTCTTGCCTTGACTATTGCAACTCCCTTCTCATTGGCCTACCGCTCCATAGGCTATCCCCTCTTCAGTCTATCATGAATGCTGCTGCCAGACTTATCCACCTTACCAACCGCTCAGTGTCTGCCAACCCTCTACTTCAATCCCTACACTGGCTCCCAATCACCCAGAGAATTAAATTCAAAATTCTAACCACAACATACAAAGCCATTCACAACTCTGCCCCAAGCTACATCACTAATCTTGTCTCCAAATATCACCCAAATCGACCTCTCCGCTCTTCTCAAGACCTCCTGCTTTCAAGCTCTCTCATCTCCTCCTCCCATGCTCGTCTCCAGGATTTCTCCAGAGCCTCTCCCATCCTCTGGAACTCGCTACCTTCATCTATCCAGCTATCCCCTACTCTTGCTACCTTCAGGCAATCCCTGAAAACTCATCTCTTCAGGAAAGCCTATCACATCTCCAACTAATCTCCTACCACTTCCACCAGCTCATTCCCCACATTTACAACCTTTTGTACCACCTGCCCCACCCTATTAGATTGTAAGCTCTTCTGAGCAGGGCCCTCTGAATCCTATTGTATTGTATTGTATTATGACTGTATTGTCTCCCTTTTTATATTGTAAAGCGCTGCGTTAACTGTTGGCGCTATATAAATCCTGAATAATAATAATAATAATAAAAGTTACAGTTTTCCGAAAATGTTTGCTGCCAGGTGGTTTCTCGCCATCTGAATTTTCTTCACATTCATTTGAGATTGGGGCTGCCATGGAGGCAGCCCAGTGGTACCTGAGCGACCAGATTCTGAGGCAAATAGGTCATTGGGAATCGCAGCGTTTTTGTTTATATGTTTGTCCACAACTTCTATAATCCTTGTGTGTCAGTAATCCTTGTGTTCATTCCTTGTGTGAGTGGGGGTGTCTTGGAGACTAGTTTTGTTATCTGTTTCAAAGAAACAAAAGATTGTTGTGTGCAAGGCTTTGTGTTTTTTTTTAGTGTTGCATATACTGGGGGGGTTGGTGCATTGTGATGTTTGTTGCTTTCTGTTTTTCAGACCCAGCTTGCTTCATGTGGATACTTGGACATTCATAAGTCTATTGAGGTGCTAAGAGGGCTTTGGTCAGACCAGAGGGCAGGCAGCTGGGTTTTCCATGAAGCAAAGTTGTAGTGAGGTGGATCGGGGTCCCTGGCATGCTGTGGCCCAGAGTCTTGCTGGAGATTCAGCGGTATGCTAAATTGGATAGGCCCCCGAATATCCTGTTACTGCACGTGGGTGGAAATTAACTTAACTAAGGTCAATGCAGGAATTAATTTGGGACATCAAGCTGGATTTTCTCCGCTTGCGGTCTTCCTTCCCGGACACCATGCTGGTGTGGTCTGACATCATTGGTAGGGGATCATGGTATAAGGCATGATTGATGGCCAGGATTATTAAAGCTAGGGTTAAAGTAATTAAAGAGGTGGGAAATTTTTCTGTTAGAAATGGGGGACTGGTGGTGTATCATGTGGAGTTGGAAGGGGATCATTTTATAGATTAACGTGGAGACCGAGTTCACTTGACCGCTGTTGGTATAGACATGTGGTTTTTGGGTTTGCAGGAGGTTCTTCAATGAGCCTTGGTTGCAGCTGTGGCAGACTGCCTAGGCGTTAGGTGTCACTTGTGGACGTCTTTGGCAGAAGTCTCAGGTTGAAGGTCGGAATGGTTAAAATACAGGAAGTGAAGTGTAACGGGTTGGGCCCATCTCGGTATGGGCACCTTCCTTACTGAGAAAGTAAAGGGCTATCAGTCATCGGGCTGCATCGTGTGAGGAAAAACAATAAGGATATTGTCCCTGAGCCGGTGTTAATTTGCAGCTAGGGGCCAGGATAGTAAAGTGTGGTGGATACAGCCGATGCGATAGAAATCTGAGACTATATATATGTATATATATATATATATATATATATATATATATATATATATATATATAATTTTATATATATGTATACAGTGGGGACGGAAAGTATTCAGACCCCCTTAAATTTTTCACTCTTCGTTATATTGCAGCCATTTGCTAAAACCATTTAAGTTCATTTTTTTCCTCATTAATGTTGACATTTTGGCAGATTTATTAAAAAAGAAAAACTGAAATATCACATGGTCCTAAGTATTCAGACCCTTTGCTCAGTATTTATTAGAAGCACCCTTTTGATCTAATACAGCCATGAGTCTTTTCACACCTGGATTTGGGCATCCTCTGCCATTCCTCCTTGCAGATCCTCTCCAGTTCTGTGAGGTTGGATGGTAAACGTTGGTGGACAGCCATTTTTAGGTCTCTCCAGAGATGCTCAATTGGGTTTAAGTCAGGGCTCTGGCTGGGCCATTCAAGAACAGTCACGGAGTTGTTGTGAAGCCACTCCTTCGTTATTTTAGCTGTGTGCTTAGGGTCATTGTCTTGTTGGAAGGTAAAACTTCGGCCCAGTCTGAGGTCCTGAGCACTCTGGAGAAGGTTTTCATCCAGGATATCCCTGTACTTGGCCGCATTCATCTTTACCTCGATTGCAACCAGTCGTCCTGTCCCTGCAGCTGAAAAACACCCCCACAGCATGATGCTGCCACCACCATGCTTCACTGATGGGACTGTATTGGACAGGTTATGAGCAGTGCTTGTTTTTCTCCACACATACCGCTTAGAATTAAGGCCAAAAAGTTCTATATTGGTCTCATCAGACCAGAGAATCTTATTTCTCACCATCTTGGAGTCCTTCGGGTGTTTTTTTTTTAGCAAACTCCATGCGGGCTTTCATGCGTCTTGCACTGAGGAGAGGCTTCCGTCGGGCCACTCTGCCATAAAGCCCCGACTGGTGGAGGGCTGCAGTGATGGTTGACTTTCTACAGCTTTCTCCCATCTCCCGACTGCATCTCTGGAGCTCAGCCACAGTGATCTTTGGGTTCTTTTTTACCTCTCTCACCAAGTCTCTTCTCCCTCGATAGCTCTGTTTGGCCGGACGGCCAGCTCTAGGAAGGGTTCTGGTCATCCCAAACGTCTTCCATTTAAGGATTGTGGAGGCCACTGTGCTCTTAGGAACCTTAAGTGACTCAAGACACAGCCATTAACGTTTAAACCGCTGGCAACAAAAGTGAGTACACCTCTAAGTGAAAAATGTCCAAATTGGGCCCAATTAGCCATTTTCCTTCCCCGGTGTCAAGTGACTCGTTAGTGTTACAAGGTCTTAGGTGTGAATGGGGAGCAGGTGTGTTAAACTTGATGTTATCGCTCTCACTCTCTCATACTGGTCACCGGAAGTTCAACATGGCTCCTCATGGCAAAGAACTCTCTGAGGATCTGAAAAAAAGAATTGTTGCTCTACATAAAGATGGCCTAGGCTATAAGAAGATTGTCAAGACCCTGAAACTGACCTGCAGCACAGTGGCCAAGACCATACAGCAGTTTAAAAGGACAGGTTCCACTCAGAACAGGCCTCGCCATGGTTGACCAAAGAAGTTGAGTGCACATGTTTAGCGTCCTATCCAGAGGTTGTCTTTGGGAAATTGATGTATGAGTGCTTCCAGTATTGCTGCAGAGGTTGAAGGGGTGGGGGTCAGCCTGTCAGACCATACGCTGCACACTGCATCAAATTGGTCTGCATGGCTGTCGTCCCAGAAGGAAGCTTCTTCTAAAGATGATGCACAAAAAATCCTGCAAACAGTTTGCTGAAGACAAGCAGACTAAGGACAATGATTACTGGAACCATGTCCTGTGGTCTGATGAGACCAAGATAAACTTGTGATTTAGATGGTGTCAAGCGTGTGTGGCGGCAACCAGGTGAGGAGTACAAAGACAAGTGTGTCTTGCCTACAGTCAAGCACGGTGGTAGGAGTGTCATGGTCTAGGTCTGCATGAGTGCTGCCGGCACTGGGAGCTACAGTTCATCGAGGGACCATGCATGCCAACATGTACTGTGACATACTGAAGCAGAGCATGATCCCCTGTCTTTGGAGACTGGGCCGCAGGGCAGTATTCCAACATGATAACGACCCCAAACACACCTCCAAGACGACCACTGCCTTGCTACAGAAGCTGAGGGTAAAGGTGATGGACAGGCCAAGCATGTCTCCAGAGCTAAACCCTATTGAGCATCTGTGAGACATCCTCAAACGGAAGGTGGAGGAGAGCAAGGTCTATAACAACCACCAGCTCCATGATGTCGTCATGAAGGAGTGGAAGAGGACTCCAGTGGCAACCTGTGAAGCTTTGGTGAACTCCATGCCCAAGAGGGTTAAGGCAGTGATGAAAAATAATGGTGGACACTTTGGGCCTAATTTGAACATTTTTCACTTAGGGGTGTACTCACTTTTGTTGCCAGTGGTTTAGACATTAATGGCTGTGTGTTGAGTTATTTTGAGGGGGCAGCAAATTTACACTGTTATACAAGCTGTACACTCACTACTTCACATTGTAGCAAAGTGTAATTTCTTCAGTGTTGTCACATGAAAAGATATAATAAAATATTTACAAAAATGTGAGGGGTGTACTCACTTTTGTGAGATACTGTATATACTATATATATAGTTTAGTCAGATACATTTGGGTTGGAAAGTTGGTTGTTACATGAAATGGAATAAAAAGTTAATGTTGTTTATGGTTGTTAATAAAGGGCTGCTATGGCCATTTAAATCCAATAAATGTGTTGTGTCATTATTTAACCACTTGCCGACCGCCTCACGCATATATACGTGAGCAGAGCGGCACGGGCAGGCAAAATCACGTACCTGGTACGTGATTGCCTTCCCGCGGGCGGGGGGTCCGATCGGACCCCCCCCCGGTGCCAGCGGCGGTCGGCATTTGTCTAGGAGCGATCAGAGATGAGGGGGAGGCCATCCGATCGTGGCCCCCCCCTCGCGATCGCTCCCAGCCAATGAGAAACATCCCCTGCCTCTGTATAGTACACAGAGGCAGAGGATGTGATGTCATCTCTCCTCGGCTGGCCAGTTTCCGTTCCAGCACCGAGGAGAGAAGACATGTAAGTGCACCAACACACACACACAACACAGTAGAACATGCCAGGCACACTAAACACCCCCGATCGCCCCCCGATCCCCCCCAATCACCCCCCCCCTGTCACAAACTGACACCAAGCAGGTTTTTTTGTTTTGTTTTGTTTTTTTCCTGATTACTGCATAGTGTCAGTTTGTGACAGTTAGCAGTGGTAGGACAGTTAGTATTACCCCCCTGTAGGTCTAGGGTACCCCCCTAACCCCCCCTAATAAAGTTTTAACCCCTTGATCACCCCCTGTCACCAGTGTCGCTAAGCGATCATTTTTCTGATCGCTGTATTAGTGTCGCTGGTGACGCTAGTTAGGAACGTAAATATTTAGGTTCGCTGTCAGCGTTTTATAGCGACAGGGACCCCCATATACTACCTAATAAATGTTTTAACCCCTTGATTGCCCCCTAGTTAACCCTTTCACCACTGATCACTGTATAACTGTTACGGGTGACGCTGGTTAGTTTGTTTATTTTTTATAGTGTCAGGGCACCCGCCGTTTATTACCGAATAAAGGTTTAGCCCCCTGATCGCCCGGCGGTGATATGCGTCGCCCCAGGCAGCGTCAGATTAGCGCCAGTACCGCGAACACCCACGCACGCACCGTACACGCACCGTACACCTCCCTTAGTGGTATAGTATCTGAACGCATCAATATCTGATCCGATCAGATCTATACTAGCGTCCCCAGCAGTTTAGGGTTCCCAAAAACGCAGTGTTAGCGGGATCAGCCCAGATACCTGCTAGCACCTGCGTTTTGCCCCTCCGCCCAGCCCACCCAAGTGCAGTATCGATCGATCACTGTCACTTACAAAACACTAAACGCATAACTGCAGCGTTCGCAGAGTCAGGCCTGATCCCTGCGATCGCTAACAGTTTTTTTGGTAGCATTTTGGTGAACTGGCAAGCACCAGCCCCAAGCAGCGTCAGATTAGCGCCAGTACCACTAACACCCACGCACGCACCGTACACCTCCCTTAGTGGTATAGTATCTGATCGGATCAATATCTGATCCGATCAGATCTATACTAGCGTCCCCAGCAGTTTAGGGTTCCCAAAAACGCAGTGTTAGTGGGATCAGCCCAGATACCTGCTAGCACCTGCGTTTTGCCCCTCCGCCCGGCCCAGCCCAGCCCACCCAAGTGCAGTATCGATCGATCACTGTCACTTTTTTTGTAGCGTTTTGGTTAACTGGCAAGCGCCAGCGGCCTAGTACACCCCGGTCGTAGTCAAACCAGCACTGCAGTAACACTTGGTGACGTGGCGAGTCCCATAAGTGCAGTTCAAGCTGGTGAGGTGGCAAGCACAAGTAGTGTCCCGCTGCCACCAAGAAGACAAACACAGGCCCGTCGTGCCCATAGTGCCCTTCCTGCTGCATTCGCCAATCCTAATTGGGAACCCACCACTTCTGCAGCGCCCGTACTTCCCCCATTCACATCCCCAACCAAATGCAGTCGGCTGCATGAGAGGCATTTATATGTCCTCCCGAGTACCCCTACCCAACGAACCCCCCCAAAAAAGATGTGTCTGCAGCAAACGCGGATATAGGCGTGACACCCGCTATTATTGTCCCTCCTGTCCTGATAATCCTGGTCTTTGCATTGGTGAATGTTTTGAACGCTACCATTCACTAGTTGAGTATTAGCGTAGGGTACAGCATTGCACAGACTAGGCACACTTTCACAGGGTCTCCCAAGATGCCATCGCATTTTGAGAGACCCGAACCTGGAACCGGTTACAGTTATAAAAGTTACAGTTACAAAAAAAAGTGTAAAAAAAAAAAAAAAACACAAACAAAAATAAAAAAAAATAGTTGTCGTTTTATTGTTCTCTCTCTCTCTATTCTCTCTCTGGCGTTCTGCTCTTTTTTACTGTATTCTATTCTGCAATGTTTTATTGTTATTATGTTTTATCATGTTTGCTTTTCAGGTATGCAATTTTTTATACTTTACCGTTTACTGTGCTTTATTGTTAACCATTTTTTTGTCTTCAGGTACGCCATTCACGACTTTGAGTGGTTATACCAGAATGATGCCTGCAGGTTTAGGTATCATCTTGGTATCATTCTTTTCAGCCAGCGGTCGGCTTTCATGTAAAAGCAATCCTAGCGGCTAATTAGCCTCTAGACTGCTTTTACAAGCAGTGGGAGGGAATGCCCCCCCCCCCACCGTCTTCTGTGTTTTTCTCTGGCTCTCCTGTCTCAACAGGGAACCTGAGAATGCAGCCGGTGATTCAGCCAGCTGACCATAGAGCTGATCAGAGACCAGAGTGGCTCCAAACATCTCTATGGCCTAAGAAACCGGAAGCTACGAGCATTTTAGGACTTAGATTTCGCCGGATGTAAACAGCGCCATTGGGAAATTGGGAAAGCATTTTATCACACCGATCTTGGTGTGGTCAGATGCTTTGAGGGCAGAGGAGAAATCTAGGGTCTAATAGACCCCAATTTTTTCAAAAAAGAGTACCTGTCACTACCTATTGCTATCATAGGGGATATTTACATTCCCTGAGATAACAATAAAAATTATTTAAAAAAAAATATGAAAGGAACAGTTTAAAAATAAGATAAAAAAGCAAAAAAATAATAAAGAAAAAAAAAAAAAAAAAAAAAAAGCACCCCTGTCCCCCCTGCTCTCGCGCTAAGGCGAACGCAAGCGTCGGTCTGGCGTCAAATGTAAACAGCAATTGCACCATGCATGTGAGGTATCACCGCGAAGGTCAGATCGAGGGCAGTAATTTTAGCAGTAGACCTCCTCTGTAAATCTAAAGTGGTAACCTGTAAAGGCTTTTAAAGGCTTTTAAAAATGTATTAATTTTGTTGCCACTGCACGTTTGTGCGCAATTGTAAAGCATGTCATGTTTGGTATCCATGTACTCGGCCTAAGATCATCTTTTTTATTTCATCAAACATTTGGGCAATATAGTGTGTTTTAGTGCATTAAAATTTAAAAAAGTGTGTTTTTTCCACAAAAAATGCGTTTGAAAAATCGCTGCGCAATTACTGTGTGAAAAAAAAAAATGAAACACCCACCATTTTAATCTGTAGGGCATTTGCTTTAAAATAATATATAATGTTTGGGGGTTCAAAGTAATTTTCTTGCAAAAAAAAAATAATTTTTTCATGTAATCAAAAAGTGTCAGAAAGGGCTTTGTCTTCAAGTGGTTAGAAGAGTGGGTGATGTGTGACGTAAGCTTCTAAATGTTGTGCATAAAATGCCAGGACAGTTCAAACCCCCCCAAATGACCCCATTTTGGAAAGTAGACACCCCAAGCTATTTGCTGAGAGGCATGTCGAGTCCATGGAATATTTTATATTGTGACACAAGTTGCGGGAAAGAGACAAATTTTTTTTTTTTTTTTTTTTTTTTTGCACAAAGTTGTCACTAAATGTTATATTGCTCAAACATGCCATGGGGATTTGTGAAATTACACCCCAAAATAAATTCTGTTGCTTCTCCTGAGTACGGGGATACCACATGTGTGGGACTTTTTGGGAGCCTAGCCGCGTACGGGACCCCGAAAACCAAGAACAGCCTTCAGGCTTTCTAAGGCCGTAAATTTTTGATTTCACTCTTCACTGCCTATCACAGTTTCGGAGGCCATGGAAAGCCCAGGTGGCACAAAACCCCCCCAAATGACCCCATTTTGGAAAGTAGACACCCCAAGCTATTTGCTGAGAGGTATAGTGAGTATTTTGCAGACCTCACTTTTTGTCACAAGGTTTTGAAAATTGAAAAAAGAAAAAAAAAAAATTTTTTTTTCTGGTCTTTCTTCATTTTCAAAAACAAATGAGAGCTGCAAAATACTCACCATGCCTCTCAGCAAATAGCTTGGGGTGTCTACTTTCCAAAATGGGGTCATTTGGGGGGGGGTTGTGCCATCTGGGCATTTTATGGCCTTCAAAACTGTGATAGGTAGTGAGGAGTGAAATCAAAAATGTACGCCCTTAGAAATCCTGAAGGTGGTGCTGGGTTTTCGGGGCCCCGTACGCGGCTAGGCTCCCAAAAAGTGCCACACATGTGGTATCCCCGTACTCAGGAGAAGCAGCTGAATGTATTTTGGGGTGCAATTCCACATAGCCCATGGCCTATGTGAGCAATATATCATTTAGTGACAACTTTTTGTAAATTTTTTTTTTTTTTTTTTTTTTGTCATTATTCAATCACTTGGGACAAAAAAAATAAATATTCAATGGGCTCAACATGCCTCTCAGCAAATTCCTTGGGGTGTCTACTTTCCAAAATGGGGTGATTTGTGGGGGTTTTGTACTGCCCTGCCATTTTAGCACCTCAAGAAATGACATAGGCAGTCATAAACTAAAAGCTGTGTAAATTCCAGAAAATGTACCCTAGTTTGTAGACGCTATAACTTTTGCGCAAACCATTAAATATACGCTTATTGACATTTTTTTTACCAAAGACATGTGGCCGAATACATTTTGGCCTAAATGTATGACTAA
Organism: Aquarana catesbeiana; assembly: GCF_042186555.1. Classification (NCBI taxonomy): domain Eukaryota; kingdom Metazoa; phylum Chordata; class Amphibia; order Anura; family Ranidae; genus Aquarana; species Aquarana catesbeiana. The sequence continues at coordinate 124,896,002 of NC_133326.1, forward strand.
AATTTAGTTTATTGGATTTTTTTTATAACAAAAAGTAGAAAATATCATTTTTTTTCAAAATTTTCAGTCTTTTTCCGTTTATAGCGCAAAAAATAAAAACGGCAGAGGTGATCAAATACCATCAAAAGAAAGCTCTATTTGTGGGAAGAAAAGGACGCAAATTTCGTTTGGGTACAGCATTGCATGACCGCGCAATTAGCAGTTAAAGCGACGCAGTGCCGAATTGTAAAAAGTGCTCTGGTCAGGAAGGGGGTAAATCCTTCCGGGGCTGAAGTGGTTAAGGTGATGGTTTATATAGGGCGTGTAGAGGTAGCCCTTGGCAGCCACAACATCAGCCATACTTCAATCAAGAAAAGGCCAGGAACTGCATGCCCAGCATAAGTGGAAGGCCTGCATGACTGAGTTGCTGGGTAGGCTAGAATTAGGAGGTAAGATTTTTTTTTTTAATAATTAATAGGGGTCTGCCTTTTTGGGTACCAAGTAGGGGCAAGGAAGCAAGGGGCTATCGGTCATCGGGCTGCATCGTGTGTGAAAAACGTTAGGATATTGTCCCTGAGCCGGTGTAATTTGCGACAAGGGGCCAGGATAGTAAAGTGTGGGGTCCTGCAGCCCCATAGAACAGTCAGAGGAGAATGAAAACTCCTACAAGCTTTAACTAGACATTGATAGAAGTCACAAGACTGCTATATACAGACTGCTATATACTGCTGATGAGAAAAGGCATTTAGCAGCTTATATTTAATAAAATTGTAGCACCCTGGTGTTAGGCAGGGTTACTGACAAATTTAGTTTGTTAGGTGGCCTTTTTCCTAAATCTGGGTTTGATGCACCTCTCTCTTCTGTCACTAGGTGGCGATCTTACCTGTGGCATTAGATTTACAAGGGCATAGTAAAGGAGTGGATGGGTTGTCTTAGCCAATTGGCAGGGGTTTCTTTGCCCTTGGCCTGCTGAGAGAGCCTATTTATTCGGGAAGAGTCAGGTGATCGAGGTTCTGTGCCACCTGGATGACTGTCTGGGTGGACGTGTGTTGGAAAGCTCCCGGCTGCTAGGCCAGAAGCCTGAGGCCTATCCAGGAGTACCTGGCTGCTAGGCGGTCTGAGGCCTATCCAGGTTGGAAGCAAGCTGTGTGGGGTTGGGGTTCCAGGCTTGGGGCCCAACCAAGTTGCAGGGGTTCAGCCGGCCGGAGAACCAAGTAGTTGCTACAGGTGAAGGAAAGTGGTTGCCGTTAGAGACGACCACTCCTGTCGCCAGAGGCAAGCGAGAACCAGAGTCAGAAGTAAAGGGGACACAGTCGCCAGCAATCTCTCCTGTTATCAGAGGCCAGGTTCTGTGGAGACTGAAGAAGAACCAGAGCAGCCTTTTTCACTAGCCGGGGACGGTGAAAAAGTTGGAAACTCTTCAGCAGAGTCAAGTTAGGGACCCAGCAGAACAGTGTGGGTGACGCTTACAGAGAATTCAGCAGGTTAGCTAGAGAGCCAAGTCAGGGACCCAGCGGGACAGTGTGGGTGACACAAAAGAAAAGAATGGCGCAAGAGAAATTGACGATGACAGTCAGGGAATCAAATGATAAAAACAAAGATCTTTTATAAAAATATAGCAAGCATTAATTCAAAGTCCATTAGCAAGACCGGGACACCACAGGAAAAAATTACAACCCAAATTAGGGACCATCAAGAATCTTCCTGTTTCCTATCTTTCCATTTCTTAAAATGTTTTTATTACCATTGTTAAATGTGAATTCTCTGCTATTTTAATTATAATTTATTAAGATGTGTTTACTTGTTTAATGAATTGCCCCAATAGTTATGTAGCAGAGCATTCGGTGGCCCATTCTATAGATTCTTGATGGTCTCTTTATTTTGGGTTGTAATTTTTTCCTGTGACGTCCCGGCCCGCCTCTCGGGCCTGTTCATATAAGACTGACACGTCCTGCAGCCATCCAGGTCTGAGGAAAAAGCGGATGCTTTGAAATACATCACCTGATTCGTCCTGACGTCACATCTGGTTTAGCTCAGAGTGCGTTCCACACTGGTTCCATACACCACGAGGCAGAGACCTGGCCAGCTGTCATATAGATCCTCCCGATGCTGAACCTCCAGCACTACACCACAGGGTTCCAACAGTGGCTAAAGACCGTTCTTACAATGCTCATTTATCTTTTATGTAATGTGAATACCCATTTGGCTGTCTTTTGAATAAATTCACCTCTGGCTTTAACCTCTACACTTAGTTTGGCGCACCTTGTTCTCCTTTGCTTGATGGTGCAGTGCAAAAAAAAGAAAAAAAAATGGATCCTGTTCCCTTAAAGCATGTTATGCAGTACAGTGCCTGTGCTGTGTAATTTGTCCCTTTGTAGCACCTAAAATACCGGTCTGATCCTGCCAGTTTCTGCCCTCCCTTTCCCTCTGTAAACTGACCATGGTTTATCATGGCTGCTGAGCCCTGACACCATGGTCAGTTTACGTGCCTCTGTCATCCGCTCTCTCTCCTTGCTCCCTCTCCTCCCTCCCTGCCTGGCAGTTGTGTCAGTGCCGATCACTCCCCTCCTGCTGCAAAAATGACTGTTTTCTTCCCTATAATCCCCAGTGTTATATTACAGTATGTGCCCCAGTTTATGTCATTGATAAAAAAAATGGCGCTCCATACCTAATTTTAGAGTGCCGCTCGGCGTTCATGTGTCCGCCCACTGCTCTCCTCCCGGCTGACATCAGCCGGGTATTCTCAGCCCTGCCTGCTGTAGCTGTGGGCGGTCACGTGAGCAATGAGCGGTGCTCTGAAATTAGGTATGAAGCGGCATTTTTTTTTTAAATAAATAACATACACTGGGGCACATACTGTGATATAACACAGGGGATTGTAGGAAGAAGAAAAGTGACTTTACAACCACTTTAAGTTGGAATTGAAGGCTAAAAATGAAAAACTGCTAACAGGCAAGCTCTTTTTTGCACAAATAAATACATTTACTGTATATATAGATTAGTGAATACAGAACTGCAATAATTCTTTTTAATACATTCCTAGAGTTCACTTATAATGCAAAATGATGTATTTATGAATATACAGTATATCTTGATGAAATCCAACTGTTTTGTATCTTCCTGCTTTAAGTGCTGGGACTGAAAAGCTTGTGAAAAATAAATTATAGAAGGTGTAGTAGAAGACTACTAACAACAGATATAGGAGGTATTCTTACCACTGGAAGCGATGAGTATAAGGGCTGGACATAACGTGAGGTCCTGAAGTCTCACTCATACCGTAGGCTTCATAAAGTCTGATATTAAGGCCAAGGAAGAATTCCAGAGTTTCCTTAGAGATAGGAGCGGCACCTGAGAAGTGTTTCTGGCAATGAGAAAATCCCAGCATCTTGCGAATTTTGGAAAGGACCAGGTAATCAGCCACAGCTGGGAGAAACAGCTTCAGTTCACCACTAAGAAAACAAGAACCCAACTGATTAAAATATTCTAGCCTCATTACAATGGAAAGTACATTGATTTGTCAAATTAATAAGGAACATATTCAATTAAGTACAAAGGGACCATTCACACTTATTGGTGCATTGTATTATTGCTTGTTGTATTAAGGTAGCCTTATTTTGAATGAGCTCTGAACATGCCTCCGTTCACAAATAAATTCTCCTGCACCTAGAGCACCACAACACACGTAGTATTCACATCTGTGCAATGGGGTGTGCTATAATTTCAGTGTTTTTTTTAAATATACGCATTGGGGTACCATTCAGAGTAAGTGGTAGTACACTGGCAGCACATAAATGCAACTTTCTACTGTATTGTACAGTAAGCCAAGGTCAAAGTGGTGATGCACCCTCACAAGGTGTGTCTGTGGGATCACAGAATGGCAAATTGACACTGGTCGTCATTTAACCCAGAAGAGGATTGGAAGCAAGGATTGGAGCTTTGAGTTTCAAATGGTCAGAACAATGACATCTTAAAGCTCAACTCTAATGCCCCGTACACACGGTCGGACATTGACCGGACATTCCGACAACAAAATCCTAGGATTTTTTCCGACAGATGTTGGCTCAAACTTGTCTTGCATACACACAGTCACACAAAGTTGTCGGAAAATCCGATCATTCTGAACGCGGTGACGTAAAACACGTACGTTGGGACTATAAACAGGGCGGTAGCTAATAGCTTTCATCTCTTTATTTATTCTGAGCATGCGTGGCACTTTGTGCGTTGGATTTGTGTACACACGATCGGAAATTCCCGACAACGGATTTTGTTGTCAGAAAATTTTATAGCCTGCTCTCAAACTTTGTGTGTCGGAAAATCCGATGGAAAATGTGTGATGGAGCCTACACATGGTCGGAATTTCCGACAACGAGGTCCTATCACACATTTTCCGTCTGAAAATCCGACCGTGTGTACCGGGCATAACTCCCCCCTCCTTGGGTTAAAGGATTAAGGGCTCTGGCACTCTTCTCTGTTTCGGCTTGTGGGCAATCCCCCACTGTCCTCATGTACAATTCAGGGCTTAGAGAGGAAGCAGTGGAGGACTGGTTATGCAGATGGACTAAGCCTGCCATAGCAAAGGGTAAGGTAAGCATGATACCTTATGTCTCATCCCCTAGGGTTCTGTTTGGGATGGGAGAAGAGGCACTGCAAGGGTAGTTATTTTGTAATTCCCGAATATGGGATTTGAAGTGTTACGTTCCCCTTTTCACAGAAAATGTAAAAGTGAACTAACCTCCTACACCCCCAGTCCCTGCTGCACTTATTTCCGTGGGCAATCAACTGTCACTGCCCAAGTAGCAGGTGCAGTGGTCTGGGATTTTGAAAGTTCTGCTCCTCTGCCCCTAGGGCTTCTGGGAAGGCTCAGAGTGATTCTATTTGGTCAAAGTGGTCAAATCCCTGCAGTGACATCTAATTGTCCATAGAGGAAAGTGCAGCTGGAACCAGGGGGCTAAGGAGGGTATAGGGTGCAGTGTGAACCAGGGGGTGGGGAGGGTATAGGGCAGGGATATGCAATTAGGGGACCTCCAGCTGTTGCAGAACTACAAGTCCCATGAGGCATAGCAAGATTCAGACAGCCTCAAGCATGACACCCAGAGGCAGAGGCATGATGGGACTTGTAGTTATTCAACAGCTGGAGGTCCGCTAATTGCATATCCCTGGTATTGGGTGTTAGTTTACCTTTTTATCTTTGTGAGATACTGTATGTTGGTTTTGGCACATGCAAACATTAAAAGGGTTCAAGCTTTACTAGAAAAGTTCCATTAAAAACAAATTTGTTTTTTTTTGTGTTTATGCTTTAAAGGAGAACTCCAGCCAAAATGTGTTTTGTTCTTTAGGCTGCATTCACACCTGATCGTATCATTTTCAGGTGGAAAGTTGTGCGATTTTGCAGTGATTTTTGATGTGATTTTGTACAGGTCAAAAGAGCGCAATGTAAAAAGCAGAAAAACGCCTGTAATCAGCCTAAAAAGAAGCTCATGTACTTTTTTGAGCTTCAGGCGTCAGAACGCTCAGATGTGAAAAGGGGCCATTTAAATGAATGGGATTTTGCTTGTTGGGCGTTTTGGAACTTTTGAGATGAGCATTTTATGACCTGAAAACACTCAGGAGTAAAAAGGGCCCTTAGAGCCTCAAAGACCACACAGGAAAGGAAATCCTCCCAATGGGCACACACAATAAAAATCTAAAAGAGGTTCTAATACAGTGGTTCTCAACCTGGGGGTCCGGACCCCCTCGGGGGTTGAATGCCGATTTGCCAGGGGTCACCGAATCCTGGGCTGTTCCTGGAGCCCGCGGCCGCTCGCTCGGCCTCTTCGCAGCCGCCCATCCAGTTCACGGTATGGCTGGGGGGCAGAGACTATAGGTCAGCTGACTGGTGAGGAATGTGAAGTGGGAGGGGTTGGAGGAGACCCTATCTCCTGATTTCGGCATAGGTGTCACTGCTGCGAGACACCACAGAGCTGGAGACACAGTGAGTAACACTACCTGTGATTAGAGTTGCCATTAAAAGTCCCCACTACAGTTCTCAGATCAGCAGATGACCTTGATCAAGAGCACCTAAGTTGGATGATCAGAACTCCCCCGAGCACTGCCACTGATCCCACCCTCCCAACAGCACTGGTACTCATCCCAACTCCCCACCAGCACTGCGGCTCATCCCATCCCCCCCCCCACCAAGAAGTAAGAGAAGGAATAAAAATAGAGAATACATGGAAGAGAGAGGAAAAGAGGGGGAGGAACAAATGAAAAAGGGAGAGAAAAAATAAGAGAAAGAACAAGAAAGATGGCTAGAGAGAGGGATGGGGGAAAAAACAAGAAATTGGAATAGAGACAGAGATAAAAGGGAAAGAAAGGAGAACAAAGAGAAAGAGTGGTACATCCTAAAATATACCATAAGGGGTTTTAATATTGTATGAGTGGAAGGGTCTCAGGGAGCGCTAAATGTCCATGGGTTAGGGGTGCAAATTACTTGTCTTGCCTTGGGAGCTATCAACCCACGCTACAAAAATAATTTTACTGTTAGGGGTCCACACAACTTGGGAAATGTTATCAAGTGGTCACAGCCCTAGAAAGGTGGAGAGCCACTGTTCTAATATCTTTCTACTCTACTAATAAAGTGTTTTACTTGTGTCCCCTTTGCAGCTGGTTGGTTTCAACAAAATCGGTCAGGCATGACCATTTACAATTGCCTTACCCTTCCACTGGATCCATACATTGGGATCGATAAGTATTTGCCTTAGTGACTTTCTTACCTTTGCTGTGGGAATCTATCATTTTATTATAGGGCTATATATGGCAGACTGACCTCTGGATAATTAATTGGTCCACGCACATGAAGTGTCCCTGGCTGTAAGGCCCCCATCTATTATATGGAGTATGATTGGTTTTAATTGCTGGAGTGCGAAGGAAGCCTTTTTGGAGGCTGTTTTTTAAACAGCAAAATTGTGGAGATATCTATAAGTTCTCATTCACATCATACCTACTTAAAAACTGACAGGAACTGATGGATAAACCGAGCAGATTTCACTTGCAGAGACATCAGTTTTCATGTGCGTTTCAGTCAGTTTTTATGCACGTTGGCATCAGTTTTTATGTGCCCTATTCCCACCAATGTAGATGTCACGTCAGTTTTTTTTTTTTTTTGTGCAGAAAACTGCATACACATTGCAGATTCCTACGATGAAAAAATCTGCACATTGTGGCGTGAACAGGGCACATAGAGATCAATTTTTTTTTTTTTTGTGCCCTTGCAGAACGCGTGCAGAAAAACTGACGTCTCTGCATCATCATCATATATATATATAATCTTCCTCTGGACCACTGTGCTTGATGATTGTGCTCTTGGTCACCACCAGCATATTTGTAATGGTCAAGTAAGACCATAAACTTGCAGACGAAAGGAATATTTAGAATATCCTATAGAGCACTTCTAACTGCCGAAATAGAGGGATTTGATCAAGAGTGGCTATATTGACAAAAATCACTATCCCTTTATGTTGAATATTTTTCTGGCTAATTTACTGCTTCTCACATTTTAAAGAAGGTTCACAGAATCTGGACATTAGGAGCTTTCAGACAAAGCTTGTATATTTGAAAGTGATCAACTTCATACATAGAAGTGTGGATATTAGATATACTTGTATGACATACTATGGGGGGGGGAGCAATAGATGATTTTAATGTTTATGTGTTTTCATGATTTAAATAATGTTTAAAAATGTTTCATTTTACATGCATTGATCAAAGTGATATAATAAACAGTATAAGACTGGTGCACCTTTTTTGTTTCATTTTCTTCCCTGCTAGGGATGCATAGAATTGGTCGAGTCAAATCCAGGGTTTTTTTGCCCATTTCTAATGTAGCACCCTCTACCTAAAGGTAGGTGCTAGTGTGGCATTTCCTAGTACTGGTTTCAGTGCAGGTAAATTTGGCCAGGCCTGTGCTTTTAGGCTGGGCCTGGTTGTTGTGGTCTTGGGACTGGGAGTGATCAGTGTAGTGGGGGGTGTGGCCACCTACACTCTGGTTCAGAGATTCCTCCCCTGCTTTCAGAGGTATTGTTCTGCAAGAGGGTTTGGACTTGAGACCTGAGTGGCAGGCAGCTCATGTGGGGAGACCCGACCAATCATTGACTTGCATTGGCAGGGGGCAGGCCTCTCATATGAGCTGGGGTCACATGCTCTCAGGGGAGTTGGGAGTTCCAGAAAGACAGCATGGAGTAGTAGGTGCTGTGCTGGGCGTCCCCAGGTGGGGATGCACCATGCGCGGGAGATGGATGGAGGAGCCATCCGGAGAGAAACTAAAGATCTTCATCTATACTGAGACGTCAGGTTGCTGTGACCGGGGAACGCAAGACTTGGATGCAAAGGGGATCAAGCCGAGGAAGTAGCAGTCTAGCGGAGGAGTTAGAGCAGCATTCTGTGACCGGGGACACAGAACTGTTCTCGAGGAGAAGGTTAGTGAAACGCCAGAAGAGAAGCGGATCAGAGCAGTGTAGAATGCTGGCGCCAAGGAATGCAGCATTAGTAGTTCTTGACTACGGAAAAGCAATAGTCCGTTCACGGTCATGTGTCAGGTCATCGTGTTGGGATTCCGAGTCATCTCCAGCCTGGTTAGAATGATGACTGCGCCTTCCAAGGACTGTGTGGGTGTCTAATTCCCTGGAACTTTAGGAAGAAGCGGGTATAGTTTCTGGCCTTTGGATTCTCAGGAATAATCCCATCAAAGTCTATCTTTGAAGAGTTATTCAGAGTGGCTCTTTATTGTTAAAAATGGAAGGGAGAAAAAGGACATTAGTATATTATTGCACTAAAGATTTGCACAAGAAGTAAGGAAGAAGTGTTATTAGGGAAGGAGTGTAATTATTGTTCTTACAAAGCCACGGCTGCTGAACAACTATTTACTATATTTACTATATGCAATGCATCAAAGGGCATCTCATACAATCCTTTCTCCATCCAAGTTCAAATCCTGCAAATAAGTCTAGTAGAAAACCTCAACATTGACTGTTCTCTATTTCAAGGGTGGGGTTGTGGGGAAGTATGGCAGAAGGGGTGATTGGCGGATTGCTATAACCAAATCAGCAGCCCCTACGGGGGTATCGCTACACATGGAGGTCCCACCGAGATCTGCCTTCACAGCTAACCTGCTGGCCGTCTCCCATAGCGACCAACCCAACCTTGTTGCAACCCAGTTGCCTCAATGGACACTCATCACAGTAACAAGTCCAGCAATTCACTGACTGTAATCATGTGCTGTCATACGTGGCAACCACAGCGGCATTGTGCCTTTGGATTACAAATATGTCCGGCGCTCACGGCGGGGACATTGCCCACTGTTTGCAACAAAATTTAATTTCCTGCAATACACAATTAAAAGTGGGGAGTGAGATTGTTGATGTGCTGTTGCCCTTAGTAACATGGACACAAGGGGGTGTCGCGGACGGGGACTGCAGGGAGTCGGTCTCTTACAGTGGAGCATCGCAATAGGACATTTTTTTCTGTGTATAGTGACTGCTGCAATAGCCTGCACTTCTACAGTGTCTGCCGCCAGGGGTCGCTGGGGAACACTTAGGAAATGTAAGGTTACAGTTCCTCGCACGCTGAGCCAACAAGTAAGGGGGTGGAGCCACGCCCCAGAGGAGAAAGTTAACAAGTTTCAGCGTGCTACGCCCAGACACAAGGCAGAGGAAGATGGCGGAAAGTGTTCAGAGTGCATCTGCCATGCAGTGGTTGCCTGAAATGCAGGACCGGGTACTAATCGACACCGGTATTCGGTTGGAGCTCACTGGTGGACTGGCGCTAGGAGTGATCGGGGGCGTGGAGAGACTGTGCATGCTCTGTCCTGGATGTTGGAAACCCATGGTCGGAGTCAGTGCCTGGGCGCTTGTGGACATTGTGGCGTTTCGTTAACTCCCTGGGACCAGTGCAACAGGAGGTCCAGTATTACTCTGCCAGTCTATCAACCGGACTTTTCTTGCCACAAGGTCAGGTGACCCAGAGGGCCGGAGAGGGCCGTGCGTCCCCTGCTTCAGCAGTAAAGGACCTCCCGTCTGATTATGCTGAATCAGAACCATCTGAGGATAAGGTAGGACCTGTCGGGGAAGCATGTAGCCTAGTCAAGGATCCAGAGACTGTCAGTGTCAGTGGGCAGTCTCTGGAGGAAACCCCTGAGGAGCCGGCTGGGAGTAAGTCCCTTGTTGTGCCTGTCCGGAAGAAGCCGCAGTCACGGGAGGGGAGATCCCTCGGGTGAGCCGGACAGGGTGAGCAAGGGCCAGGCTGCTGACTGGGGGTCACCTGAAGTGTTGGAGAAGTATGGCTCCATAGAAAATCTTTTCGAGTGGTCATTCCCCGAAGAGGCCTCATCAAGTGATGAGGAAGGCCAGATTTTGGAGAGCCCTACTTCAGCCAGAGCATCCACTAAAGCACCGGAGGGATCTTCAATTACACCAAAACCCCCAGTATACCCTTTTAGACTGTCCACCACCTCCAACAGTAACTCCTCTTGACTGGACTTGAGACCTGAGTGACAGGCAGCTCATGTGGCGAGACCCGACCAATCATTGACTTGCATTGGCAGGGGGCAGGCCTCTCATATGAGCTGGGGTCACATGCTCTCAGGGGAGTTGGGAGTTCCAGAAAGACAGCATGGAGTAGTAGGTGCTGTGCTGGGCATCCCCAGGTGGTGGGGAAGTATGGCAGAAGGGGTGATTGGCAGATTGCTATAACCAAATCAGCAGCCCCTATGGGGGTACCGCTACACTAATTTTACTGGTGATTCCCGGCTCTCCGATGAATTACATAATTATAGTAAAATAGTTGGTAGCTAGAGGACTAACTACAGTTTTTGTACAGCTGTGCATAATAGCCAATCAACCTCTAACATCAGCTTGTTCAATTAAGCTTTGACAATAACACCAAGAAGCTGATTGGTTACTATGCACAGTTGCACCAGATTCTGTGTGCACCACCAGTTTTAGTAAATCTCCCCCATTGTGTGCTATATAACTTCCCAGCTCATAGGAGACTGTGGTGGGGTGGATCGGAGCTTAAATAACTTCTTTCTAATGATCATAGGTTTTTTATCTTAAATATCTCTATGTTTAAAATTTGTAATCTCAGTTGTGTTGATTCAATCATTATTAGTTTCAATATGCGACATTAGTTACAGTAAATATTTACCTTCATCACAAAGGCAAGGCGGTGGAATTGGTATGTCCTTCATGCTAGCTGTCTTTTTTTTTTTAAAGGGGCACTGTCTTCGGAGACCAGAGTCTATTAAAAACCAGTTGTTGCGTAAAGGGATAAATCTTTTGTTGAAAGGTACCTAAATAGTTTTGCAGTGCCAAAGTCAGGGGCATGGCATCAGCTGAGCCTCTCTTCTCTCAGGTATGTAGCCCCTGACACTATTTTATCTGAACTCCAAAAGTATAGGGGTCATTTCCACACTAACCACCAATGTAAAGGGGCACTTCTCCACTGACCAAATATGTAAAGTAGAACTACACTGTCCACTCTGTACACTGCATATCTCAGTCATACCGATAACTGCTGCATTTTGTAAGCTGCACTGTACATTCCATACTCCCAACTGCTACAATCTGTATGCTGTGCTCTACATTACATACTCCTGGCTGATACTCTCTGTAGGTTGTGCTCTCCATTAAATACTCACAACCGCTGCACTCTGTAACTTGTGTTGTACATTACATACTCTTGACCACTACACTCTATATTCTGTGCTCTACAGAACATAATCATAACTGTTGCAAACTGTAACCTGTGATGTACACTACATACTCTGGACTGCTGTGCTCTGTAATCTGTGCTGTACATTACATAATTTTGTAAACTATGACAGTGCACAAATATCTGACCAGAGGCGTAACTAGAACCTTCAGGGCCCTGGTGCAAGAAACCATGAAGGGCCCCCCCGATGTGGTCAGTAGGGCAGTGGATGGGGTTAGTCATTTTTAATTTTTGCTATTTTTTAATTTTTTATCATTTTATTTTTTTTATAGTTATTTTTTGTTATTTTACACAATTTTTTAGTAGCCCCATTGGGGGGCTTTGGTGAGATATCAGGGGGTGTGACAGGAGGGGGGCAGTATGACAGGGGGAGGCAGTATGACAGGGGCAGTATGACAGGTGGGCGGACAGTATTAAAGGGGAAGGGAGGGGCAGTATGACAAGGGGGAGAAAGTGTGACAGGTGGAGGGGGGGCAGTATGACGGGGGTAGTGTGACAGGAGGAGAGCAGTGTGACAGGTTGGCTGCATCTGGTGACAGGTGACACAGCAAGTGACAATCCATATCTGGTGGCAGGCGACATGACAAGCTGCATCTGGTGGGAGGGGACGTGGCAAGTGACAAGCTACATCTATTGGCAGGTGATGTGACAAGGGACAATACGCATCTGGCGGCAGGTGACACGGCAAGTGACAATCCACATCTGGTGGCAGGTGACGTGGCAAGCTGCATCTGGTGGCAGGTGAAGTGGCAAGTGACGTGGCAAGGGACAATACGCATCTGGTGGCAGGTGACGTGGCAAGTGACAAGCTGCATCTGGTGGCAGGTGTTGTGACAGGTTGCAGGTGCATATATAGTGTAGCGCTAACTTAAATTACAAAGATTTTTAAATTGAAAAAAATGCATACACAAAAAAATGCATACATGTGTATGCATTTTTTTGTGTATGCATTTTTTTCAATTTAAAAATCTTTGTAATTTAAGTTAGCGCTACACTATATATGCACCTGTACCTTTTACAAATCTCCTTGTTTGTCGTGTGAGCTGCTATTTAATTGAGTAAGCGCAGTGTTTTGATTATTTTGTGTTGTGACAGGTTGCATCTGGTGGCAGGTGATGTGGCAAGTGACAATCCACATCTTGTGGCAGGTGACGTGACAAACTGCATCTGGTGGCAAGTGACGTGGCAAGAGACAATCCGCATCTAGTGGCAGGTGACGTGACCAGCTGCATCTGGTGGCAGGTGACGTGGCAAGGGACAATTTGCATCTGATAGCAGGCGACGTGGCAAGGAACAATCCGTATCTAGTGGCAGGTGACGCGACCAGCTGCATCCGGTGGCAGGTGACAAGCTGCATCTGGTGGCAGGTGACGTGGCAAGTGACAAGCTGCATCTATTGGCAGGTGATGTGGCAAGGGACAATACGCATCTGGTGGCAGGTGACACAGCAAGTGATAATCCACATCTGGTGGCAGGCAACGTGGCAAGTGACAAGCTGCATCTGATGGCAGGCGACGTGGCAAGGAACAATCCGATATCTAGTGGCAGGTGACGCGACCAGCTGCATCTGGTGGCAGGTGATGAGCTGCATCTGGTGGCAAGTGACATGGCCAGTGACAAGCTGCATCTGGTGGCAGGCGACGTGACAAGGGACAATCCGCATCTAGTGGCAGGTGACGTGACCAGCTGCATCTGGTGGCAGGTGACATGGCAAGTGACAAGCTGCATCTGATGGTAGGTAATGTGACAAGCTGCATCTGGTGGCAGGTGACTTGACAGGCTGCATCTGGTGGCAGGTGACTTGACAGGCTGCATCTGGTGGCAGGTGACGTGGCAAGTGACAATCCACATCTTGTGGCAGGTGACGTGACAAGCTGCATCTGCTGGCAGGTGACAAGCTGCATATGGTGGTAAGTGACAAGCTGCATCTGGTGATATGCGATGGTGGCAAGTAACATGCTCAGGGCTCCCTCTGATTCCGATTCTGCATTATTATGTCATTCTATATTACAATGTAATAATAGAAATAATGCGCTTCAATCATCCTGAACCATATCAACCCTGGTGCTGTGATGATTGAAGCACCAACACCAGCCAATGCCCTGACAAAATGCCTGCAAAAACACGCAACCCCCCACCCCCCCTCGGGCCTTGGCATAATTTTCTTCTACGCTGCCGGTCCCCGGTGCCGAAGAGGTTGGGAACCGCTACTCTAAACGCAGCATCATTGGTAGAATTACTTATCACCATCTACAGACTAGCTTATTTATTGTATTTCTGTATACCTTATATACTGATTATATGTATCTCTATTTGTTTTTTCTCAACAGTGTCACCACACCCTGTTTTGTGAATAAAGCTTCAAAATGACACTCAGTCTGCTTATTGCAGAAATGAAGGTTTTAACTACATGCAGAACACTATTTACTGTATATAATAGTTAATCGCAATTTAAAATCTATAATAACTTTATAGATATTCTTTTTGGTGTCTGTGGCCCTGTTTTTAGTCTTCTTAAAGTGTTTGGAAAGGCAGAAGGTTTTTACCTTAATGCATTCTATGCATTAAGATAAAAAAAAAAAAAAACTGTGTGCAGCAGCCCCCCTCATCTCCTCCTAATACTTACCTGAGCCCCATCTAGATCCAACAATATTGTAGCAGTGTCTCAGCTGCTGGAGACTTCCTTGATCATTGACTGAGACATCAGGGCATCGCTATTGGCTCCCGGTGCTGTCAATTAAAGTCAGTCAGCCAATGAGAAGAGAAAGCGGCCAGACCAGGTCTCCGTGTTTGAATGGCTACACGGGGCTGTGACTCGGCTCGGGTGCCCCCATAGCTAGCTTCTTGCTGTGGGGGCACTCAGCAGGAAGGAGGGGCCAGGAGCGCCAAATAGGGACCCGAGAAGAGAAGGAAATGGTCTGCTCTTTGCAAAACCACTACGCAGAGCAGGTATAACATGTTTGTTATTTTTAACTAAAAAAAACAAGACTTTACAATCACTTTAAGCTTCATTATTCACAACACTACTGACAGTTCAAACAAGGCAGATTATACTAAGGGACTAATAAACATACACTTGTTTCACAATAGCAGGTGTTTATATGTAAAGGGATTAGCTGAATTATTTTACATACTTTCTTGGTGGACTCAGGTTCCTTTCCAGGTTCACTGACATGGCCCATGACAGCATTTTTCTCTTCAAAATACTTGTTTGTGCTGACATCTCTTTAATACGTTCCATGATCTTTTCCCATACTCTTGGGACCCCCATGTGTGATGTAGGCTGTGTCTCTCTCAGTGTATCCACCAGTGTTCCCTGCAATTTATACCACGTATTTGAAGAGAAAAGTTATCTAATCTTGCATCTATTTTTACATATAATAAGTAGGCTCAATTCACAAAGCGTGCACACCAGGATACGGATATTTTTTAAAAATAATGTGACAATCCAATGAGATTTGAACATCACATGGCTAAAATAAACAATTCCATAGTGGAACTCCAGGAAAAAAAAAAAATTGTGCTGTGTTACCTTTAATGATAATTATCCTAGGTCCAGATTGCTGCTGTGTAAGGTCAAAATCCTAATTTATTTCATGCTTGAAAATACATGCACTCGGGAGCCTAGCAGAGCAGACGTGCATTGTTAGAGCTCCACACCGCTGAAGAGAGAAGAGAAGGACAAAGCGGAGCCTGCAGGCTCAAAAGGTATCCATTTGAACCTTTTTGCCCCAGGGAACAAACTGTGAAAGTTTGGGCAGGAAATATGGTACTGGGAGGAAACCGTGGCAGAAATAAAAATCACCTCACAAAGAGCTCACAGGCACTCACTGCAGCTGAAGCAGCTCCAGTCACCTCACAAGATACAGCATCAGGGCGCTCTCACAGACAGAAAATGTCACAGCAAGACTCTCCATTTGAGTCAGATACAGAACAAATCCTCTCACAAACTTCTCCACAAGCCTCCTCAGTATCCCCAGTAATATTATTACAATTTGAAAAGATGCTTCATAAGGCTTTAAAACAAACCTCAGACCAAATAACAAAAAGCCTAACCAAAGAAATAAGAGAGCTGGGAAACCGCACCGCAGCCTTAGAAACAAAAATGGATGAAATTGAAATTACAACCCAAGAAAATATAACAGAATTGGAACAATTAAAAAAAGAGAATTTAATACTTCAAACTAAGCTCGAAGATTACGAAAATAGAGCCAGACGTTCAAACTTGCGCATAAGGGGAATACCTGAAACTGTGACAGACCTGCAATCTACTATTACTGCTCTATTACAAGAACTAAAGCCAGATATCCCTATTGAACGTTTAGAACTGGACAGAGTACACAGAGCCCTCGAAGCCAAAAAGAAAGATGGACCCCCACGTGATATAATCACAAAATTTCATTATTACAGAACGAAAGAACAAATACTAATTGCTGCAAGAGAAAAAAAGGAACTTTATTTTCAAGGACACAATTATCAAATTTTTGCTGACCTATCCCAACTTACTAAAAGACGATCCATGAAACCCCAACTAATGGAACTGCAACGCCACAACATTATGTATCAATGGGGCTTCCCCTTTTCAGTCAGATTTAACTACCAAGGTACAATTTACAGAAGCAGATCAGCAGATGAACTACAACAAACCCTTTTAAAATTAAATCTGACAGAACCCACAAGCAGCAACACTCCCACACGCAGAAGAATGGCATCATCTTCACCTTCAGGCAGCACCCAGAAAATTTCAGAACAAAATGGGAATCATCATTCTCACAAAAGAGGCCGTTATGCCACATCATCCATGGACCAAGAAGATTCAATGGACTGACATCCTAATTCCTGATATCTCTTCATTTATTATACTAAGAGATGGTTCTCTATAAAAAAACCTATATTTATAACTGAATGTAACTGCATTCTGATAGTCACACACTGTGTGGGATCATGTTACATTCCAGTTATATTTCTTATTACTTCTGATTCATATAGCCTTAGAATATATAAGTGAAATAAGGAAATTCTTGTTCAGTTATATATTATCAGGTAATAACAATAGATTTATTACTTTTTAGGACAAATATGTTTAATAATCCAGAAGTAATGGAAGCTTTTTCTTTCTTTTCTTAAAACAAATATATTATTACCTAACTAGTTCCTAGAATTATGTTTTTGTTTATTCTAATCTGAAACAATACAACCTCAATTTTATGAGTTAACATATCTAAACAGTTACATATGAATAAAATATGTAATTGTTTACTCTAAAAGGGTTAAAATCCCAAAATAATTCAAACTATCTTCATCAATACCAAAGTTATTAACAGTACCTTTCTAACTGAATTATTTAGCCTAGGGCAAGACTAACCATATACAACCACCCTGGAATAAATAATTTCAACAAAAACTATATTCTGCACTCCAATTAATGAAACATCATTTTGATGTCTTTTGACATAGCACTTATCTCCCGTAAGCGGAAGATCCGTGTACCCCCATTAGCCCTCCTCATTCTCCCAACCATATTATGTGGGAGTGTGACGAAGGCACTTATTCCCCTGAGAGAGATATTTATTCTCTTTCACGGGTAAATTGTGATTACTTGCAAAAAATAATTTATACAATGTATCATCTAATCTCATATGTTTTTTGTTTACTCTTTACTACAGAATTCACTGGTTTCTTTTCTATCTATTCATCTCTTCAGTCCACACAGGTTGATCTGCGCAGTCAGCTCTGCATAACAAAAAGTAAGTCAAAACTATTTGATCTATTGCCATGGCACCACTGAATATACTTTCCCTGAATGTTCAGGGAATAAATGTCCCTCAAAAAAGGACCAAAGCCTTCCGTACTTTCCATAACAAAAAGGCTCACATAGTATGCCTCCAAGAAACACACTTCACCAAAGATTCTACTCCAAAATATATTTCTCCTTTTTATCAACAAATTTACACGGCTTCTGCCTGTACCACGCAAAGGGGAACTCTAATTGCATTTCACCGATCCACACCATTCACCTTATCATCAGAAATTAAAGACCCAGAAGGTAGATACCTGATACTCATGGGTTATATAATGGATACAGCAATCACGGTGATTTCCTACTACGCTCCTAACAAACAACCTACACCATTCCTCTCACATATATTACAAGTGATTAATACACACAAAATAGGAACAGTGATAATGTGTGGGGATTCGAACCAGGTCCTCCTCCCATTTCTAGATAAATCACCTTTTACACCATCCAAAATAACCTCTAGATTACCTTTTTCTCAACTTCTTTCCAAATACAATCTGGTAGATTCGTGGAGAGAAAGTAACCCAATGAAAAAGAAATTCACTTATTTCTCGCACCCTCATCAAACCTTCACCAGAATAGATCATATTTTTCTAACAATAGGAATGATACCAGAAATTATTGCATCGGATATAATTCCGATTCCGTGGTCTGACCATAATGCAGTATACATTACTATAGCCTCAGCCATACCAAAAGCGCATGACCCAACGTGGTACTTACCGGACATAATGCTCAAACACCCACTACATCAGATGGCCATTGAACAAGCTTTAAAGGAATACATATCAATTAATAATACAACAGACATCTCCCCAATAACACTGTGGGAAGCTCATAAGCCTGTCTTGCGTGGTACAATACAAAGACAAATGGCACTATTTAAACGGGAACGCAAAAATCTAGCAAAAAAACTAGAACTCAATTTTAATGCAGCCTACATATCATTTCAAGATAATCCATCTCAGAGTACAAAATCTCATCTGGAAAAATCTAGATTGGAATACGATCTATTTCTCACTGAGTCAGTTGATAAATCCCTCAAACGTTCCAAACACAATTTCTACATGAATACAAACAAACCAGGTACATATTTGGCTCGGGCATTAAATTCAACTAACAAATCTTTCAAACCAATACGTTTGAAATTATCAAAAAATGTTTACACTTGTAATCCAGTTAAAATAGTCCATAAATTTCACTCACATCTCGCAACTTTATACAAGACAAACAATGAATTTAATCCTACAGAGGCTGAATCCTTCTTCTCAAAAATAACCTTACCTGAGTTATCTCAGAATCAAAAAAGCAGTTTGGATGAGCCTATAACTATAGATGAAGTTGCTAACGCCATAAAAGACCTAAAACTTAACAAAAGACCAGGCCCAGACGGCTACTCGGCTTTATACTATAAAACATTCTCAGAAATACTCTCTCCCATTCTCACTGAAACTTTTAACAAACTTCTAGATGGACATTCTTTTCGGCAAGAAACACTAATGGCAATTGTTTGTATGATCCCAAAACCCCTTTCTGATGATACTTCCTGTGTGAATTATCGGCCTATCTCTCTGTTAAACCTCGATATTAAATTATTAGCAAAAATAATAGCAAAACGCCTCAATAGCATTATAGGAAAATTAATACATAGAGATCAAGTAGGCTTCATGCCAAATAGACAGGCAGGCGATAATATACGCAGGGCAGTGTTATTGGCACATATTGCTAAAAAAACGGAAAATCCCTTTATGTTTTCTATCTCTCGATATTAAGAGGGCATTTGACACAGTATCCTGGCAATATATGCAATATTCATTACAAAAATGGGGTTTTGGACCCCACTTTTTAACATGGATCAAAGCATTATATAATAAACCCAAAGCCTATATAAAATATGCTGGATACAAATCTGAAGCCTTTAATATCGAAAGAGGTACCCGACAGGGTTGCCCATTATCTCCCTTATTATTTGCCCTTATACTCGAACCCATGGCCCAATACATCAGAACAAACCAAACTATAACTGGCATTGAAGTAGGAGGTATTACACACAAATTATGTATATTTGCAGACGATATATTACTTTTTCTATCATCACCACAGGTCTCTGGTCCTAACTTAATACCAGCTCTTAATGGATTTGCAGCCCTATCCGGCCTTATGATTAATCCTAAGAAATGCCTAGTGCTTAATATTTCACTCACAAACATGGAATTGATCCCGGCTAGGGCTGCACTCCCATTCACATGGGCAGAAAAATCAATCCCATATCTTGGAATTCATTTAACAGCATCTCATTCTGACTTATTCTCAACCAATTATCCTCCTGTATTAAGACAGATCACAAATCTAATAAAACAATGGTCGCAACTTCCTTTATCCTGGATAGGGAAGATTAATGCAATCAAAATGACTATTCTACCCAAATTGCTTTATCTATTCAGAGTCCTCCCTATTCCAATTCCTTCCTATTTTTTGAGAATAGTACAAAAAAGAGCAACTTCGTTTATATGGGGCTCTTCTAAACCACGTATACCTATACACACACTACATCTTCCCAAAAATAAAGGAGGCCTGGGATACCCTAATTTTACTAACTACTACAGAGCAGCACATTTGGCCAGTCTGTCCAAATACCATGCAAAACAGGAAATCCCATTATGGGTATTTATAGAGGCTTCAGAAAATGACCCTCTATTAATATCAAACTTATTATGGCTTGATCCTAAAGACCGCTTTAAAATTCATAATCCCATAACTAAACACTTCTTATCTCTCTGGGATAAACTAAAAACCAAATATCAGTTACAATCTCCACACAATCCTCTCCTTTCTTTTATCAGAAATCCGGCCTTTTATCCGGCATGGATCTACCCAAATTCTTTTAAAGCTTGGACAACATCAGGCATTCAGACACTAAATGACTTCATAGCATCTAAATCATTCCTTTCATTCCCATCGCTTAGAGAAAAATATGATCTACCAAACTCTGAGATATTTAGATATCTCCAAATCAAAAATTTCTATACACCATTCCTAAAGGGGGATACACCATTATCCCAATTATCCATTTTTGAATCAATCTGTACAAAAGATCCATTTGCTAAAGGTACAATTTCATCACTTTATAATCAATTATATGGAGTAGCAAATCTTAATAGACCCTCTTACGTTCAGAGGTGGGAGGAGGACCTGGGACGAACTTTAGAAGACACGGACTGGTCTAACATATGGCTCACATCTAAGTCATCTTCACCCAACATCTTAGCACTGGAGACAAATTATAAAGTCCTAACTCACTGGTACCTTGTACCCGCTAGAGTGGCAAAATATTCACCTAATACCTCAGCTCTTTGTTTTCGAGGATGCCCAGAAATAGGCACATATTTACACATATGGTGGACGTGCCCAGTAATCCAAACCTTCTGGAAGGAAGTCTTCGTGATTGCATCTAAAATATTTAAAAAAATAATACAACCAGATCCATATTTAACTTTACTTAATCTAAAACCAGAATGGTTAACACTCTCTCAATTCAAACTTATGATCCAACTAATAACGGCTGCAAAACAAACAGTGGCCAAGGCATGGAAATCTCCTACATTGGTACTAGCAGAAACAATTCACAGAATGAATAATACAATGTCCCACGCTAAGAGGGTAGCCATCGATCAAAATCAAATTCCAAAATTTTAAAAACTTTGGCATCCTTGGATAAAACAACAGTTCCTGTCAAACTTCAATGACTCTGTCCTGTTGCCATGGTAACAGATTAAATGACTTACAGAGACACCCATTCTAAGGCTTCAAAGAGAACTAAAAAGAATAATAAACTGACGTGCGGGACAACCTTGTGGACCATACCTCTACCTTTCAACCCTTTTTCTTCTTTCTCTTTCCTTTTCTCCACCTTACGATTAAAGCTCATTATCAGAATTTATTTGACCTATATACACTCTACTTGTAAACAATATGTATAGTAGGTATAAATCATTTAAATACCTACAAAAGTAACTAAGGAAATGATATATATCTTTAATTTAGGTTTACGTGAATCCAATGTTTAATATTTGAAATTTCATGATATTTACCTATATAAACCCTACTGTAAAACAATGAGCTTACTTTATAGATCCTTGTAAACTTACTTTATGTATCTTTATAACATTGTATACTCAATAAACTTCTTTTGACAAGGAAAATACATGCACTCTACTTCTGGTGCTGCAGGTATGGGAGCTGTAGCTCTCCTTCAGTGATGAGCCCTGATCATTCTGTGAATGTACAAGGGGAAATACTAACATTTACCCACCCCTCCTGTCCCCTTGTTCACTCACAGTAGTTAGAAAATATTTTTTTTTTCCTGGTGTTTGTCTTTAACCACTTCAATACAGGGCATTTTCACCCACTTCCTGCCCAAGCCAATTTTCAGTTCTCAGTGCTGTCGCATTTTTAATGACAACTGCAAAGTCATGCAACACTGTACCCGAATGAAATTTGTATCATTTTTGTCCCACAAATAGAGCTTTCTTTTGGTGGTATTTGATCACCTCTGCGTTTTTTATTTTTTGCGCTATAAACAAAAGAAGAGTGACAAGTTTGAAAAAAACACAATATTTTTTACTTTTTGCTATAATAAATATCACAAATAAAAAAAAAAAAAAATCCTCAGTTTAGGCTGATATGTATTCTTCTACATATTTTTGGTAAAAAAAAAATCGCAATAAGCGTATATTTATTGGTTTGTGCAAAAGTTATAGCGTCTACAAAATAGGGGATAGTTTTATGGCATTTTTATTATTTATTTATTTTACTAGTAATGGCGGCAATCTGCGATTTTTATCGTGACTGTGACATTGTGGCGGACAGATCGGACACTTTTGACACCATTTTGGGACCATTGGCATTTATACAGTGATCAGTGCTATACAAATGCATTGATTACTGTATAAATGTCACTGGCAGGGAAGGGGTTAACACTAGGGGTAATCAAATGGTTAACCATGTGTCCTAGGGAGTGATTCTAACTGTAGGGGGAGGGGACTCACAAAGGGGAGGAGACCGATCGGTGTTCCTCTGTACTGGGAACACATGATCAGTCTCCTCTCACCTGACAGGACGTGGATCTGTGTGTTTGCACACACAGATCCACGGTCCTGCTCGGTTAACGGGCAATCGCGGGTGCGCATCGGGTCCCGAGTGACGCGCGCCTACCCAGACGGCCAGGAAGCCCAGGACGTCATATGACACCCGCCCAGGATGGGAGATCCCTCCTGCGGACGTCATATGACTATATGCGGGATGTGAAGTGGTTAATCTTGTGTTTAAGCTATGTTAATTAGGTATATATATATATGAGGGAATTCAATAAACCTGCTGCGCCACTTTTCTGTTAATCTCTCTTGTTAATGTATTGCACCAAATTCATGAAGTATTTGCAACACTGTTGATTCTAACAACTACTCGCGCAGCAAATTTACAGTAGATAGTTCTAAAATGTGCCACTTTTACATTGTGTCGCATTGAATGTGCCACCTATACATTGTGTTGCATTGAATGCGCCAAATGTAAAAGTGGATCTAATTAAGACCAACTCCTTTTTGGCGTACAGAGAAAAAAACTGGCTCATACTGACTTTGCAAGAGTGTCTCACTTGCATTGTAAAAGTGGTTGCATTGTAAAAGTGGCGCAGCATGAGCCAAATTCAAGTTCAAGTTCTAGCACATGAATTTGGAGCTTTCTTCACCACTTTTAGAACACAAGAGGGACACTATAGCAAAATCTACCTACCCAGTTTTAATGAATTCCAGGGATAGTGTTATATATATAAAATTTTTATGTGTATACTTTTAGAAAGCTGCATGACTTTGCTCCGATCTAGTTTGCCCATGCAGGGGGTGAACCTTCATTTTTTTTTCTCACTTACCTTGAGGGCATCTGGATTTGCAAAATAGACATGTTCTCCCCACTTGATGCTAGTCCACAAGTCATAAATCTGGGCAGCAATATGACTAAGAGGAAGATAGCTGACTATAGACTCTTGCTGAACTTCTGCAGGCTTCATATCTCCAGCACGACTGGCATGGGCAGCTGTCCAGGTGATCTGAGAATAAATAATGGAACTGTAAGGAGATGGATGGATGCCAAATGAAATGCATTACAGATCTTTAGGTCATATTACTCCTAAATTTTCCACTAAGGTGAATGAAATAAAGGCTCTGTGCCAGCATGAAAGGCAATATACTGTAAACTTGGTAATACTTTTATGGTACTTCCTTCAATAAAACGTATACAAGCGATGCACTGTGTGATCAACAGCTAACTAGGAAAAGCACTTTAACCGCTTTAATACTAGACACTTTTACCCCCTTGTGCTGCCCAGGCCAATTTTCAGCTTTCACACTTTGAATGACAATTGCACGGTCATGCAACACTGTACACATATAAAATTGTTATCTTTTTTTTTTCACACAAACTGAGCTTTCGGTGGTATTTAATCACTTAATTAAATCACTTAAAAAAAATCATTACATTTTTTCTTTTTGCACTATAAATGAAAATAGGCTGAGAATGTTGATTAAAAAAAATGTTTTTCTGTTTCTGTTATAAAATCTAAAAAAATCTTTCATCATAAAATTAGGATAAAAAATTAGGATATACTTCTACATTTCTTTGGTGAAAATAACCCAAATCGGTGTATATTATTTGGTCTGTAGGAAAGTTATATAGTCCACCAACTATGGTATATATCTGAAAATTGATCAATCCTGATGTACTGACAGCCTCATTTCTTGAGGCCCGAAAATTCCAGGACAGTACAAATATCTCCCAAAAAGAGTACACAGCCTAAGGTATTTAGTAAGAGGCATGGTGAGTTTTTGAAGTTGTAATTTTTTGTCACAATTGTTTGGAAAATCAAGAAATTAAAAAAAAAAAATCAGTTTCTAAAACATTTTTACATACTGTCACCATTGCAGTACAGCGTCATCATATAACTGGTGTGGCGATGATCAGTGACACTGACTGGTGACAGTATGTAAAAAAAAAAAAAAAGGAATCATTTTTTTTTCAATTTTTTTAAATATATGTTTTTTATTTTTTATTACTTTTTTGCCCTTTTTTTAATGAATTAGTTAATTAATTATTTTTACATACAGTGAGCAAAGCAATGCAGTGTTGCACTGGTACTCTGGGGAGGTAATCAGGATTTGTTTTTCATTACTTATAACTGCATTTTACAGTTATAAGCAACCATTTTTTCTGAACGAAATCTACTTATTCAGTGTTTATTATTGTGGTTCACAGAGCTCATCACAATAGTACACAATAAAAGGCATGTAACAAAGCTGAAAGGCTTTGTTACATGCCTTTCATTGAGTACTATGTCATGTGATCGACTATGATTCGCCACAGGGATCACATGGTACTATCAGCGGATCAGTATAGTGATCTGTCATTGGCTGTGTCCGTTGGACCTGCCAGGTGGCAGATCGGACCGCCCGTGAATCTTCAACCGCTTGAAAGGCCAGGCTGTGGTGACGCTTTTCCCGCGCACGGGAGTCACTTTGCAGCTGACAGAGAGTGGGCCATAAATATGGTCTGATCTGTGCATGTGCGGCTTAGATCACATTACTGCTGAAAGGCAGGGGGGTTATTTATGACAGAAGAGACTTATAGAGTTTTTTTTTGTTTTAAAGGCCCTGCCTGTCAGTGGATTTTTTAATGCTTGGGTTTACTACCACTTTAAGTTTTAGAACAGATCTTCTAAGGAAGATTGTATATATATATATATATATATATATATTTTTTTTTTTTTTTTTAAGTACAGTGGTTCTCCCAAAACATATTATTAGTCAAACCAAAATGTGCATGAGTTTCCTGTGGGTGCTCTGGTTTCCTCTCACACCCCAAAAACATACTGGTAGGTTAATTGGCTCCTGTCTAAATTGGCCTTAGTATGTGTATTTATGAATGTGAGCTAGGGACCTTAGATTGTAAGCTCCTTGAGGGCAGGGACTGATTTGAAAGTACAATACGTATATGTAAAGCACTGCGTAAATTGATGGTGCTATACAAGTACCTATATTAAATAAATAAATAAATGTGTGAAAATTTAATTTTCTCTACCAGGAATGGGAGCCATGCTTGTATTAAACCATTACATACATTTTAGTCTACCTAGTTACATACATAAGAGTCTACCTTGTACAGATTATATTGGATAGGAGAATTGGACTATTAAGTTTTAGAATATATTTTTTTTTTTCACCTACATTATCATGGCTCAGCATTACTCCTTTTGGGTTTCCGGTGGTCCCCGATGTGTAGATAAGAACACAGCATTGATTGGGCTTCTGGGAAGTTATGATGTCATCCAGTTGCTCCTCACTGATATCCTTCCCCAGTTCCAGGAACTCATCCCACTGATAATGACACAACATCAGAAACATTATACAATATGCTAAGAACTATTATGTTACATGGAAGTGCCCAGACTTGGTTTAGTGCCAGTATAAGTACTAGCTTATGGTAAATAGGAAACATATAGCACTAAAGTACATTATTTAAAATACCTAATTTGTTAGTCAGATACTTAGATAACAATAATATTACAGTGCCTTGCAAAAGTATTCCTCCCCCTTGGCATTATTCGTGTTTTGTTTCCTCACAACCTGGAATTAACATGGATTGTTTGAGGAATTGCATCATTTGATTTACAGAACATGCCCACAACTTTAAAGATTTTTTTTTTGTTATTGTGAAGCAAACAACAAATAGGACAAAATAACAGAAAAAGTCAATGTGCATAACTATTCATCCCCCTAAAGTCAATACTTTGTAGAGCCACCTTTTGTGGCTATCACAGCTCCAAGTCGCTTTGGATAAGTCTCTATGAGCTTGCCACATCTTACCACTGGGATTTTTGCCCATTCCTCCTTGCAAAACTGCTCCAGCTCCTTCAAGTTGGATGGTTTGCGCCTGTAAACAGCAATCTTTAAGTCTGACCACAGATTTTCTATTGGATTGAGGTCTGGGCTTTGACTGTTTCCCTTAAACCACTCAAGTGTTGCTTTAGCAGTGTGTTTGGGGTTATTGTCCTGCTGGAAGGTGAACCTCCGTCCTAGCCTCAAATCACACACAGAGTGGTACAGGTTTTGTTCAAGAATATCCCTGTATTTAACACAATCCATCTTTCCCTCAACTCTGACCAGTTTCCTATTCCCGACTGCTGAAAAACATCCCCACAGCATGATGCTGCCACCACCATGTTTCACTTTGGGGATGGTGTTCTTTGGTTGATGTGATGTGTTGGGTTTGCGCCAGACATAGCCTTTTCTTTGATGGCCAAAAAGTTCAATTTTAGTCTCATCAGACCAGAGCACCTACTTGCATACATTTTAGGAGTCTCCCACATGCCTTTTCGCAAACTCAAAAGGTGCCATTTTGTTCTTTGCTGAATTTAATGGCTTTCTTCTGGCCACTCTGTCATAAAGCTCGGATCTATGGAGCGTATGGCCTATTGTCGTCCTATGTACAGATACTCCAGTCTCTGCTGTGGAACTCTGCAGCTCGTCCAGGGTTACCTTGGGTCTCTGTGCTGACTCTCTGATTAATGCCCTCCTTGCCCAGTCCGTGAGTTTTGGTGTGCGGCCATCTCTTGGCAGGTTTGCTGTGGTGCCATGTTATTTCCATTTGGTTATGATAGATTTGATGGTGCTCCTAGGGATCATCAAAGATTTGGATATTTTTTTAATAAGCTAACCCTGACGTGTACTTCTCAACAACATTGTCCCTTACTTGTTTGGAGAGTTCCATGGTCTTCATGGCAGTGTTTGGTTACTGGTGCCTCTTGCTTAGGTGTTGCAGCCTCTGGGGCCTTTACGAAAAGGTGTGCATATGTAATGACAGATCAAGTGATACTTAGATTGCACACAGGTGGACATCATTTCACTTATCATGTTACTTCTGAAGGTAATTGGTTGCACCAGAGCTTTTTATGGGCTTCATAACAAAGGGGGTGAATACATACGCGCATGCCAATTATCATTTTTTTATTTCTGAAAAATAGTTTTATGTATATATTTTTCTAATTTTACTTCACCAACTTAGACTATTGTGGTCTGATCCATCACATATAATTCAGATTAAAAAAACATTGAACTAAAGGCTGTAATTTAACAAAATATGTAAAAAGCCAAAGGGGCGTAAATACTTTTGCAAGGCACTGTATTCTTTACATATCAATGTGGTAACCATTGTCTGGTTTCTTGCTTATAGGAAGTGTGTTTGCAGCAGACGTTCAGAAACTGTAAAGTAGTACTGAGCGCCGGCCAAGATGTTCCTGAAAAGCACATTAAAAGTAGACAACAGACACATATGACTCCCCAACCACTACTTGTGAGCCATTGTCATACAGTATCCATCAGCACTTAGATAACAGACATTCATTAAAACAGTATAAATATGTATAGTTTTATTTTGTAATTGACAATTTTTATTAAAGTTTTATATTTTTCAATACAAAAATACAAAAGGATAATAACTGGAAAGCATGCAAGCCTACAGTAGTGAACCAACATAGAATACACCCATTACAGTATACACGAGGATGGAATAAAGTCAGTACAGTTGCTACATAGGTCTATAACCAGGTGTTTCGTATATTCCTGTGGAACCAGGCAAACCAGCAGTATGGAATCAAAATAATGGGTTCTTGAAATAGATATGCCAGTGATTCCGAACCCAAAGAAATATAGTAAGTGCCTACTAGGTTTGTAGAAGAGAAGAAGAAGAAAAAAGAGGAAACAAAAAGAGAAGATGTAAAAAGAGTGGACAGACAGGGCTCCTCTTCATTCCTGGGTCTAAAAAGAGCCGACCTCCTAAACTGAAGAAGAGCTTGATAGTCTCATGGAGGGTCTTCTTGGCGATGCCCAGGGTTCCCGGATCTCACAATGGCGATCAACCTTGTCAGCTAATCGTGCCGTCAAGGACTCATGATCTCCACATCCTTAAATCTGGCATAAAGGTCAGTTGGTGTCGGTGGTGTTTGTCTCTTCCATTGGAGGGCTATCAGGCATCTGGCCGCTGTTAAAATGTGAGTGGCCAATTTTTTTTGCTAACCCTGGCAATTTAGGTGGGAGTGGGTCTAACAGATTTTTGGATGGAACGAAATGTCAACCTTGAATAACCGATGAAGGAGGTCCAGGACCTTTAAGGCACCTCCAGCAGTGGGCCGAGGGCAATGGATATATAGCATGTAGGCGGGAGGGGGTCATGTACCAAAAGAATAGTACTTTGTAGGTACTGTATTTTCCTTGTAGAGTGTGCAAATAGAGCTTTTGGCCGCTCGGGACCATACAGTTTGCCATTGCTCAGCGGAGAGATCTTCTCCGAGAGATTGCTCCCATTTAAGCATATAACTATGTTTACCTTGAGAATATATATTGTATGAGTTTAAAAGTTTGTATATATCTGAGGTTAAACCATTCTGTGATGGGCCAGATAAAACTATGCGTTCAAATGGTGACAAATGGGAAAACTGGAGGTTGGATTTCAAGGTTAAGGCATAATGCCGAATTTGGAGGTAACCAAAAAAGGCGCTACAGGGCAGATCATGTTTTTCCCTGAGGTCCTCAGAGAACCCAGTCACAAGAGTGCTACTTTATTTAAGTGGCCATAGTGGAATAGAGTCCTCTGTAACCGAGGAGAAATCATGTGGTGAGCAGGGGCGGATCTGGGGGGGGCAATGGGTCAATCCCCCCCCCCCCCCCCGAGAAAATAGTGAGCAGGCTGTGCTGATGCCGACCCCCCATTAGGACATAGGGCAGCAGGGTCGAAACTGACAAGCTCTGTGAAGGGACACAGGCAGAGCTGCAGCTGCAGGGGATTCCCACCCCTCCTTCTCCCCCTTGAGCCGAGCAGCTCTCATTCACCCGGCAATGCCTGCTCCTACTGGCTACATTTACGGTCAATGGCTGGGAAACTAACACTAAGAGGATTATGGAACATGTAGTCCCGGATACCAGCAGGCCCAAGAGGATTCCTTGAGAGGCCCTGCAACCTCCAACATGCTGGGCGGAAGGAGGGGGGAGGAGGGGAGAGGAGTAATGTGAGAGGAGAAGAGGGACCACGAGGCTGTCGGGTGGAGGGAGTCAGAGAGAAAGTGCCAGTGATCTGATTCTACTATATATCCCCCAAGGTAAGAACTTACCTCCAGGTGGGGGGATGGGGGGATCAGGGATGCAGGCTTCCATAGAGGTACAGGACCTTATCGATGGCTGCTCCCACTCTGTCCTCCCTTCCACCTGGCTGCTCCCACCCTGTCCTCCCCTCCACCTGGCTGTATCCACCCCGTCCTCCCCTCCATTTAGCTGCATCCACCCTATCCTCCCCCTCCACCTGGCTGCTCCCACCCTGTCCTCCCACCCTGTCCTCCCCTCCACCTGGCTGCATCCACCCTGTCTTCCCCTCCATTTAGCTGCATCCACCCTATCCTCCCCCTCCACCTGGCTGCTCCCACCCTGTCCTCCCCCACCTGGCTGCTCCCACCCTGTCCTCCCCTCCACCTGGCTGCATCCACCCTGTCCTCCCCTCCACCTGGCTGCATCCACCCTGTCCTCCCCTCCACCTGGCTGCATCCACCCTGTCCTCCCCTCCACCTGGCAGCATCCACCCTGTCCTCCCCTCCACCCGGCTGCATCCACCCTGTCCTCCCCTCCACCCGGCTGCATCCACCCTGTCCTCCCCTCCACCCGGCTGCATCCACCCTGTCCTCCCCTCCACCTGGCTGCATCCACCCTGTCCTCCCCTCCACCTAGCTGCATCCACCCTGTCCTCCCCCTTCACCTGGCTGCTCCCACCCTGTCCCCCCTTCCACCTGGCTGCTCCCACCCTGTCCTCCCCTCCACCTGGCTGCATCCACCCTGTCCTCCCCTCCACCTGGCTGCATCCACCCTGTCCTCCCCTCCACCTGGCTACTCCCACCCTGTCCTCCCCTCCACCTGGCAGCATCCACCCTGTCCTCCCCTCCACCCGGCTGCATCCACCCTGTCCTCCCCTCCACCCGGCTGCATCCACCCTGTCCTCCCCTCCACCCGGCTGCATCCACCCTGTCCTCCCCTCCACCTGGCTGCATCCACCCTGTCCTCCCCTCCACCTAGCTGCATCCACCCTGTCCTCCCCCTTCACCTGGCTGCTCCCACCCTGTCCCCCCTTCCACCTGGCTGCTTCCACCCTGTCCTCCCCTCCACCTGGCTGCATCCACCCTGTCCTCCGTCCACCTAGCTGCTCCTGCTCTGTCCTCCCCTCCACCTGGCTGCATCCGCCCTGTCCTCCCCTCCACCTGGCTGTTCTACCCCTGTCCTCCCCTCCACCTGGCTGCTCCCACCCTGTCCTCCCTTCCACCGGGCTGCTCCCACTTTGTCCTCCTTTCCACCTATCTGCTCCCACTCTGTCCTCCCTTCCACCTGGCTGCTCCCACTCTGTCCTTCCCTCTACCCTGTCCTTTTTCCAGACACTGTATTTATGTGTGTGTGTGTGTATATATAAAATTGCATTTTATAGTTGGCCCCCCTACTTTTGTCCCTGTACCCCCATGTGCCCCCCCTAAATATGAAAGCTCACCACATTTCTGCATCTAAAAGAAGACTGCTATTACTGTGCAGGCAGCAGAGAGATGACATAATCTCTCACTGCCCGCCCTCACTCTGGAACAACAGGGACACTGTCACTGGCCACTGGCCAGTGACAATCTGCATCTGGTGGCAGGCGATGGTGGCAAGTGACTCTCAGGGCTCCCACTGATTCTGCATTATGGTGAGTTAAACTATTTAATTTTATATTACAACGTAATAATAGAAATAATGCGCTTCAATCTGACACCATATTAACTATGCTGCCGTGATGATTGAAGCGCCAACACCAGCAATTGCCCCAACAAATTGCCCGCAACAATTTTGGCAGTGCCCCTCCCGAGATTACACTCTGGATCCGCCCCCGGCGGTGAGTGAAGCTGTTCGGTAGTTTGGGATCGTAGAGGAAAGCTGACAGTTAAATATTATATTTTTGACAATATATAATTATTTAATACATCAGATTTTAGTAGTGCACAAATAGACACATGAAAGCAACTCTACAAGATATGCTTACATTACTACATACCGTGTATAGATCTGAGCGTTTAACCTGCAAAGTGCCTTTATACTGTACAACAGCTTTGAGATCCGGTAATTTATCCCATATCTGTAAACAAATAAATCATTGTTACCAAATAAGTGATACCAACATATGTTTTTCTCAAATGTGGTACTGTAGTACTTTTTAAGTGTCAGCACAAAGATCCTGCATTTGGCTGTCAAAGGAGATTAGGCATTAATGAAAATGGCTGAACCATAGCAGCAGTCAGTGATTCCCAAGGTCAAAGTACTACTGCTGGTGCCATACAGGCCTGGTGTATGTTATACAGTGTTGGTTATTTTTATTCCTAAGTATGAAGCAATAACAGGGCTAAGTCACACTAAACCACGTGTTAATCTGTGTTGACGTCTGTCTTTGATAACTTAAAGTGATTGTAAAGTCTCGTTTTTTTTCTACAAAAATAACAAACATGTTATACTTACCTGCTCTGAGCAGTGGATTTGCACAGAGCAGCCCGGATCCTCCTCTTCTCGGGTGTCTCTTCTGTGCTTCTGACCCCTCCCTCCTGTCGAGTGCCCCCACAGCAAGCAGCTTGCTATGGGGGCACCCGAGCCGAGTCACAGCTCCCTGTGTCCATTCAAACACAGACCCCTCGGCCTGACTGACTCTGATTGACAGCATCGGGAGCCAATGGCAACGCTGCTGTGTCTCAGCCAATCAGGAGGGAGAGTCTCGGATGTCCGAGACACTCGTAGGCATCACTTGACAGAGATGGGGCTCAGGTAAGTATTAAGGGGCCGAGGGGGGGCTGCTGCACACAGAAGGCTTTTTATCTTAATGCATAGAATGCATTAAGATAAAAAACCTTCTAACTTTACAACCCCTTTAAAATAAACATGACCTTTGCCCATGAGGGAAAAAGCAAAGAGTTAAAAGAGAAGTATAGCCAAAGCTTTTTTGGCTATACTTCTCCTGGGGATCACAGGGGTGCAGGTCGTTCTGCACTCTTGTGACCCCGCTGAAAGCTGACGTCAGAGCACATCTAGGCTCTAAAAAGATCCTGACTATCTGGTCAGGATAAACCCAAAACCCTGGACCAACCCCCAGCTCAGCCTCTCAGCTATCTGCTGAAAGCCTGAGCCAGCCCCTCCACAGTGCAGCGTTCCAGTGAGCGCTGGAGGGCAGAGCAGAGAGTCAGAGACTGACAGCCTGTCAGGGTTGGGCTTTGCCCTTCCTTCTCAAAGCTGGCCGCTCAGCTGTCGGCTAATTGCCAGCTCCTATCTTTCCACAGTGACTCACCTGTTGATGGTATCCTGCTTGTCAGTCCTGCCTACTTAAGCCGTCCAGTCCAGATGATCTCTGCCTTCCCCTTGGCCACATCTCTAGAGACACTCTCCTGTGTTACTGTTAAAGACTTGCTTGGCTGACATTCCTTCTGGCTCCAGATCCTGCTTGCTCTTCTACTATGCTCATCTCTGGCTCCCTGACATTTTGGCTTGTCTGACTATTGGTTCCGGTTCCTGAACTCTGGCTATGTTTTGACTATGTTTACTTTGTTTTGTTTGCCTTTTTTATTATTATTATTAAACAAGTGTGATTTAACTGTACTTCTGTCTCAGTCTGATTCATGGTTTCTGACAGTAGGCGAAGGCCATGAATTCAGAAGATGCAGTGAATCCACTTGTTGGTAATATTTTTTCCAGATTGGATGAGCAGGATCACCACATGGATCAGTTTGCCACGGTGTTACAAATGCTGCTGAGTCGCACAGCTCACCTGGAATCTCCCACTGTGGCTGCTCCGGTAAAACATGTGTTGCAGGCCTTCCCTGCTGCTGCTCCAGTCTCTGTACAGGCACCCACCTCGAGTATTACCTCTATAAGTGGTATGTCTGGTTCTCCTCCGCTTCCCCAGTGATTTGAGGGTGATCCAGTCCAATGCAGAGGGTTTAAAAGGGTATTTCTTTTAAAAGGGTATTTGACGTTCCCGCACGCTCCGCTTCAGCTGCCAAGTGCCTCATGTACATCAAACAGAGTAAGAGAACTGTTGCCGATTATGCCA
The DNA here is from genome assembly GCF_042186555.1 of Aquarana catesbeiana. Classification (NCBI taxonomy): domain Eukaryota; kingdom Metazoa; phylum Chordata; class Amphibia; order Anura; family Ranidae; genus Aquarana; species Aquarana catesbeiana. The sequence goes on from NC_133326.1 coordinate 124,929,723, forward strand.
CTTAATTCCGTACTCTGGCAGCAGAGGTTGCTTGGAACAATGAGGCCCTCGTGGCTACTTTTTCTCTCGGCTACCATCAAGGATGAGATAGCAGCCCGAGATACTGTATACCGACTGAGCTGGAGAGGTTGATCACGTTTGCCATCCTCATTGACTCCAGACTCAGAGAAAGACTCCCTTTTAAGGAGCGATTGCGGAAGCCTTCTGTACATTTGTCTCCGAACTTTGCAGTCCCACCCTTGCCTCCCTCACCTCCCATGCCTCCTGGTACCGAGTCAGTCTGTGAAGATGAACCCATGCACTTGGGCTTCAAGCGTCTCTCTGCAGATGAGAGAACCCTTAGGAGGAGGGAGAGATTGTGCCTTTATTGTGGCCAGGCATGTCACTTTTTGAAGTCTTGTCCTACCTGTCCAGGGAACACCCGAACCTTGAGGTCACGGACAGACCTTAGGTGGCGTTGTTTCGATCCCAGTTATCCAGAAGGATAAGCCCCTGGTTTCGGTTACCCTTTTCTTGGACTGAGATGTTCATTGAGATACAGGCTCTAATCGACTCTGGGGCTGCAGGCCTGTTTATTGATGCTGCCTTTGTATGGAAGCACTGGATTCCGCTGCAGCTACATTTCGTCCCTAGTTATCCAGAAGGATAAGCCCCTGGTTTTGGTTACCCTTTTCTTGTGCTGAGACGTTTGTCGAGATACAGGCTCTAATCGACTCTGGGGCTGCAGGCCTGTTTATTGATGCTGCCTTTGTATGGAAGCACTCGAGTTTGCTGCAGCTAGGTGCAGCTATGTGACATTCCACTTGTCATTGAGGCTCTTGATGGAAGACCTCTACAGCCTACCCATGTGACTCATGAGACTGTTCCATTTTCCATGGCCGTAGGGGCTCTTCACCATGAGATAATCCAATTCCAAGTTATTTCCTCACCTAAGTTTCCGCTGGTTATTGGTTATCCTTGGTTACAGAGGCACAACCCCTCTTTTGATTGGCTCTGTGCTGAGGTTCGCTCCTGGTCGCCACAATGCAGTAAGACATGCTTCCAGAAGGTAGCCAAGGTCCTGTGCACCTCTTCACTCTCCTCCCTACCGGAGGAGTACCGCAATTTTAACGATGTCTTTGACAAAGGTGAAGCCGGTAGTCCTGCTGGTGCTGGTTTCTTCTTTGTGAAGAAGAAGAGTGGTGAACTGAGACCTTGTATTGATTATAGGGGTCTCAATTGTTTCACGATTAAGAATGCCTATCCGATTCCGTTGTTTACTGCGTTTATTTGACTGCCTCAAGGGAGCAACGGTTTTCATGAAGCTTGATTTAAGAGGGGCATACAATCTTGTGAGGATTAAGGAGGGCGACGAGTGGAAAACTGCGTTTTTAATACCAGAACAGGCCATTACGAGTACCTCGTAATGCCTTTTGGCCTTTGTAACACCCCGGCAGTTTTCCAGGAATTTATTAACGATGTCCTTCGAGATTTGTTGCAGTTATGTGTGGTGGTTTATCTCAACGATATCTTCATATTTAGACAGCCACCACACAGATGTCTGTCATGTGCTTCAGAAACTAAGAAAGAACAATCTCTATTGTAAGTTGGAGAAGTGCGAATTCCATCGTGAACAGGTTAAATTCCTGGGTTATGTCATTTCCACTGCTGGTTTTTCGATGGACCCAGCGAACCTTTCAGCAGTCCTACAGTGGCCCCGACCCGTGGGTTTACGTCCTCTGCAGCGTTTTCTTTGTTTTGCCAACTATTATCGGAAGTTCATTCGTAACTTCTCGTCTTTGGTCAAGCCCCTGACTGATTTGACCAGAAAGGAAGGTAACCCACAGAGTTGGTCTCCAGAGTCCATTAAGGCCTTTGAGAGTCTCAAGGCTGCCTTTGTTTCTGCTGCTGTGTTGGCACATCCTGATCCTAAGTTACCTTGAGGTTGATGCCCTTCTGTCTCAACGTCCTACCTCTGTGAGCGCTATGCATCCTTTCTGCTACTTTTCCAAGAAACTGTCACCTGTGGAGTGCAATTACGAGATTGGTGACAGAGAGCTGTTAGCGATCATTTTAGCCCTGAAAGAATGGAGACATCTCCTGAAGGTACCACTGTGCCGGTTCTCATGCTTACTGACCATAAGAATCTCACATTCTTGTCTGAGGCTAAACGCCTCTCCCAGAAGGGTGAGATGGGCTCTTTTCTTGTCTAGTTACAATTACCTTGTCTCATTCTTACCCGGTACTAATAATGTAAGGGCTGACACCTTGTCACAACAATTGTCCTCCACTTCCAAGATGGTATCGGTTCTGGTTCCTGTGATTCCTCCTAAACGTATTCTGGCTACGGTTCGCACCAGTCTCACTTATCCTTTGGGTGACAAAATTCTTGCTGCTCAGGTCCATGCTCCTCCTGAGAAACCTTGTGACCGCTGCTTTGTCCCAGAGAGTCTCCGTACTGCCATGCTCCAGACTTGACATTCTCCCAAGGCTGCTGGCCACCCTGGGAAGAATCAACTCTTTTGGGCCATTTCCCAACAATTCTGGTGGCCTAGTCTACGTGCTGATGTAACCACCTTCGTAGCTGCCTGTTCCATGTTTGCTCAGAGTAAGATTCCCTGACACCTACCAGTGGGCCTCCTACAACCCATACCCAATGGAGAGAGGCCCTGGACCCACCTGTCTATGGATTTCATTGTGGAGTTACCCAACTCCCAGGGCAACACAGTTATCCTTATGGTGGTTGACCGGTTCTTGAAAATGTCCCATTGTATTCCACTTAAGAAGTTGCCCACTTCTAAGGAACTGGCTTCCATTTTTGCTGGGGAGATCTTTTGCTTACATGGGCTACCCAAGGTGATTGTCTCGGACAGCTCACAACAACTGGTCAGACCTCTTACCATGGGCAGAGTTTGCTCACAATAGTGCCTTGAATTCTGCTTCCCGATCATCCCCGTTTATGGCGAACTATGGTTTCCAAGCTTCCATGTTGCCTGACTCATTTGTTCCGCAGAGTATTCCTGCATTAGAGGAGCATCTCCGTGGTCTTCGTTCCACTTAGGCACAAGTCCAGGAGGCTTTCAACATGCTAAAGATAGGTACAGACTCCATGCTGACCGCAGATGCCTGCCTGCACCTTCCTACCAGATTGGGGACAGGGTCTGGCTGTCATCTCGTAACCTCCGACTTCGTGTTCCCACTCTGAAGTTCGCACCTCGGTTTATTGGGCCTTTCCGTATTCTTCGCAGGAGTAACCCAGTGGCTTACGCATTAGACCTTCCTTCTAATATGCATATTTCAAATGTATTTCATGTCTCCTTATTAAAACCTTTGGTCTGCAACCGCTTTACCACCTCGGTGCCACATCCTCACCCTGTACAGGTTGAGAACCATGAGTATGAAGTACAGTCCATTGTTGACTCCTGTAGGTTCTGTGGGCGCATACAGTACCTGGTGCATTGGAAAGGGTACGGTCCATGCCCCTGTCCTCCTCCGTGATTTCCATAGACGTTTTCTCCTCAAGCCTGGTCCTCCGAGGGGGAGGGGTCATTGAGGAGGGGGTACTGTCAGGGCTGGGCTCAGCCCTTCCTTCTCAAAGCTGGCCGCTCAGCTGCCAGCTAATTGCCAGCTCCTCTCTCCACAGTGCCTCACCTGTGGATGATATCCTGCTCGTCAGTCCTGCCTACTTAAGACGTCCAGTCCAGATGGTCTCTGCCTTCACCTTGGTCACATCTCTAGAGAAGCTTTCCTGTGTTCCTGTTAACCACTTCAGCCCCGGAAGGATTTACCCCCTTCCTGACCAGAGCACTTTTTACAATTTGGCACTGCATCGCTTTAACTGCTAATTGCGCGGTCATGCAATGCTGTACCCAAACGAAATTTGCGTCCTTTTCTTCCCACAAATAGAGCTTTCTTTTGATGGTATTTGATCACCTCTGCCGTTTTTATTTTTTGCGCTATAAATGGAAAAAGACCGAAAATTTTGAAAAAAATGATATTTTCTACATTTTGTTATAAAAAAAAATCCAATAAAGTCAATTTTAGTCATACATTTAGGCCAAAATGTATTTGGCCACATGTCTTTGGTAAAAAAAATGTCAATAAGCGTATATTTATTGGTTTGCGCAAAAGTTATAGCGTCTACAAACTAGGGTACGTTTTCTGGAATTTACACAGCTTTTAGTTTATGACTGCCTATGTCATTTCTTGAGGTGCTAAAATGGCAGGGCAGTACAAAACCCCCCCAAATGACCCCATTTTGGAAAGTAGACACCCCAAGGATATTGCTGAGAGGCATGTTGAGCCCATTGAATATTTATTTTTTTGTCCCAAGTGATTGAATAATGACAAAAAAAAAAAAAAAAATTTACAAAAAATTGTCACTAAATGATATATTGCTCACACAGGCCATGGGCATATGTGGAATTGCACCCCAAAATACATTCAGCTTCTTCTCTTGAGTACGGAGATACCACATGTGTGGGACTTTTTGGGAGCCTAGCCACGTACGGGGCCCCGAAAACCAAGCACCGCCTTCAGGATTTCTAAGGGCATAAATTTTTGATTTCACTCCTCACTACCTATCACAGTTTTGAAGGCCATAAAATGCCAAGATGGCACAAAACCCCCCCAAATGACCCCATTTTGGAAAGTAGACACCCCAAGCTATTTGCGGAGAGGCATGTTGAGTCCAAGGAATATTTTATTTTTTGACACAAGTTGCGGGAATGTGACAATTTTTTTTTTTTTGCACAAAGTTGTCACTAAATGATATATTGCTCACACAGGCCATGGGCATATGTGGAATTGCACCCCAAAATACATTTAGCTGCTTCTCCTGAGTATGGGGATACCACATGTGTGGGACTTTTTGGGAGCCTAGCCGCGTACGGGGCCCCGAAATGCAAGCACTGCCTTCAGGATTTCTAAGGGCATAAATTTTTGATTTCACTCCTCACTACCTATCACAGTTTTGAAGGCCATAAAATGCCAAGATGGCACAAAACCCCCCCAAATTACCCCATTTTGGAAAGTAGACACCCCAAGCTATTTGCTGAGAAGCATGTTGAGTCCATGGAATATTTTATTTTTTGACACAAGTTGCGGGAAAGTGACAATTTTTTTTTTTTTTGCACAAAGTTGTCACTAAATGATATATTGCTCACACAGGCCATGGGCATATGTGGAATTGCACCCCAAAATACATTCTGCTGATTCTCCTGAGTACGGGAATACCACATGTGTGGGACTTTTTGGGAGCCTAGCCGCGTACGGGGCCCCGAACACCAAGCACTGCCTTCAGGATTTCTAAGGGCGTAAAGTTGTGATTTCACTCCTCACTACCTATCACATTTTTGAAGGCCATAAAATGCCCAGATGCCACAACCCCCCCCCCCAAATGACCCCATTTTGGAAAGTAGACACCCCAAGCTATTTGCTGAGAGGCATGTTGAGTCCATTGAATATTTTATATTTTGACACAAGTTGCGGGAAAGTGACAATTTTTTTTTTTTTTTTTGCACAAAGTTGTCACTAAATGATATATTGCTCAAACATGCCATGGGCATATGTGGAATTACACCCCAAAATACATTCTGCTGCTTCTCCTGAGTACGGGCATACCACATGAGTGGCACTTTTTGGGAGCCTAGCTTCATACGGGGCCCCGAAATCCAATCACCGCCTTCAGGATTTCTAAGGGCGTAAATTTTTGATTTCACTCCTCACTACCCATCACAGTTTCGAAGGCCATAAAATGCCAAGATAGCACAAAACCCCCCAAAATGACCCCATTTTGGAAAGTAGACACCCCAAGCTATTTGCTTAGAGGCATGGTGAGTATTTTTCAGCTCTCATTTGTTTTTGAAAATGAAGAAAGACAAGAAAAAAGTATTTTTTTTTCTTTTTTCAATTTTCAAAAGTTTGTGACAAAAAGTGAGGTCTGCAAAATACTCACTATACCTCTCAGCAAATAGCTTTAGGTGTCTATTTTCCAAAATGGGGTCATTTGGGGGGGGGGTTGTGCCATCTGGGCATTCCATGGCCTCCGAAACTGTGATAGGCAGTGAAGAGTGAAATCAAAAATTTACGCCCTTAGAAAGCCTGAAGGCGGTACTTGGTTTTCGGGGTCCCGTACTAGCCTAGCCGCGCTCCCAAAAAGTCTCACACATGTGGTATCCCCGTACTCAGGAGAAGCAACAGAATGTATTTTGGGGTGTAATTTCACATATTCCCATGGCATGTTTGAGCAAATATCATTTAGTGACAACTTTGTGCAAAAAAAAAAAAAGTGTGTCTTTTTCCCGCAACTTGTGTCACAATATAAAATATTCCATGGACTCGACATGCCTCTCAGCAAATAGCTTGGGGTGTCTACTTTCCAAAATGGGGTCATTTGGGGGGGGTTTTGAACTGTCCTGGCATTTTATGCACAACATTTAGAAGCTTATGTCACACATCACCCACTCTTCTAACCACTTGAAGACAAAGCCCTTTCTGACACTTTTTGTTTACATGAAAAAAATATTTTTTTTTGCAAGAAAATTACTTTGAACCCCCAAACATTATATATTTTTTTAAAGCAAATGCCCTACAGATTAAAATGGTGGGTGTTTCATTTTTTTTTTCGCACAGTATTTGCGCAGCGATTTTTCAAACGCATTTTTTGGGGAAAAAACACACTTTTTTAAATTTTAATGCACTAAAACACACTATATTGCCCAAATGTTTGATGAAATAAAAAAGATGATCTTAGGCCGAGTACATGGATACCAAACATGACATGCTTTAAAATTGCGCACAAACGTGCAGTGGTGACAAACTAAATACATTTTTAAAAGCCTTTAAAAGCCTTTACAGGTTACCACTTTAGATTTACAGAGGAGATCTACTGCTAAAATGACTGCCCTCGATCTGACCTTCGCGGTGATACCTCACATGCATGGTGCAATTGCTGTTTACATTTGACGCCAGTCCGACGCTTGGGTTCGAGAGCAGGGGGGGGACAGGGGTGCTTTTTTTTTTTTTTCTTTATTATTTTTTTGCTTTTTTATCTTATTTTTAAACTGTTCCTTTCATTTTTATTTTTTTTTTAAATCATTTTTATTGTTATCTCAGGGAATGTAAATATCCCCTATGATAGCAATAGGTAGTGACAGGTACTCTTTTTTGAAAAAATTGGGGTCTATTAGACCCTAGATCTCTCCTCTGCCCTCAAAGCATCTGACCACACCAAGATCGGTGTGATAAAATGCTTTCCCAATTTCCCAATGGCGCTGTTTACATCCAGCGAAATCTAAGTCATGAAATGCTCGTAGCTTCCGGTTTCTTAGGCCATAGAGATGTTTGGAGCCATTCTGGTCTCTGATCAGCTCTATGGTCAGCTGGCTGAATCACTGGCTGCATTCTCAGGTTCCCTGTTGGGACAGGAGAGCCAGAGAAAAACATGGAAGACGGTGGGGGGGGGCATTCCCTCCCACTGCTTGTAAAAGCAGTCTAGAGGCTAATTAGCCGCTAGGATTGCTTTTACATGAAAGCCGACCGCTGGCTGAAAAGAATGATACCAAGATGATAGCTGAACCTGCAGGCATCATTCTGGTATAACCACTCAAAGTCCAGCAACATACCAGTAAGTTGCTGGTCCTTGTTGGGCATATATTGTAAACTTTTTTTTCATGCAGCATGTGGGCTGAACGATAAAAGATATTGATCGGTGGGTATGCCCACCATTAGAATACCTCCCTTCATCCACCCACTTCTAATGATGGGCATACATGCACCGTATATATATGCCGAAGCATGGGGGCATCCTCCCGCAAAAGTTAGGAGCAAATCGCTCCTCCGCCCTCTGCTGCCCCCATGCTTCGGCATATATTCTGAAGTATGTAACAGCGCTGGAGTCACGGCTTTATGTATCGTGGGAGCAAACGCTGTTGCTGTCAAGATAAATAAATCCGCGCTGCAACTGAATGGCGTACCTGCTAAGCAAATGATGGTTAACAAAAAAACAAAGTAACATTACAGTATAACAGTAATACTTACCATACCTGCAAATCAAATACAAAAAAAAACATAGTAAAAAATAAAACATTTAACGCAACCTGTGCCTACCTAAAATATATATATGCCGAAGCATGGGGGCATCCTCCCGCAAAAGGCAGGAGCAAATCGCTCCTCCACCCACTGCTGCCCCCACGCTTCGGCATATATGCTGAAGTATGTAACTGTGGTGGTGAAATCACCTCCGACAGTGCTGGAGTCACGGCTTTATGTATCGTGGGAGCAAACGCTGTTGCTGTCAAGATAAATAAATCCGCGCTGCAACTGAATGGCGTACCTGCTAAGCAAATGATGGTTAACAAAAAAACAAAGTAACATTACAGTATAACAGTAATACTTACCATACCTGCAAAGCAAAATAAAAAAAAAACATAGTAAAAAAATAAAACATTTAACGCAACCTGTGCCTACCTAAAATATACTGTATATATGCCGAAGCATGGGGGCATCCTCCCGCAAAAGGCAGGAGCAAATCGCTCCTCCACCCACTGCTGACCCCACGCTTCGGCATATATGCTGAAGTATGTAACTGTGGTGGTGAAATCACCTCCGACAGCGCTGGAGTCACGGCTTTATGTATTGTGGGAGCAAACGCTGTTGCTGTCAAGATAAATAAATCCGCTCTGCAGCTGAATGGCGTACCTGAAAACAAAAAAGTGGTTAACAATAACAAAACAAAGTATAAAAAAATTGCATACCTATAAAGCAAACATGATAAAAACATAACAATAAAACATTGCAGTATAGAATAGAATAAAAAAGAGCAGAACAATAGAGAGAGAATAGAGAGAGAACAATAAAACAACAACTATTTTTGTTTTTTTATTTTATATATTTTTTTGTGTTTTTTTCTTTTTTTTTTACTTTTTTTTGTTTTTTTTGTTTTTTTTACACTTTTTTTTGTAACTTTAACTTTTTTAACTGGTACCAGGTTTGGGTCTCTCAAAATGCGACAGCATCTTGGGAGACCCTGTGAAAGTGTGTCCTAGTCTGTGCAGTGCTGTACCCTACGCTAATACTCCACTAGTGTATGGTAGCGTTCAAAACATTCACCAATGCAAAGACCAGGATTGCCAGGACAGAGGGGACAATAATACCGGGTGTCACGCCTAAATCCGCGCTTGCTGCAGACACGACATCTTTTTTGGGGGGCTCGTTGGGTAGGGGTACTCGGGAGGACATATTGAAAATGCCTCTCATGCAGCCGGCTTACTGCATTTGGTTGGGGATGGTGAGGTGGAGCACTGTCTGGATACAGAAGGGCTCTGACGATCTCTTCCTGGAATTTAAGGAAGGTTCCAGTCTGTCCTGAAGCTCTGTATAGCACATGAGCGTTCAGCAAAGCCAATTGAAATAAATAAACAGACACTTTTTTGTACCAGCGTCTGGCCTTACGGGCAGTTAGGTACGGCGCCAACAACTGGTCATTGAGGTCCACTGCACTTATGGGACTCGCCACGTCACCACGTGATACTGCAGTGCTGGATATACGACCAGGGTGTACTAGGCCGCTGGTGCTTGCCAGTTCACCAGAAGGAATAGCGGCGCTAGTACTTCTCTGCTCCATACGAGAGCCCTGCGGTTCTTGCACTTCAAGGACAGAAGAAGAAGTTCGGGGTCTGGTACACCTGACCTTAGCAGGGACCACAACTCCGTCGTCAGAGCTATCTGTCATGGAGCCGCTGTCCTCTACAGGATCGTATTCTGAGCCTGAATCTGACAGATGAGTGACTTCCTCTTCACTATCTGTCATGCTCAGAAACCTGTAGGCCTCTTCACTAGTGTACCTTCGATTTGCCATTTTGGGCTCTAAATTTAGGGGTACACTAGTGAGACTCACAGGCAAAAAAGCTCCTGACTGTTAGCGACTGATTCAAAATGCTACCAAAAAACTGTTAGCGATCGCAGGGATCAGGCCTGACTCTGCGAACGCTGCAGTTATGTGTGCTTAGTGTTTTGTAAGTGTCAGTGATCGATCGATACTGCACTTGGGTGGGCTGGGCTGGGCCGAGGGGCAAAACTCAGGTGCTAGCAGGTATCTGGGCTGATCCCGCTAACGCTGTGTTTTTGGGGACCCTAAACTGCTGGGGATGCTAGTATTGATCTGATCGGATCAGATATCGATCCGTTCAGATACTATAGCACTAAGGGAGGTGTATGCTGCGTGCGTGGGTGTTAGCGGTACTGGCGCTAACCTGACGCTGCCTGGGGCGACGCAGACCTTATCTGATCCTAAAAACGTAACTTATATCACCGCCGGGCAATTAGGGGGTTAAACCTTTATAAGGTAATAAACGGCGGGTGCCCTAAAACTATAATAAACTAAAAAATAAAAAATAAAAAATAAACTAACCAGCGTCACCCGTAACACTTATACGGTGATCGCTAGTGAAAGGGTTAACTAGGGGGCAATCAGGGGGTTAAAACCTTTAGCAGGTAGTATATGGGGGTCACTGTCACTATAAAACACTGACAGCGAACCTATATACTTACCTCCCTAACTAGCGTCACCTATGTCACTAATACAGCGATCAGAAAAACGATCGCTTAGCGACACTGGTGACGGGGGGTGATCAAGGGGTTAACCTTTATTAGGGGGGGTTAGGGGGGTACCCTAGACCTAAAGGGGGGTACCCCAGACCTAAAGGGGGCTAACCTAACTGCCCTAACACTTATAACTGTCACAAACTGACACCAATGCAAAAAAAAAAACTGCTATTGGTGTCAGTGTGACAGGGGGTACAGGGGGGTGATCGGGGGGTGAAAAGTGTGCCTGGAGTGTTCTACTGAAGGTGTTGTGTTGGTGCAACTTGGATGTCTTCTCTTCTCAGCGCCGGATCGAAAAGACCGGCTCGAGGAGGGATGACATCACTTCCTCTCCCTCTGTTTACATTACAGAGGGAGAGGAAGCATTTCATTCACTGGGAGCGATCGGGAGGGGTTGGCCATCAATGGATGGCCTCCCCCTCACCTCTCATCGCCCGCGAACAAGAGCCGACCGCCTCTGCCACCGGGGGGGGTCCGATTGGACCCCCCCGCCCGCGGGAGGCAATCACGTACCAGGTACGTGATTTTGCCTGCCCGTGCCATTCTGCCGACGTATATCGTCGTTAGGCGGTCGGCAAGTGGTTATAGACTTGTTTGGCTGACATTCCTTCTGGCTCCAGATCCTGCTTGCTGTTCCACTACGTTCATCTCTGGCTCCCTGATGTTTTGGCTTGTCTGACTATCCGTTCCGGTTCCTTCCTTATGTTTTAACTATGTTTACTCTGTTTACCTTTTTTTATTATTATTAAACAAGTGTGATTTAGCTATACTTCTGTTTCAGTCTGATTCATGGTTTGTGACACAGTCCTGGCTCTGTGCTCAGAGTGGAGGAGGTGAACTGAGCGATCAGCGGTGTTTGATTGCTCAATTCTACTACAGAGCCAGCAGGGAATAGATCGTGAGTATAATGTTTTTTTTTTTTTTTTTTTTTCAGAAAGCCATTCTTCTCTTTTAAAATGAAAACTCTTTCCCCAACTGCACATGCTTTTTCTTCCCTGGTTCTTTGAGCAGCTGCCGATACACTTTGGAGCTTCCCCAGGGCTGAAGGCTAATTTCCCACCCCTATGTGACAGTGCTGGGTACCAAGCGCCAGCACAGTCCCATGAGAGGAATGATAGTGAGTCAAATGCTCCTCATTGGTCAGGCAGTAGAACAGTTCATCCCTAAATCTAAAGCGGAAGCCCTAAAGTTGTTCAAGTTGGCCCTCACAGCAGCTCAGCTCTCCCTGCTCCACCTCCCAGCAGATGTCCTAGGAGAGGGAGCAGAGTAGTAAAAATGCCAACTTGGATGTATTCAATGCATTTCTTGTTAAATTTGAGGATGGATTACACTACAGTGCCAGCAACTACAGAGGTCAGTGCTTGTTTTAAAGCTAATTTACTGCTTGCTAAGAATATGTAAATATTTGAATATACAGTATATATTTTGAAAGGGCGAGGCCATGCCACTGTTGGAAATGGTGGTCTAGGCCAGATTTTGTAGAAATCAGGCACCTAATGGCACAGATGTGCGCTTGTATTTAGGAGAGACAGAATTTGAGCTCAGTGCTCTACCCTCCCGGGCGACAGTGTGTGTGTGTTGTAAGGGAGCAGAGAAGTGCACGTCTGCACTGTGTTGTCCAGGACAGGGCAGACCAAGGCCTGAGCCTGAGAGCGAGTATGAGAGACAGAGCAGCAGGGAGCTGCAAAAAATGCAGTTGAAAAAATGCAAGGCGTTCTATAAATAGCAGCAATGACCTCTGCCGGGTTAGCCTCCCCATATCAAAATTTTTGAAAAAATCTTATGCAGTTTGTTATATCTTTGTTAGATCAGGTTAGATCAACCATTGTTTGCGTTCTCACAGATCTCACACAGAAGAAGCAATATTAACAGTTATTTGCTGGGGGGACTAACCCGTCATCAGCCCCTCCTTATCAAAAAATTGACCAAATAGTTAGATATTTTGGAAGCTATTTGTTAGATCCTGTAAGATCAAGTGGTTTTAACGTTAGATCTCACTTAATTAGAAACTTATTAAGTGATTAATGAGGGGGGCTGGCCCCCTTTATCAAATTTTCTGGCCAAAAATCATTCAGGCTAATAGATATTCGTTAGATCAAGTGGTTTTAATGTTAGATCTCACATCATTTCAGAGATATTCTACATCAAAATAGAGATATTAGGTGGTACATATGGACGGGTTAGTCCCCCCTTATCAAATTTTCTGACCACAAATCATTCAAGCTAATAGATATTCCTTAGATCCGGTAAGATCAAGTGGTTTTAATGTTAAATCTCACATTATTTCAGAGATATTCCACATCAAAATAGAAATATTAGGTGGTACATATGGGCGAGTAAGCCCCCCCCTTGTCAAATTTTCTGGCCAAAAATCATTTCGGCTAATAGATTTTCATTAGATCCGGTAAGATCAAGTGGTTTTAATGTTAGATCTCACATAATTTCAGAGATTTTCCACATCAAAATAGAGATATTAGGTGATACATAAGGACGGGTTAGCCCCCCTTATCAAATTTTCTGGCCAAAAATCATACAGGCTAATAGATATTCATTAGATCCAGTAAGATCAAGTGGTTTTAATGTTAGATCTCACATAATTTCAGAGATTTTCCACATCAAAATAGAGATATTAGGTGGTACATAAGGACGGGTTAGCCCCCCTTATCAAATTTTCTGGTCAAAAATCATTCAGGCTAATAGATATTCGTTAGATCCGGTAAGATCAAGTGGTTTTAACGTTAAGTCTCACATAATTTTAGAGATATTCCACATAAAAATAGAGATATTAGGTGGTACAGAAGGTACATCCATCTTCAACCATCTCTGGATGGTCTCTGGAACCGTCTTTGGATGACTTTTCATTGGGTGCCTGTAGTCTCTCCTCACACCTCTGTTCACCTCCCTGCCTCATGGTGATCTCTCCTCAGACCAACAAGCTTAAGTCTTTAGCTAGCTCCCCTTCTTGCAAAGCAGGCTAGAAATCAATGGGGCTGTATTGTGATGAGACTTCAAGTCCCGTGGTCCTCTGCTGCTGCTTGATTGGCCCCCTCTCCCTGCCAATAGGGACACAGAAAGAGGAGAAGGAGGGGGAGAAATCCCCCACAGGGACTGACAGACATGCTCACCCTCAGTGAGTGCCTGTGTCAGTGTCTATTCAGTCCTGCGGTCGCTGGCGGGAGGTGCGGGACCACAGGTGATAGAGTAGCCCCCGTTACACACTCCCCCACCAAAGAACCTTTGGTCCGCCAAAGGAGGTAAAGAGTCTATGACCTGTTACATGCTTTTGATATACACATGAAAAAAAAAACAAAAAAACAGGTTAGTGTGCACAGGAAACCATACAATTTACATCTGCATAAAACCCTGGCAGAGGAACATCCCACCAATTAGCATAGGAGGGGAGGTTGTCCTGCCTACAGGCCACCTTAACTGGAATGGCCCAGTTAGATGTGCCAGGGGGTGAATGTCAGAAACCAAGAAATCAGGCCGAGACAGAAGTACAGTAAATCACACTTGTTTAATAATAAAAGTAAAAAGAACAAATGTAGTCAAAACATAGCCAAAGTTCAGTAACCGGAACGGATAGTCAGCCAAGCCAGAAGTCAGGGATCAATGTATCGGAACAGCAAGCAGGATCTGGAGCCAGAAGGGATGTCAGCAAAGCAAGTCTTGAACAGGATCGCAGGAGATTGTTTCTGTGATGTTGATCAAGGCGAAGGCCGAGATCCTCTGGACTGGACGGCTTAAGTAGGCAGGACTGATGAGCAGGATATCATCAACAGCTGAGTAACTGTGGAGAGATAGGTGCTGGCAATTAGCCGACAGCTGAGCAGCCAGCTCAGAGAAGGAAGGGCTGAGCCCAGCCTTGACAGTGAGTTGGGATTGTCCACCACCAAATCTGCGGTGGAAGGGTCAGTTACTTCAAGAGTCCTTTTTACAATGAGAACGACCTCCTCAGAGCTTTCACCCAAAGTATAATATGTTACTCTTTAGGGCAGGTGAATAATCCTTCGCTCTCGCTGTTCTTTAGGTTCTGGGGTTACAGGCACACTGGTCTCTTCTTCTTCCTGCATATCAGCTTCAGCTTCCTCAATTAAGGATGGAAAGTCTTAGGGGTCTGTTGTCAGCAGGGAAGATTGAGGGTCTTCCAACTCTTCAAGAGGTGGACTTTGAGGTACAAACTCGGGAGCCTCTGGCCTGAGAGTCACCTCAGTCACCTTGGGAGGAGAAGAAAGGGGGGGGGGTGGCAGGCCCTTTGTTCATTTGAGACGGCCACAGACAATTTTTCTCTTCATCCTTGCTGTTTTCATCTTCAGCAAGGGGTACAGAGTGAGATCTAGTCACTGGCCAGGATCTTTGAGAGGCAGTGGGTGTGGACTGTAAATCTGGCTGTGGTGGTACATGAACTGCTTCTGACAGAAGCAACAGATGATTGCGATGCCAAGTCTTCAGCGGGCCTGTGCTTCCCTCTGGCTGGATTTGATATACTGGGTGTCCTGGAAGATGCTTGCAAATGACATAGGGCTGCGACTTTCAGTGGTCAGTCAACTTGTGCTTTCCAGGGACACCCAGGTTTCTCAGCAGTACCTTGTCATCCGGCTGTAGGTCCTGCACTCGTACCCTGAGGTCAAAGTTTATTTTGTTTCTCTGTCCTCGGGCATATGAGGCAGCTTGAGCTTTATCATAGGCAATTTTCAGACGTCTCTGCAGACGATCCACATACCCTCTGTGGGAAGTAGCTGAGGTATGGTCGAGGGATGTGCCGAAGGCCAAGTCCACTGGCAGCCGGGCCTACGGTCCGAACATCAAACTATAGGGAGAGTAACCTGTGGCATCATTAGCTGTGCTGTTATAAGCATGCACAATAGCCACTATATGCTTGCTCCAGTGCTGCTTTGTTCTGAAATTAGAGTTCCGAGCATATCCAGGAGGGTTTGGTTGAATCTCTCTGATTGAGGATCTCCTTGAGGATGATACGGGGTGGTTTTAGACTTCCTGATGCCCAACAGGTCTAAAAGTCTCTTGATGAGTCTACTCTCGAAATCTCTCCCTTGATCAGAGTGGATGCATTGGGACAGACCATAGTGCACAAAGAATTTCTCAGTGAAGATCTTGGCCACCGTGGATGCTTGTTCGTCCCTCGTGGAAAACGCCTGGGCATACTGAGGGGAATGGTCAGTCACTACCAGGATATTTCCCTGCCCGCTCAGATCAGGCTCCAAGCACAGAATGTCAATGCACACCAGCTCTATGGGTCCCTGACTCTGAAGATGGCCCATTGGGGCAGCTTGGTGAGGCAAAGTCTTCCTTTGGATACATCTGATGCAGGAGTGGCAATAGTCCTCAACTTCAGCCTGCATGCAGGGCCAGTAGAACCAGTCCCTCACCAGGTGAAAAGTCCTCTTGGGCCCTAGGTGGCCATGGTTGTCATGTAGGGCAGTTAATACTGTCTCCCTATGTTTTTCAGGTAGGAATAGCTCCTATTTTTAGTCAGAATCGTCAGAGGGGTCCCTTCGGTAGACCAACCCTCTGTGCACTTGAAACCGATCCTACGCTTGGTGCAGCAGATGGGTTTCCTTCGGGGAGTCAGTGAGGAGCAAGTCAGGGCATTGGCTCTCCAAGGCCTTCAATGCCAAGCTACAGGGAGGGTCCTTTAACTGGTCCCTCCACAGGTCTTTCTTTGACAGCTTGGGCAGACCTTTATCCCCGTCTTGGGTGACATTGCAATAACATCTGGGGACACCAGCGGCTGACACTCCAACCTCTTCGGTCCTGGATCCTACTTCAGGTTAATGTTCTGCTCCTTGACATAAGGCTCGTACTCCTTCAGGTGTCAGCTGGGCCCATTCTTCTGGAGGGTCTCTGGAACAATCTGGCTTTCTTGACAAAGCATCCGCATCTTGTTTCCCGACCCCGGTCGATACTTCAGGCTGAAAATAAACCCTGATAGAGCAGCCAACCATCTGTGACCCGTGGCGTCCAACTTGGTGGTAGTGAGGATGTAGGTGAGAGGATTGTTGTCAGTTCTTGATCACAAACTCCACTCCATACAGGAAATCCCTCAGCTTATCGACCACCGCCCACTTCAAGGCCAGGAACTCAAGTTTGTGCATGGGGTAGTTCTCGGCGGGGGCCAAGTTCCGACTCACTTAGGCAACAGGCCGTAGATGGCTGTCATGCTCTTGATATAGCACCCCACCCAACCCATCTCGATTGGCATCAGTGTAGCTCGTATGGCTTGGTTGGATCTGCATAGGTCACGACTGGAGCAGTTGTTAGGCTTCACTTCAGCTGCCTAAAACTTCTTCCAACACCTCGATCAGTTTCATGTCACCCATGGTCTATTCCATTAGCCTTTGGAAGGTGGCTGGGGCACCAGACAGGCCTTGATGCATACGGTCAAGTCCAAAGATCCCCTCCGGGGTAATGAAAATGGTCTTCTCCTGATCCTCAGGGTGCATGGGGATTTGGTAATACCCACTCTTCAAATCCACCATGCTGAACCACTTCGCTCCTGACAGGCTCTGCAAGGCATCGTCTATCCTTGGGGTGGTATATTGGTCGGGAATGGTCCTTTGGTTCAGCGTCCGGTAGTCAGTACCCAGCCTCAGTGACCCATTCTTCTTCCATACCACCACTATTTGGGAAGCACATAGACTTTGGGACTCTCAGATGATACCTGCCAGTTGTTGACGCAGATCCTCCAAGTGCCCTAAAGGAATCCATCAAACTCTTTCCCTGAATGGCTTATGCACTCGAAGAGATGGATCCGGTATTGGGCACTTTTTGCACACCCCACATCAAATTCACGCTGCACTGAGGTCCAACAGTACCAGGAGACTTGATTCTCAATCATCTGCAGCTTCGAGGGCATCGTCCCATACTTTGAGGAGTGCCGTTTCTGTGCTGTGGCCTGGGCGGAAGCCTGATTGCAGGGGGTCCAAGAGTTTGTGTGTGTCCAGCTGGAGTTGTAGCTGTTGTACGACTGCTTTCTCCATGACCTTGGAGATGGTGTTAAGACTTGCTATTGGCCTGCGGTAGTTGGGGTCTTTAGGGTCGAGGTTGGGTTTCTTTAGAAGAGGTTTGACGATGCCTTGCTTGAGGGCGATCGGGACAGTCCCTTCTTTGAATGACTGATTTATGAGATGTGTTATAGTAGGAGCGAGGAGGTCGGAACATTCTTTCAGAAGTTTTGTGGGAATGATGTTGTTTGGTGAAGTGCTGTCTCTGAGGCTTCTGATGATGTTTTTGGTGCTGTCAGTGGTGATTGGGATTAGCGAGAATTTCGGTCCTTGTGTGATGTTTGTATCGATTTCCTCTTTTTGCTTTGGTTGATTGAGGTTGGTTGTTTTTTTCTGTTGAATTATTTTCCGGATGTTGTCAATTTTGTCGATGAAAAAGTCTAACTCATTGCAAAATTCTTGAGTTTCATTTGCTGGGGGCTCTAGGCAGGTTGGGTTCATAGTTGGGGCGACTATTTTGAAAAGTTCCCGAGGGCGGTTTAAGGCTGTTGAGATGGTGTTTGAGAAATGTTCTTTTTTTGCTTAGAAGATTGCTTTGTGATATTTCTCGGTGAGAACTATGTAGTTTGAGTGGTTTTCCTTAGTAGAATTTCTTCTCCAGGCTCTTTCAGCTCTTCTGCATTCACGCTTCAGTAGAGTAAGGATGCCAGTAAACCATCCCGAGTTTTTTTTGCGGATGAGTGTTCTGTGTTTTGGAGCCACTGATTCTGCTGTTTGTAGTAATGCCTTGTTTAAGGAGTTTGTTCAGTTGAGTGGTTTAAATTTAGCGTTGCTATTTTGTTTCATAATGTGGTTTTGAAGAGTTTGGAGTGTAGTTTCTTCTGAGATCTAGACCAGTGTGTTGTTATTGCGTGATTCCGTTTTTGGAGGGTGGTGTTGGTGGCGATTTTAAATTTGATAGCATGGTGGTTTGTCCAGGGTAGCGGTACTTTGTCGAATATGTTGATGTCCATATTTTGTTTGAATATGAGGTCCAAAATATGTCCTGAACCATGTGTAGGAGCATTTATCGGTTGCTGGAGACCTAGTTCTTCCAGTTGGTTAATGCAGGCGGTGGCGATAGGGTCTAGGGTGGAGTTTGCCCAGAGGTTGAAGTCCCCAAGTACCAGAAAGTTTTTGGTTTTCAGGGTGTGTATTGAGATGAATTCTGTGAAGTGTGTAAGGAGATTATTCTTCGGCCCTGGTGGTCTGTAGCATAGTAGTATGTGAATGGTGTTTTGGGGTGTTGTTTGAAGATGAAGGGAGAGTGTCTCCATGAATGGCACTGAGTTCTGTAAAGTTGGTTTGGTGAGTGCGAGGTGAGATTTGAAGATTACTGCAAGGCCTCCTCCTTTTTTTCCTCTTCAATGCTCAGTTAGGATCCTGTAGTTCTCAGGCACCAAATCGCTTGCAGTCTGGTGTTAGCCAGCTTTCCGTGATGAAAAGGCAATATATGTTGTTTTCGATGATGATGAAGTTGTAGATTTCCAGTCTGTGCTTGATTGCAGATCTGGAGTTGATCAGGGCGCATGCTAGTTGTTGTGGTTGAATTGGTGTCTTCCTATATTTGATGGTTGATTGTAGGTTGGTCCTTAGTAGTTGTTCTTTTTGTAGTCGTTTTTGAATGAAGGTTGGTAATGTTGAGGCGGTATTTCTTAGCCTGTGGAGGGCATTCGCTGAGTATTTGAAGTTGCACATGGTGAGGAAAGAAAAAATTGCTAAAGGAAGGATGATCTGATGATGGTACTAATGTGGCGATGATGAGCTTGCTGAGAGGATGGAGGTTCTGATGGCTGCCACTGCTACGGGGGTGGTGTTGTTGATGGTCCGGATGATGGTGCAGAAAGTTCTGGCGGTGGCGATGAGGGAGCCGGCGTAGTACTGTGGCCTCGGGAGGGTGTACCAAGATGGCCGCCAGCTAGGCCCAAGCCGCGGGCAGTCCAGCTGCTCGGATCCCGGTGCGGCTGACGGTGTGTCCGAGGATGGGTATAGAGGATGATCCGATAGGAGGTGGTGCGTAGGCCTGCCAGTCGGGCTGACGATCGGCCTGTGGGAGGTGAAGCGGCAGGCCGGCACTGGCCGGAGCCACGGAGTGTCCTGCGGGATGGGCCTATGAAGCTGGCGGGCTGGAACGTGGTGTCCAGATGCAGTGGACGGCGCGGTGGCAGGTGGGGGTCCCGGTACGGTTCCGCTGGGGAGACCGGGATGAGTCCTGGATGGCTGGGTGGCCGGATGGCTGGAGCCAGATGGCTGGAGCTGCTGACACAGACGTCTGCTCTCTCCTGTGTGTCCACTCCAGATGCTCGTATATAGGCCACTTTACCAGGCTGTAACACCTCTCACACTGGACCAAGCACCAGATCTTTCCCACTCCTTCAGCTGGAGCCTTCTGTTTTTGTACCAGGTTCTGGTAGGCTTGTCTCAGCATGGGGTGCACACTTGTAGTTGAAGTGCGCGGCTCCAGAACAAGAGGTGTCAACAGCCTTCTGACAAGATCAGTAATGGTCCCTATGATGAGAGAACTCTTACTGGCCCCTGGTGGGCGAGGACAGACCACTGCCTGAGTGTCAAAAGTATCGGCTTTCCCAGCCATGGAGGGATCGAAGGTCAGCTTGACCGGTAGATAGCCATCATAGGGGAAGTTCTGAGTCACAATGCCCCATATCTGCAGCTCTTCCAACTTCTGCAAAGGCAGGTGCTTGAGGTGCCTGTCATAGAAGTCTCTGTAGAGAAGGGTCACTTAAGCTCCAGTATCCAGAAGGGCCTTGGTGTAGACTCCCTTTACTTGGATAAGAACAACAGGAGAAGGTCCCAGCTTGTCAGGGAGCATAGAGGAAGTGGTGGCCATGGCCTGTTCGGTGGTTTGTATCCGCGCTCCTGTCTGCGGAGATTCTGATCGGGCTTGAGTCTGCGCTAAGTTCTGGGAGTCTGGTGTGCATTGACTCTCCGACATTAGACAGCATGTGTCAAAGGAAACGGGACACTGGGTTGCTTGGAGGCAAAAACGGGGGGCCCTCTGCAAGGGTTAAGACTTTCGCTGCTGTCTCTTCGTGTCATTGGTTTTGAGCCAGCTACCGTAGATGGGCACCCGGTTGGCTCCTTCACCAGAGACCTCCAACGTTTCCCTCTGGCTTCTGGCACTGTGCTTCAGCCTTCACTGGGCTTGGACACACCTGTCCATTAATGTCCCACATAATTTCAGCATACCTCGGTATGCTCAATGGCACTCCTCACTGGTACACATGAAAATGCTCATTATCGGCTCCGATATAAACACTAGTATGGATATCCGTGCATCGCTACCAAATAGCCATGATATCCATGTAATTATGGATAATCAAACATTAAAACCACTCGATCTTACTGGATCCAATTAATATCAATTAGCCAGGGTGATTTTTTGGTCAGAAAATTTGATAAGAGGGGGTCAGCCCCCCTCATTAATCACTTAATAAGTCTCTAATTATGTGAGATCTAATCTCATCCTTATGTACTACCACCTAATATCTCTAACGTTAAAACCACTTGATCGGATCTAAGGAATATCTATTAGCCTAGATGATTTTTGGCCAGAAAATTGCATGTGGGGGGGGGCTAACCCGTCCTTATGTACCACCTAATATCTTTATTTTCATGTGGAATATCTCTGAAAAGATGTGAGATCTAACATTATAACCACTTGATCTTACCGGATATAATGAATATCTTTTAGCCTGAATGATTTTTGGCCAGAAAATTTGATAAGGGGGGGCTAACCCATACATATGTACCACCTAATATCTCTATTTTGATGTGGGATATCTCTAAAATGATGTGAGATCTAACGTTAAAACCACTTGATCTTACCGGATCTAATGAATATCTATTAGCCTGAATGATTTTTGGCCAGAAAATTTGATAAGGGGGGCAGCCCCCCCTCATTAATCACTTAATAAGTCTCTAATTAAACCACTTGATCTTACCGGATTTAACAAATAGCTTCCAAAATAGCTAACTGTTTGGTCAATTTTGTGATAAGCGGGGCTGATGACGGGTTAGCCCCCCAGCAAATAACTGTTAATATTGCTTCTGTAGCGCTGGTAGATTTATGATCTACCATCTGATAGGTAAATTTAGTGAATTGCTCGTTATAGGAAGTTAGATTTGCCTCTGTTCCAGCTTGGCTGATGTTGCGTGTGGTTCCACATTGAGCGTTGTCACTATCGGCGGGTGTTGGAAAAGCAACTATTAAAGCGGATGAGTGCTCCTCTGTCCCGGAGATAACTCGGTGGAGGTGGTCCTCCGAGTTGCATTCTGGGAGAGGGTATTTATGGGACAGACGCCATGTTTAGGGGTACGTTTAAAGCCACCTGCTGGCCCTCCTGGCCGACAGGTATGTGTTAGAATACCACCTCATGGTCCTCCGTTCCGGAGGCCTGTGTTGCTGCGGCGCGTGGGTGGGCCCAGAAGCCTGTCTGGGGCCTACCACAGCAGCCGAGGAATGGTCCTGAGCTGTCTATCCAGAGTGAAGAAGCTGGACAACCGAGAAGATCCCAGGGGAGGACCCATCATGGAAGGATCATGCAGAGTGCTGGTCTGGAGAGGGGCCTGGTGACTCGGTTGAAGGACGTATCCTGAAGTAGTCTTATTACATGGTACTGCCGGGTTGGCTTAGAGGTCCAAGTACTGTGTCTGACATTCATTGTGAAACAATACATCCTGTGGCAGAGGATCGTACGGGTTTATTTCAAGCAAGTCTGCGGCAGAGACTTTTGGTCGTGCTACGTACTGGCTGCTAGGCAAGTGAGAGAAGCCTATCCAGGCGAGCAAAGATCGTGTCCCACAAAAGGGGATTGCATTCAATTACAGTATTCAACTTTAAAGGATGTTCTAAAGAAACCTAAAGAAAGGTATTTGCGCTTCCCTGCAGTTTTCCTCCTGCCTCTTTCCTGCTACTTCCTTTGTTACTTGGTTCAATTAAGCATTGAAAACGTACTCAAGTGTTGGTGCTTATATCGTCCAGAGGTAAACTCAACGGAACCCTTGACCCGATGCCGGTGAAACAGAGGTATCGAGAGTGAAGGTAACAGCCCGCTTAAACCAGCAGCTCCACCGAGAGTTAGTGCTACACGTGGGGGCGTCGTCCAGGATTGTTTAACCATCAATTCTCGCAACCCAGAGAGGTGTTTCACCGGGAGTTTACGTGAGAGCTGGACTTTGTCAATTTTTCAGGAAGAGAAGAGGTTAAAAATTGCAGGACTTTATTTCTGAATGCGTAGGCGGCGGGCGCTAGTAAAAGCCCGGGAGCTACGTGATCAGAAGAACAAGTGGGAGGAGCCTACCCTACTTGATACCGCGTGGGACGCATGTATGTGTTTGGCGCCAGAGAAGAAGAGAAGCCTTGTGATCATGCTGAGAGGAGCGGAGTGTGGCCATGTCTTTTTCGGCGATGCAGCCAATTATGGGACCAAGAATGTTCCCTGCAAGCACTGTGTCGAATATTGTACTGACCGGAACCCTGCTTACGGACACTGGTGTTAGTCTGAAGCCGCAGGGGAGGTTTGTTCTGTATACCTCAGGAGATATTGAAAGACTGGGCATGATCTGCCACTGATGTGAAGGACTGGCCGTTCATCTCCGTCCATTTGGCCGATGTCCACAATGTGGAGAGTATTTGTTTGTGGTGGAGCAACCTACCATGTCGCCCCGTACTTATCGAATGGATTGGGCATCAGGTATCGCCACAGTAGAAGCTGCTACTACTACGGAGAGAGAACGGCAGGCCACCACTTTGCCTGTTGTTGCCGAGAATATTCCGGAGAGAGACACTGCTGTTGCCGTCTCATTAGCGGACATTACTTTGAATTCTGTGTCCACCACCTGTCTCTTTTGTACCTGTCCAGAGGAAGGTGGGATATGTGAAGGCTTCCCGCGGCTGTGGCCTACCCCGGAGACTACCCAAACCGGATCCAACAAAGTCCACGAAGGGAACGGGTAAGCAGCTGATGGGGAATGTATCTGGGACTGTAAATAAGTATCTGCCAGCAGAAGAACTGGGAGATTCGGAAATAGAATCCTTGTCGGATCTTTCCGGTGATGATGACCTATTTGAGACTATGTCACAAGAGATGTTGTGGGCACAAGGCGAGGATGTCGCCTCTGCTATGACTTTCGCTGAATGGACAGCCCTGAGTTCTGGGAAGAAGTCACCCTGTGTGGAGCCACACAGCACTGTAAATGAGACATTGTCAAAAGTTGTTAGTTCACTTCAGACACCGGCTGGGTCTATGGTGAGCAAATCATTGGATTCATGTGTGCCTCTTTGCATGGGGAAAAACAGATCCTTGCCCAAACTTGCACGTTTGCAGAGAATGTTGAACAAGCGTGTCGCTACGGAATATAGCTTGGAGTTCCCTTATGTCCCTCAGGACATAATGCAAGTGATTGAAGTTAACCGGGAACTTTGGTACAGTGAAGCTGTTTGGGACTATTTGTCTGTGCCTAAGCCTTTCCGAAAGACTGGATGTTCTGTTAAAATGGATGAAAGTTTTAGTGGATGTTTTATGCACTGGAACTTCGGTCGGCACACACTATGCTGACAAAGTAGTTATCTGCAGGCCCGGAAAAGAGGACGTTGTATATTTCATTACTACAGTGGATAAACTGGGAAAGACACTGACCTTGCCAGATCCCCGGTTTTATTGGTGATTATGGACAAAAGAACTTTGGAGTTAGTTAGTTAGTGTCAGTATAAAGAGATCTTCGTGATCAAGATCTGGATATTCATCTCAGTGTTTCAAATCCAAGGACTTCTTTTTGCTAGGCGGATTTCTTTCATTTGAAGGGAGAAAAAAAAATTCATACAGGGATGGACTCCTAAAGATTATTTTGATATAGATTATGGGAAGAGAGTCTCATTTTTAAATGAGGCTTTGCTCCTGAAGTTTTACAGGATATATGTGTGTTAATATGCTTTCCTTTTCAGGAACCATATGATCCTCTATCAAGCTGTTAGGATTTTCAGCTAGATAGACAGTGAGGTTATGTACAGTCATAGGATGGTTTTGTTTACGGACGTGAACATATTGTTTTATAGATGTTAATCTTATAATGTCTTTCCACTGTCTTTCCTTCTTCTTTATCTAATCCAAGTTTTAAGCTCAAATACCTACTCCCAGGCTTGGGAGTTATTAGCATTATTTTTGGACAGACGTTGGGGACAATGTCTATTGTAGTGGGGGGAGTATGTAGCGCTGGTAGATTTATGATCTACCATCCGATAGGTAAATTTAGTGAATTGCTCATTATAGGAAGTTAGATTTGCCTCTGTTCCAGCTTCCACATTGTGGCGGTGGGTGTCGTTGTCACCATCGGCGGGTGTTGGAAAAGCAACGTGTTAAAGCGGATGAGTGCTCCTCTGTCCCGGAGACAACTCGGTGGAGGTGGTCCTCCGAGTTGCATTCTGGGAGAGGGTATTTATGGGACAGACGCCATGTTTAGGGGTTTTCATTTTTAGCCACCTGCTGGCCCTCCTGGCCAACAGGTATGTGTTAGAATACCACCTCGTGGTCCTCCGTTCCGGAGGCCCGCGTTGCTGTGGCATGTGGGTGGGCCCAGAAGCCTGTCTGGGGCCTACCACAGCAGCCGAGGAATGGTCCTGAGCTGTCTATCCAGAGTAAAGAAGCTGGACAACCGAGAAGATCCCAGGGGAGGACCCGTCATGGAAGGATCATGCAGAGTGCTGGTCTGGAGAGGGGCCTGGTGACTCGGTTGGAGGACGTATCCTGAAGTAGTCTTATTACATGATACTGCCGGGTTGGCTTAGAGGTCCAAGTACTGTGTCTGACATTCATTGTGAACCAATGCATCCTGTGGCAGAGGATCGTACGGGTTTATTTCAAGCAAGTCTGTGGCAGAGACTTTTGTTCATGCTATGTACTGGCTGCTAGGCAAGTGAGAGAGGCCTGTCCAGGCGAGCAAAGATCGTGTCCCACAAAAGGGGATTGCATTCAATTACAGTATTCAACTTTAAAGGATGTTCTAAAGAAACCTAAAGTAAGGTATTTGAGCTTCCCTGCAGTTTTCCTCCTGCCTCTTTCCTGCTACTTCCTTCATTACTTGGTTCAATAAAGCATTGAAAACGTACTCAAGTGTTGGTGCTTATATCGTCCAGAGGTAAACTCAACGGAACCCTAGACCCAGAGGTATCGAGAGTGAAGGTAACAGCCCGCTTAAACCAGCAGCTCCACCGAGAGTTAGTGCTACACTTCTTATGTGTGAGATCTAATGCAAACAACGGTTGATCTAACCTGATCTAACAAAGATCTAACAAGCTGCATAAGATTTTTTCTAAATTTTGATATGGGGGGGCTAACCCGGCAGAGGTCAGCAATGCTAAGCAAAGGACCCCCTGTGGTTAGTGTGCAGAAGCCACTTGGCACAGGAACCAGAAGATTATGGCTATCACTGTAGTAGTGCCGATTAGTAATTGAATAGAAAAATATAAAAAGCGCTCGTAGGATATAGTGCAAATGAACACACGAACCAATGAATATCAAATGCTAAAGTGAAATAAATATAAGTGATAAAACTGCAGCAGCTATTGCAAAGGTACTAAAACCTTGAGATATGATGGATCAATATAAACAGCGCTTGCAGGCTATAATTGATAAGTACAAATAAATGACAATGTAAACAAACATTTTTTTTTACAAATAATGTCCCTTATATAAAGTGCTAAGTGTTCAAAAAGTGTATAAGTACTCCAATATTATTCCTGGTGCTCCACAAATATTGCGTACCTTTTGTCCTGTCCCTGTGGTCTCCAGTATGTGGGGAGGACCACAAGGAAGTTGGGAATCAGGCTGAGAGAGCAAGTCAAAAGAATCTCCGCTCTCCGTAGAACACATGCCGATGAGCGGCGCAACCGGAGCTTCATGCTGATGCCCGTTTTAGTCCGTTTTTTGTTAGTAGCGCCTAGCCAGCACAAAATTTCTCCATCCATATAGTACTTCACTATTGGTTCCTTCTTTGTCTTCCACATATAAAAACGAATGAGCACCTTTGAACATCTATGGAACCATTATTGTGAGAAGCTCCAGAGAAATCCCTTTGTCTCTCATTCGATCTTATTGATCTCAGCTTTTCTGACCCCAGACTGCAAAGCTGTGGGTCCATGTCATTTAGTGAGTGGGGTCACAAGAGGGGAGTGTGGCACACGACACCGTCCATATTTGTGGAGCACCAGCAATAATATTGGAGCACTTATGCACTTTTTGAGCACTTAGCACTTTATATAAGAGACATTATTTGTGGGGTTTTTTTTTGTTTTGTTTTTATTACAGTGATTGTCAGCTTCCCCTTAAGTATGAACTTACATTGGTCCAAGCTGTATGGGCATATCTATTTATTTTTGCAACTATATATATATATATATATATATATATATATATATATATATACACACCTTTTTGATTTTAATAGTTAATTTTCTTTCATCTAAACATATCCTAAAATTGCAGAGTTAAAGATGAAGACTGTAGGCTAATGGTGAATTTATACATTGTATGCTCATAAATACTGGCTTAACCTGGGTAATAAAGGCATAACGCGTAGACGATAGATAGGTTTGGATTATTCCACGTTTATAAAAGGTAGTATCTGCTGTACAAGGAGAAGATTAAAATTGATGTTTACCTGCAAGATTTTCTCCAGCTGTTTTTGATTTTCAACCACAATAATATTTGATCTGCAGTCACTGGCAACATAGTAGCATGCTTCAGGCGAATTGGTCGCATAAATCCCAGTCGCAATTCCCCTAAAGTTTTTTGCAAACATAACATTTTCAACTTTTCTACAGCATTGGTTGGCAGAAAATTTTCATATTAATTTTAATGTAAATAACACATTTTCAATAAATCCAAAAGATAAATGTGGCAGAGAAGAATTATAAAATACTGTGTTCACCAATGTTATAGGAAAGAAGTCAAACATAAGACATGAAAAAGAGAAAGAGAGGGAAAGAAGATGAAAACGGAGAGTTATCAAGCTTCAGATATTAATCTATACCATCTTCCATGTACTGGATTTAATGTGGCTTAAAGGAGAAGTAGGTCACAGGAGTACATTTCGTTCTGCGGTCGGCTGTCATTTAGCCAGTCCAGGCTGGGGAAAGATCCCAACCATATGGCCAGGACCCACCCAGATTACTGGACCAATACCTGACTCAGCCTCTCATTGATCTGCTGAGAGCCTGAGCCAGCCCCTCCACAGTCAAGTGCTCCAGTGAACGCTAGATGGGGGAACAGAGAGTTGCTGACTGACAGTCCGAGCTTAGAGCGAAGGGGAGAACTGAGTGATCAGCGGTGTTTGATCGCTCAGTTCTCACTACGGGGGGGGGGGGGGGCATGCACCTAGGCGAGTATGATTGTTTGTTTATTAAAGCAGAGTTCCACTCAAAACAGGCACCATTCCCCACTTCCAAAGATCGTCTGGGGTGCCAACATCACGGGCTCCCTGGACGGGTAAGTGTCCATATATTAAGAGTCAGCAGCTGCACTATTTGTAGCTTCTTTTAATTTTTCATGGGGGGGGGGCTGGACCTCCTCTTCAAGTTCATACTTCTCTTTTAAACGGGATCTATACTGTAGCTATTTTTACATACATACTGTAGATCAGTGTTTCTCAACTGGGGCACCTGGGGATGTCATCTAGGTTCTCCCATGGTGCAATAAGCACGGAACCACCTTACCCTAGACAAGTGTCATGCCCACCCACACCTTAACAGCCAATAACACTCTAAGGACCAGGATGCACTGTGTCATTCCTTGCTATGGTGATGGCAGCCAGCTCACCTACAGCATGGCAACACATGACTCTGGTTCAAGGCAGGCAGTATGCAAGTTCACCCCCAGCATTCAGGAGAAGAAGGAAGTCCACCTCCACCAGACCTCCTCCTGCTCCCAACCTCTGATGTGCTGCTGGATCCAAAAGATAGCACTCTGATGTGTAAAGGAGTCTGTGTGATTGGGGAGTTGTATGATTGGAGAGGCTCTGTGATGTGGGGGAAACCCGGATTGATCACTAGGCTCTGATGTCAAGAAGGACTCTGATGTGAAGGGAGGACTCTGATGAAAAAGGATGGGGGCTCCGATATGGAAGGACCTGATGTGATGGAGGAACCTCTGCTGGGAAGGGGTGTCAAGTTATTTTCATCAAGGCAGTTGTGTACATTGTTCACGATTAATTTTTCCCCATTGAAAAGTTTCAATTATGTTTTTTCAGTATACACATAGGCAGGGCTTTTTTTATCAAACAATAGGTGCTGGAACTTAACCATGGCCCCACAAAACCCCTCCCCCTACACACACCCTCCAAATCACATCAAATAGTGGGTGTGTTCAGACAAATTTCACGAAAACAGTAGGAGGGTCTTAAAGGGGCATTAAATACCAGGATTGCATTACAGAGTGCAGAGCTGTCACTTGTAAACACAGAAACCAGACTTCTGTGTTTACAAGTGATTGTGGTGAGCAGGCACCAAAGGGTCTGAGCCAGAGGTGGTGGAACTGAGTTCCACCAAGTTCCCCCTGAAAAAAGGCCCTGCGCATAGGCAATCATTTATTGAAAAAGAGGGAGTTCACATACAGAGGT
Organism: Aquarana catesbeiana; assembly: GCF_042186555.1. Lineage (NCBI taxonomy): Eukaryota > Metazoa > Chordata > Amphibia > Anura > Ranidae > Aquarana > Aquarana catesbeiana. The sequence goes on from NC_133326.1 coordinate 124,958,939, forward strand.
TCACATACTTATGGTGAGAAACTCTTGAAATTTGAAGAAAATAGGCATCATGGGATTATGGTCATTATTGGGTTCCATATACAGGATACCAAGACCATTTTTTACATGAAGGGAGGGATACATTTTACATACTTTTAAAGGGTCTCACAAATAAAAGGTTGAGAAATGCTGCTGCAGATAGATGTGATTGGCTAAACATAATATTTTAATTGCATGTTGTAAAACCACGATTCTTTTTGCAGTTTGTCATTATACAATATGCTATGGTCATGGAGATAGCTATATTTGCACGTTGCATGCGCTTTTCTTGATTTGTAGTGGTTTACTCCTTCTCCTAACTCACTGCAAGTCTGTTAACTATATTTCTGATAACAGACTTTCATTGCAAACACAAAGGCAACAATCTGCACCACGCTGTCCCCAATTGCCAAAGGGCATGGCCAATGGTGGAAGCGTCAAATATTCATTGTTTTAAAAAGCCAGCATACCACATGCAGATGCAATAGATATTTACCGAAGTCCATACAAAAGACCAAACTTGAGGAGACAATTATAATAAATAAGGAAGTGTAATCATATATTCTCAAATGGATCAGAGCTGGCAGGAGAAAAATAAATCTTAAATATAAAAGGAGTAAGATTGGTAAGTCAATGTTGTGATTATCAATGGACGCCACCTGCATTTATATCTGCACACAGTCTCGTCACTAGGGTTAGTGTCACCTGGTGCGTAAAAAATTGGTGTCACCCCCCCTCCACCAGCTATAGTCCCTCTTCACCCCCCTCCACTAACTACAGACCCCCTCCACTAACTACAGACCCCCCCCCCGCTATGTACAGACCCCCTCACTAAGTACAGACCCCCCCACTAAGTACAGATCCCCTTTCCTCAGTATAACCCCCATTAAGTAGAGCACCCTGCCTCTGGCCAATCATGGCTCTCACAGCACATTGCGCTGTGATTGGCCAAAGCATACAGATCAGGTACATGCTTTGGCCAATCAACAGCCTTCAATGTACTGCGATTCCGCAGTGCATTATGGGGCGCATTGCGGCAGGCGAACTTCCCGCAAGCGCCCCATATGTTCGTTTGTTCGACGAACAAGCGAACACCTGATGTTTGAGTTGAACTTCCGTTCGACTTGAACATCGGGCCCATCTCTAGGAGCCGGCAGGACTGGTTCCCAATCATGTGACCATTGTGACAGCCAATCACATTGGTCACATGACCAGCCATTCCTTCGCACCCCCCAGGGATAAAGATCCTGTTAAAGGGATACGAAGAAGTTAATGCCTTGGTATTTTGTAAGGTGCTAACTCATATACCACATGCTAGTCCTGTGGAAACAAACCTGCCTCTATTTACTGCCTACATTTCCTTGAAACAAGTATGCAGTACAAGGGAATGGCTGCCAACTATAAACTGTGTAGACTATTGACTATAGCAGAACAGAAAGATATGTTCAATGATAGGTGAACAATGACTAGTACTGAAAAAAATAAATAAAAATACACAACAAAATAAAAAATTAAGAAAAGCACACAAAAAATGTTTTTGGCTTTTCTTTTTCTACATTTTTTTGTTGTTTTTCTGAATTCTCTGTTTTCTCTTTAGGGCGCCATAAACTCTGTATATAGTCCTGATAACAAGACAGACAACATTCCATGAAAGCCATGCCTTAATACAGTATGTATATGTGCTACAGGTCAGTAACTCAGAAAGTCCAGAGGCCATTATTTCACCATGAAAGCCAGGTGACTAACATTTTTAGAAGGAGAGTGGCAGTCTCCTTATTTTCTCACCAAAGTTTCTGTTGACATAATACAGAATCTGCTTATGATAAAGCTTGTTGCATGTTAGACAACAAAATCAGAGTGCAGTACTTCTGTGGGTCACAGCAACAAAAGTGTGAGAGCGGTGATAATAAAAAGTGTAACAAACAAAACTCACAATATAATATTTAAGAAATGTAATTAAAGCAGAACTTTACTCTCTCAATCAACAATTACTATTTTTAATCTTTATGCTGCTAGCATAGCATAGCCTTGCCTATGAAAGTATAACATATTTACTTGTTTTAAACGTTTTTTTTTTTTTTTTTTTTAATTTCTATAGTTACTTCCTCATTTTAATGCCTAGGCATGGTGTCATACATCCCAGAAGTCTCCATGAGGCGAAGAAGGGTTTTTCATGGATATGGATGGGTGAGTTTACTTTGAATATTAAAAACAAATTAAATAGCATTTTTGGTTTGTGGTGTTCAGATACAGTGTAGTTCTGCTTTAAATTGTGAGAATGCTGCTACTAAAAAGTATAATAAACAGATAAAACTCACGATATTAAATAAATAGATAAATAAAACTCTACTCAACATAAAACATGCCAGTGCAAATATTGCTTCCAAAAGATAAGAGCTAATACTGCTGTGTGTGTACAATCAGCCCATGCATTCATATTCCATATGTGCTCAAATGCCACAAAAATTGTTTCAATCTTCCTCCAGTGAAGTACACTTCACCATGTGATCCTGAAAAAATGCACACTCAACAGAAACCCAGTGACCTTTTATTTAGCTCATAAAATTCCCCCCCCAAAAATTTGTAGGCCCCTCATATATGCATGTACAAGCATAAACGCATGCATTGGGGGCATGATGCATGAAAACATAGATTGCAATACACGTTAAATATCTCCACGCACGCTGGAGTGAAAGCAATATTTCTAGCACCAGACCTCCTCCATAAGGCCTGATTCACACCGATGCATTTTTAGTGCTTTTTGCATTTTGCAGATTTGCACTACAGTCCATCCATCATGGTTTCTTATGGAATACGTTCTGTATTGCAAATCTGCAAAATGCAAAAAGCACCAAAAATGCACAGATGTGAATCAGGCCTAACACTAAAATTATGACCTATAGGGGTTTTTTAAAACAACGCAGGCGCTGGGGGTGCCTATGCATGAAAACGCTGATTGCGATACTCATGTAACATATCACCATACACAATGGTGTGAGAGCAATAATTCTAACACCAGACCTCCTCTAATGCTAGATTGATGACCTATAGGGGAATTTTAAGACATTGCCTGTGGAAAATATAGGGCACTGAAGTTTGTTGCCATTTTTTGGGCACAGGCAAATGTAAGTTTGTTGGGTATCTATTTACTCGGTGTAACCTCATCTTTAATATTTTACCAAAAAACTGGGTAATTTATTGTGCATGTGTTCCCTAAAACTAACTTTAGTGCATTTTTTATATCGCGTGAAAAAAAAATTGAATTACCACTATTTTATTCTTTATGGTGTCTGCTTTCAGAAAATATAAAATGTTTTGGGGATTTTATGTAATCTTCAGGCCTAAAAAAGATTTTTTAACCGCTTGCCTACCAGCCGCCGTCATTATACGGCGGCAGGTCAGCACCATCCCACGAACCGTCGTAGCCCTTTAAGCAGGATAGCAGGCGCGTGCACCCACTGCATCGCGGGGGTACCGATGCTCGTGACCGGCGGTCACGATGACCACCGGCCGCAAGCGATTGCGGGCACGAGAGGCAGAACAGGGACGTGTGTGTGTAAACACACAAATCCCTGTTCTGTGAGTAGAGACAGATCGTGAGTTCCTAATAGCTCGGAATCATGATCTGTCATTTCCTCTAGGTCAGTCCCCTCCCCCTACAGTTAGAAACACACATAGGGAACGCAATTAAGCCCTTGATCGCACCCTAGTGTTAACCCCTTCCCTGCCAGTGACAATTTTACAGTAATCAGTGCATTTTTATAGCACTGATCGCTGTATAAATGGCAATGGTCCCAAAAATTTGTCAAAAGTGTCCGATGTGTCCGTCATAATTTTGCAGTCCCGATAAAAATCGCAGATCGCCGCCATTACTAGTAATAAAAATAATATTATTAAAAATGCTATGAATCTATCCCCTATTTTGTAGATGCTATAACTTTTGCACAAAACCAATCAATATACGCTTATTGCGATTTTTAATACCAAAAATATGTAGAAGAATACATATCGGCCTAAATAGAAAAAAAAATTAGCTTTAAAAAAAAAAAAAAAAGGGATATTAATTATAGCAAAAAGTACAAAATATTGTGTTTTTTTTTTCAAAATTGTCGCTCTCTTTTTGTTTATAGCACAAAAAATAAAAACCGCAGAGATGATCAAATACCACCAAAAGAAAGCTCTATTTGTGGGGAAAAAAAAAGGACGTCAATTTTGTTTGGGTGCAGCACCACACAATTGTCAGTTAAAGCGACGCAGTGCCGAATCGCAAAAAATGCCCTGGTCATTCAGCAGCCAAATTTTCTGGAGCTGAAGTGGTTAAATATGTGTGTAAAAAATGGAAAAATGGCTCTGGCAGCAAAAGGATTGATGTAAAAGCAAGTGTTTTACTGATAATTTATGCAGCAACCTTTGTTCCATAAAAAAACATGAAGTTGCGAGAGGCAACGTAACGCGAAAGCCGTGACCAGAAGTGACGTGAGAAGGCAAGGAACAACGCCAAATTTTGTTCCCTGTGTTATTTTTAATACTTCTATGTAAGAGTCTATTTTGCCCTATTTTAATAAACACATTTTAGCCCCGACATACTGCACTATTGGAGGTTTCTCTATTTTTGTTCCCCATCTTGTACTGAGGTACCTCTTCACCATAGCGATTTTGGAGTGAACTGTTTGCACCCGTGGAAGGAGCGCAGAGGGGTCTGCCTGACTGTGGAGGGCGGTGGAGGTCTCGGATGGTGACTGCTTGTTTTCATAACACTGAGGTGAGAGTTTAGGGAGACTATAGCACTGGAGAAATCGCAGCAAGACCATTTATGGACACTTTATTTCACCAAATTTGACCATCACAGAACTTTATATACCTATTTTTCCATTTAAAAAGGACTTGAACCTTTACCAATACATGAACACTTATTGTGTAATTTTGAGTTTTTTGATTTCCCATACACCTTTATTCATAGTTTTATCCTATTGTTTAATGAAAGGTGCTACACGATATATATTTTTTAGTGGCATTTTTACACATATCTTCATGTTAGGACACCTTCTTAATATTTTTGCACGATTTTTTATAATGTATGCTTCATTACATATTGTAAATGGTTATTTTATGTGGATACTTTAGACACATTTATTCATTGCAGTATATATTATTATCTATGTACTCTATCTGCACATAGCAGTTTGCGCAAAATCATCTATTCATCTTTATTGTTTTAGTGTTGTGTGATACACTTTTAGATTTCGCTGCACTGTAATTGCACTTTTTTACTTTCTAATAGATTTGTCTACTCTTATTGATTAGCGCGAGAGATTCACCCGAACACCATAAAAAACCTTGCCTATATGATCAGTAAAATGTTTATAGCCATGTGAATGTAGCCTTAACCCTTTCAGCGCCGGAAGGTTTTACCCCCTTCATGAACATGCCATTTTTTGCGATACGGCACTGCTTTATTTTAACTAACAATTGTGCAGTTGTTCAACACTGTACCCAAATAGAATGTATATCCTTTTTGTTCCCACAAATAGAGCTTTCTTTTGGTGGTATCTGATCACCTCTGCATTTTTTATTTTTTTGCGCTATAAAAGACAGACAATTTAAAAAAAAAAACATTGTTTTTCACTTTCTGCTATAAAACATACCCAATAAAAAAAATGTAAAAAATCAAATGTATTCCTCAATTTAGGCTAATATGTATTCTGCTACATATTTTTGGTAAAAAAAATACCAATAAGCGTATATTGATGGGTTGCACAAAAGTTATAGCGTCTACAAAGTATAGGATATATTTATGGAATTTTTATTGTTTTTACTAGTAATGGCGGTGATTAGCGTTTTTTAGCGGGACTGATCAGTGCTAAAAAATGCACTGTCACTGTACTTATGACACCAGCAGGGAAGGGGTTAACATCAGGGGGCGATCAAAGGGTTAAATGTGCTCCTAGGAAGTGCTTTCTAATTGTGTGGGGGATCCTTTGACTGGGGGAAGATAGATATCCATGTTCCTGCTTAGCAGGAACACAAGATCTCCATCTTCCCCTCTTACAAAACGGCGGTCTGCCTTGTTTATATAGGCAGACCACTGTTCTACCTCTCCTCAGAACGATTGCAAGGTGCCGGCAATCATCAGGTTCACCGGACCCTTGTTTGGCTCCTGCTGTGTCCAATCACGTGCGCACCCCAAACCCAGTGCACAAAATCACGTACAGGTTGTGATTTTGCACAGGAGGGCCACCCTGCCACAGTACATCTGCGTGGGGTAGTCCAGATATGGTTAATGTACCATTTCAGCACAAACGTTAGCCTATTGTGGGAAGCAGGTTATATATACCCGACAAAGACTGTAACTGGGTTCTAGCAGGTGGGACACTAAACTCCTTACTGAGGAGAGAACACTGTACGAATGTAGAACGCAGTCCTTGAATCGCACAAGTACAGTATGCACAGATATATAGTGGCTATTAGGAGCTTTACAATAAAGGTAGGCTGGTTGGCCTAATCTGAACATGGAAGCTGTGGTGTTCGTACTTCTGGCCTGTAAATGTCCGTATTAAGTTTTACAACAGACAGGTCCATAAATATTGGGACATCAACACCATTTTAATCTTTTTGGCTCTATACACCACCACAATGGATTTGAAATGAAACGAACAAGATGTGCTTTAACTGCAGACTTTCAGCTTTAATTTGAGAGTATTTACATCCAAATCAGGTGAACGGTGTAGGAATTACAACAGTTTGTATATGTGCCTCCCACTTTTTAAGGGACCAAAAGTAATGGGACAGATTAACAATCATCCATCAAACTTTCACTTTTTAATACTTGGTTGCAAAATATAAAAACTGGCCAAATGGTACAGTAAGCATTCCACAGTGTGACATATGGACAAGGTTTATACAGTGTCATATATATCGTATATAGGTATCCATCAAACTTTCACTTTTTAATACTTGGTTGCAAATCCTTTGCAGTCAATTACAGCCTGAAGTCTGGAACGCATAGACATCACCAGACGCTGGGTTTCATCCCTGGTGATGCTCTGCCAGGCCTCTACTGCAACTGTCTTCAGTTCCTGCTTGTTCTTGGGGCATTTTTCCTTCAGTTTTGTCTTCAGCAAGTGAAATGCATGCTCAGTCAGATTCAGGTCAGGTGATTGACTTGGCCATTGCATAACATTACACTTCTTTCCCTTAAAAAACTCTTTGGTTGCTTTCGCAGTATGCGCCGTCCAATGCACACATATGTGCAAAGAATAGAGCACTTTTTATTTTCCCTGCACCTTTACTAAATCACATTGTTATTACTGGGACTTTCCATATTTATTTTTATTGCATCAGTCACTTTATTGGCACGTTATTATGGACCTTTAGAAGTATTCACTTTATTTATTTATTCACGTTAAAATATGGTTTACATTAAGTTTCACGTTATTGTTGACAGCGCAACACTATATATATTCATCCCTTCCCATCCCATCTGTTAAATAACTATTTGTGTCCCAGTGTCTGAGCTATATAAAAAAGATGCAGATTTCTACCTTATTTCACAGTGCCTCCCGGCGCTCACGTGACTCCTCACCTCTTTCCTCTCCCAGGCTGACAACTACAGCGGGAGGGGCCGAGAATCCCCCGCTGATGTCACCTGGGAGGAGAGGAGAAGAGAGCAAGCAGTCATGTGAGCACCGGGAGACGTTCTGATATAAGGTAGAAATCTGCATAGTTTTTATAAAAGTCAGAGACTGGGACAAATATCGTTATTTAACAGAAGAGATGGGATGACTATAATAGTTTTTATAACAGAAGGAGGAGAGGGGCCGGTAGTGTCTTGAGCTGACAAGCAGGGAGGGAGGGAGAGAGGGAGGAGAGAAGTCCAGAGCAGGGCTGCGAAAGATGGAGGCGCGTAAACTGACCACGATGTCAGGGCTCAGCAGCCATGATAAACCATGGTCAGGTTACAGGGGGAGGGCAGAACCATGCAGGATCAGACAGGTATTTTAGGTTGTACAGGGAGCCAAATGACACAGCACAAGCACTGTGCTGTTATGCATGCTTTAAAGGAACAGGATCAATTCTTTTTTTTTAGGGTAACAAACACTTTAAAGTGGTTGTAAACCCAATAACAAAAAAAAAAAAACCCTGCAAGACAAAGGCATAATGAGCTAGTATGCATAGCATACTAGCTCATTATGAATTACTTACCTTAGATCGAAGCCCCCGCAGTGGTCCTCCTACACCGCTCCGGCCGGCGACATTGCTCCCGGAGTTACTTCCGGTTATTGCGGGCTCCAGTGCTGTGATTGGCCGAAGCCGCGAGGACATCACTCCCTCGCAGGCGCGTGGGAGCCGCTGGTAACAGCACACTAGCTGAAGCAATAGCACGTGCCATTTCTTCAGTGCGCATTTGCCGATGACATTGGCACATGCTGATACAGAGGATATCTCCTAAGCCGGGCAGGTTTATGAGATATCCGGGGTAGCTACAGGTAAGTCTTATTATAGGTTTACCTGTAGTAAAAAGTGGTTGTAAAGGGTTTAGAACAACTTTAAGCGCACCTATCACTATATCAGACTAATATTCCCCCTCTACTTAAACACCTTGAGGTCTAATATTGTTAGGGGACCACACATCTGTCTCCTGGTTCAGCCACATACACGCTGCAAAGAACACATACTTACCTAATTTACTTTATCTGTTCCGGGTTTTGCCAACCCGAGTACCATCCCAAGTTTTGTGCACGCTATAGGCTCAAGTCTTGAACTTAATTTGGGGTCCTACACAGCCAAGGTAGGCAGAAATATTTTATGTAAACCTAAAACTTGAGGAGGCCTGGGCGTACCCAATATACACCATTATTATGTCTCACCTCAAATCGCTCCAACCAGGCTGTTCTGAAATATCCGTTTTCATGGTTTCATGGTTTAGAGATTGCGGGGGAGAGGGCGTTATGCTCCAAATTTGGTGGATCTGCACTGCCTATGGATAAGTATATGCTATGATCAATTCAATAACACAGATAGATGTTCGCAAAGACCCTTGGGAAGCTCTTCATCACAGACCAATAAAAGATGTCTTGAGGTGCAGGGGCGGCCTGTCCATTAAGAGCACACGGTTGCCGCCCCCTCTATCCACGCCACTCCCCTATATGGTTAATGGATAGATTCATGCATAGCATGAATCTATCCAAGGCTGCCGTGGCCACCCCCTATTAATGCGTCCGGCCCCTTTCAGGACGCCGGGCACATGAATTACAGCAGCGGGGGTTTGTAGGGTGGACTCGGAGCGCAGAGCATTGCGTTCGGAGCCCACCCAGGTGTGTTGGAAAAGCAAACAAATATACGCTTTTCTAACACTGAACCGCCTTTCCACCAATCAGGAAGCGCGGGTCTAATACCTGTTTCCCGAATGGCTGAAAGGTCAGCCAATGACCTGGAGGATGGGATAAACAGTTCAATCTCTGTATTTGCAGACGATACTAAGCTAAGCAGGGCAATAACTTCTCCGCAGGATGTGGAAACCTTGCAAAAAGACCTGAACAAATTAATGGGGTGGGCGACTACATGGCAAATGAGGTCCAATGTAGAAAAATGTAAAATAATGCATTTGGGTGGCAAAAATATGAATGCAATCTATACACTGGGGGGAGAACCTCTGGGGGAATCTAGGATGGAAAAGGACCTGGGGGTCCTAGTAGATGATAGGCTCAGCAATGGCATGCAATGCCAAGCTGCTGCTAATAAAGCAAACAGAATATTGGCATGCATTAAAAGGGGGATCAACTCCAGAGATAAAACGATAATTCTCCCGCTCTACAAGACTCTGGTCTGGCCGCACCTGGAGTATGCTGTCCAGTTCTGGGCACCAGTCCTCAGGAGGGATGTACTGGAAATGGAGCGAGTACAAAGAAGGGCAACAAAGCTAATAAAGGGTCTGGAGGATTTTAGTTATGAGGAAAGGTTGCGAGCACTGAACTTATTCTCTCTGGAGAAGAGACGCTTGAGAGGGGATATGATTTCAATTTACAAATACTGTACTGGTGACCCCACAATAGGGATAAAGCTTTTTCGCAGAAGAGAGTTTAATAAGACTCGTGGCCACTCATTACAATTAGAAGAAAAGAGGTTTAACCTTAAACTACGTAGATCGTTCTTTACTGTAAGAGCGGCAAGGATGTGGAATTCCCTTCCACAGTCGGTGGTCTCAGCGGGGAGCATTGATAGCTTCAAGAAACTATTAGATAATCACCTGAATGACCGCAACATACAGGGATATGTAATGTAATACTGACACATAATCACACACATAGGTTGGACTTGATGGACTTGTGTCTTTTTTCAACCTCACCTACTATGTAACTATGTAACTATGTCAGGCGATCCTATTGGATGCTTAGGAGGAGGGGAGGAGATGCACGGTGAAAGCCGCTGTGATCTCAGAAGAGAAGAGGACACAGGAGACGCTGCCAGATGCCCGCCGCAGGATGATCCCCTGCCCAATGTGCCCATTTGTGAAAGAAAAACTGACTGCAGTCTTTGAAGACAAACGCGATCAGTTTTTCTTGATATGGCAGCCCTGGTTGGAATACCTACCTCATTCGTGGCACACTTCGCGCCTGGTCCAACTGTAAAGTGCTGGGAATCCCCCACCTTCCTACCCCTGTTTTTGGGGAAACACAGTGCAACCTCTGTGGTCCAAATTCCCTCCTTCCCTACCTCTTCCTTCTCTTCCTCTTTCTTCTTTTCATTTTCTTTTTTTTTTTTTTTTTTTTTTTTTTTTTTTTTAGAGTTTTCATAGCAATACAGAAAAAGAAAACACATACACATTTAAGAACAGCCTGACAACCAGGCGACACATTACAAAAAGACTTCAGCAAAAGGCCATCAGTATAGTTCCAAGGCTAATATACAGCTATCATAACAATGGATCCACTACATCTTTAGCCCAAAATTAAAGTTTTATAAAATGACTCCAGATTCTGATAACAGTCTACAGGTCTATAGGAATAAACAATAGACCCAACAGACCCAACTCAGATTAAGGGCAGCACTATACATAGTTCCAAAATATCAATATCAAACTCTATATAAATACAATATGGCAACTACCAGGAGCCATTATAGCATACCAACTTAGTCAGACACTGTAGATACACTATTCGTCCACCCATCCCACACTTTGTCAAATTTACTGGGTATTCCCCTAATAGCATATGTGACTTTATAGAAGGGAAGGGCTTTATTAATAAGTGCCTTCCAGGTCGGAGCAGCAGGAGGCGTAGGCTTTTTCCAAAAGAGAACTATCATCTTTCTAAAATAGTTGAATAGCAATGTTAAAAAGGGCACGTGTTACTCTTTTAGGAGCCAGGGCATCAACTAGTCCCAGGAGACACTCTTCAACAGTAGGTCTAATACAGAGAGTAGTAACTTCCTTTATACATTCCATAACCTCCAGCCAAAACCTTTGTATAGCTGCACAGTCCCCAAAAATATGTATAAAATTCTGCCCTGGGTGAGGTGCACCACCAGCAACAGTACGACTGGGAGGGAAAAATTCTAGCCAATCTGGCTGGAGTGAGGTATATTCGATACAGGAATTTGTATTGGATGAGATGGTCTCTAGCCGAAGCCAATCTACAAAAATTAATTTCCCAAAGATCATTCCCAAGAACACCCCCTCCCAAGCTACTCTTCAAGGTGAAAGGACCCTGCTGACATCCATAAACAGTTGCTTATAAATATTGGACAAGGCCTCGTCTAAAGAATTGTCCCGAAGCCCATACTCCAATACCACTCTCTTGTAGTGTGATTGGAGCAGTACCAAATTGAGAATTATATGCGTGGCGAAGTTGTAAAAAACGAAACAGGTGAAAATTAGGCAGTTTAAATTTAGATTTTAAAGCATCAAAATGCAGGAGTGTACCATCCCTAACAATATCCCCTACCTTTTTAATACCAAATTTGGTTCATATAATAGGGTCAGGGTACTTATAGACGTGCAAAAGCTGAGGATTTTTCCATAATGGAGTGTGGGGAGAAATTACCTGACAGTCCCTTGATTCTTCCTTGCCAGCCACCACCCATGCTCCAACAGTTGCATGCATAGATGTAGTGATGGGATATGGGGCCCTACTACCTCGGAGCAAAAGATGTGTCAAAGCCTCATAGAAGCCTACCATAGCAGCTTCTAAAGCCCCTGTAAGGGCTTATGCCGCGTACACACGAGCGGACTTTATGGCAGACTTTGCCCGGCGGACTGGATTTCGTCGGACAATTCGATCGTGTGTGGGCTCCAGCGGACTTTGTTTTCTCAAAAGTTGGACGGACTTAGATTTTAAACATGTTTCAAATCTATCCGACGGACTCGAGTCTGGTCGAAAAGTCCGCTCGTCTGTATGCTAGTTCGACGGACAAAAAGCCACGCTAGGGCAGCTATTGGCTACTGGCTATAAACGTCCTTATTTTAGTCCGGTCGTACATCATCACGTACGAATTCGACAGACTTTGGTTGATCTTGTGTAGGCAAGTCCGATCATTCAGAAAGTCCGTCGTAAAGTCCGTCGAAAAGTCCGCCTGGCAAAATCTGCCATAAAGTCTGCTCGTGTGTACGCAGTATTATTGTTTTTTCTCTTTGATAACTGCACAGTTGATATGTCATTCTCCTTTTATCTTTGTAATGCATGCAATTTTCTGTGGCAATAAAACTCTTTTGGCAGCAGAAAAATGTTACTGCTGATTGTTTGTCACAGTAATCCTTACCTGCAGCTCCTAGTACACATGATGTATACACATGATACACATGATATATATATATATATATATATATATATATATATACACAGTATATACTGATATACTGTAGATGCAGTTAAGGCATCTACATGGCATTACTACATAGCAAACAAATGCGCACTAATTGCATGTTGCAGACATACAGCTTTCACAAAGTTTGGTGACCTTGAACTTATCAATTGCTAAGACTGTTGAAAATCAACAATGTATACTAATCTGAGACTAGATCTCTAGTTAGAGTTAAGAAACCAAACTTAGTAAAACAGAAAAAAAATCTCCTTTTCCAAACCTAAGAGTCAGCAAGGACCACCTATTTATTGTCTGATTGACACATATGGAATGCCAGGCGCCTTGTGCCTGTTAGGTGAGACTTTTTAGAAGTTTCATTTGATGAGGAACATTTTTGCTATTCCTAGTGATTATGACTAAACTGGACAACAGGACCCTGAACTGCCTAGACATATTCAAAGAATCAAAAGACCTCCGATGTGGACAAACGATTATGTCATGTAATTACTATGCATAGTACTGTTTTGTGATATATTTGTTTACACTGTTATTGTCTGTATTTTTAAATCTTGACTTTTGTACTATAAGGCTCGGTTCACACTGGGGCAACCTGTCAGGCGACTTAGCCGCCTGACAAGTTGCGCTCCATTCAGTGGAATGGAACCATACTGATCGGAGCGACTCAAGTCGCTCCAACTTAGAAAAAGGTTCCTGCACTACTTGGGGGCGACTTCGGAGCGGCTTACATTGACTTCTTTTACAGAAGTTGTTTGCAAGCTGTGCTGAAGTCGTGCTGTACGGGGCGGCTTCAGAGTCGGGTGACTTTGAAGCTGCCCCAGTGTGAACCGAGCCTAAAGGGAATATGGGGTATGCATACCTCTGGCCTATAGATGTCACTATTTACAGTTTTACATGCATAATAATTTCTATACTTTGTACAAGTTTTTTGAAAATAATCTTTTTTTATTATTTTTGTCATGCTTATTCCATACAAAAGAAAGGAGAGTTATATTTAAATGAAGATACAATAAACATAAAAGAATTACCATCATTTCATTTCTTAATATACATATACAAAAAGAAATACAACAACAAAGACAATAAAAAACACCAAGAACCATAAACCAAAGTAAGCTAACAAGACAAACCAACAACAACAAACATACACCTCTAGATTAATTTCCAATTACATTTATATTGTACAATTCTCATCATCTTAGATCGATCTCCTCATCCCCATCCCCCTCCCTCTCACCAACCCTTCCGCATGAGCCATCATACAGTAAATTACTTGAGTCAAGCTAGTAGTACCATATTTTAGTACATTTTTGAGGGACTCCTCTATGTTTGTATGCTAGTCTTTCTTTTCTTAATATATAGTTTAGTTTATTTTATTACCCCATTGTTTATGGGTTGGTGGAGTATTAGCAATCCACTTTTGTAGGATAAGTTTGCGAGCTAGATAGAGAGATCTGGTCCACATTGTATACATCTCTACAGGTAGAATTCCATCTGGTTGCTTCATATCTGATTAAGCTTTGACTAGAGTCTATTCAGGCTCCCAGTATAAACTAGAAAGAGAAGTGAATTGTTCTCGGCCATGCAAATATAAGTTGATAAATATGCAAAGCATGAAGCACAAAGTCCTAATGAATAAGCCTTACATTACTGGCATAAGATAGATAAGGCTAGTACTACATTTATGTGGGATTTCAGAGACGTGGCTGAACTACCCCATTAGGACATACAGATCTACAGTCCATAAGATGCTGGTTTGGGCCTGATAACCTCTGGGTTCTGGTGAGTGTGAACCCCTTGCGGGTGTGTGGAACACGCAGTGATGAAGTGTTTGGTGAACGGTACACTCATCAATATACTACCAGTTACACCCTCCATATCCATTAGAGACTCTATATTTCAGTTTTTTAATTTTGAGTTATTGCAAACTAGCCTATAAGGTTTATAATTGCTGCCTGATAGAAGCGCCGCTTTGATGTTTTAATTGTATCTCTCTTAAAGTTTTAATTTTGACATCTTTTCTGATACTTCATCTGGTGATTCTGGCGTGGAAGCTCCAATTGTATCGGATCAATAGGCATTATTACGGATTTATCCCAGTAATATCAAATCCTGAGAATATACCAAAATAGTCAATAAGTGAGATAACTTTAGACAAAGAATTATATGTATCCCCTAAAGACTAGGGCATTGTCTGCGAAGAATGCTATTTTTTCCTTGGCCGTACATCTCTGGAATCCCACAATATCTGGGCATTCATGAATAGCCTCGGCCAGGGGTTTTACGGCCAGTGCAAAAAGGAGGGGAGACAAGGGGCAGCCCTGCCTCGTTCCTCTCTTCAAGAAAAAGGGTAGTGAAATTGATCCGTTAATCTGTACTCTTGCACTCGGAGAGCTATTATATGTATCCCCTAGAAAGACTAGGGCATCGTCTGCGAAAAATGCTATTTTTTCCTAACCTGTACATCTCTGGAATCCCACAATATCTGGGCATTCACGATTAGCCTCCGCCAGGGGTTCTATGGCCAGTGCAAAAAGGAGGGGAGACAAGGGGCAGCCCTGCCTTGTTCCTCTCTTCAAGAAAAAGGGTAGTGAAATGCATCCGTTAATCTGTACTCTTGTACTCGAAGAGCTATATAGCAGTTGCATCCCTTTTATGAATCTCGGTCCTATTCCAAAATGTTTTAGGGAGGTCCATAGGTAATCCCACTCAATACTATCAAATGCTTTGGTCGCGTCCAAAGACATAATGGCTCTATTTCCAGTATTGTCTATGGGTAATTGTAAATTTAAAAATAAACGTCTGTTATTGTTGGCTACTGATCTGTTAGGGATAAAACCGGATTGATCACAATGTATTAATTTACCAATATACTTTGAAAGTCTAATTGCCATTATCTTTGCCAAAAATGTAACGTCTGATGTCAGCAGTGAAATTGGACGGTATGCATCACGCCTAGATTGATCTTTACCTGGTTTCAAAATAGAGATAATCACAGCTTCATTCATCGAAGGAGGCAAAGACCCCACCTTGAAAGCATGATTAAAGGCTATTAGGAGATCGGGTAGTAGCACATCTCCATATGTTTTATATATTTCTCCTGGTAAGCCATCTGACCCAGGAGATTTATTATTGGATAGATTTGTCACTGCATCTCTCAGTTCTTCCAGTGTTAATGGTTTCTCCAATATCTCCCTCTCATCATCTGGTAACTTTGGGAAATTAATAGACTCGAACAACGTTTTCATGATCCCCCTCCTGATCTCATGTCCTACTTTTATATAACTCCTGATAGAAGGCCTGAAACACTTCCAAAATCTCTGGAGTATTATTGGTCTTCCCATGTTCAGAAGTTTGAATTTCTGTTATAAAGGATGAAGAACACTGTGCCTTTACCACAGAGGCCAATATGTGTCTTGTTCCTTCTCCCTCCTCAAAATAAGGTTGCTGCAAGAAAAACCTTTTATTCTGTGCTTTGTTTATGGCTACTTGTGCATATTTTTCTTGGCTAATTATCCATTGTGTTTGAGTGTCTTTATTGGGGTTAGTTATATATAATGCTTCAGCAAGAGTTATATTATGCGGTCAGCAAGGGTTTTTTCCCAAGTTCTAAATTGCTTCTTTTTTTTAAAATTTGTGAGATAAGACGGCCTCTAAGATAAGCCTTCTGTGTATCCCAGTAAATTAAGGGGGAAACAGTGGATTTATTAATTTGATGAAATGTAATGAGCTCTAATTTAATATTCTCTGGAGGAAAAAGTGAAATCCAATAAGGATTCACCTTCCATAATCTGTCCCCCATATTAGTCCTAAACAGAAAAGATAAAATCAAAGGTGAATGATCTGATATACCTCTGGCCTCATATTCAATCTCGCTAAGATATGGCAATAGGGAATAAGACCCTAGTGCCAGATCTATTATGGCTAAAGTTTTATATGTACTTGAAAAATGTGAGAATTGCCTGGTTGTTGGATTTCACAATCTCCAAAGATTAAGCAGCCCCATTTCCGCTATGTATTTAGCAAAGGCCGTAGTCCCTTGTGGGTATCGCTTATCCGGTAGAGAGAATTTGTCCATTGATGGATACATGTAATTATTAAAATCACCAGTTACCATGCATAGACTATCTGATTTATTGGATACAAACACAATAAATTCCTTCAGAATTTCCAGAGAGTATGGTGGTGGAATGTAAATATTTGCCAATACACATTTTTGCCCAGCCAATAGACAGTACAAAAAGTTATATTGGCCTCTACTATCCTTCTTAACCTGCCTACATTGGAAATCAATTGTGTTAGCTATAAGTATGGATACTCCTCGAGAGTATGATGTATATGTCAAATGAAACTGAGTTTTAAACTGTTTTTTCTTTAAATAATGTAACGTATGAGGAAGTAAATGAGTTTCCTGGAGGCAAATTATAGAAGGTGAAAATCTCGTCAGTGTGGTAAAAATAGCTTGCCACTTTGACGGAGTACCCAGACCTCTAACATTCCATGAGATTATTACATTTCTCTGAGAGGTCATAAGACAATATCACCATGCATTTTAACTCCAGTTATATTCACCTTACAAGATATATCCATAATTCCATAGCCACATGGTCATAAAGTAGGGAAGCAAGGGGATAGGGGGATAGAGGGAGAAGAGCAGAGAGAAAGGAGAACAGACCGGGAGTTTACAATCTATATCTGTATTCTTTATAGGTCTATCCATCGTTTGATAACCACAAGGTCAAAGATAGAGAGACTAGGGAGAGGGAGCAGAGAAGGAGAGAGTAGAGGGGAGATCTGAAGCAGGAGCAAAGGAATAAGATTGATGGACCAATATTAGGTAAGAGGTGTAGACAGACTAACATATAAAACAAATAAAACAAAGACAAACAAACAAGCACAAACCAAGACATATAAGAGACAATAACAAACACCACAGAACAAAAAAAACAATCATAGGGGTTATATGATCCAAAAGACCCCAAAAGTAGAGCCCACCCTGACCAGAAAAAAAAAAAAAGGGAAATAATTTTCCATATCATCTTAAGAAATTACTTTGGGTGCATGAAATTATCCAACCATTGAGACGCTGAGTCCGGTGATGTAAAAAAAAAAAAAAAAAAAAAAAAGAAGGAGTATTCTCCTGGGTCTTTACTCTTAACCTAGCTGGGAACAGCATAGCATAGGACAGTTCCAATTGCCTCAGTCGTCGCTTTACTTCCACAAATCCCGCCCTTTGGCGCTGTACATTTACTGAAAAATCAGGAAAAAAACGTATCTTTGAGCCATCCATCCATATGTCTGATAGTTGTCTGGCTCTTTGCAA
The DNA here is from genome assembly GCF_042186555.1 of Aquarana catesbeiana. NCBI lineage: Eukaryota > Metazoa > Chordata > Amphibia > Anura > Ranidae > Aquarana > Aquarana catesbeiana. The sequence continues at coordinate 124,977,096 of NC_133326.1, forward strand.
TATCATGTCTCTATCTTTATAGTTCAAGGTCTTCAAAATAAAAGTTCTGGGTCTTAATTGCTCTCCCGAGGGCGGGGATCATACAGCCACTCTATGTGCCCTTTCCACAGAGAAAAATGAAGAGAAATGTTCTGCTCCCATAGTATCTTTAAGCCATCTTTCTATAAATTCTACTGGCTTATTTCCTTCCGCCCGTTCAGGGAGACCTAATATCCTAATGTTGTTTTGTTGGAGACGATTCTCCAGGTCTTCCAAACGAGAATCATATAAGGATAATTGTGTCATTTTTTTTGCGATTTCATAACTAGTTGTAAAGATTCTTCAAGTGTACTTATTCTTTCTTCTGCACCCGATATTCTTTCTTTAATTGTATGCATGTCTTGTCTAAACAGACTTATATCTTCCCTCATTCCCTCTAGAACAGTGGTTCTCAACTCCAGTCCTCAGGACCCACCAACAGGCTAGATTTTAAGTATTACCTTGGGGAGATGCAGACTAGAATACTGCAATCACTGAGCAGCAAATTATATCACCTGTGATGTATTTCAGTTATCTTGCAAACCTGGCCTGTTAGTGGGTCCTGAGGACAGGAGTTGAGAATCACTGCTCTAGAATATGAGATAGAGAGTTCACAGAGCTATTACATGTATTAATAGCCTTCATTATATCTGTCAAAGTAATTACATGCTCTGTGTTTGGACTATTTAAAGTGTTTGGTGCATTGGAAGGTGTAGCTGATGTATCATGCAAATCGCTCTCAGAGGCTACATTGCTTGCTTTGTCATCCGGCTGATTCCTTAATGTGTTACCTCAGTATCCATTATCCCTGCTCCAGTGACCTGTCCTTCCATGGCTGATCCCTGTGGACCCTGTATTAAGTTGGAGATAGCAGCTTGCACTTCATCCTTAGCCATGGTAGGGGCATGGGCAAATTTTTCAAGTCGGGCTGTTATATCTTGCTGTTTATATTGAGATTTGGTTTGCTGTTTTTTTTATCTATACTGCTCTGTAGGGAGCATTCGTTTGTAGCATGTTCTTCACCCCCCATGTCCTTGTTTCTACGTGTCATTTTTACAAGCTGCTGGGCTCGCACTGGCTCAGTATCTCATTATCGAATAGCTCCAGAAGGTATACCCTATATATATACAGTCAGGTCCATAAATATTGGGACATCGATACAATTCTAATCATTTTGGCTCTATACACCACCACAATGGATTTGAAATGAAACAAACAAGATGTGCTTTAACTGCAGACTTTCAGCTTTAATTTGAGGGTATTTACATCCAAATCAGGTGAACGGTGCAGGAATTACAACAGTTTATATATGTGCCTCCCACTTTTTAAAGGGACCAAAAGTACTGGGACAGATCAACAATCATCCATCAAACTTTCACTTTTTAATACTTGGTTGCAAATCCTTTGCAGTCAATTACAGCCTGCAGTCTGGAACGCATAGACATCACCAGACGCTGGGTTTCATCTCTGGTGATGCTCTGCCAGGCCTCTACTGCAACTATTGTTCCCTTCAGTTTTTTCTTCAGCAAGTGAAATGCATGCTCAATCGGATTCAGGTCAGGTGATTAACTTGGCCATTGCATAACATTCTGCTTCTTTCCCTTAAAAAAGTCTTTGGTTGCTTTTGCACTATGCTTCGGGTCATTGTCCATCTGCACTTTGAAGCGCCTTCCAATGAGTACTGAAGCATTTTGCTGAGCAGATAATATTGCCCAAAATACTTCAGAATTCATCCTGCTGCTTTTGTCAGCAGTCACATCATCAATAAATACAAGAGAACCAGTTCCATTGGGAGCCATACATGCCCACGCCATGACACTACCACCACCATGCTTCACTGATGAGGTGGTATGCTTTGGATCATGAGCAGTTCCTTTCCTTCTCCATACTCTTCTCTTCCCATCACTCTGGTACAAGTTGATCTTGGTCTCATCTTTTTTAGATGTTGTTTGGCAAACTCTAATCTGGCCTTCCTGTTTTTGAGGCTCACCAATGCTTTACATCTTGTGGTGAACCCTCTGTATTCACTCTGGTGAAGTCTTCTCTTGATTGTTGACTTTGACACACATACACCTACCTCCTGGAGAGTATTCTTGATCTGGCCAACTGTTGTGAAGGGTGTTTTCTTCACCAGGGAAAGAATTCTTCGGTCATCCACCACAGTTGTTTACCGTGGTCTTCCAGGTCTTTTGGTGTTGTTGAGCTCACCGGTGCCTTCTTTCTTTTTAAGGATGTTCCAAACAGTTGATTTGGCCACACCTAATGTTTCTGCTATCTCTCTGATGGGTTTGTTTTGTTTTTTTCAGCCTAATGATGGCTTGCTTCACTGATAGTGACAGCTCTTTGGATCTCCTATTGAGAGTTGACAGCAACAGATTCCAAATGCAAATAGCACACTTGAAATTAACTCTGGACCTTTTATCTGCTCCTTGTGAATGGGATAATAAGGGAATAACACACACCTGGCCATGGAACAGCTGAGCAGCCAATTGTCCCATTACTTTTGGTCCCTTAAAAAGTGGGAGGCGTATATACAAACTGTTCCTACACACACAATTCCTACACCGTTCACCTGATTTAGATGTAAATGCCCTCAAATAAAGCTGAAAGTCTGCAGTTAAAGCACATCTTGTTCGTTTCATTTCAAATCCATTGTGGTGGTGTATAGAGCCAAAAAGATTAGAATTGTGTTGGTGTCCCAATATTTATGGACCTGACTGTACTTATAATCTATTAGCCACCATATAGAGTTATATAGATTTACTTATACCATATGGAAATCGCTTTATAGTTTGGGTTGTATGCTGACAGTAAAAGAGCTGGTGTCAGGTCACCTAGAGGCTGGGTGACAGATGCACACCGCTGGGATCAGGAGTGCACCGCAAGGTAGTGGACCTTACGGCTGACTGCTGCGGATTGAACCCTGGGAGGTTCAGGAAGCAGGTCTACTGGATCACTGACACAGATCCCACTGGGAGCTAGAGCAAAGATTCCCCAGGGCGCGGAGTCTAAGAGCCAGCAGGTGTTCACCAGAGCCTTTAATGGTAAGGATGGCTCCAGGTCGCAGCCCCCAGGGTCTCACAGCTCACGCTCACAGTAGACTACAGGAGAAGAGGAAGGAGGCAGCAGGCTGGAACAACAAGGAAAGTAAGGGACAAGCCAAGGTCGGGGCCACAAGCAGACAAGGACACCCGAGTACACGCCAAGGTTCAGGGTCACAGGCAAACAGGGATGGTCGGGAACACACCAAAGGTCAGGGTCACGAGCAGACAGGAATAGTTAAGAACAGGCCAAAGTCGGTAACAGGAAGCAGATGTAGGAAACACAGCAAGTACACACAGAGGCTAACACACAATGCTTGATCAGCACTGCTGGCTTGCAGTGCACAGGTTAATATAGGGTTCCCTGATAGGGCCTGATGTGGGGCCATGCTTAGAGGAGAGGTTACAAAAGCAGTCAGGTGAGGGTCAGCTGGTCTCTAGAGATGAACACATGGAGACTGGTATGCTGATCGACAAACTCTATTGCATAACCATGACAGCTGGCAAGTGTACTAGTAATTAAGATGATTTTTTCCACACTTCAGTTCAAAAAGCAGGTTTTGTTACTCGTAATGATAATATAAGCAAATACAGCACGTACATCCAAAATGCATTTGAATATGTTCAAATGCGGAGTGACACTCATGAGACAGATGGAAAGGCAGGGATACACTGCTATAATATATATATAGCCAGTATATCCAATAGAACCAATATAGCCAATAGAACCAAGGTCCAAAGTCAGTAATACCTTTTCCACTTATGTCCAGAAAATATTCCAGCCTCTATTTCTGATGCTCTCCTCACTATTCTCCACCATTCTCATGTATATGGTGTATAGTATATTTAACCAGAAGCCTTACACATAAAATCAGAAAGATTGTACCTGGTATCAAAGCGGAAAGATCAGTTGTGAGCCTCAGTTTGAAATCCAGGGATGAAGAGCAGGATCGGCGGCAGAGCCATGAGATGAACCGTATGCTGGAAACTGAAAGCTGAACCCAGGATCCGTAGACTGTATACCTGGAGCATCTGACCATGAGACGGGGGTCAGGAGTCAGAGCCGTGCAGAGCCATGCACCATGAGCTGGATGTCTGGATTTCTGTCTGGATATCTATAGCCTATAGCCTCGAGTTACAACCCGGGGAATAGGAAGCCGAGAGCAGCGAGCTGAATACCAGGAGCTTTGAGCCGTAAGCCATAAGCTGGGAGCCATGAGCCGGGAGCTGGATACCAGGAGCCGTAAGCCGTAAGTTGGGAGTCAAGAGCTGAGAGCGCAATAGCTAGCTTCAGCTAGATTCAGAGCCACACATGCAGACGTACAAAGCGGGAAGCCACAAACAAATCAGCTGGGGATAGCCAAAGCCGCATCAGCTGTGTCAGCTGTATTAGCCGTGTCAGCTGTAATGTTGAGCCAGTTTCTGAATAATATCGAAATTATCAAATGTCAAATATAATAGCGAAGCGGCTAATGCTGCTAATGCTGCTAAGGATAAACAGCCTAAAACCAGCCAGGACTGACATATTTTTTCTAAAAAAATAAATAAAAAATTTTAAACAAAAAAAAAAACAATGTGGTCAGCAGCGAAGCTCCATCTCCTGAGTCCTCTCACATCTCACATCCGCTCACACAGACGTGCCACACCCCCAACAACTTTCATTTTGTACAAGTTAGTTCCAGTTCCTTTTGCTGTTATAATATACTTAGGCTGCACATGTATTATTGAGGCCTGAACTTATTAATAAAGCACTCTATACATGTGTAAAGGTTCATATTTATTCAGGTTATAATATAGTTAGTATTAGTTAGTCACATTCAACTTGACGTGTTCTGTAATGTTTTATCCAAGCCACCTCTTCAGTTCTGATGAGTGTCAGGTATTTTCCTTACACTCATTGGAACTAAAGAAGTGGCTTGGATTAGCTACATCACATCTTCAACATTACAGAACATTACAGAACATGTCCAGTTGAATATGACCAACTACTACTAGCTAAAGCACACTGTAACTACTCTGCCCCGCAGACTACAGGATATAACAGAAGCCCATTGGTATAGTCATTAGCCAAGTCTTGCTCACCAAGGTGTGCTGAAGATTTCCTGATTTTCATGTGAAAAATTTTTCAAGCTTATACTCACCCAGCGAACACTGTTCCTACAGCAGAAATAAACCATTCTGGAGCATTAAAGCCAAGAATTCCAACACTGTAAAACCGTTTCAGGCCAAGCTGCAAATACAAAATTAACATGTTAAGCTGTATCCACATTATTTACAGTTCTAGACTTTTGGTCTATACTGTAAATTAGATAAGGTACTTTTGTTATCCCTTCAATATGAGAAGGACTGTTGGGGTTGCATAAACTACAAATTGGAAAGCTCTGTTGAGTCAGGACCGTAAAATGCTGTATAAATATGGAGTCTGATTTTTAAGAGACATTTATATATAAAGAAATGTTTGGAGACACAATATAACATCTATTTCTTTTACAGTTTACAAAACTTGAAGGAAAAGTCACCTCAATTCACACCAAACATTGCAAAAAAATGACGACATTAAAGTATCTCTCACTGTATTTGATTTGTTTTCTTCTAGGAATCACAGTCTGGGATGCTATTTATTCAAATGCATTAACTGTAAGGGATAAACATATATGTGATTTGAAAAGTAGTTCAGCCATGTTGAAATCATATTGTCTTTTATATGTCTTGCATTTTATTTAGATTTGCTGATAGATTAGCATGTCCACAATTAAGTTACAAGGCCATTCTGGCCACAGGAGTGTACAGCCAGTTACTCTGTAAATATTTTTTATGAATCTTTTGTTTTTATGTAAGTTTTAGTGACAATAAAACGTAATTTTGTCATGATATAACTCCTCTCAGCTTTTAGATTCTCCCCAGTGGAGTTTGCCTCCTAGGCCAATACTACCTCCATCCAGTGGCGGCCGCTCATAAGGGGCACCACAACCCTAATATCCATGCGTCCGGCCCCTAATCTCAATGCAGGGCACCGGTTGCATTGATTTCTATGGATTTTTTTTTCTAAGTACATGATCAGAGCCTAAGGCTCTAATTGGCTTCAAAATGGGTGAGCTTGGAGCGCAGAGCACTGTGTCCCAAGCCCACCCACTTGTTTGACAATAGCAAATTAATATTCACTATTGTCTTCCTGCTTCTCCTCCTGGCCAATCAGGAAGCAGGTCTTAAGACTTGATTGGCCGGGAGGAGAAGCAACCGGTTTGGCCGGTAGGAAAAGCAGTGGGGAAACCACCAAAGCAGCCTTGGAAGCCGTCGAGGAGGAGAAGCAGTGGGGAAGCCGTCAAAGCCACCCACGACCTGGATTGGGTAAGTAGTGTGGGTCGATCGGCCGGTCAAAAAATTGAGCACCAGCCGCCACTGCCTCTACCTAAACATAAGGGGAGGGGGGCGTGTCCAAGATGGCCACCGGACCAGACGTGCTCTGAGGGAGCTCTGAGACTCGGCCGGCTTAACATCCGAATCCCTGCAGTATCCGATCTACAATCGGACACAAACGACACCGGAGCAACTCCGGATCGGTATGGGAGATATAATCAGGCGTCTCGCAAGCCCAGAAATACCCCGAGAAGAACGGCCTCCACAGTGCGCCTATCTCCCGCCATAGCGGCCAGCATGGCGTCTCAGGCAGAGGACACAGACACAGCGCTGCGGGAGCAGAGCAATTTTGAAGCCGTCATGCAGGCTATTACCACTTGCCAAACCACCCTGACAGGGAAGATAGAGAGCATGCAGCTGAACATAAGTCTCATACATAGAAACATGGACTGTTTCCTCTCCAGGCTCACTGATGCTGAAAGAAGAGTGGGGGAGGCAGAAGACACATTGCAAGATTAGGGAGTCTCACTCCGCACGCTGCAAACTAAGATGAAAGTTTTGGAAGCTCGTGCGGAAAATGCTGAGAACAGAAATCGCAGGAACAACCTCCGGATAGTGGGGCTACCAGAGGGTGCAGAAGGTAAAGACCCCACAGCATTTACTGAGCATTTGCTGCGTATCCTTTTTCTAGATGCCAAGTTTTCTGATGTCTTTGTGGTGGAGAGGGCGCACAGAATGCCTGCTACCCGGGGGCCCCCGGGAGCTCCTCCACGCACATTTATTTTAAAACTCCTGAACTTTCGGGATCGAGATCAGGTTTTGCGGGAGGCGAGAAAGATTGAAGTGCTTCGCCATGAGGGAGTGAAACTCATGATTTTTCCTGATTTTTCAAATGACAAACGCTAAGAAGATCTTTCGATCAAATCAAACTGGATCTCCTCAACCGCAGGATCAAATATAGCATGTTATTTCCCGCCCGCCTGAGAGTCCAAGATGGAGAATTGGTGCGGTTTTTCACATCTCCTGAAGAAACGTCCAGGTGGCTTGAAACAATACCACGAGGATGATTCGATCAGTCTTATTGAATCCCCTTATAACCTGAGCTTTATTTTAACAAAGATCACTTTCGTCTGCTGATTCCAGAACAAGCATATTTTTTTCTCCTCAGCTTATCCAGCAAATGGTGATTAAGCTACCCTCATAATCCTCTTGAGCTCCGGTACTGTGAGTATATATTGCTGCTGGCTAGAGAGAATATATGCAAAAGAGATGGAGTGACAGTTATGATCCTGTTTAAGCATGTGATAATGGGACCGGAGTCCCCAGTTTGCAACGTGTTCTAGTTCAAGAATAGTACCCCCGGAACATTCTGGGAGATATTCGGATCTGCAGGGATCGTTTATCCGAAAATCTTTGTCTCACTGACTGCTCTTTATGTGCACAGACTAAGTCGCTCTGGTGTCCTACTGTTCACGGGCCCCATGGGCAGTTGTCACAATTAGTTATGGGGAACAAGCATCCCGAAGTTTGGGGGGTGGTGCGGGGAGGGAGGGAAAGTCAGGAGTTGGGGTTTTTACCCCATGTTAGGCCTAAGTTTTGTAGTTTTTCCTTTTTTATTTTTAACTTTCATGGTCTTTAATTGCCTCAGATTGTACAATCAGTATTTTACTAAAAGTAAGACATGCAATGTTAGTCTGCTACTACTAGAAAGGGCAAGCTATTCAGTTTACTGCGTAACCACGAATATATATATCACAAAGTATATTTTGATAGTATGTAAGCTCTGTATGGAGTTTAGGTGGCATCAATCCTGTGGCACATATCCCATGGCGATAGAATGAATCCCCTTAATATTATGTCTTGGAATGTACGGGGCCTAAACTCCAGGATAAAACGTTCCTTGGTTTTTACTTACATCAAAAAATACAACCGCCATATCTGCATTTTGCAGGAGACACACTTAACGGGGAGCAGGACATTGGCTCTAAAAAAGCCCTGGGTGGGCTCTTATTATCACTCCACTTACTCCACATACTCCAGGGGAGTCAGTGTCCTGGTCCAAAAATCATTACCCTTTACACTACTGGATCTCCATTTAGATCCCGAGGGGAAATACATTGTTATGCATGCTATGTACGACAGGATTGAAATGGTAGTGGTGAACTTATATATTCCACCCCTGCCTCTATGATGATTCTGCACAAACTGACCCCTATATTGGCTCAATACCCGGCAGCTGCCATACTTTTTGGATGGAGACTTTAACCACTTGCCGACCGGGCCATAGCCGAAAGACGGCAACAGCGCGGTCGGCTAGTTCTGGGTGGACGTCCATGGACGTCCTCCCAGAATACTGCTCTCGCGCGCCCCCTGGGGCGCGCACCCGAGAACTTCCGTGACCGCCGGGTCCAGAGGACCCGGCGCATCACGGATCACGGTAAACGGCCGCTGATCGCGGCCGTTTACCATGTGATCGCTCCGTCAAATGACGGAGCGATCACATGTCAACAGACCGGCGTCATCTCATGACGCCGGTTCCTCCCGCCCCTCTCTGTACCGATCGGTACAGTGCGAGGGGAGAGGGGGAGGGATCGGATGGCAGCACCGCTGTGGGCTGCATGTGTAGTGCCCACAGCGGTGCTCAGTGACAATTGCTGTCACATCCATCCATCCCTCAATGCTCAGCCAACCCTGCAATACTCTGCATAACACCCTGCAATACTCTGCATAACACCCTGCAATACTCTGCACTATACCCTGCAATACTCTGCACTATACCCTGCAATACTCTGCATAACACCCTGCAATACTCTGCATAACACCCTGCAATACTCTGCACTATACCCTGCAATACTCTGCATAACACCCTGCAATACTCTGCATAACACCCTGCAATACTCTGCACTATACCCTGCAATACTCTGCATAACACCCTGCAATACTCTGCACTATACCCTGCAATACTCTGCATAACACCCTGCAATACTCTGCATAACACCCTGCAATACTCTGCATAACACCCTGCAATACTCTGCACTATACCCTGCAATACTCTGCACTATACCCTGCAATACTCTGCATAACACCCTGCAATACTCTGCATAACACCCTGCAATACTCTGCACTATACCCTGCAATACTCTGCATAACACCCTGCAATACTCTGCACTATACCCTGCAATACTCTGCACTATACCCTGCAATACTCTGCATAACACCCTGCAATACTCTGCATAACACCCTGCAATACTCTGCATAATACCCCGCAATACTCTGCATAACACCCTGCAATACTCTGCACTATACCCTGCAATACTCTGCATAACACCCTGCAATACTCTGCACTATACCCTGCAATACTCTGCACTATACCCTGCAATACTCTGCATAATACCCGGCACTACTCTGCAATATACCCGGGCACTACTCTGCAATATACCCGGGCACTACTCTGCAATATACGCGGGCACTACTCTGCAATATACCCTGCAATACTCTGCAATATACCCCGCAATACTCTGCAATATACCCCGCAATACTCTGCAATATACCCCGCAATACTCTGCAATAGCCCGCAATACTCCGCAATTTTTAACCAGTTCCCGCCCACAGTCATATGACATCCCTGACTTTGAGCGGGTATATCTGAATGATGGGTGCAGCTACAGGCATCATTCAGATATCAGCTTTTTCAGCCAGCGATTTCCTACACCATAGGAATGATCATAGCTGCTGTTCCACTGCTTGATCATTCTTATGGGAGGCGAGAGGGGACGCCCCCCCTTCCCGCCACCCTCCGGTGCTTCTACCGACTCACCGCTACGATCGAAGCCAAGATCGTTTTTTTTTTATTATTATTTCAGGCTTCCCAGCCTAGAGGTGAGATGTGGGGTCTTATTGACCCCATATCTCACTGTAAAGAGGACCTGTCATGCCATATTCCTATTACAAGGATGTTTACATTCCTTGTAATAGAAATAAAAGTGATCAAAAAATTTTTTTGGGGGGAAAAAGTGTCAAACTAAAATAAATAAAGTAAAATAAACAATAAACAAAAAAAAAAAAAAAATTTAAAGCGCCCATGTCCGTGTGCTCGCATGCAGAAGCGAACACATACGTAAGTCCCGCCCACATATGAAAACGGTGTTCAAACCACACATGTGAGGTATCGCTGCGATCGGTAGAGCGAGAGCAATAATTTTGGCCCTAGACCTCCTCTGTAACTCAAAACATGTAACCAGGAAAAAATTTTAAAGCGTCACCTATGGAGATTTTTAAGTAGCGACGTTTGGCACCATTCCACGAGAGTGTGCAATTTTGAAGGGTGACATGTTGGGTATCTATTTACTCGGCGTAACTTCATCTTTCATATTATGCAAAAACATTGGGCTAACTTTACTGTTTTGTTTTTTTTTAAAGCACAAAACTGTTTCTTTCCCCAAAAAAACGCGTTCGAAAAATTGCTGCACAAATACCGTGCGAGATAAAAAGTTGCAACAACCGCCATTGTATTCTCTAGGGTCTTTGCTAAAAAAAATATATATAATGTTTTGGGGTTCTATGTAATTTTCTAGCAAATAAATTATGATTTTTACATGTAGGAGAGAAATGTCAGAATTGGCCTGGGTTCTCCAGAACGCCTGGAGGTGCTCCCCTGCATGTTGGGCCTCTGTATGTGGCCACGCTGTGTAAAAGTCTCACACATGTGGTATCGCCATACTCGGGAGTAATAGCAGAATGTGTTTTGGGGTGTAATTTGTGGTATGCATATGCTGTGTGTGAGAAATAACCTTCTAATATGACAATTTTGTGAAAAAAAAAAAAAAGAAAAAAAAAATCTTGATTTTGCAAAGAATTGTGGGAAAAGATGACAATTTCAAAAAAACTCACCATGCATCTTTCTAAATACCTTGGAATGTCTTCTTTGCAAAAAGGGGTCATTTGAGGGGTATTTGTACTTTTCTGGCATGTTAGGGTCTCAAGAAATGAGATAGGCCGTCAGTAATTCAGGTGTGATCAATTTTCAGATATTGGCACCGTAGCTTTTGGACTCTCTAACATTCACAAAGACCAAATAATATACACCAAGTTGTACTTATTTTTACCAAAGATATGTAGCGGTATAAATTTTGGCCAAAATTTACGAAGAAAAATTACTAATTTGCTAAATTTTATAACAGAAACAAAGAAAAATTCATTTTTTTACCAAATTTTCAGTCTTTTTTCTTTTATAGCGCAAAAAATAAAAAACCCAATGGTGATTAAATACCACCAAAAGAAAGCTCTATTTGTGTGAAAAAAAGGATAAAAATTTCATATGGGTAAAGTGTTGTATGACTGAGTAATTGTCATTCAAAGTGTGAGAGCACCGAAAGCTGAAAATTGGTCTGGTTAGGAAGGGGGTTTAAGTGCCCAGTGGTCAAGTGGTTAATATGCCCCCGGACCCTAGTGTGGATAGGCTTAGTGATGACGGGGCCTCTGACTCCCCGCTGATGCGATGGGCGGAGGAATATAGCCTTAGTGATGTGTGGAGATGGCGTTACCCCAGGGAAAGGCAATATACATGTCATTCTGCCACACACGCCTCTTTTTCGAGAATTGACCTGTTTTATGCCAGTCCAGGAGGTTAAGATTTTACCACGTGGCATTTCTGACCATGCCCCCCTCCTTCTGCAACTTAACACGGACTCGCCGACGGGCACTGGCCTATGGCGAGTTTTGGGTTTTTGGATAACGGATGAGCGTGTCGCCCCTGAGGTCGCGGGAGAGATGAATACATATTGGGTACAAAACAGAGCAACAGCCCCCCCTCCAATGGTGTGGGATGCTTACAAGGCATACACACGGGGACAGTATCGCATGGTCATTAATAAAGTTAGGAAACTTTATAAGCTTGCATTAGAGGAAGCAGAGGGACGGGCTCAGAGTCTAGAATCCAGCTATGTGACTACCAAAGATGCAGGGACTTATGCCACACTTCAAGCTCTCCACCGTGAGATAGCGTTGTTCCGAGCAACTGCGACTCGCAAGCTTCTGCTCTCACGGTCACAGAGGATATTTGAGCAAGCGGAGAGATCGGGGAGATTGCTGGCATGGCTGGCTAAGGAGCGCTCCACCATAGCACACATTGCCAACATTAAAGACGATATGGGAAATCTTTTGGCTGATCCTGCTATGATCAATGCCAGATTTGCACAATTTTATGAACTCCTATATACGTCTAAGACTGACTATACTATAGATACCCTGCAAAATTTCCTAAGACAAATAGACTTTCCGGTCCCATCGGAGGAAAAAAAAAAAAACAAACTAGATGCACCCATTACTCTTAAAGAAGTGCAGACGGCAATTTCATCATTGCAATCTGCAAAATCCCCAGGCCCGGACGGTCTACCGGACGAATTTTATAAAACTAATAGTGAGTCCCTGACCCCGCAGTTTCATGAACTTTTACTATCTATGCTGGAAGGCCAATCCCTCCCCCCATCAATGTCAGAGGCTGTGATTGTTGTAATTCCTAAACCCCGTAAGGACCCCGAGCTCTGCGAGTCATACCGGCCTATTTCGCTAATAAACACTGACGCTAAGATAATTACAAAAATTCTAGCAAATCAGCTCAACTCAGTCATCCTTTCCCTGGTTCATGGGGACCAGACAGGTTTCATGCCAGGTAAGGGAACAGACATCAACTTGCGATGGTTATATACAAATATATCCCATGCGGCTGCCAGGGGTTCCCCTGGAGTAGTGGCCTCCCTAGATGCCGAAAAGGCGTTCGACTTGGTCGAATGAGAATGTTTCTGGCACGTATTACAAAAATTTAACATTGGGCCTAAATTTATTTCATGGATCAAGCTGATGTATGCCAATCCTACTGCCAGAGTCAGAACCAATGGGTCCCTTTCGTCCCCCTTCAGACTGCACAGGGGTACTAGACAGGGATGTCCGTTATCCCCAGGACTGTTCGCCCTGGCTATTGAATCTCTCGCTATCCTCATTAGGTCTTCTGCGGCTGCAGGGGGGATGGAGGTGGGCCTCTAAGGAAACAAATCTCCCTCTATGCGGATGACGCCCTTCTGTATCTCCCGGATGCTTCCTATTCCCTTGAAGAGACCTTGAGGATCATAGATCTCTTTGGCTCCTTCTCCGGAATACGCATTAATTGGAATAAATCTGTACTTTTCCCAATCTCCCAGCCACCTCTACTCCCTCCCCCCATATACCCCTGCAAATGGTCACTAAATTTCGGTATCTGGGCATTGAAATACAAAAAGACCTCTCTTGTTATTTGACAGATAACGTATACCCCATTTTACAACAACTAACAAAAAGATGTCTAACATGGAAGTCTCTCCCCCTGACACCGGTGGGTAGGACAAACCTCCTCAAAATGATGTTCCTCCCCAAATTTTTATATGTGTTTAGAAACACTCCAGTACCTATCCCTGAATCATTTTTCAAACAATTGGACCGGGTGATCAATAATTTCATTTGGGCGGGCCAGACCCCCAGGGTGGCCAAAACCAGTCTACAACTTCCCCTATCTGCAGGTGGGTTGGCATTACCATGCTTTAAACAGTATTATTGGGCAGCAGTGCTGGTGACGGTACGCTGGTGGTTCGTTCAGTCACAACATAATCCGGCGGTTAATTTAGAAGCAGCCATATTGGGGTCGTACTCAGCATTAAGTAACTTGGTATTCAGAGGTCCAAAAGCACAAGATACGATGACTATCCCCATGCTCACAACCGCCAAGGTATGGGAACAGTTGACAGCTAAGCTTAATTCACCACAAACTTTTTCCCCCTATACGCCACTTTGGGGTAACCCTAAATTACCACATCTGTTAATGATTCCAGACCCAGCAGTGTGGGCTAAATATGAAATTAAAATCTTACAGCATATCATGCCAGAGGGTAAACTTCTTATCATATTATCTTTTCTAGATTGTCACTTTCCTTGTTTTTGTTTAATCCTTTTTTTCATATATATTTGTAATTGTGCTTTCCTTTTTCTTTTGTAATGAAACTTTTCTCCGATGGAGATGAATAAAAACGTTACTGTTAAACATAAGGGGAGAGATTGTGAAAGAAATGATAAATTCTGTAGATAACTTTATTCTATGTTGTATGCTTTCCTTATGTATTGCACACTGCACTCATTATGCACACAAAACTAATAATGTTTTGATTACGTGTTTGCATTCTTTCAAGTCCTGATAAGAAATTAGCCTGCCTATGTTACACATCTTATTACCATAAAATAATAATTGTAATATAAGTGTGATACCTACATAAGCATGTGTATAAAAAAACTTTAACTTCGCCAAATAAACAGAACAGTTATTTGGAAAGATGCTGAATGTATCTTTTTGTGCCTGTTCCCTACTGCAGTAGTTATTAATTTGGAACCACTGATATTTCCTCCCCCAAGTGCCACTTCCTCTTATTTCTCTGTCAAAATCAACGGCTCAACTATCAACCCGTCCCACCATGCCAAGGTCCTAGGTATAATCCTGGACTCTGAACTCTCCTTTTGGCCCCACATCCAATCACTGTCCAAAGCTTGCCGATTCAACCTCTGCAACATCTCCAAGATACGCCCCTTCCTAACCTTCCTAGTGAAATGTTTGCCCATTCTTCTTTGCAAAATAGCTCAAGCTCTGTCAGATTGGATGGAGAGCGTCCGAACAGCAATTTTCAAGTCTTGCCACAGATTCTCAATTGGATTTAGGTCTGGAATTTCACTAGGCCATTCTAACACATGAATATTCTTTGATCTAAACCATTCTATTGTAGCTCTGGCTGTAGGTTTAGGGTTGTTGACCTGCTGGAAGGTGAACCTCTGCCCCAGTCTCAAGTCTTTTGCAGGCTGTAACAGGTTTTCTTTTAAGATTTCCCTGTCTTTGGTGCCATCCACAACATGATGCTGCCACCACCATGTTTCATAGTGGGGATGATGTGTTCATGATGATGTGCAGTGTTAGTTTTCTGCCACACATAGCATTTTACTTTTAGGCCAAAAAGTTGAGTTTTGGTCTCATCTGACCAGAGCACCTTCTTCCACATGCTTGCTGTGTCCCCCACATGGCTTCTAGTAAAATGCAAATGGGACTTCTTATGGATTTCTTTCAACAATGGCTTTCTTCTTGCCACTCTTGGACAGATTCTCCCATCTGAGCTGTGGATCTCTGCAGCTCCTCCAGAGCTACCTCTTGGCTGCTTCTCTGATTAATGCTCTCTATGCTCGGCCTGTCAGTTTAGGTGGACGGCCATGTCTTGGTAGGTATGCAGTTGTGCCATACTCTTTCCATTTTCGGATGATGGATTGAACAGTGCTCCGTGAGATGTTCAAAGCTTGGGATATTTTTTTATACTCTAACCCTGCTCTAAACTTCTCCACAACTTTATTTCTGACCTGTCTGGTGTGTTCCTTGGCTCTCATTGTGCTGTTTGTTCACTAAGGTTCTCTAACAAACCTTTGAGGGCTTCACAGAACAGCTGTATTTATTTATACTGAGATTAAATTACACACAGGTGTACTCTATTAATTAGGTGACTTCTGAAGGCAATTTGTTCCACTAGATTTTAGTTAGGGGTATCAGAGTAAAGGGGGCTGAATACAAATCCACACCACACTTTTCAGACATTTATTTGTAAATAAAAATGAAAATAATTTATCATTTTTCTTCTACTTCACAATTATGTGCCAATTTGTGTTGGTCTATCACATAAAATCCCAATAAAATATATTTATGTTTTTGGTTGTAACATGACAAAATGTGAAACATTTCAAGGGGTATGAATATTTTTTCAAGGCACTGTTGTTAACATAGATATACCTGTAGCTGCTGCTGGTGGTAGAGGAAAGGATGGGGCACTCTGGAGGTACTAAGTTATTAACTCCAGAATCCCTCTTACATCCTTTAGAGTGCTCCCTTACATCCTTCAGAGTGTCCCCTTGGTGCCTCCAGTGTGCCCACTTACATCCTCCAAAGTGTCCCCTTGGCAATACTGTACCGTGGAGGTACTCTGGAGCCAATAAGGGGGCATGCTAGAAGCACTAAGGTGCACTCTGGAGGTACTAAGTTAGTACCTCCAGAGCAGGCCAGGACTGGGACAAAAAATAGGCCTGGGCATTTTGGACTGAGCAGCCCATTTTTTTTTTTTAGACCAAATGAAAAATAATAATAATAATAATAATTATACAGGATTTATATAGCGCCAACAGTTTACGCAGCGCTTTACAATATAAAAGGGAGACAATACAGTTATAATACAATAAAATACAGGAGAATTAAGAGGGCCCTGCTCAGAAGAGCTTACAATCTAATAGGGTGGGGCAGGTGGTACAAAAGGTTGTAACTGTGGGGAATGAAATAATGACAACTACTGTTTTCTTGAGGTCTTTTAGTTAAATATTTGGCAGTCTTTGTAAGGTAGTATAAAACAGAATCTGGTTATGCACATCGTGTAAGAGATTCTGCTTTCTGTCTTCCTCCGCTGGGTTTTTAAAGGCAGATACCACTGAGTGCAGGCATCAAGTTCTGCATTTTTTTGTAGCATAAACTATAGGATTGTAAAAGACCTGGGATACTTTTGGGTGTCCCAAAGAGAGCAGCATTGCGGCATGCAGTGGGTGTGTCCAAATTGTGTTACCAGTGGGAGAGGCTTAAAGGGGCATGGTTAGATAAAAAACAAAAGCATCTGCCACTTGGTTTCATAAACGTGAATGCAGCACCCACCGTATTGCCATGAATGCAGCACCCACCGTATTGCCATGAATGCAGCACCCACCGTATTGCCATCAATGCAGTACCCACCGTATTGCCATCAATGCAGCACTCCATTGCTATGAATGCCGCACTCCATCGTCATGAATGCAGCACCCACTCCATTGCCATGAATGCCGCACTCCATTGCCATGAATGAAGCACCCACCGTATTGCCATGAATGCAGCACCCACCGTATTGCCATGAATGCAGCACCTACCGTATTGCCATGAATGCAGCACCTACCGTATTGCCATGAATGCAGCACCCACTCCATTGCCATGAATGCAGCACCCACTCCATTGCCATGAATGCAGCACCCACTCCATTGCCATGAATGCAGCACCCACCGTATTGCCATGAATGCAGCACCCACTCCATTGCCATGAATGCAGCACCCACCGTATTGCCATGAATGCAGCACCCACTCCATTGCCATGAATGCAGCACCCACCGTATTGCCATGAATGCAGCACCTACCGTATTGCCATGAATGCAGCACCCACTCCATTGCCATGAATGCAGCACCCACTCCATTGCCATGAATGCAGCACCCACTCCATTGCCATGAATGCAGCACCCACTCCATTGCCATGAATGCAGCACTCACCGTATTGCCATGAATGCAGCACCCACTCCATTGCCATGAATGCAGCACCCACCGTATTGCCATGAATGCAGCACCCACTCCATTGCCATGAATGCAGCACCCACTGTATTTCCATGAATGCAGCACTAACCGTATTGCCATGAATGCAGCACCCACCCACCGTATTGCCTCCCTCACAGGCTCACACACACCTCACACACACTCACCTGCCACACTGCCGAGAGGGAATGATTTCTCAGTCTCAGATGAAGTCCCACTGCCCTTCCAGATCCGGCGCAGTCAGGAGGAAGGGTGGAGGAGAAGAAGGCGGCGGCTTACAAAAACACGGGCAGGACTCCAGGAGGCAGAGCAGCCTTCTCACATGCGCCTCCCACGTTCAAGGACTGGCCAGCCCCGCCGCCGCACATGACCACATTCGCCCAATCACAGGGCACCAGCTGCCACAACATGGCGGCCAGATCGCAGGGGACACAGCAGTTAATGGAAATTCACTCAAAGAAGTGACACAAACTGGTGTGGGATTTTGATTTGCGCCCCCCCTGGCATGCGCCCCTGGCGGGCGCCGGTCTCGCCGACCCCTTGGTACGCCCCTGCCTACTGGCACCGGCCCTCGGGCAGCACCCGCATGCCCAAATGGTCAGTCCGCCCCTGGTTGGGACCCTTGCTTTTTAATATATTTATAAATGATATAGGGTCTAGAATTAAATTAAAAATTAAAAGTACCATTTCAGTCTTTGCAGATGACACCATGCAGTGGAATAAAGTCCTTACAGGATGTATCCAACTTACAAGCCGACCTCAATGCACGGTTTAATTGGGCAACTGTGTGACAAATGAGAAAAATGGGGTGAACACCACTCCAAAGGCATTTCTATGAGACCTTCAGCTGCCAAAAAATCCTGGGTGCCTGCCTGGGTCCGCAAACCCCATATGCAGGTAGAAAAGAAAAAAATGGCGGCACTTTCAAAGAATAAAAACAGCTCCTTTTATTATGCAAAAATAGAAATGAGAGACATGCCACACACACTCAACCCACAGAGGGTCAGCAAATGCGTTTCACACTTCTGTGCTTAATCCTTGCAAGAGGTCTTGGGAGGAGCGAAGAGAACGATTAGGTTGGTATTTTGAGACCAGTTAGTGATGGAGCTGGGGGCCAGGTTGTGGATGGCTTTGTAAGTTATAGTTAGTATCTTGAATTTAATTTGTTGGCTGAGTGGCAGCGAATGGAGGGATTGGCAGAGGGTTATACCAGACGCTGAGCAGTTTGTGAGGTGGATGAGCTTGGCAGCAGCGTTCATGATAAAATGAAGTGGGGATAGCCTATTTATAGGTAAGCCAATGAGGAGGGAGTTGCAGTAGTCGAGGCGGGAGATGACTGGGAGTGGATTAGAAGCTTTGTGGTGACATTGGTTAGGAAGGGGCATATCTTGGAGATGTTGCGGAGGTTGAGGCGACTACACTTGCACATGCATTTTAGGGTGACTACACGAAAAAAAAAAATTTCTCTTCTTTTTTTAGGTGACTACACTGAAGTATTCTTTTTTTTCTTTGTGGCTTTGGATATGCATAAGATTTGATAATATATGAGTTGTACACAACGAGCATGGAACATGTATTCATAAAGGGTATCACATGGGAAGTAAATAAACACATTGGGAGTATATGAATATAGACTTGTCCAAACACCCCTACATTATAGAACATGGTATAGGATATTATAAATTATTATTATAGTTATTATTATTTATTTATTTATATTATTTTGGGTGTGCCTCTCCCTACCCTTGGGAAACAGAAGAGAAGTATATTGAAAGATATGTAAAGTTAGCTGAGAAATATTTTTTGGGTTTCTCAGAGCCAGATAGGCTGAGAACACTATGTAGTGCTTCCATACAAGATAGTGCTATATGGTGGCAATGCCCCAATAATAAATTTAAATTGTTGGTGTATGAGGGAGTTAGGATGAATGGTAAGAATGAAGTGTATACAACTAAAAGATTATATTATTCCAAATATAAGGGCTGTTGCTGAGTATCACAAAGGAAAACTAGCCCATAGAGGTAGGAGGAAGGGGCACTTATTGGCGAGAGGATTAAACATAGGAAAGGCCGGATATGGCTGAGCAGTGTGCAGTATTGACACGGAATGTAAGAGGCCTAGGGACAGCAGTGAAACGGACTCAAGTATTTAATGTTATACATAAGGCCCAGGCCAAAATAATATGCTTACAGGAAACACATATGATAATAGAGCATTCCCATCAGTTAAAAAAAACATGGGTTCAGTGGTTAGACCATGCTTACCATACAACCTTTTTGAGGGGAGTTACCTTAATGGTACACCAGATGGTATCCTGGGAATGTATGTGGGTAAAAAGAGACCCAGAGGGGAGATATATATTTGTATACGGGTAGACTGTATGCATTACCATTTGTGATTATAGGACTGTATAATCCACCTCCGGCTAAACTGAAGATATTAAAAGAAGCAGTGATATTTATGGCACAATATCCAGAGACATATGTTATGCATGGGGAATTTTAATATGTTAATGAATCCAGTCATGGATAAACATGGAAAGCTCCCTAAGGATCAAGTGGGTGGAAAGAGTAAAGTTTGTCGAGGAGGTTGGATGGGTAGATATATGGAGAATTAAGAACCCTTAAATTAGGGCTTCTTCATGCTTGACACCAGGGAAGGTACAGTAAGTATGTCCAGGATTGATTTAATATTGGGGAATGAGAAAATAATATCATTAGTAGACTCAGTAGTCTATCTCCCAGGGGAGCATTAGACCATTCACCTATGGTATGTAAGCTGTTAATAAGCCCTATGGGAAAACTTTTAGGATGGAGAATGCACCCTTACTGGTTGTTGCAGATAGAAGCTAACGATCGTATACCAGAACAACTGGAGGTGCTCCTTGAGGCCCATAAAGAGACACAGATGGATGAGAACTTATGGGACACTTTTAAGGCATACTTAAGGGGAGCCCTGAAATCCACAATCTCATATATAAAAACAGCATAATAGGCAGGAAGAGGAAGCGCTAGAGTGGGCATGTGCCCAAGCAGAAACAGAATTTATAATTAACAATTCAAATTCTAATCAGCAAAAATGGGAAAACCTTACTCGTCAGTATAAAAACCACCTGATGGCCAATCGTAAACTTGATGCCATGATGCCAAACGTAAACTTTTTTTTCAAAAACAGCAGAATTTTGAACAGGGAGAACAGCCAAGTAAGTTATTAGCTCTTCTAATGAAACAGCAGACTCCCTCCTCAGTAATCTCAAAAATAAAAAGTAGTAGTGGAGAAGAGGTTTATATGGTAGAGGAAATAATAGAAAGATTTTATGAATACTACGTTACAATGTATACATCAACCTTGATGTGTGCAGAGGAAGATATTGAGAACTAGAAAAGGTACAATTTCTGGGGAAATTGTGAAAGTGTTCTTGCCTCTACAACTGGAGTGGGCGGAGTAACTGGGTGGGGTGGAGTGGCTTGAGTAACTGTGAAAAGTGTTAAAAAGCTTAATATTTTAAAAAGTATAAATAGTAGTAAAAAAGTTCCACCATTCGCTGAAAGAGCTGAACATTTTTTTCAAAAGTAATTTTTTTTTTCAAAAATGAATTTTTTTTCTTCAAAAATGATTTTTTTTTTCAAAAGTCATTTTTTTTTTCAAAGGTAATTTTTTTTTTCAAAGGTAATTTTTTTTTTTCAAAAATAATTTTTTTTTCGAAATTATTATTTTTTTTTAAAGTAATTTTTTTTTCAAAAATAATTTTTTTTTTCAAAAATATTTTTTTTTTTCAAATATATTTTTTTTTCAAAAATAATTTTTTTTTTAAAAGTAATTTTTTTTTCAAAAATATTTTTTTTTTTCAAAAATATTTTTTTTTTCAAAAATATTTTTTTTTTTTTCAAAAATGATTTTTTTTTTTCAAAAATTATTTTTTTACTTTTTTCAAAAATTATTTTTTTTTTTCAAAAATATTTTTTTTTTTACATGGGGCGGTCATAATGTTTTGGCTGATCATGGGGTGGTCATAATGTTTTGGCTGATCATGGGGTTGTCAGCTTTTGTCACTTCCCACTCTAGTTTTGAACATTTCGCCATTCATTCCTATGGGACCAATTTCGCCGCAAAAACGTCATTTCGTGGACCATTCGGCAAAACATTCCACAAAGTAATAACACACCAATCGGGAACAATCCACTCGTTTTGGTATATTATTTGTCTCTGTAGTGTGAAAACTGTGGGAGGAGTCTACAAGCATTATCAAGTCTAGCAGATGAAGTCACATGCATTTGGGGTGTCTCAGCATCTTGTGTTTACAACCACTGTTTCCTAGCAACGCTCATGCCCTGTTTATGCTTCCCAAATACTGCTTCATCAAAACTGCCCCATCAGAATTACCCCATCAAAACT
The DNA here is from genome assembly GCF_042186555.1 of Aquarana catesbeiana. NCBI lineage: Eukaryota > Metazoa > Chordata > Amphibia > Anura > Ranidae > Aquarana > Aquarana catesbeiana. The sequence goes on from NC_133326.1 coordinate 124,999,328, forward strand.
GCCCCATCATATTCCTCTATTATAAATCAGTACATGGTGTGTCTGTCCCCTCCCCCGGGCTCTGTAATCAGCTGAGATGCTCCAGCCACCTCCCCCCCTGTGTATAACAGAAGCTTTGGTAACCATGGCAACAAAACAAACACTAACAGTACACTCTGATTAATGGCTAAAATTTCCTGAAATGACCTCTAAACAAATGGCCGTATTTTAAAAACTATACATCCTACAGCGAAGATCTTTATATTGTGAGAATCACAAGACCCAGACCTAGATTTTGATGTATAGTATGTCTCTGAAATATTAAAAATGAAGGCACAGTCGCAGTTTAGAAATTGCCCTTCAAATTTGGAGGGGGCTAGAGTGTAGTTTCAATGAATGTCAATGGACGGCATGAGTTGCAAACAAATGGTCATATTGTGAAAACTATCAGGACTATGGCTTAGCCGTGGACATGTTTAGTGGCAGCAGGGATAGCTGAACGTTTTGATATAAGATTTGTGTAGGTGGGCTTGAAAATGAGGGAGTGGCGGCAGTTTAGAAATCATGTTCTGATTTTCCAGCTTTTGTCATCTCCCACTCTAGTTTCCCCATTCATTCCTATGGGACCAATTTCGCCGCAAAAACGACGATATTTCGTGAACCATTTGGCGAAACGTTCCACAAAGTAATAGCACACCATTCGGGAACAATCCGCACGTTTCGGTATATTACTTGTCTATGTAGTGTAAAAACTGTGGGAGGAGTTAGGGTGGTAAATTTGGCTATAATAATAAGAATAATATATATGTGAGATAACAGTAAGTGGTCTTGCTATGCAAGAACACTTAAATATCTCAATGATTTGGAGTTTCCTGAACTTATGGAAGAGCAGATCTTGTGTTGGAAGAAGAGATTGCTGAGGAGGAAGTGAGAGAGACTATCTCACAGATGGCAACCGGGAAATTGCCTGGTCCAGATGGTATACACTTAGAGGTATATTTAAGATATATAGATATTATAGTACCAGTTTTATCCAGAGTGTATACAGAGGCCTTTGTGCGTGGAGTATTACTAATCTCCATGTACGAGGCTACGGTAGTATTAATACCGAAACTGGATAAAGATCTGAGTAATGCCGCGTCCACACGAGTGGACTTTACGGCAGACTTTGTCCGGCTTACTTTTCTACGGACTTTATGACGGACTTTCTGAATGAACGGACTTGCCTACACACAATCAACCAAAGTCTGACAGATTCGTACGTGATGATGTACGACCAGACTAAAATAAGGAAGTTCATAGCCAGTAGCCAATAGCTGCTCTAGCGTTGATTTTTGTCCGTCTTGACTAGCATACAGACAGACGAGTGGACATTTCGACCGGACTCGAGTCCATCGGATAGATTTGAAACATGTTTCAAATCTAAGTCCATCAAACTTTTGAGAAAAAAAAGTCTGCTGGAGCCCACACACGATCGAATTGTCCGACGGACTCTGGTACACCGGACCAAGTATGCCGGAAAGTCTGCTCGTGTGTACGCGGCATGAGTGTGCCTCTTATAAACTAATCTCGCTATTAAATATAGATTATAAGATCCTAGCCAAAATTCTTGCAAAAAGATTAAATATGGTTATTACCTCTATTAGCCATAATGAGCAAACAGGATTTATTCCAGGGAAATCAACATCAATTAATATAAGAAGAATGCAAATAGTAGCACAGTTAAAAGAGCATATTCCAAATACACCTGCATTGGCATCCTTGGATACGGCTAGAGCATTTGACGCTATAGAGTGGCCATTTCTAAGAGTGACAATGAAAAGATTTGGATTTGGAAAAAGATTTGTAAAATGGGTGGGTATATTATATAAACAGCCATGGTCAAATTTGCTGCTGAATGGTATGCTATCAACTCCTGTAAAGCTGTATAGAGGGAGTAGACAAGGATGTCCCCTATCTCCACAACTGTTTGCAATAGTGATAGAAGCTTTAGCGTTAAGATTCAGGCAGTCAAAGAAATACAAAGGAATTACTCTAGGAGAAAAAAAATGAGTGCGTTGGATTGTATGCAGACGATATCTTATTATATATGTCGGATGCTCAGAGTACATTAAATGAAGCCATGAAGATAGTAGAGACATTTGGAGAGTTCTCTGGCCTGAAGATAAATTGGCAGAAATCTGCATTGATGCCATTAAGACAGGAAATACAGATGGGAGACGGGGGAGGGGGGTAAAGCCCTCATTAAAAATAGTACAGTACTTTAAGTATTTGGGAATTTATATTACCTCACAAGCGAAGGAGGCATTGAAAGCTAATGTATATCCTCTAACAGAGCACATCAAATATAAATTGTGGATATGGACTAAAATGCCGTTATCAGTAGTAGAAAGAATACATTTGAATAATATATATATAGACTATATATATATATATATATATATATATATATATAGTCTATCTCTTTTACATTTCATACATACCTCTAACAACCTTCTATACACTCACTACTATCATATCCCGATTTTACTTATTCCTTTGGCTGCTGCCAGTCACCTATTTATCCACTTATCTTTCATTCCTATCCACAGTTGCATGTGCATTATTCCATACGTCACATATCTTATGATGTTTTTGTATCCCTCCTCTATGCTCATACATTATTTTCTCGTAGGGTATCACTTGATTAACTGTTTTTAGCCATTGGTGCACCAAAGGTGGTTCCACCTGCATCCACCCATGGGATCTGATTTCTGTCCGAATTCACAGTTCGCACTGCGATATACGAACCGATCTGGGGGTGCCATTAACTTTCTATTAATATACAATAGATGGTGCTGCGCTGTTATGTGAGGTAAATAACCAAAAACATTACTAAAACAAAAGTGACTACGTGCTACATAAACAATATATTGCAATAAAAAAAAAATCACAGTGGAAATAAACCATCCATGAAGTGCTGAGTGCTAGAGGTAGCAATGTGCACGTGATACAATCCATACAATGGCGTCCCTCTCCCGGTTAATATATGTACAGTGTGCACGAAAGAGAGGGACGCCATTGCCGTTACTGGCTCCAAGGGAGCAGATATACATCACCATACTGAGAGCGTCTCATCAGGACAAAAAAGGTCCCCTAGATGTTCACTCACAAGAAGCTATTACTGTGTATACCCACGATCCCCATTGTTATACATATACGCTGTTACCTTACAGCCGTAAGTTAAGAGGCCACCTTATACTGAAGTGTGTTATACAGAAGAGAACAAGTTACTTTGCACATTGCAATTTGCATAACTTTTTTGCACAGAAGATGACTAAGTCACTTTATACATTATATCTGCATTAAGTTGTAGAGGGAATCCAGCACTTGGCTTCACTGCCCCTCCACCACACTTTCAAGATTGTTGTTCATTTATTTATCTATGTTGGATTGTATCACGTGCACATTGCTACCTCTAGCACTCTGCACTTTATGGATGGTTAGTTTCCACTGTGATTGTTTCGATTGCAATATATTGTTTTATGTAGCATGTAGTCACTTTTGTTTTAGTAATCTGTTTTTGGTTATTTATCTCACATAACAGCGCAGCACCATCTATTGTATATTATTTTATTTTCCAGATATGGACTGACCTTTTCGGTGTTTGCAGCAGTTAAATAGTTATTTGTTTAGTAGCGTGGGAATACGTATATATTTTTATTAACTTTCTACTGACACCCGCAGCTGTTCATTCACATAGGGCAGTATGCACTGCCTGCAAGTTCTATGTGATGTGGGAACTGGCACTGGAACTGCATTGGTTCCCGCATCACGCTGGTGTGAAGCGGCACTTATACATGATTAAAACAAGTTCTTTACCTAAAAAGGATACCAGTTGTTATTGTAACCACCCTAATAGAGGAAATATCTATATTAATTCTAAAAACCACATAACCACATATCTATAGCACATAAAAAGTATAAACTAATGCTATATGAGGAATAATGTTATTAGATATACAATACATTTATTTGGTAATAAATAATATAAAAATAGCAAATTAATCAAAAATGATGAGAAAATGTTAGTGATATAAGAAAGAAGATTAAATTTAAAGTGCATCCAAAAGGCAATGCTTTCTCAGTCCCCATCGAGGGGAAATTCAAACTTTTTGTCAACAGAACAGGAATAGAGGGGGAATTTTCTAATGGAACACCTGTTTTCTTAACAACTATCAAAGAGAACATTCTCCTAACATTGAAGGAATTGCCACTCACCTCACAGTGAGATTGGTTTTCGAAAACTGGAGAGTGCAAAATCGGGTGCAGTTCTGCATAGAAACCAATCAAGCCTAATTTAACAAGATGAAGTTAGAAGGTGATTGGCTACCATGCACAGAAGCACCAGATTTTGCACTGTCACATTTTAGCAAATTAACCCCATTGTGTTTACAGGAAAGAAAGTAAAGGGAAATCACCCTAAGGAGATACAGTTTGGGGGGGGGGGGGGGACAAAAAGGGTTTTAACCATCATAAGTCATTTACTATTTTGGATTGAGTCAATCACTTAATCCAAAATTAAACAAAAACAGTGATAGAAAGTGTCTGGGCTGGGCTCAGCCCTTCCTTCTCTGAGCTGGCCGCTCAGCTGCCGGCTAATTGCCAGCTCCTTTCTCTCCACAGTGACTCAGCTGTTGATGATCTGCTCGTCAGTCCAGCCTACTTAAAGCCGTCCAGCTCACTCCATCTCTGCCTTTGGTCACATCTCAGAGACTTTCTCCTGCGTTCCTGTTAAAGACTTGCTCGGCTGACGTCCCTTCTAGCTCCTGATCCTGCTTGCTGTACTACTACATTGATCTCTGGCTCTCCGACATTGGCATTGGCTGAATACCCGATCTGGTTACTGAACTCTGGCTATGTATTGACTATGCTTACTCTGTTTACCTTTGTATTATTATTAAGCAAGTGTGATTAACTGTACTTTTGTCTCGGTCAGATTCATAGTTTCTGACGGAAAGGCAGAAAGTGCCAAGAGATAAGCACACAGCTTAAAAAGCTAGAGGGGGAAGTTCAGGACTATGAAACTTTCACACAATATTTATTTACTGCTATTTGCACATTGATAGCAACTGTGCTATATCAATTATAAGTAAATGTGATATATACCTGGGTCTAACCACTAAATGGATAGTTCCCTTGGCTGATAAGCAAAAAAGGGTAATTTTTTGGAGGCGAGAGAATTTTTTTTTTGTCATTCATTTTTAATAATGTTTGGAGTGAAAATTAGCAATCTTTAATGTTTTGTTTTAAACATATGTAATAAAGTATTTTTTATTATATATTTTGGCGAGAAAGCAACCTCAGAGAACTCTCTTTGGTTTTGGTTTTGCTGTCTGAAATTTGTATGCTTCTTTAGTTACATTTTTCTCTCTTCCCTGCAAGAACCAGCAGTCAGAATTATTGAGCCTCTAGCTCATTCTTTTATTCTAACTCCACAGCACTCTCAGGGTTGCTATAGAAACATGTCACTTGTATGATGAAATCACTAGCCAGTTTATTTGGCTAAGATGCATAGAGGTGGATATTTACTGGACTAACTGCTTTTATTGTTTTGTTTGCTCTTTGCTATACACTTTGGTAACAAGGAAGATGGCACAACAGACATTTCAATTCTCCAGATGAGATCAGATTGTCCAACCAGTGAGATTACAGCCAATAGGAATGAGTGTATATGAAAATCTGAAAACCGTCAAAAAGAAAAAATAACTGTGACTAAATGCGTTCATCCAAAAAAATGCAAACATGTAAAGTAAAAGGTCCATTTTATAAATGAATTGGGGTGGACTGTCAGTTTGAGTCGAACATTAGTTCGACTCGAACATCGGCTGTTCGATCATTCGGCGAAAATCGAACATTATGGGCCATTTGGATAAACTGCTAGCACTCCAACTGCTGCCTTTTCAGCTGGTAGACTCTGCCCCCTTTTGAGAATTTGTGGAATGTGCGGTACCTCAGTGGCAGGTTCCCAATTTTTTTCTCGGAAGGCTTTCTACCGACATGTGGAAGACAATGTCTTGGCCTCATTGGACAGGCTGGTCAGTGGTAAGGTGCATATTACCGCTGACTCATGGTCCAGCAGGCATGGACAGGGACGTTACCTTTCTTTCACGGCGCACTGGGTAATCCTGCTGGCAGCTGGGAAGGATGCAGGACAGGGTGCAGTATTGTTGGAGCTTGTTCCGCCACCACGCTTCCAAAATGCTGGTAGTGGTGATTCTGCCACACCTCTCTCCTCCACCCCTTCCTCTTCTTCTTTCTCTATGGCCTCTTCCTGTGCAGGTTTGTCCTCGGAACCAGCGGTGCTCCATAGGTGTTCTAGGAGCTACGCAAGCACTCAGGCAAAAAGATGTCATGCGATGCTTGAGTTGGTCTGCTTAGGGGACAGGAGTCACACTGGGGCAGAGATTCTGGCAGCTCTGCAGGGGAAGGCTCAGAGGTGGTATACGCCATGCCAGCTTCAGCCAGAAAAGATGGTTTGTTACAATGGCACCAACCTCCTCTCGCCTAATCTGTGACATGGCCACCAAGTGGAACTCAATGTTGGCCATGCTGCAGCGGCTGCACACGCAGCAGAGGGTCGTCAATGAGTACCTATGTGACTATGGCACGAGGACAGGGTCAGGGAAGCTTGTTTTTTTTCCCCACGCCAGTGGACCATGATCAGGGATGCATGCACTGTCCTGTCACCATTTGAGGAGGCCACGAGGATGGTGAGCAGTGACAGTGCATGCATCAGTGATACTGTCCCTCTTGTCTACCTGTTGGAGCACATGCTGCATGGAATAATGGACAGGGCACTTGAGGCAGAACAGAGGGAGGAAGAGGAGGACTTCCTTACCTCTAAAGGCCCCCTTTATCCAGACAGTATTCCTGCAGGCCCGCCTATCACACAGGAAGAGGAGGAGGAGGATTGTGTCAGCATGGAGGTGGAGCCTGGCACTCAGCATCAGCAGCAGTCTTCAAGGGATCGTTTCCAGTTCCCAGAAACCCATGGACTTGTACGTGGCTGGCAGGAGGTGGCTGCAGATCAGGTCGTCCTTAGTGACCCAGAGGACTCCAGACCGAATGCCTCAGCAAACCTACGCTGCATGGCCTCCCTGATCCTGCAAAGCCTGCGAAAGAACCCTCGGATTCGTGGTATAAAGGAGAGGGATCAGTACTGGCTGGCAACCCTTCTTGATCCACGTTACAAGGGTAAGGTGTCGGAACTTATACAGCCGTCGCAGAGGGAGCAGTGGATAAAACATCTTCGGGAGACCTTGCAGAAAGGTTTGTGCAATGCGTTTCCAGAGCCTGGGAGGTTACAATTTTCTGGTACTCCTGAGCAACTGGTTGCTGAGGCTTCGGTCAGTCACAGAAGGAGCGGTGGAGAAGGTGGCCATCTGACCGATGCATTCAGACAGTTTTTTAGTCCGCAACCCCAAGGTCTGATCGGTTCCAGCAACCAGTGTCTGTTGTACATGGTGCAGGAATACCTAGGGGCAAGATCAGACTTGGAGACCTTTCCAACCGAAAATCCACTGGGTTACTGGGTCTTGAGGATGGATCACTGGCCAGAGCTTGCACAGTATGCAATTGAGCTACTGGCCTGTCCTGTTCCAGCGTTCTTTCAGAACGCACATTCAGTGCTGCTGGAGGCTTTGTAACTGATCACAGAGTGCACCAGTCCACCGACTCGGTTGATCAGCTCACCTTCACAAAAATGAATCAGTCTTGGATCACCAGCTACCAAGCACCAGATGCTGATGTAACCAATTAATTTTTTTATGAATGTGAGATCCCTTCAAGACTGCCTATGCTGATCCTGAGTGACTATCCTGTTATGCTGAGTGACTATCCTATTCCTCCTCAATGTTCATGTTGAAATCTTCTAAGAACATTTTTAGTTCTGGGCACCACCACCAGTGGCTAAGGCCCAATTTTTCTGCCCCTGTTCAACAGGGGCGTGTAATTACAATTTTTGCTGTAATATTTTGCAGCAGGGCTTGTTCCTGTGCTCAACAAGAGCATCTGTGAAGGGTAGCAGTGTTGTGGCACCAACACCACTGCCTAAGGCCCAATTTTTCTGCCCCTGTTTAACAGAGGCGTGTAATTACAATTTTTGATCTAATATTTCACAGCAGGGCCCGTTCCAGCACCCACCAAGAGTAACTGTGAGGGCTTACAGTGTTCTGGTACCACCAACACCTAAGGCCCAATTTTCCGCAGAGTGTATAGGGCAGGCCGTATAGTATATACAGGCGGTCCCCTATTTTCAAAAATCCAACTTACAAACGACTCCTACTTACAAACGGAGGGAGACAACAGAAAGTGAGAGGAAATCTACCTCTAGGAAGGGAAATTCTCTCCTGTAAGAGTTAATATGGGAAAAAGGTGTCTCCTCCACTGATTTATCACCAATCCTTGTTTCCCTTAAAAGCCCCAAATTTTCAAAAACCAATTGTCATTGGGACAGAAAGTGAGGTGAAATCTTCTGAACAGGGGCACAGACAGCAAAACAAATGTCACAGGGGTGATAACCCTTTCCTATGTTTTCCAAAAAGCTTTAAAATAGATTTTTTGGCTGAAGCTACACTTACAAAATGTACCTGTTCCAAATTACAAACAGATTCTACATAAGAACAAACCTACAGTCCCTATCTTATTTGCACCGCCTGTATACTGCTGTTCAGAGTATATAGGACCTGGGGGCCCAACGCCTTTTCTTTTTTTAATTTGGGTGCGGGGTTCCCCTTAATATACATACAAGACCCAAAGGGCCTGGTAATGGGCTGGGGGGTACCCATGTCGTTTGCCTCACTGATTTTCATCCATATTGCCGGTACCCGACATTACATTAAAGCCTCTAGCAGTTTTAAATGACTTTTATTCCTTTAGAAATGTCATTTTGTGCAGGGACTGTTCTAAGCACGGGAAACACGCGCCACTTTACAGGCATACTGTTGACACCCCCCAGGTACGATATTTAAAGGAATATTCCACTTTTATTTTTTCACTTTAAGCATCATTAAAATCACTGCTCCCAGTTTTTAAAACTTTTTTTTTCATTGATATATGTCCCCTGGGGCAGCATCCGGGTTCCCAAACCCTTTTTAGGACAATAACTTGCATATTAGCCTTTAAAATTTGCACTTTTGATTTCTCACGTTTGAGTCCCATAGACTTTAATGGTGTTCGAATGTTCGCGCGAACTTTCGGTCCGTTCGCATGTTCTGGATGCGAACCGAACCGGGGGGTGTTCGGCCCATCCCTATAAATGAATAAGCCAGTCAGTGGAACAGTCCATCTGGGGTCAGTACCCTTTATCAAACAAGCATATATAGGCAGCATAATAAAACCATTATAAAGAGCAGTACATAGAATAAGAATATGTTCTTATAGTAGACTATGGTCATTAGGAATGGGATAGTTCAGCTTCTCAGAGTTGAACAGCCATCTTTAGTCAGGGTGTACATCATTGATGTCTTCTGTTACCTAACAGCCTTAGTACAATCACAATTCTTCACATGCACAGGAGGCAGAACACAGTTCCCGTATATAACACAGGCATACCCCACTTTTAAGTACACAATGGGGTTTATTTACTAAAGCTAGAAAGTGCAAAATCAGGCTCACTTCTGTATAGAAACCAATGAGCTTCTAACCCCAGCTTGTTCAATTAAGCTTTGGTAATAAAACCTGGAAGTTCATTGGTTTCTATGCAGAAGTGAGCCTGATTTTGCACTTTCTAGCTTTAGTAAATAAACCCCATTGTGTACTTAAAAGTGGGGTATGCCTGTACATCATAGATTACTAATCAGTTGTTTATATAAGGAACTGTTTTTCTGTACATTTTAATAATTTAAGAATTGACACCATCAGTGCTTTCTCAGTAAATATGGTTCAGTCGGAAGTCATAAAATAATAACCTCACCTTTAAGAAACCTTTGGCAGCCTGTCGACAGAGTTTATAATATTCCAAAAAGCTTACATGCTCCCAGACACCATTCTTTTTACTTGAAAGGGCATTCAAATCACCGTATTTATCAACACACTCCATAAACGTCTGATGCACAGTCACTGGGGGCTGTGGACAGGACAGGTCAATTCGCAGCTCAACTGACCCATCAGCAACAGTTGTCCACAATTTCTCTGTAAAGACAAATAACATATTTATTATTAATAATAATAATAATAATAATAATTTTTTATAATAATATCTGTTTATAAAGATTGTGTAACTTATTTGGCTTTGTACCTATAATACAAAGACATTACACCCCTTTTTTTCTGTGTAAAATGTGTAGCAAAGTCTACATGGGCACAGCCATGTTTGCTCAGTCCATATGCAAATGCTGCTTTTTAATACAACAATGCTGTATCTCACTTAAGAGGTGTCTTACACTAAGAATAATAATGGGACTAAGCAATGCGGACATGTGCCATACTAATTTAGATTAAGTTCACGTTAGGCCTGTGATTACCAGCAGACATTAGTGGCTGTAAGAGGTCTCTTGGCCAGTTCCCTTATTTCTCTATCACTTCCCTTAAAGTAGATGTAAACCCACTCTCATCATTTCTAAATTACTTCCATAGTGCTGATTAGGGATGAGCCGAACACCCCCCCGATTCGGTTCGCAGCAGAACATGCGATCAGGCAAAAAATTTGGCAGAACACACGAACACCGTTAAAGTCTATGGGACACATAGTTACATAGTTACATAGTAGGTGAGGTTGAAAAAAGACACCAGTCCAACCTATGTGTGTGATTATGTGTCAGTATTACATTATATATCCCTGTATGTTGCGGTCATTCAGGTGCTTATCTAATAGTTTCTTGAAGCTATCAATGCTCCCCGCTGAGACCACTGCATGTGGAAGGGAATTCCACATCCTTGCCGCTCTTACAGTAAAGAACCCTCTACGTAGTTTAAGGTTAAACCTCTTTTCTTCTAATTTTAATGAGTGGCCACAAGTCTTGTTAAACTCTCTTCTGTGAAAAGTTTTATCCCTATTGTGGGGTCACCAGTACAGTATTTGTATATTGAAATCATATCCCCTCTCAGGCGTCTCTTCTCCAGAGAGAATAAGTTCAGTGCTCGCAACCTTTCCTCATAACGAAGATCCTCCAGACCCTTTATTAGCTTTGTTGCCCTTCTTTGTACTCGCTCCATTTCCAGTACATCCTTCCTGAGGACTGGTGCCCAGAACTGGACAGCATACTCCAGGTGCGGCCGGACCAGAGCCTTGTAGAGTGGGAGAATTATCGTTTTATCTCTGGAGTTGATCCCCTTTTTAATGCATGCCAATATTCTGTTTGCTTTGTTAGCAGCAGCTTGGCATTGCATGCCATGGTCCTTTTCCATCCTAGATTCCCCCAGAGGTTCTCCCCCAGCGTATAGATTGCATTCATATTTTTGCCACCCAAATGCATTATTTTACATTTTTCTACATTGAACCTCATTTGCCATGTAGTTGCCCACCCCATTAATTTGTTCAGGTCTTTTTGCAAGGTTTCCACATCCTGCGGAGAAGTTATTGCCCTGCTTAGCTTAGTATCGTCTGCAAATACAGAGATTGAACTGTTTATCCCATCCTCCAGATCGTTTATGAACAAATTAAATAGGATTGGTCCCAGCACAGAACCCTGGGGAACCCCACTACCCACCCCGACCATTCTGAGTACTCCCCATTTATCACCACCCTCTGAACTCGCCCTTGTAGCCAGTTTTCAATCCATGTACTCACCCTATGGTCCATGCCAACGGACCTTATTTTGTACAGTAAACATTTATGGGGAACTGTGTCAAATGCTTTTGCAAAATCCAGATACACCACGTCTACGGGCCTTCCTTTATCTAGATGGCAACTCACCTCCTCATAGAAGGTTAATAGATTGGTTTGGCAAGAACGATTCTTCATGAATCCATGCTGATTACTGCTAATGATACCGTTCTTATTACTAAAATCTTGTATATAGTCCCTTATCATCCCCTCCAAGAGTTTACATACTATTGATGTTAGGCTAACTGGTCTGTAATTCCCAGGGATGTATTTTGGGCACTTTTTAAATATTGGTGCTACATTGGCTTTTCTCCAATCAGCTGGTACCATTCCAGTCAGTAGACTATCTGTAAAAATTAGGAACAACGGTCTGGCAATCACTTGACTGAGTTCCCTAAGTACCCTCGGATGCAAGCCATCTGGTCCCAGTGATTTATTAATGTTAAGTTTCTCAAGTCTAATTTTAATTCTGTCCTCTATTAACCATGGAGGTGCTTCCTGTGTTGTGTCATGAGGATAAACACTGCAGTTTTGGTTACTATAGCCCCCCGATTCACTCGTGAAGACTGAGGAGAAGAATAAATTCAATACCTTCGCCATCTCCCCATCCTTTGTAACCAGATGTCCTTCCTCATTCTTTATGGGACCAATATGGTCTGTCCTCCCTTTTTTACTGTTTACATACTTAAAGAATTTCTTGGGATTTTTTTTGCTCTCCTCCGCTGTGTCTTTCATGTTCTATCTTAGCTTTCCTAATTGCACCCTTACATTTCTTGTTGCATTCTTTATAAAGTCTGAATGCTGAGGATGATCCCTCAACCTTGTATTTTTTGAAGGCCTTCTCCTTTGCTTTTATATGCATTTTTACATTGGAGTTAAGCCATCCAGTACTTTTGTTCACTCTTTTAAATTTATTACCCAATGCGATACATTGGCTAATGCCCTTATTTAATATGCTCTTAAAGCAAACCCACCTCTCCTCCGTATTCTTTGTTCCTAATATTTTATTCCAATTTATGCCTTTTAGCAAGGTTTGTAGTTTAGGGAAGTTGGCTCTTTTGAAATTCAGTGTCTTTGTATTCCCTTTATGTTTCCTATTTGTGTGATTTATACTGAAACTAATTGACCTGTGATCGCTGTTACCTAAATTGCCCCGTATTTCCACATCCGTGATCAGGTCTGTATTGTTGGTAATCAGTAGATCCAGTAATGTTTTATTTCTAGTTGGTGCGTCTACCATCTGACCCATAAAATTGTCCTGCAAGACATTAAGGAACTGGCGAGCCTTAAATGAATGCGCGGTTCCCTCCGCCCAGTCTATGTCTGGATAATTAAAATCCCCCATTATCATAGGTGTGCGCACAGGGTGTGCCAGGTGTGCCCAGGCACACCCAAATCACCCTGTGCAGAACAGATTCTCCCTACTCGTCTGGCTTCCCCTCCTTCCCCCCTCTCCCGCTGGCTGTTTCTGCGGGATTGTTAGAAAAGTTTTAAATGTTTATTGTGTGACTATTGGAAAAACTATTAGAAAAACAATAACCCTGAGACTTTTCTTAAGATGACTTCTGAGCTCATTGTTTTATTAACTTGCTGTATCGTTTGCTTTAACTAACTCCATAGTAAGTTGTAGGATGATTAGGCTTAACCATATATGGTAGAACAAGAATGTACAGGAAACACTAATTAGCGAAATAAAGTACCATTTTGTACCAGGCACGCTATGTGTGTTTCCTCAGCCAATAGAAGCCTTATCTCTATATTATTGTAGGTATTAGGAGGGGGGATGTACATTTCTTTGTATGATTCTTACTGCATCTTTTGGCTTGTAAGCATCATCCATTTGTGTGACACATCTTAAATAAATTGTCTGCTTTTCAATACATCTGGAGTTCGAACTGATCACAAGAGGAGAGTATTCCTAACATTTTTGGTCCTCCGAGCCGTAACCAACAAGTGCATTTCGGGTCAGATGGTCCCGACAAAAACTTTGGTGAGTATTGGACCTCAAAGCTCACTGAGAATTAAAAGTCCCCCCACTCAATGTTAGTGGTGAAATAGGGGCAGGGGCCTGAGACCCAGATCCACTGTCTCGTTTCGAACTTCGTGATCCAGTCCTCCTGGTGTTTGAGAGGTAAGATAATTTAACTTATTCTTAATACTCTCTAAGAGTCTTTTCTTCTCTTTCAGTTTGATTCTGGATTAATGTGTTGTAATTGCCGACACTGGTATTGATTGTATAATATCTTAATAATCCAGTGTGCGAAGACAGAGACACTTGGGAGCGTTGTCTAAGGTAAAAAATAGCGTTACCCGCTGTCCAGGACAGATAAAAAAAAGATTTGAGGTATACCGAACGTCAGAGGGTGAATGCCTGACGTCATCGTCGGAGGTGGATTGCCCGATGATGTAAGCGCTTAAGTGATCTAGGAAGATCACAAGACTAACTTTCTTTTGTGCGTTTAGTTTCTCCTTTCTCATGGTTAACCTTTCTGTTGATGCTGTAACCTTATTGAAAAGAAAAAGCAAAAAAAAAAAAAACAACAGTACTGCAGAGGCAAGTTAATTTTTTTTTTTGATTCTCCCTATAGTGTGGGGAGTGATGATATTTTTACACTTCTTGTATTCCTATTGTTACCGTGGGCTGAGGGTCACTATACCAGTGTTTTATAGGTAAATGAAAGACCCGTCTGGCGTTGACAATGGGGAATAGTCTCTGTAAAAGAATATTTTGTGCCTGCTTATGAGGCTGCTGTGTTCCTGATGTGCCAAGTGGGAGACTGGAACTGCTCTTTAGGGACACAGGGCTTTATAGGGAAGTTTGGATTCAATAGTAAACTAACTGTAAAAGTGTCAGGATTTGATGGATAAATTTAAATTGTTAGGACCCAAAGATCAAAAAAGGTATAGGTTGATAATAGGAGTTTAAATAACCAGCAAAAAATCTCTCTTCACACCTTATGGTCTGTGTGTTTGTAAAATTTGTGTTGTAGCCTGCTTGCCTCTCAGTGAAAGATTGGGAGCTGGCAGAGAAGCAGGAAACTTTATAAAAGCTTAAAGAGATACTTGGTTTAATTGTCTTATGGCTTCGCTCTGTAAAGCAGCCAACACCTTGCTAGCCGCCAATGTATTAAGCAGATAAATATGTAAAATACCAGGTGACATTGCACTATATGGCCCATGGGGATTGGACCGGAGGCGGCTTGGTGGATTACTGCACCGTCTCAGGTACCACTGGGCAACATTGTCTGGGAGACTGTGCTACATCTGGGCCGTCTGCTCGGGGACAACCCTCGGTGGGACTCATAGGAACCAAACAGTTGGAGCTGCAACTTCAGGTAAAGGTGATCCAATAGCCATATCACTGATGGGTCTAGCAAAAGAGAATTAGACCAGCCGCAAATGTTATCTAAATGTTTAACAAATATTTGAGAAGCAGAAAAATAGCTAAGTATGACTGAGTAAAAAAATAAATAAGTGCGAGACATCATCACAGGGAGATTAAAGCCTGCAGTTTTTTTTTCTCACCCCCTCCCCTCGTGGAGGGAGTGAAGTGCTCCTCAGTTTCAAATTCCTGTGTGAGAGATTGTGTCTGTAAAAAAAAGTTAACTCTTGACCAGCTATGACAATACAGAAGGGTTATATTGTAAATATTGAAACTGAGCATAAAAAAAAAAAAAAGGTACACTGATAACACCAGGCTGCTTTATTATTTTTAGCATGCCATGGTGTTAAAGGAAGCACATGGCAGAAATTGTTGATGTTTTGAGGAGGTAGGTGGGAAACATGGAGGTGGATTATATTAAGGTATGAAATAATGTAGACTACACAGTCCTTAGAGACAAAGAAACAATATTGGAAAACAAAAGGTTGCACAAGTATAGATAACATTTACATGTCACCTGATTTAAAACCGGTATTGCCAAAATCCTTATTTAGATATGCAGCAGTATTGACACATGGAGTAACACATGTGTCAAACAGGGGGGTGACTGAGATGTTTAATAAGGTATTTACAGCCCATGGCTTCACTAACTACTAAAAAAAACCTTTTTGCTCTCAATGGATTATATGTGCAAGATACAATGCTTAGGGAGGCATAAGACCACGGAAAGGGAAGTTCCCCACACCGCATTATCCATTCCAACACATTTGCATTGATTTTATTGAATTGTACAAATGTGAAAGGAAGAAATATTGTTTGCTAATCATAGACACCCTGACCAAATGGGTGGAGAATTCCCGACAGGAAGTGCAGATGCACAGACAGTGATAGTGGACCCTATTTTGTAAATAAAACTATACAACATTTGAGAGAAGTGATGGGAATTTAAGTGAAATACCATTGTGCCTATCATTCCCAATCAGCTGGATTGGTGGAAAGACATAATGGCATTCTAAAAAGCAAACTGAGGAAAGCTATGGAAGAAACAGGTAAAAATTGGATGTACTGCCTACTAGTAGCTGTGACCAGTATGCATATCACACCCACAAAAGAAGGTTTAAGCCCATTTGAGATGATACATGGAAGGCCATATAAGATACCCTTACAACCAAATGAAACACCTACTGAGGAGTCTGAGCACACACTAGCAGAACACATGTCTAGGCTGTTAAGACAAAGACGTACTAATGATTTTTGTTCTGTCCTAGAAGGTCCAATTCGAGAAGATGAAAAGGTGCATGTGGGAGATTGGGTCTTAACAAAAAGTAATAAGAAAAAGCAGTGGTACTCCCCAAGGTGGGATGGCCCTTTCAAAGTCCTCCTAACTACCCCTACTGTGATAAGGATTGCAGAGTGGTCTACCTGGATTCACCAGTCCCATTGCAAAAAGGTTTTACAGGTAGAGTAGGGCCAGTTGGCTACAAGAGGTTCAGAGAGTCCGGCTACAAAGGGAGGTCCTGCACAAGGTGGGACTTGTCTCAAACCGGTGAAGTCTCCCCTACCCTATCTGCTGGAACTCTGTAGCTGGTTAGGATGAAAGGGACAGTAATTATCCTTGGGTTACTGGTGACTCTAGGAGAGGCGTCCATAAGAGGGGGGAGACGTTATGGAAGAGTAGAGGAACCTTTGGATTGGGAAAGAACAGGAAAAGCATTGAATCTAACCTTTATAGAGGGAATAACTAGCACCATACTGGTAGACTTCTGTCAGATTTCAGATTGTGGGGATACAACTGGGGCTAGAGGACTTCTATGGGCAGATAAATACATTTGCTGGCTCTGGGATAGGGCAGGATGTCAAGCATGGGATCAAGCCCTGTGGACCACAGCACATCAAGATTGGGGGTATAATCTACCAGGGCCTAAAGAGAGTGGAATAAAGGAAAGATTCAATTACAGAAGCGGCCAACTCCCCCTACACACATAGTAAGAACTGTAAACAATTATTGATAACATTAAAGGAGTCGAGGAAGGAAGATCAGTGATTTTCTTCGGGTCTGATATGGAAATTAAGGGGAACCCTGTGCCAAATTTTTAAAAAAATGGCGTAGGGGTCCCCCCAGAATCCATACCAGACCTTCATTTTAAGGGGAACCCTGCGCAAAAAAAAAAAAAAAATGACATAGGGGGTCCCCCCCAAAATCCATGCCAGATCCTTATCCGAGCACGCAACCTGGCAGGCCGCAGGAAAAGAGGGGGGACTAGAGAGCGCCTCCCCTCCTGAAACGTACCAGGCCACATGCCCTCAACATGGGGAGGGTGCTTTGGGGTAGGCCCCCAAAGCACCTTGTCCCCATGTTGATAGGGACAAGGACCTCTTCCCCACAACCCTTGCCCGGTGGTTGTGGGGGTCTGCGGGCAGGGGGTTTATCGGAATCTGGAAGCCCCCTTTAACAAGGGGACCCCCAGATCCAGGCCTCCCCCCCATGTGAAATAGTAACGGGATACAAATGTACCCCTACCATTTGACAAAAAAGTGTCAAATTGTTAAAAATTACAAGACACAGCTTGGGGACAATTCCTTCATGGGAGGCTCCCGCCGTGTGATGCTTCTTCACTTGTGACAGTTCTTATATAACTGAGGATGGGGCCACCCGGTGACGTACCCGGGTGACCCCGCCCCCTCTGGCGCCACGGGCACTTCCCCATGGCTTCCTTGTGGCATCAGTGGGGGCGGGGCCACCCGGTTACATTGATTTAAAAATTTGGTGTGGGGTTCCCCTTAATTTCCATATCAGACCCGAAGGGCCTGGTATGGATTTTAGGGGGACCCCCACGCATTTTTTTCTTAAATTTTGGTTCGGGGTTCCCCTTAATATTCATACCAAACCCAAAGGGCCTGATAATGGACTGGGGGGGATCCCATGCTCTTTTTTTCAATGAGTTTAATCTATATTTTGCCGAGACCCGACAATTCATTATAGCCGCGATCAGTTTTAAATGACAATTTTTCCTTCAGAAATGTCATTTTGCTGTGGTACTGTTCTAAACACAGGAAAAATGTGCCACTTTACAGGCATACTATAGATACCCCCCAGGCACAATATTTAAAGGAATATTTCATTTTTATTGTTTCACTTTAAGCATTAAAAAGATCACTGCTCCCAAAAAAGCGTCCATTTAAAAAAAAAAATATTTTCATTGATACGTGTCCACTGTGGCAGGACCCGGGATCCCAAACACTTTTTATGACAATAACTTGCATATAAGCCTTTAAAATGAACACTTTTGATTTTTCATGTTAGTGCCCCATAGACTTTAACGGTGTTCCAGTGGCTTTTGAATTTGCCCCAAACACCGCATATTGTTCTGTGTTCGCAGAACATCCGAACAACCAAAGTTTGGCCCAAACTTATGCTCGGGCTGAACCGTTCGCCCATCCATAGTGCTGATCTATAAGGATATACATGCCTCCTGCATGTATCCTTGCCTGTCAAATATCTCCCCTTTAGCTGTTTGGAGCCCTGCAATACTCCAGATTCTGTGGGCAGGTCGGTTTTCCAGGGCTCAGTGGGTGGAGTCGTGATGTCAGTAGACCCCCTGCCCACCTCTACACTCAACTTGGCCAGGCATCAATATTTCTTACACTGAACTTCTGCTGGTCTCGTGGATTATGCCCCATGATCACTAACATCCAGTCAAAACCCAGGAAAGTCACCATATGACTTCAGCATACACAATCATGCTGAGGTGTAGAGCAGCCAATCCTGGGAGAGCTGGAGAAGAAAGGAGGGGGATGTGAAGCATACAGAATGCCTCTCTCACACTTGTGCATAAGATAAGAAAATCACCAGTCACAGCAAGGGGGAAGAATAGACACCTATTTCTCTATCTGCCCATTTTTATCTTACTGAAGAAAGAACAGGATTGCTCAGAGCTGGATTAACTCTTAGTGGCAAGACTGGGCACAGATGAAATGACATTCTCTGCTGAGGATATGAGTCTTAATTAAAAAAAAAATTGCTTTTGCATCCACTTTAAGAGTCCATTGACACTTGTGTGGCTTAAAAATCATGTGATTTCCATTGTGACTTTACCCTGCAACTTAATGCGACTTTGGATGAGTGTGAGAGGTTTCTCATTTATAAAAAAAAAAAAAATATGAAAAAAGCCCAATTTGCACATTATGCACAGCAGAGGGGCAGAAGACAACATCATATTGAGAGTGAATATTAGTGACGATCAGCCATTCTTTCATTATTTATTCCATTGTATTTTTTTTTAGTTTATTTTTTTTACTTTATTCTGTATTCATTTTCAAAAAAAGTTGAGGTACAGGCGGTCCTCTACTTACAAACATCCGACGTACAAACGACTCCTACTTACAAACAGAAGGAGACAACAGGAAGTGAGAGGAAATCTACCCCTAGGAAGGGAAATTCGCTCCTGTAAGAGTTAATATGGGAAAAAGGTGTCTCCACTGATGCTTTATCACCAATCTTGGTTTCCCTAACAGCCCAAAATTTTCAAAATCCAATTGTCATTGGGTCAGAAAGTGAGGTGAAATCTTCTGAACAGGGCACAGACAGAAAAACAAACTTTACAGGGGTAATAACCCTTCCCTATGTTATCCAAAAAGCTTAAAAATAGATTTTTTGGCTGGAGCTACACTTAAAAAATGTACCTGTTCCGAATTACAAACAGATTCAACTTAAGAACAAACCTACAGTCCCTATCTTGTTTGTAACCCAGGGACTGCCTGTATATGGAACTGTGCAGACACAATGATCTGTCATAGCATGGTGGCTAATTGGGTGGGCGCACTGGGTCTAAATACCCCTCAAAACTAACTGCCTAGAGTTTGTATGTTATCCCTTTGTTGTTTGAGTGGGTCTATTCTTGATACTCCGCTTCCTCCCATAATCCCTACATTCACAGGTAGCTTAAGTAACATCTTTCCAAACTGCTCCTAGTATGCTCATAAATGTGCTAAAGAGAGGCTTTTTTTTTCAGCAGGAACTAGGGGGAACTCAGTTCCACCATCTCTGGCTCAGGTCTTCTGCTCCCTGCTCACCACTATCACTTGGTAACACTGAAGTCCAGCTTCTGCATTTACAAGTGATAGCTTATCTCCCAGTAGCTCCCACAGGTCAGATCTCCTGTGCAGATCCCACTGAGTGCCTGACAGGGACAAGGGAGATACAGAACAGGTGCACCATAGGTGGTCTCCATTTTTTTCCCTGGTGACCAGTTGTTGCTGCTCCTACTACATGATCTTCCTTGCAAGTGACTTTAGTATAGTACAGTATGCTGTGAGGTACAACAGCCGGATAGGTGCTTCAGCTTAATATAGCAACAAAGGTAAGACATATGACAGATGGTGGAGCTTTTAAGGAGGGGGGGGGGGGATGAGGGCAGTGGAGGGAGGGGTTGTATGCAGAGGGAAGAGCTACTATTTGATGCAACTTGGCACGTATGTGTGTGTGGCGGGCATGGTTGAGTTCCTGCACCTTTTCTTTGAGAAAAAAAGCCCTGGCTAAAGATATTACATAGGACTAATGTGAATGGATTTATTTACTCTGTAATATACTGCATTATATTTAAGCACAAATGATGAAAATAAATTATAGGAGCAAGAACATAAAAATAGTCTATCAGGGTATATAATATAAATCTTGCCGTATTCACTGTCTTGTCCAGCTATCTACAACTTCTAGAAATAAGAATGTTTGTTCTCCCACTGTTTAGTATACTAACCTGTCAACAAAATGTTGGTTTCTGGTAAACAAAATTCTTCTGAAATGAGCTAAAAGCACATTAAAAAACATTAAGTGTAATAGCACTAAATAAAAACCGTCCTGCATGGTTTTTACCTTTAGATTTAACATTGTGGACTGTGGGTGGTGGTTCAGAAATAGTGGGAATGTCCATGGACTTTAAACTTGGTTTATAATTTCCACTGTGAAAGCAATTACTGTGTGCCTTATCTGAAAAAGTAAAGCAAAAAACAAACAAAAAAAGTTTTATCATTTCTTTCCACAATTACTCCAAGAAAACTAGTTAAATTATGTTCCCCTTTGGGCTGGTGCAAAAGCAAAATAGAAACAAATAATACAGTAGACATACACCAAGGTTATCTATAAAGTTGACAGCAGCAGATGCACAATATTGTTATAGTGATATTTTTTAGAAGCCTATTGGGTCAGCTTTATTCAGAACATGCAACATGCTAACTAAGTTTAGCGCAACCCCCTTAGGGCCCACTGGTATTCACTGGTCCTTCCCTAAAAGTTCAGAGGTTGCCCACCACCGTAAGCACCAGAGGTAGGCAAACTATGAGAGGTGGAGATCTACCTGAACAACATGAAAGAGATTAAAGATCACTGGGGTTCAGCGCCTTTAAAAAAAAAAAAAAAAAAAAAAAAAAAAGAAATTAACTAGCAAGCCCTGACTAAATAGTAAGAAAAACTATATTAAAACAAATGTCACTGTAAGAATATACATTTAGCCTACTCTAAGTGGATAGTGCCAGTCAGTAGAACAGTGGACAGTGTCAGTAGGACAGTGGAAGGTGTGTGAACAGTGTCAGTATGGCAGTGGACAGTATCAGTGTGGCAGAGGTTGGTGTCAGTAGGGCAGAAGATGTGTCAGTGTGTCAATGGGGCAGTGAACGGTATCAGTAGAGCAGTGGTCGGTGTAAGGAGGGCAGAGGTTGATGTCAGCAGGGCAGAGGTCAGTGTCAGTAGGGCAGAGGTCGTGTCAGTAGGGCAGTGGACGGTGTCAGTGGGGCAGTGGACGGTATTAGTAGAGAAGTGGACAGTGTCAGCAGGGCAGAAGTAGGTATCAGTAGAACAGTAGATGGTGTCAGTAAGGCAGTGGAAGGTGTCAGTAGGGCAGTGAATGGTGTCAGTAAGGCAAAGGTTGGTTTCAGTAGGGTAGTGGACAGCATCAGTCAGTAGAGCAGTGGACGGTGTCAGTATTTTTTCTTATTTTATTTTTGTGTTATGTTTTACATTTGTTTTTTGTTTTTTATTGTTTTTAACAATTTTAGTTTTTATTACTTTTTTTCTATTTTTTTAACAGCTTTTTTTTTCTGTTTGTTTTTCTGTTTTTTCACAAATTGGATAATGTCAAGTAGTGATTTTTTTGGAAATTTCATTAATCACTTATCTTGCTCATGTATGCCTATGCAAGCACTCAAACTATTGATCATGCTCATTGATAAGGGTTGTTGATAACCTTAGCCCCAGCTGTCTACAGACACTGCATTCCATGTAATGACATTTTTCTTATGGTAACTAATATGGTTAATGGTTTCTTATGGTAACTTATGGTAAGCATTTACATATATTCCAATGCACAAAGGTGCACATTAAAACACACACTATAAGGATTGAGTTGAGCTAACATAGAAAGCAGCCTATGATAATCATAATATAAGTTGCTATAAGCAACTACCTTAACCACTTCCCACCCGGCCTATAGCAGATTGGTTCTGTTATCCTGACTGGGCATCATATGACATATGACATAACATGCTGGCGTGCACCCGCGGGGGGTGCGCAGAGCGGCGATCGCGAGTGCGGCATGTCAGTCTGACACGCCGCATCTCCGATCATGGTAAGGAGCCTCTGACAGAGCCTTCTTACCACGTGATCAGCTGTGACCAATAACAGCTGATCATCTCGTGAACCAGGAAGTGCCAGTAAAAGGGAGGGGTATGTGCTAATAATCAGCACATTGATTATCAGCACAGCCCCCATCAGATGTGCCAATCAGCTGCCAATCAATGCCCAATAGCTGTCAGTCAGTGCCCCTCAATAAAGTCTCCCAGTGCCCACCAAAGTGCCAATTAGAGCCCACCACAGTGCCAATCAAAGCCCACTACAGTGCCAATCAGTGCACAGCAGTAAGACCTGTCAGTACCTCATTAGTGCTGCCTATTAGTGTCCATCAGTGCCACCTGTCAGTGCCACCTATCAGTGCCCATCAGTGCTGCATATCAGTGCTGCCTATCGGTGCCCATCAGTGCTGCCTATCAGTGCCCATCAATTCTACATATCAGTGCCCTTCAGTACCGCCTCATCAGCGCCCGTCACTGAAGGAGAAAACAAAATTTTATGACAAACTAATAAAAAAAAATTTATTTAAAAAAAATTCGGTCTTTTTTAGTTTGTTTAGCAAAAAATAAAAACCCCAGAGGTGATCAACTACCAGCAAAAGAAAGCTCCATTTGTGGAAAGTAAATGATAAAATCGATGTTTGGGTACAGTGTTCAATGCTGAAAGCTGAAAATTGTCCTGGACAGGAAGGGGCGAAAGTGCCCGGTATTGAAGTGGTTAAAGACACCAATATTATTGCAATTATTTATCCATCATTAAAAGTCCCTATAATAGTACTTACAGTTTGCAAATCTATCTTCCAAATGTTCTTTGGTCAACAAATGTTGGATCTGAAATAAAAGAGCAGACAACTAATTAAATATCCAGGTCACTTATCAGGCATCTGTGCGTTTTGGCAATTATGAATGAATGTCCTGCAAATTCCGCAACAATGACAGAGGGGCCTGAAAAAGGAGATTAAACTGTTGAAGAACATTAAATTGGAAAACCAGTAGCAGTTGATTTTTATCATTATTCAGAATATTTAATAGCTAAAGAAGTTATAATGAAGGTTAGTACTAGGAACAATTACACATATATACGGTATATAGACTCAGGTGCAAGGTGGAAAAGCAAACATGGGATAGCATTGTATAAGTTTCCCTTTTCAGAATTTGCAATATAACAATACAAATTTATATAAATAACTTTCTGAGAAGTATTACTTCCAATAAATGTTGCTTTTAAACTGCTTATTGTAATATTACTCTTACAAATCCTCAGCTAAGTTATTTCTGTACCAAAAGCCATTTTTACCTGTAATAAAATCGGAGGTCTTCACTGTAATGCTTTAGGTTAGTAGATCATTCTTCTGCAGCTACTGATCATATGTATTTCTTGAAGTATGAGCCAGTTTCATGAAGAACAGGTGTCAGTACAGGGGAAAGCGGCGGATGTGTAAAATACGTTTCAGTTCCTTTAGACTTCTTTTTCTCTCCCTGTTTTGGACATGTGAGGAATTTCAATGAGTTGTAAGGCTCTTTTTGATGCAAATCCGACCTTTCTCTGCGAATTGGCCAATCAGTGACATTTCCCAAGTTGTGGAAATCTGTGCCTCTTTGTGAGCGATTGTACGGAAGGATAAAAGAGACACAGTGGAATTAGGATGAGATTTTGTGCACTGAACAAGCAAAGCTTTGTGTGACTTTGAGGCTTACAGTTTTTCCCCAGTTCAGTTTTCACTGAATTGCTGCTACAGTTCCAACATATAAATGTATCCATTAATAAAAAAATGGGTGAAATGCATTAACTTTACGGATTGGAATTTATTTTTATAATTTAATTGTTTTTTTGTTTTGTGTATTGCTGTTTATCAAATGAGAAAAGGTGTGGGACCTTGTTGGATAAGCTGGATCACTCGCCTGTATGTGCTTAAAGAGGAACTGCAGTCTGCTCATATAATTTGTAATAAAAACATCTTTGCCATTCTGAAGATTCCCTCCAACCACTTTGCATATTATTTTATATATACTGTGATTCTGTACTTGCCAAATATGCTGCAGAAATCTCCCTCCACTGAGTCTGGCTGCAGCCATTTTAACTGTGGGCAGCTGCAGCTGCTGTCTGTTCACTTCCTGGATTTATACAGACACACAGAGGCACACCTCCAGCTCTGAAGCTCTCATTGGCCCTCTTATGACTCATCCCCTTTTCTTCCTTGTAAACTCTCAGGAGAGTGTGAGAGAGAGAGAGCTGTGCATGATGTCATAAACCTAGGCTTTTAACCTGAAAGAAACAGGAAGTGGGCTGTATAAAAGGTATTTACAGCAGAAAAAAAAAAAGTTTTACAATCCAAAGTTAAAACAACAAGGGCAGAAGATTTAATAGATGGAAAGTTGAAAAATGACTGAAGGTCCGCTCAGTTTTAAAACTATTATATATAACTCAGAATTAAAACGGAACTTCACTCAAATGGGGAAGTCCTGCTTGTTTGCTTCCTCCTCCCCTTTAAGTTTTGACAGGTACCCAGAATGACTTTCGGTGGGATCGCTGCTGCCATCCAAGCGGAAGTTCAACCCTGCCCCGCAGCCTTCTGGGACATTTCACAGGGCCGTTAACAAAGAGAAGTGCGGCTCAAGCATGCGCAGTGGGAAGCCGGATGTGAAGCTGCAAGCAGTCATAGCTGGCTTCCCAAAGTAAACATGCCAGCACCAGGAGCCAAAGACCACCAAAGAGCCAGCTCGGGTGATGACCCCACTGGATCTCTGGACAGGTAAGTGTCCTATTATTAAAAGTCAGCAGCTACAGTATTTGTAGCTGCTGACTTCATTTTTTTGGTGAAGAACTGCTTTAATTCTTGCAATTTTTAATACTTTTAACCACTTCAGTACCCGGCCATTGTCAAATGACGTCCACAGATGGGATCTCCCATCCTGGGTGGACGTCATATGATGGCCTGGGCTTCCCGGCTGCCTAGGGGGCGCGCGAACGCCCACCGCGTTGCTCGGGACCCGGTGCATGTGCTCGGCGGCCGAGATGTCTGCCGGGCACCCGCGATTGCCCGTTAACCGGGCCGGACCGTGGATCTGTGTGTGTAAACACACAGATCCACGTCCTGTCAGTTGAGAGGAGACCGATCTGTGTTCCCAGTACAGCAGAACACTGATCGGTCTCCTCCCCTTGTACGTCCCCGCCCCCTACAGTTAGAATCATTCCCTAGGAAACATATTTAACCCCTTGTGTCCCCCTAGTGGTTAACCCCTTCACTGCCTGTCACATTTACACAGTAATCAATGCAATTTTATAGCATTGATCGCTGTATAAATGTGAATGGTCCCAAAAATGTGTCAAAAGTGTCCGATGTGTCCGCCATGTCGCAGTCGCAAAAAAAAATCACGATCGCCGCTATTACTAGTAAAAAAAATTAAAAATTTTTTTTTTAAAAATGCCATAAATCTATCCCATATTTTGTAGACACTATAACTTTTGTGCAAACCAATCAATATATGCTTATTGCGATTTTTTTTACCAAAAATATGTAGAAGAATACGTATCGGCCGAAACTGAGGAAAAAATTTGTTTAAAAAAAAAAAAAATTGGGATATTTATTATAGCAAAAAGTAAAAAGTATTGTGTTTTTTTCAAAATTGTCGCTCTTCTTTTGTTTATAGCGCAAAAAATAAAAACCGCAGAAGTGATCAAATATCACCAAAAGAAAGCTCTATTTGTGGGGAAAAAAGGACGTCAATTTTTTTTGGGTACAACGTCGAACGACCGCACAATTGTCGTTTAAAGTGCGACAGCGCTGAAAACTAAAAATTGGCCTGGGAAGGAAGGGGGTGAAAATGCCCTGTATTGAACCGGTTAAAGAAAAGTTAAAAGGACCTGTGGACGGGGACTACTTGCCCTGCACATAGGGGTACTTTTCTCATGTATGCACTCACCAATGCTGGGTACAAGACAACATTAAGGCAGAACCCGGTTTAGAGATGAGCCGTACACCATACGCATCTGTGTAGAAGCATACAGATCCCTTCTGTGAAACAATCTGTCCTATTACACTGCATACCTTGCCTTTCCTCTGCTACGTCACTCGTTGTAAAAGAATCGGGCCCCACTGTGCACCAATCTTGGACCTCTTGATTGCACTTAATCAACTCCCTCTACCGTACAACTCCTTTGTTGAGTTAACCCTCGTGGTGGCCATCCTTTCCTTACTGTTCAACAACGTGCATGCTTTTACAGGACCTGTTCTTCGGATACATCATGCACCACCATGCATCTCTTTATAAATAACTTCAGACCAGGCTTTTGAATGGTTACCAGATTTACTTGTCATGCTGCAACAGTGTACTCCAAAGTACACATAGTCCTTCCCTAACTATCTAGTCTCAGGCTGCCCAGGCATACCTTTTCATGTAGTAGTCCACAACAGGTAGATTTTCTTATAAGGTAGGTTCCCCATTGGTTGAAACGCGTCAGGGATTCTATACCTATACCTATATATGATATGTATGACACTGTATAAACCTCGTCCATATGCCACACTGTGGAATGCTTACTGTACCATTTGGCCAGTTTTTATATTTTATATGTTATAAATTAATTTTGACATCTGTACAACCATTGAATAAATGTACATATTTTTCTTTATCTATTTCAACCTTTGATTCTGTTACATTGCTGTCCAAAGCCCCCTTTGGGGAAACCTTTCCTTATTCATTTTTGGGGTGTGCAGCCTATACATCTCTCCCATATGTGAGTTTTCCTTATTACGTAATTCTGGGTGGTTAAACACCCCCTTCCCCCCCACCACACATGAGAGATAAGACAGGTGCTGTGTGTTGTCCTCGAATCCCTGCATGTTAAATCTTTTACTTTCAATATGATAACCAGTTTAAGGATGTTACATTGTTAACCTTATGTAACACCCCTTAAAATTGGGGGATTAGATCGTAGCCGTATCTCTCCCCTTTTATGCATCGGGATACTTCTATATTAGATTCCTTTATTGCAGCACGTTCAAATATATAACAAATATTTGTTCTGTATACACACATGCAGGGATTTGGGGCTATTTTTTATCACACAGCTACTGTACATATCACAAATATATTCGTAATAGATATCGTTATTGCATTCATTGTGAATCAATAATCAGTCAGGTCCATAAATATTGGGACATCGACACAATTCTAATTTTTTTGGCTCTGTCAGCATACAACCCAAACTATAAAGCGATTTCCATATGGTATAAGTAAATCTATATAACTCTATATGGTGGCTAATAGATTATAAGTACAGTCAGGTCCATAAATATTGGGACATCAATACAATCTTTTTGGCTCTATACACCACCACAATAGATTTGAAATGAAACAAACAAGATGTGCTTTAACTGCAGACTTTCAGCTTTAATTTGAGGGTATTTACATCCAAATCAGGTGAATGGTGTAGGAATTACAACACTTTGTATATGTGCCTCCCACTTTTTAAGGGACCTAAAGTAATGGGACAATTGGCTGCTCAGCTGTTCCATGGCCAGGTGTGTGTTATTCCCTTATTATCCCATTTACAAGGAGCAGATAAAAGGTTCAGAGTTAATTTCAAGTGTGTTATTTGCATTTGGAATCTGTTGCTGTCAACTCTCAATATGAGATCCAAAGAGCTGTCACTATCAGTGAAGCAAGCCATCATTAGGCTGAAAAAACAAAACAAACCCATCAGAAAGATAGCAAAAATAGGTGTGGCCAAATCAACTGTTTTGAACATCCTTAAAAAGAAAGAACGCACCGGTGAGCTTAGCACCACCAAAAGACCCGGAAGACCACGGAAAACAACTGTGGTGGATGACCGAAGAATTCATTCCCTGGTGAAGAAAACACCCTTCACAACAGATGGCCAGATCAAGAACACTCTCCAGGAGGTAGGTGTATGTGTGTCAAAGTCAACAATCAAGAGAAGACTTCACCAGAGTGAATACAGAGGGTTCATCACAAGATGTAAACCATTGGTGAGCCTCAAAAACAGGAAGGCCAGATTAGAGTTTGCCAAACAACATCTAAAAAAGCCTTCACAGTTCTGGAACAACATCCTATGGACAGGTGAGACCAAGATCAACTTGTACCAGAGTGATGGGAAGAGAAAAGTATGGGGAAGAAAAGGAACTGCTCATGATCCAAAGCATACCACCTCATCAATGAAGCATGGTGGTGGTAGTGTCATGGTGTGGGCATGTATGGCTGCCAATGGAACTGGTTCTCTTGTATTTATTCATGATGTGACTTCTGACAAAAGCAGCAGGATGAATTCTGAAGTGTTTCGGGCAATATTATCTGCTCATATTCAGCAAAATGCTTCAGAACTCATTAGATGGCGCTTCACAGTGCAGGCGGACAATGACCCGAAGCATACTGCGAAATCAACCAAAGAGTTTAAGGGAAAGAAGTGGAATGTTATGCAATGGCCAACTCAATCACCTGACCTGAATCTGATTGAGCATGCATTTCCCTTGCTGAAGACAAAACTGATGGGAAAATGCCCCAAAAACAAGCAGGAACTGAAGACAGTTGCAGTAGAGGCCTGACAGAGCATCACCAGGGATGAAACCCAATGTCTGGTGATGTCTATGCGTTCCAGACTTCAGGATATAATTGACTGCAAAGGATTTGCAACCAAGTATTAAAAAGTGAAAGTTTGATGGATACCTATATACGATATGTATGACACTGTATAAACCTTGTCCATATGCCACACCGTGGAATGCTTACTGTACCATTTGACCAGTTTTTATATTTTATGTTATAAAATCATTTTGACATCTGTATAACCATTGAATAAATGTACATTTTTTCGTTATCTATTTCAACCTTTGATTCTGTTACTCTGCTGTCCAAAGCCCCCTTTGGGGAAACCTTTCGTTATCGGTTCCCCTGTGAGAAGCCAGTGATTTGCTGGAGGTTAATTCTTCATAGGTGGACTTCTTGCTTCTTTCCCATACAGTCCCTACTCCACAACAATCTGAGCCAAGCCTTCCCCCTATTTATATATAGTACAGGGTGGAGGACAGAACCCAGAAGAAGCTCAATTGAAGTGTCACAAATAAATATGCAGTCAGATAAATATTGTATTGATTACCCATATTCATTCCTCTAGTCTAAGTTGTAATTGCTGATCTGTTATCAGAGAGGCAAACTGAGTTGGTGAGTGATCTTTACATGGGAGGGGGTCACTAAACACAAACTGAGAACTTTTTTTAAAGTGGCGTGAGGACATAGTACAGTGAGTCCATCTAGTTCAACCAATAACAAAAAAAAAAAAAAATCATACAATCCCATATACACAATCCTTCACCCACAGTTGATCCAGAGGAAGGGGAAAAACCCAAACAATGCATGATCCAATTTGCTACAGCAGGGGAAAAAATTCCTTCCTGGTCCCCCGAGAGGCAATTGCATTTTCCCTGGATCAACTTTACCTATAAATGCCAGTACCCAGTTATATTATGTACATTGAGAAAATAATCCAGGCCTTTTTCACAGCTCTTGAGGAAAGAGCTTTTCACAGCTCTTGAAGAAACCTTTCCGTATTTTGAGATGAAATCTCTTTTCCTCTAGGCGTAAAGAGTGCCCCCTTGTCCTCTGTGATGACCTTAAAGTGAATAACTCAACACCAAGTTCACTATATGGACCCTTTAAGTATTTGTACATGTTGACAATACCCCCCTAATCTCCTCTTCTCAAGAGAGAATAGATTCCGTTCCTCTAATTTTTCCCCAGCTGAGCTCCTCCATGCCTCTTATCAGTTTGGTTGCCCTTCTCTGCACTTTCTCCAGTTCCCTGATATCCTTTTTGAGAACTGGGGCCAAAAACTGAACTGCATATTCCAGATGAGGTATTACTAATGATATGTACAGGGGCAAAATTATATATCTCTCTCTCTGCAGTCCATACCTCTCTTAATACAAGAAAGGACTTTGCTCGCTTTGGAAACTGCAGCTTGGCATTGCATGCTTTTATTTAGCTTTATGATCTACCAAAACCCCCAGATTCTTCCCCACTATAGATTCCTCCAGTTGTACTCCCCCTAGGATATATGATGCATGCATATTCTTAGACCCCAAGTGCATAACTTTACATTTATCAACATTAACCCCTTCCCGCCGACCGTACGCACATATGCGTACTCGGCTTTCCGGGGTTATACCGGGATGATGCCCGCAGCTGCAGGCATCATCCCGATACCGTTGTTTACAGCGGGCGATCGGCTACCCGTGTATAACAACCGATGTGGCTAAAAGCCGCTCGGTTGTTATACCGGAGGAGCGGGAGGGGACATTCCCCGCCTCCCGCCGCTGTTACCGGGCCTCCCGTGCGATCGGGAGGCCCGGTGTCCAATTGGGTACTTTCGGCGGCTGGGGGCGGGCTGGAACGAAGCTGTGAGCGGCTTCCTTCCAGCCTTCTTGTTGTAAACGCGGAAGCGACGTCATGACGTCACTTCCCGTTTACTCGGCTGCCAATGGCGCCAAATTTAAAAAAGTACACAGTATTCAGAATCGCCGTTTTCGGCGATCTGAATACTTTGAAGTGTAAAGGAGGGATGGGGGGTCTTTTAGACCCCCCATCCCTCCATAAAGAGTACCTGTCACCACCTATTGCTGTCACAAGGGATGTTTACATTTCTTGTGACAGCAATAAAAGTAAAAAAAAAAAATTTTTTTTAAAAACACAATTTATAAAGTAAAAAAAAAAAAAAATAAATTAAAAAAAAAAAATTTTTTTTTAAAGTGCCCCTGTCCCCGCGAGCTCGCGCAGCGAAGAAAACGCATACGGAAGTCGCGCACGCATATGTAAACGGTGTTCAAATCACACATGTGAGGTATCGCCGCGATCGTCAGAGCAAGAGCAATAATTCTAGCCCTAGACCTCCTCTGTAACTCTAACCTGGTAACCGTAAAAAAAATGTAAAGCATCGCCTATGGAAATTCATAGGTACCATGGTTTGTCGCCATTCCACGAGAATTATAAAGGGTGACATGTTTGGTATCTATTTACTCGGCGTAACATCATCTTTCACATTATACAAAAAAATTGGAGTAACTTTACTGTTTGGATTTTTTAAAATTCATGAAAGTGTCCCTTTTCCAAAAATTTGCGTTTAAAACACCGCTGCACAAATACCGTGTGATAAAAAATATTGCAACAATCGCCATTTTATTCTCTAGATTCTCTGCTAAAAAAATATATATAATGTTTGGGTACTCTAATTAATTTTCTGGCAAAAAATACGGATTTTAACTTGTAAACACCAAATTTCAAAAATAGGCTTAGTCATGAAAGGGATACACAAAACCAGGTAGTCAAAACTTTTGGACAAAAAAAAAATGGGCTAACTTTACTGTTTAGTTTTTTTTTAATTAATTAAAGTGTATTTTTTGAAAAAATTGCATTTGAAAGACTGCTGCGCAAATATCGTGTCACATAAATAAAATATTGCAACAACTGCCATTTTATTTTCTAGGGTCTCTGCTAAAAAAAAATATAATGATTGGGGGCATTAAGTGATTTTCTAGCAGAAAATATTGGATTTTTACTAGTAAGCAACACTTCAGAAAATATTTAGTCTTTACATGGTTAAACTGAGATCTTCTGCACACAGGAGATCATTCCTTTGATAAGCAGAAACATTGTATCCCTTTGCTTCTTTTATCAGCCATGTTCTCAGACTTGGCGGGCTGCCCAGATAGGATAGACTCAAGTCGCTCTGACTGGGAGACTTCAAGCGACTTGCATTGACTCCTATTACAGAAGTCATTTGCAAGTCATATAAAAATAAATATAGTGCTCGCAAACACAATAAGTGAAGAAGATAAAGTCCAAAATACAATAGGTGAAACTAAAGTCCAAAATAAAGTGACTACAGGTGCTCCAATCCACAGTGAAGGAAATATAAGGTGCTTCAGAGAAATTCAGTTCACCACTCACCAGATCAGAACGACCCACAGCTTTTCAGTCTGGTGGGTCATTTAAAGCTTGGTAAAGAATCCTGGGATGGCGGATAAGTTGATATGCCTTCAGGTCTGGAAATCCTTTAAAAAGTTTCTCAGCCAGAACACAGCAGGTACTTTATTTTGGACTTTATTTTCACCTATTGTATTTTGGACTTTATTTTCACTTATTGTGTTTTGGACTTTATTTTCACTTATTGTGTTTTGGACTTTATTTTCACTTATTGTGTTTGCGAGCGCTATATTTATTTTTATGTTTTTCAAGTGATTAGCACTTTGTGTATAGCAACAGCAAATTATTTTTTTTTTTGATACACCATTAGCGCAAGCGTATATTTTTAGTATATATATTTTCACACATTTGCAAGTCATGCTGAAGTCGTGCTGTGCAGGGTCGCTGAGTCGCCCCGAAAGTCGGATCGCCCCTGTGTGAACCAGGTGGTGCATAAATTAATCAGCCTAATTTGCAGCACAATCGGCCAATGCCGATTGATTAAAAAAATCACCCAATATTGCGGCCAATCGATATATGGGTCGACCTCTAGTCTAGACATGTGCAATTCGTTTTGGTCCGAATGTAAATTCTGTTTCACAGTGGGAGCACAGAGTGGGAATTGTTTGAAATTCCCCTAGTCTTTTGACACTACCATGGGAATTTACAATGACTAGCACTTATTCATTTATGTAAAATCCTTACAACAAAAGGTAAAAAAAAACCCTAACTGCTTAACCGCTTCAGCCCCGGAAGATTTTACCCCCTTCCTGACCAGAGCGTTTTTTGCGATTCGGCACTTTAACTGACAATTGCGCGGTCGTGCGACGTGGCTCCCAAACAAAATTGACGTCCTTTTTTTTCGCACAAATAGAGCTTTCTTTTGGTGGTATTTGATCACCTCTACGATTTTTATTTTTTGCACTATAAACAAAATAAGAGCGACAATTTTGAAAAAAACGCATTATTTTTTACATTTTGCTATAATAAATATCCCCCAAAAATATATTAAAAAAACATTTTTTTTCCTCAGTTTAGGCCGATCGTATTCTTCTTCATATTTTTGGTAAAAAAAATCGTGATAAGCGTTTATTGATTGGTTTGCGCAAAAGTTATAGCGTTTACTAAATAGGGGATAGTTTTACGTCATTTTTATTAATAATTTTTTTTTACTAGTAATGGCGGCGATCAGCGATTTTATTGTGACTGCGACGTTATGGCGGACATGTCGGACATTGACACATTTTTGGGACCATTGTCATTTATACAGCGATCAGTGCGATTAAAAATGCACTGATTACTGCGTAAATGACACTGGCAGTGAAGGGGTTAACCACTAGGGGGCGGGGAGGAGTTAAGTATGTCCTAGGGGAGTGATTACTAACTGTAGGGTGATGGGCTGTGTGTGTGACGTCACTGATCTCTGCTCCCAATGACAGGGAGCAGAGATCGAGTTACACTGTCACTAGGCAGAACGGGGAGATGCTGTTTACATCAGCATCTCCCCGTTCGGCCTCTCCGTGAGGCGATCGCGGGTATCCCCGCAGGACCCGCGACCTGACTCACGGAGCTCCCGGCCGGCACGCAATGGCACGGCAGGGAATTCAAATGGACGTACCTGTAAGTCCATTTGCCCAGCCTCGCCATTCTGCCGACGTACATTGGCATGCGCCGGTCGGGAACTAGTTAAAGAACATGTTAACCCAACATTTCATATTCCTGATATGTGCCTGCTGTACCATGTACTTGTATGAAGAAGTATTGAGTTCTTTTTGCATTGCTTCCTTTGTGTAAAATCCCTGCTGTTCCTGACAGTCCTTCTGCTTTCCTATCGAAAACTGACCACACTAGGTATGAGAGCACATCATGGTCAGTTTTCTGGCAAAAAATGCACAATGAGTGGAGCGCAACTTAAAGCAGTTGTCCAGTCTGGGCAAAAAAAATAAAAGTCAGCAGCTACAAATTCTGTGGCTGATGACTTTTAATATAAGGACACTTGTACCTGTCTAGTGATCCAGTGTCATCCTCACCTGGGCTAGTTCTTCAGTAGTCTGTGTTCCCAGTGGCAGCATCCTAACTGTGGGCAGCTAGCTATGCAGCTTTCCGCTTCACAGCCGGCTGCCCACTGTGCATGTGTGAGCCCCCCTGTGCTTTTTGAATGGTCCCCTAGTCTTCTGGGACCTGTGATGTGCCCCAGAATACTGCGGGGAGGGGGGGAAGAGAACTTCGCTTGGTTCGCCTCAGTGGTCCAAGCAGAAGTGAGAGTGGGTATATGTCAAAACCAGATTCCCGCTCCCCCCCAAAAAGAATTACATGCCAAATATGGAAGAGGAAGGTGGAGGAAGACTTACACGACTTAAGACGTACACACGATTGGAAATGCCGCCAGCAAAACTCCGATGAGAGCTTTTGGTCGGAAATTGCGACCGTGTGTATGCTCCATCGGACTTTTGCTGGCGGAATTCCCACCAGCAAAAGATTGAGAGCAGGTTCTCTATTTTTCGGTCGGAAAAAGTTCCTATCCGAAAATGCGTTCGTCTGTATGCAATTTGAACGCACAAAAAACCAGGCATGCTCGGAAACAATTTGACGCATGCTCGGAAGCATTGAACTTCATTTTCTCGGCTCGCCATAGTGTTGTATGTCACCGCGTTCTTGACGGTCGAAAGTTCAGAGATTTTTTGTGTGACCGTCTAAATGCAAGCCAAGATTGAGCGGAATTCCGTTGGAAAAACCATCCAAGATTTTTCCAACGGAAATTCCGCACGTGTGTGCGGGGCATAAGAGCGGAATGTTCCCATTTTGGATGGAGCTTCCTTTTAAGATTGCAAAATGTGGGGAGCAGACATGCATTGTTAGAGCTCCGCACCGCTGAGGAGAGAAGAGAAGGACAAAGCGGAGCCTGCAGGCTCAAAAGGTATCCATTTGAACCTTTTTGCCCCAGGGAACAAACTGTGAAAGTTTGGGCAGGAAATATGGTACTGGGAGGAAACCGTGGCAGAAATAAAAATCACCTCACAAAGAGCTCACAGGCACTCACTGCAACTAAAGCAGCTCCAGTCACCTCACAAGATACAGCATCAGGGCGCTCTCACAGACAGAAAATGTCACAGCAAGACTCTCCATTTGAGTCAGATACAGAACAAATCCTCTCACAAACTTCTCCACAAGCCTCCTCAGCATCCCCAGTAATATTATTACAATTTGAAAAGATGCTTCATAAGGCTTTAAAACAAACCTCAGACCAAATAACAAAAAGCCTAACCAAAGAAATAAGAGAGCTGGGAAACCGCACCGCAGCCTTAGAAATAAAAATGGATGAAATTGAAATTACAACCCAAGAAAATATAACAGAATTGGAACAATTAAAAGAAGAGAATTTAATACTTCAAACTAAGCTCGAAGATTATGAAAATAGAGCCAGACGTTCAAACTTGCGCATAAGGGGAATACCTGAAACTGTGACAGACCTGCAATCTACTATTACTGCTCTATTACAAGAACTAAAGCCAGATATCCCTATTGAACGTTTAGAACTGGACAGAGTACACAGAGCCCTCACAGCCAAAAAGAAAGATGGACCCCCACGTGATATAATCACAAAATTTCATTATTACAGAACGAAAGAACAAATACTAATTGCTGCAAGAGAAAAAAAGGAACTTAATTTTCAAGGACACAATTATCAAATTTTTGCTGACCTATCCCAACTTACTATTACTAAAAGACGATCCATGAAACCCCAACTAATGGAACTGCAACGCCACAACATTATGTATCAATGGGGCTTCCCCTTTTCAGTCAGATTTAACTACCAAGGTACAATTTACAGAAGCAGATCAGCAGATGAACTACAACAAACCCTTTTAAAATTAAATCTGACAGAACCCACAAGCAGCAACTCTCCCACACGCAGAAGAATGGCATCATCTTCACCTTCAGGCAGCACTCAAAAAATTTCAGAACAAAATGGGAATCATCATTCTCATAAAAGAGGCCGTTATGCCACATCATCCATGGACCAAGAAGAGTCAATGGACTGACATCCTAATTCCTGATATCTCTTCATTTATTATACTAAGAGATGGTTCTCTATAAAAAACCTGTATTTATAACTGAATGTAACTGCATTCTGATAGTCACACACTGTGTGGGATCATGTTACATTCCAGTTATATTTCTTATTACTTCTGATTCATATAGCCTTAGAATATATAAGTGAAATAAGGAAATTCTTGTTCAGTTATATATTATCAGGTAATAACAATAGATTTATTACTTTTTAGGACAAATATGTTCAATAATCCAGAAGTAATGGAAGATTTTTCTTTCTTTTCTTAAAACAAATATATTATTACCTAACTAGTTCCTAGAACTATGTTTTTGTTTATTCTAATCTGAAGCAATACAACCTCAATTTTATGAGTTAACATATCTAAACAGTTACATATGAATAAAATATGTAATTGTTTACTCTAAAAGGGTTAAAATCCCCAAATAATTCAAACTATCTTCATCAATACCAAAGTTATTAACAGTACCTTTCTAACTGAATTATTTAGCCTAGGGCAAGACTAACCATATACAACCACCCTGGAATAAATAATTTCAACAAAAACTATGTTCTGCACTCCAATTAATGAAACATCATTTTGATGTCTTTTGACATAGCACTTCTCTCCTGTAAGCGGAAGATCCGTGTACCCTCATTCTCCCAACCATATTATGTGGGAGTGTGACGAAGGCACTTATTCCCCTGAGAGAGATATTTATTCTCTTTCACGGGTAAATTGTGATTACTTGCAAAAAATAATTTATACAATGTATCATCTAATCTCATATGTTTTTTGTTTACTCTTTACTCCAGAATTCACTGGTTTCTTTTCTATCTATTCATCTCTTCAGTCCACACAGGTTGATCTGCGCAGTCAGCTCTGCATAACAAAAAGTAAGTCAAAACTATTTGATCTGTTGCCATGGCACCACTGAATATACTTTCCCTGAATGTTCAGGGAATAAAATGTCCCTCAAAAAAGGACCAAAGCCTTCCGTACTTTCCATAACAAGAAGGCTCACATAGTATGCCTCCAAGAAACACACTTCACCAAAGATTCTACTCCAAAATATATTTCTCCTTTTTATCAACAAATTTACACGGCTTCTGCCTGTACCAAACAAAGGGGAACTCTAATTGCATTTCACCGATCCACACCATTCACCTTATCATCAGAAATTAAAGACCCAGAAGGTAGATACCTGATGATATGTTATATAATGGATACAGCAATCACGGTGATTTCCTACTACGCTCCTAACAAACAACCTACACCATTCCTCTCACATATATTACAAGTGATTAATACACACAAAATAGGAACAGTGATAATGTGTGGGGATTCGAACCAGGTCCTCCTCCCATTTCTAGATAAATCACCTTTTACACCATCCAAAATAACCTCTAGATTACCTTTTTCTCAACTTCTTTCCAAATACAATCTGGTAGATTCGTGGAGAGAAAGTAACCCAATGAAAAAGAAATTCACTTATTTCTCGCACCCTCATCAAACCTTCACCAGAATAGATCATATTTTTCTAACAATAGGAATGATACCAGAAATTATTGCATCAGATATAATTCCGATTCCGTGGTCTGACCGTAATGCAGTATACACTACTATAGCCTCAGCCATACCAAAAGCGCATGACCCAACGTGGTACTTACCGGACATAATGCTCAAACACCCACTACATCAGATGGCCATTGAACAAGCTTTAAAGGAATACATACTAATTAATAATACAACAGACATTTCCCCAATAACACTGTGGGAAGCTCATAAGCCTGTCTTGCGTGGTACAATACAAAGACAAATGGCACTATTTAAACGGGAACGCAAAAATCCAGCAAAAAAACTAGAACTCAATTTTAATGCAGCCTACATATCATTTCAAGATAATCCATCTCAGAGTACAAAATCTCATCTGGAAAAATCTAGATTGGAATACGATCTATTTCTCACTCAGTTGATAAATCCCTCAAACGCTCCAAACACAATTTCTACATGAATACAAACAAACCAGGTACATATTTGGCTCGGGCATTAAATTCAACTAACAAATCTTTCAAACCAATACGTTTGAAATTATCAAAAAATGTTTATACTTGTAATCCTTGTAATAAAATAGTCCATAAATTTCACTCACATCTCGCAACTTTATACAAGACAAACAATGAATTTAATCCTACAGAGGCTGAATCCTTCTTCTCAAAAATAACCTTACCTGAGTTGTCTCAGAATCAAAAAAGCAGTTTGGATGAGACTATAACTATAGATGAAGTTGCTAACGCCATAAAAAGATCTAAAACTTAACAAAAGACCAGGCCCAGACGGCTACTCGGCTTTATACTATAAAACATTCTCAGAAATACTCTCTCCCATTCTCACTGAAACTTTTAACAAACTTCTAGAAGGACATTCTTTTTGGCAAGAAACACTAATGGCAATTGTTTGTATGATCCCAAAACCCATTTCTGATGATACTTCCTGTGTGAATTATCGGCCTATCTCTCTGTTAAACCTTGATATTAAATTATTAGCAAAAATAATAGCAAAACGCCTCAATAGCATTATAGGAAAATTAATACATAGAGATCAAGTAGGCTTCATGCCAAATAGACAGGCAGGCGATAATATACGCAGGGCAGTGTTATTGGCACATATTGCTAAAAAACGGAAAATACCTTTATGTTTTCTATCTCTCGATATTAAGAGGGCATTTGACACAGTATCCTGGCAATATATGCAATATTCATTACAAAAATGGGGTTTTGGACCCCTCTTTTTAACATGGATCAAAGCATTATATAATAAACCCAAAGCCTATATAAAATATGCTGGATACAAATCTGATGCCTTTAATATCGAAAGAGGTACCCGACAGGGTTGCCCATTATCTCCCTTATTATTTGCCCTTATACTCGAACATGGCCCAATACATCAGAACAAACCAAACTATAACTGGCATTGAAGTAGGAGGTATTACACACAAATTATGTATATTTGCAGACGATATATTACTTTTTCTATCATCACCACAGGTCTCTGCTCCTAACTTAATACCAGCTCTTGATGGATTTGCAGCCCTATCCGGCCTTATGATTAATCCTAAGAAATGCCTAGTGCTTAATATTTCGCTCACAAACATGGAATTGATCCCGGCTAGGGCTGCACTCCCATTCACATGGGCAGAAAAATCAATCCCATATCTTGGAATTCATTTAACAGCATCTCATTCTGACTTATTCTCAACCAATTATCCTCCTGTATTAAGACAGATCACAAATCTAATAAAACAATGGTCGCAACTTCCTTTATCCTGGATAGGGAAGATTAATGCAATCAAAATGACTATTCTACCCAAATTGCTTTATCTATTCAGAGTCCTCCCTATTCCAATTCCTTCCTATTTTTTGAGAATAGTACAAAAAAGAGCAACTTCGTTTATATGGGGTTCTTCTAAACCACGTATACCTATACACACACTACATCTTCCCAAAAATAAAGGAGGCCTGGGATACCCTAATTTTACTAACTACTACAGAGCAGCACAATTGACCAGTCTGTCCTAATACCATGCAAAACAGGAAATCCCATTATGGGTATTTATAGAGGCTTCAGAAAATGACCCTCTATTAATATCAAACTTGTTATGGCTTGATCCTAAAGACCGCTTTAAAATTCATAATCCCGTAACTAAACACTTCTTATCTCTCTGGGATAAACTAAAAACCAAATATCAGTTACAATCTCCACACAATCCTCTCCTTTCTTTTATCAGAAATCCGGCCTTTTATCCGGCATGGATCTACCCAAATTCTTTTAAAGCTTGGACAACATCAGGCATTCAGACACTAAATGACTTCATAGCATCTAAATCATTCCTTTCATTCCCATCGCTTAGAGAAAAATATGATCTACCAAACTCTGAGATATTTAGATATCTCCAAATCAAAAATTTCTATACACCATTCCTAAAGGGGGATACACCATTATCGCAATTATCCATTTTTGAATCAATCTGTACAAAAGATCCATTTGCTAAAGGTACAATTTCATCACTTTATAACCAATTATATGGAGTAGTAAATCTTAATAGACCCTCTTACGTTTAGAGGTGGGAGGAGGACCTGGAACGAACTTTAGAAGACACGGACTGGTCTAACATATGGCTCACATCTAAGTCATCTTCACCCAACATCTTAGCACTGGAGACAAATTATGAAGTCCTAACTCGCTGGTACCTTGTACCCGCTAGAGTGGCAAATATTCACTTAATACCTCAGCTCTTTGTTTTCGAGGATGCCCAGAAATAGGCACACATTTACACATATGGTGGACGTGCCCAGTAATCCAAACCTTCTGGAAGGAAGTCTTTGTGATTGCATCTAAAATATTTTAAAAAATAATACAACCAGATCCATATATAACTTTACTTAATCTAAAACCAGAATGGTTAATACTCTCTCAATTCAAACTTATGATCCAACTAATAACGGCTGCAAAACAAACAGTGGCCAAGGCATGGAAATCTCCTACATTGGTACTAGCAGAAACAATTCACAGAATGAATAATACAATGTCCCATGCTAAGATGGTAGCCATCGATCAAAATCAAATTCCAAAATTTGAAAAACTTTGGCATCCTTGGATAAAACAACAGTTCCTGTCAAATTTCAATGACTCTGTCCTGTTGCCATGGTAACAGATTAAATGACTTACAAAGACACCCATTCTAAGGCTTCAAAGAGAACTAAAAAGAATAATAAACTGACGAGCGGGACAACCTTGTGGACCATACCTCTGCCTTTCTACCCTTTTTCTTCTTTCTCTTTCCTTTTCTCCACCTTACGATTAAAGCTCATTATCAGAATTTATTTGACCTATATACACTCTACCTGTAAACAATATGTATAGTAGGTATAAATCATTTAAATACCTACAAAAGTAACTAAGGAAATGATATATATCTTTAATTTAGGTTTACGTGAACCCAATGTTTAATATTTGAAATTTCATGATATTTACCTATATAAACCCCACTGTAAAACAATGAGCTTACTTTATAGATCCTTGTAAACTTACTTTATGTATCTTTATAATATTGTATACTCAATAAACTTCTTTTGACAAGGAAGATTGCAAAATGTGCCATGACCACTCAAACAGCATTCTTGTTCAGACAAAATGTAGAAGAAATAACTCATAACTCAGCATCTGGATTTTTTTCCACCAGTATGTAGATGCTTCTTCTTATCATTATGGGGTTTCTAAAATAGTGCAGCAGTGAACAATTCTGAACAGACAACTCACTAACATTTGTGATGAAAAGAAATAAGATCAGGGATCACCAAGTAGCTCAGAACACCAACTAATACATAGTACTAGTTCATTTGCTATCAGTTCATTACCTTCTCTGCACCCTTTGGCTCTGACTCTCTGTCTGTTTGCAGATTCTAACGTAACCATGGGTCATATTAACCTGAAAGGCAAATAACTTCTGAATAACATATGCTATTATCTCAGCTGAGAAACCTACATGCATGGTTTTGTCATGACTAAGACACCACAGATGTCATCAGCATCCACATAATTAACCGCAGCCCCAGAGCATTTGGCTGCTGAATAACCGGGCCATTTTTTACGTTTCGGCACTGCGTCACTTTAGCTGACAATTGCGCGGGCTTGCGAAGTTGTACCCAAACAAAATTGATGTCCTTTTTTTCCAACAAAAAGAGCTTTCTTTTAGTGGTATTTGATCGCCTCTGCAGTTTTTATTTTTTACGCTATAAACAAAAAAAGAGTGACAATTTTGAAAAAAAAACACAATATTTTTTTGTCCTAGATTTTTTTTCTCAGTTTAGGCCGATATGTATTCTTTGCAATATACGCAATAAGCGGGATAGAGTTATAGCATTTTTATTTATTTATTTTCAATCTGATGCTGTCAGCGCGGCCCAGCTCCTATCACATGATCTGCACACACAGGTCCTCTCAGTCTCCGGGAGCTTCAGGCAGCTGTGTGGGGGAGGGGCGCTGATGTCATCCCCTTCAGCAGGAGCCCTGGAGGAAGAAGATCTACCATGCTGCTAAAATGAGGTCAGTAAACAGGTTGGAATTGTACAGAAACTGACCTTTAGGGGGTGAAATGATTGTACTGGGGGCAGACTACTGCCTCCCCCCATGTCATATGCAGTGCAGTGACCACCAAGTGATGTATTGTGCTCACCATGTGCCGTGCAATGCCCACCATGTAATGTGGAGTGGTGTGCCCTCCATGTAATGTGCTGGCCTGCGCTTTATGTGATAATCAATGATTAAGCCCCTCCTCTTAATGAAATTGTTGTCAAAAAGGGGCGGAGAATGGGTGATCTTAAAATGAAGTCCCCCCCTCCCGAACAAAGTTCTGCAGACGCCTATGGCATCACTTGCTTAAGAATATTTCAATACACTATGCCCATTAAAGTGGAACTAAACCCTGATATCCTTTACAGCCAAAGAAGCAGCCATCTTAGTCTTGGTTTGCTCTGCAGTGC
The DNA here is from genome assembly GCF_042186555.1 of Aquarana catesbeiana. Lineage (NCBI taxonomy): Eukaryota > Metazoa > Chordata > Amphibia > Anura > Ranidae > Aquarana > Aquarana catesbeiana. Next base: position 125,042,687 of record NC_133326.1, read on the forward strand.
TATGGTGCTGCAAATGTGATCAGCTGTGACACCAGCTAACTGATGGTTTGACATTGCAGCTGAGAGCTAACATAAGCAAACAGTAAGGTATGCCTTGAATGCAATTGTTTTGGGAAACAGTAGGTTTAGTTCCACTTTGACGCTCCATGCACACTGGAGCTCATAAACGGCCGTTCTGAACGTCGGATTGCTGGCAGGAAAACGCTGCTCTAAAAACACGATTTTATCAGCATTTTGCATTGCCATCAATGCACGTTTAGCGGCGCTGGCTTTTAACCGCGTTTCTCTGCCTCAATTCAAAATCAATGGTTACCTATGGGAGCCCATTGATTTGAATAGAAGTCGCACCAGAAGTCGGATCATCATGATCCGACTTGCGGTGCCACTTTTGTGCTGAGGATGAAGGGGAACCCCTCCACAATGAAAAAAAAATTGACGTGGCGTCCCCCCCCTCCGACAATACCAAGCCCTTCGGTCTGGTATGGATTTTAAGGGGAACCTCCTTTGCCGAAAAAACGGCGTGGGGGTCCCCCCCAAAATCCATACCAAACCCTTATCCGAGCAGCCTGGCCAGTCAGAAAAGGGGGTGGGGATGAGCGAGTGCCCCCCTTAACCGTACCAGGCCACATGCCCTCAACATGGGGGTAGGTGCTTCGGGGCAAGGGGGGCGCTGCACCCCCCCGACCTCAAAGCACCTTGTCCCCATGTTGATGAGGACAAGGGCCTCTTCCCAACAACCCTGGCCATTGGTTGTCAATGGCCAGGGTTGTTGTCATCCGGTGACCCCGCCCCCTTATGACGTCACCACCCAGGGCATGATGGGACGGTGACATCATAAGGGGCGGGGTCACCAGATCATCACCTGGTGACTACGCCCCGTGCCTATATAAGTCGTTGCGCAACCCGCATGCGGCATTACAGCGGGAGAGAGTGCCGTGTCAACATCGGAAGAAGAGCAGAGGGGAGAAGACCGGGCCACCGTTGGCAAAAGAGCAGCAAAAGAGCAGAAGATAGCGAAGGAGCTCAGCAGAAGAACCGGAGAGCGGGAGAAGACACCGGAGACTGGGAGAAGAGGACAGAGAGCACAGAGAAGAAGGAAGAGACCCCTGAAGTCGGAAAAAGACTCCCGGAGCTAACTACTAAACTAGTTTAAAAACCTGTGTAGTGTGTTTTATTTTTGACACTTTTCCCAGGTGAATATGTAGGGGTACGATGTACCCCATACTCATTCACATAGGGTGGGGGGGCTTATTAAAGGGGGCTCCTGGATTCCGATAAGCCCCCCGCCCGCAGACCCCGACAACCAACGGCCAGGGTTGTCGGGAAGAGGCCCTTGTCCTCATCAACATGGGGACTAGGTGCTTTGAGGTGGGGGGGCGCAGCACCCCCCCGACCCAAAGCACCTACCCCCATGTTGAGGGCATGCGGCCTGGTACTGTTATTGAGAGGAGGGGGCGCTCGCTCGTCCCCACCCCCTTTCCTGACCAGCCGGGCTGCGTGCTCAGATAAGGGTCTGGTATGGATTTTGGGGGGATCCCCACGCCGTTTTTTTGGCGAAGGGGGTTCCCCTTAAATCCATACCAGACCGAAGGGCCTGGTATTGTCTGAGGGGGGAACCCCACGTCAATTTTTTTTTCATTGTGGCGGGGTTCCACTTCATCCTCAGCACACAAGTCGCACCGCAAGTCGGATCATGATGATCCGACTTGCGGTGCAACTTCTATTCAAATCAATGGGCTCCCATAGGGAACCATTGATTTTGAATAGAGGCAGAGAAACGCCGAACAAGGCTTAACGCTCTTTTTACAGCGTTAACCCTCGTTTAACACCTTTTACTGGTGTCTGGCGTTTCCAGTACTGCTCTTGAACGCAAATTTCTGGCGTTCAGAAGAAAGCCCATAAACTCCACTGCTCATTAAAGCTAAAAAACGTCCATGTATGCATGAACACATAGGCTAACATAGAGTGGAGTTTATGGGCTTTTAAAAAAAAAAACGCCCAAACGCCAATAAACTGCAGTTTATCAGCTCCAGTGTGCATGGAGCCTAACTGTACAAAGTTCAACAATATACTTTACTGTATGACAATGCTTTTTTATGACCACGAACACTTATGTGACTTTAATCAAACCTGTCATGAAAAAAAAGATATAGGTGTACATTATTAACAGTAGGAGAGAATAGAGGGATTTTTACGGTGCCAAATATAGGGAGACAAGATTGACTTTTATGAGTTAAAATAAAATACAATTTTATTACATAACATGATTAAAAGAACATGCCATTTTAAAGCAATATAAAATTACAGATATTTGGTGGTCATAAGTAAGTGGTAAATTGCAGATAGAAATATTGCACATTAGCCCGACATGTTTTGCTATTAGCTTCCTCAGGGGATGTGCAAGACCTTATTGAAACCACTAAAAGAATGAAAAAACAGATTATAACATAAATCTAGAAATATGCAATCAGAATGTAAGTACAGAATATTCAGATTAAATATGAGCTTGGTTGCCAAAAAAGGAGCACGGGTATGGACACTTACCCTAATAATTGGTAGCAACCGCGAACCACCAGGCTGGACCCCAGAAAACACCCCAAAGGACCCGATCCAAGGGAATCAGATAGGCGCGGCCATAGAGGGCTGATAGGGGTACACTAGAGAGTAGTGGAAATTCATTGAATTAAACTAATAAAGAGATAACTAGATAAAGTGAGGGACAAACGTCTCAGAGTAAATACTCACAAACAAGTATATATTTGTCTAGTCATCCACTTGATTTGATTGTAGCCGTATTAGTGCAATTGTGACAGAGAAAATTGAGTACTGTCCGTGATACTTTTTTTATTTGCACTAACATACAATTTTTCAGGACAAGCTTTCGGGGTATGTCCCCTTCTTCAAGGTCCAAGCAGTACTGATTCACAAATTTTTAAGCAGAATGTTAAAGAAGAAAAAAAAAAAAAAAAAAAGAGAAAACCAAACACATACAAATCAATGGTAATAAAGATAGCAGCAGAGTTAGTGAGATAAGACAGAGGGAGAGCAAGGGGGGGATGCAAGGGGGGATGCTAGTCACAGAGCGGTCGTAAAACTTTAGCATAATGTGTAAGGAAACCAATATCTAAATTCAGGCCATTATTCTTCGTGTCAAAAAGAAGTATCATTCTTAGTTCAAACGTTTTCCTTTCCTGGATAGTTCTGAAATTCCCTTTAAGAACTAAGACATTAAGGTCTTCTATAGTGTGGTCCGATTGTGAGAAATGATGTCCCACAGGTGTGCATAAACTGTCTTCTTTATGTTCTTTGATGGTATGTCTGTGCAAATTCATCCTCGCTTGCAACTTCTGTCCTGTTTCACCAACATAGGATCCTTTGCTGCACCTTTTGCATTGGATGAGGTACACAACATTACTTGAGGTACAGCTGTAAGATCCCATGATATTGAAGGTCCCATTAGTGTGTGTAACACTTTTGGATAGATTTATCTGGTTGCATAGTTTGCAGAGTTTTTTTATTGCAGGGTTTGCTACCATTGTTTGTGACTTCATAATCAGAGTGAAGTTTCCTGCTGATTAGTTTGTGTCTGAGGTTGGGTGGTTGTCTGAAAGCCAATAATGGGGGTTGTTGGAATATTCCTTTCAGAGTTTCATCCTCTGTTATAATGGGTTGTAAATCTTTGATTATCTTTTTGATCCCTTCAAGTGCTGGGTTGTATGTGGTGACTAGAGGTACTCGGTTATTTGTTTTTTTCTCTGCAAATACACTGAACTCTCCTTATGCAGAAGGACTCTGCAGATGTACCAGCGAAAGGTTAAGGAACAACCTCATTCATAAACTCTATGGTAAAAGGGAAACAATCCGGAAACAAAAGCAGTTGGTGTTTGAAACCTCAACACCATTGGACCCCACAAGCATCAACCAAATTAAGAATGAAATCGAAACCTTACAAAGACAACTGCAAAAACTTGCCATGAACAGGAAGCAAAAAAAACTCCAAAAGCTACACCAAGAGCAGACCTTTTGGATACAACCTAAACAACACAAAACAAACACAACTTCTATAACTCCTGCTATCAGCAACTTGGAAGCCAATCCAGAATCCCAAGGTATCCCTTGTGTAAATGCTGACTTTACAGAAAATGTGGATATAACAGAGAAACTCGGAATCATAAATTTGTCAAATCATCAACTTACTACACCAGAAACAACAGTCCTCTCCAAAGGCCTCACATTCTGCCCAACCACCAAATTGGATAAATTACAGGTATGGTCAGATATGGAGGAATTCTTTAGGAGACTAAGGCTCAAAGAATATTTTGACAGTAAGGAAAGGAATCCTAGGACAATAGGAGATTACAAAAGGAAAAAGAACAGCAACTTCACACCTCCACAAGGACGCAACCCCAAACTGGATACCTATATTGACAGCTTCAGGCTGCGAGTTACATCCCTGATATCCACCCAGCAAAAGAAAATATTATACAACCTTTCACCACTGGAGCGAAGAGCTGTACATGATCTGCACAATAATCAGGCCATAACCATCAAACCAGCAGATAAAGGGGGAGCAGTCGTTGTGATGGATACAGACAAATATATACAAGAGGGCCAGAGGCAGCTGGCAAATACTACTTACTACAAAAAACTGGATTATAATCCGACCCAGGATTTTACTCAGCAATTAAAAAGTCTCATTGCGACAATACCAAGCCACCTACATTCAGAACTCATCAATGCAATTCCGGATAATCCAGAAATTGGAGACTTCTACATGCTGCCCAAGATCCACAAGCCAGGAAATCCAGGCAGACCCATTATAACAGGTATGAATACACTTACCGAACATATCTCAGGCCTTGTAGAAAACATGTTAAAACCTTTAGTCATGAACACTGCAAGTTTCCTGCAAGACACCACTGATTTTCTGAACAAGCTTAACAATATACAACAATTACCACCTAATACACTTCTAGTCACTATGGATGTAGAATCTCTCTACAGTAACATCCCTCACAAGGATGGGTTGGCGGCATGTCACAGATTCTTATCATCCTCACCAGACCACAAATACACTGCTGAGGATGTGACACGGCTCATTGAATTCATTCTTACACACAACTACTTTACTTTCAATAATGACATCTATCTCCAGTGTATGGGTACTGCTATGGGAAGCAAAATGGCACCCCAATATGCAAATTTATTCATGGCTGACCTGGAGGACAAATTTCTGAACAGCATACAACAAAAGCCATACAGATATTATCGCTATATTGATGATATATTCATGATATGGACTGATGGTGAAGAAAATCTAAACCAATTCTTCTCATTGATCAACACTTTTCACCCATCTATCAAACTAAAAATGGACTATTCGAACACACATGTCAACTTCCTGGACACTACAGTATACATCAGGAATGACAAGCTACACACGTCGATATACAGAAAACCGACTGACCGATGCAGCTATCTTCATAGTTCCAGTTTTCACCCCCCACACACCAAACGGGCCATCATACACAGCCAGGCCATCAGATACCACCGAATTTGTTCAGACCCAGAAGACAGAGATAAACATCTCAGAACACTGGCAGACTCCTTCCATAAGAAAGGTTACAAAGACAAAACCATCAACAACAGCATAAACACAGCCTTGAAAACCCGAAGAGAAAATCTCCTCCAATACACAGAGAAAAAAACAAATAACCGAGTACCTCTAGTCACCACATACAACCCAGCACTTGAAGGGATCAAAAAGATAATCAAAGATTTACAACCCATTATAACAGAGGATGAAACTCTGAAAGGAATATTCCAACAACCCCCATTATTGGCTTTCAGACAACCACCCAACCTCAGACACAAACTAATCAGCAGGAAACTTCACTCTGATTATGAAGTCACAAACAATGGTAGCAAACCCTGCAATAAAAAACGCTGCAAACTATGCAACCAGATAAATCTATCCAAAAGTGTTACACACACTAATGGGACCTTCAATATCATGGGATCTTACAGCTGTACCTCAAGTAATGTTGTGTACCTCATCCAATGCAAAAGGTGCAGCAAAGGATCTTATGTTGGTGAAACAGGACAGAAGTTGCAAGCGAGGATGAATTTGAAGACATACCATCAAAGAACATAAAGAAGACAGTTTATGCACACCTGTGGGACATCATTTCTCACAATCGGACCACACTATAGAAGACCTCAATGTCTTAGTTCTTAAAGGGAATTTCAGAACTATCCAGGAAAGGAAAACGTTTGAACTAAGAATGATACTTCTTTTTGACACGAAGAATAATGGCCTGAATTTAGATATTGGTTTCCTTACACATTATGCTAAAGTTTTACGACCGCTCTGTGACTAGCATCCCCCCTTGCATCCCCCCCTTGCTCTCCCTCTGTCTTATCTCACTAACTCTGCTGCTATCTTTATTACCATTGATTTGTATGTGTTTGGTTTTCTCTTTTTTTTTTTTTTTTTCTTCTTTAACATTCTGCTTAAAAATGTGTGAATCAGTACTGCTTGGACCTTGAAGAAGGGGACATACCCCGAAAGCTTGTCCTGAAAAATTGTATGTTAGTGCAAATAAAAAAAGTATCACGGACAGTACTCAATTTTCTCTAGTCATCCATGAAGTATACTTAATTGAGTCTAGAAAGGAACTCTGTAGACTCGGCTGCAAAAGGCAGACTGGAAAGATAGATAAAAAAGTTCTATATGAGCCATAATGGAAGTTTAGGGAGCATAAACAAAAATGAAAAGATCCGTGTAGAGAAAGTATTTATTAGGTGAAAGTACACCAGGGAAGGCAGTCCAAGAGAGGAAGTTAGTGGGTAGATAAGAAACAATTAAAACAGTGAAGTACAAAAAGGGAGACAAAGCACTCCTCTTTAAAAACCCTTATGATGGAGGGATGCAGCGTCAGTGAGGGAGGGAGAGAAAGCTCCCGTGAGGGAGAAAGGGGAAGCCACTGCCCATGATGCAGAGGAGAAGAGCAGGGGAAGGCGAAGCCGTCGCCTGGGTGAAGTGCTGCCCGCCATAGATGAGGTAATTGCCTGTGCTCCTGATGACCTGACCGACCGGGCCGGGGGAAAGGGGGAGGTGGTGGGGCTTACCCGACCGATTGAGGGGGGAGGGTGGCTTTGGGTGCTGTGTGTTTTCCGTCCCCCCCCCCCCCCCCCCCAAAAAAAAATAAAAATTTACCACCAGCCGCCACTGTTGCTGACAGTGATAGTTACATAGCTATCATGATCCTCTGTCTTTAATGGTCACTGACTATGAGCAACTACACCACTGGTTGCATACTTGCTCCAACTTAGTGAACTGGAAGATCATTGGGAAGATGAGCGTACTGCTGTTTATCTGCCTCCTGCAGGAACGCCCCCCTGCAGTCTCCACCCCCAGCTCTCTAAGCCCCTTATGCAGCTGAGAAAAAAGGTGATATGTATATGTTTTGTCTGGCATGTCTATTTTAAATTGAGTGGGTAGTTTTACAAGGTAAGTGTTCATGTATACTTTAAAATAGACGAGAAACCAGATTACTTCCTTGTAATTTTGTAACATTACCTAGGGCCCTGCCATTATCAGTAAATAAGGAATGCTCAGTCTAGCTGCTTTTCATTGTCATGTATTTCTTTTAAACACTTCCTGGTCTTACTTCTTAGGAGTGTGACCTGTTAATGCACGAGGAGGCATTGCAAAGGACGCAGTTCTGAAGAATGGACCTGTCAGAAGTGAAGTGGTCAACATTTGAGTACACACTTCAAGGATATGTTACCGACTTTCAAAAATCCTTTCCCAATATTATTAAAATCACAGAGGGATTCCTGGGGAAGCAAGAGATAGACAGTATCAGCTCCAGCACGGTAAGGACATTTCCTATACAATACATGTCTTTCTACTTTCTCTGTAAGCACTATGTTCCTCTAACACAATGGTTTTCAACATTTGTGAGACCAGGGCCAAGTAAATTCATTCAAAAGCTTCCAAAGCTGATCATTTATTCTATGATTATGATAAATAAGATTATGTAGAGTTTATAGTCCAACAGCAGGGACATACTGCATACTGTGCAAGGGGTCAGAACTATGTAATTGCACAGCACAGGTTGCAGAGTGCAGGGATCCGGAGTATGTTAGTGGTCAGGGTGTTACCTTCACTCGGCATGCCCCCTAAGGCCCCATTCACACCTGAGCTTGGCGTTTTCAGGCAGAAAATCGTGCAATTTTACCGCGGTTTTGCAGTGTTTTTACCGCGATTTTGTGCAGGGCAAAAGGTCACCAATGTAAAAAGCAGAAAACCGCCCAAATCTGACCGATTCGCGTGACAAAAAAGGGTCCAGAACTTGTTTGAGCATCAGGCGTAGGGCTTCAGGTGTTTTGGAGTGAAGATGTGAACCATCTCCATAGAGAATAATTGATTTTTTTCCCCTCCAGCGTTTTGTAGCTTCAGGCTTCTGGCTACAAAACGTTTAGGTGTGAATGGGCTCTAAGGGCCTGTTCACACCACATGCCTTTGGATGTGTTTAAAAACGCATTTCAAATGCAGCAAAAATGAACGCTCCTTAATGAGTATAGTTCACACCATTGCACTGTGGTTACATGCATTTGAAAAAAGTAGAGTAGGCTGCATTTTTTCACAAGGCACAACACACACAAATGGGTGTACAAGCAATGCATGAGAATGCAACTCATCAAAAGGTTCCTTTCATAAAACATTTAAAAAAAGCACAGAAAAATGTGCAGTGCATACAAAACCACATGCAAATGCACGTGAACACAATGGGGTTGATTTACTAAAACTGATTCACTCAGAATCTGGTGCAGCTGTGCATGGTAGCCAATCAGCTTCTAACTTCAGCTTGTTCAATTAAGCTTTCACAATAAAACCTGGAAGCTTATTGGTTACCATGCAGAGCTACATGTACTCCACAGTTTTAGTAAATCTCTCCCAATGACTTTGAATTTTTCATTGCATTCTGATGTGAACAGGTCCTTCCACTGGTGGTCAGCACGCTACTTCCTCTGGTAGTGGACACTCAATGTATCCCTTGATGGTCTTAATGTGCCTCATTACCTTGGTGGTCAATTCTCAGCAGGCTTCTTTATATTGGTGGTCAGTGCTTCCCCTTATACTGGCTGTCAGTGCTCAGTGTTTCATTTTACATTGGTTCTCTCAGTGCATCCAACTATATTGGTGGTCAACATGTCCCCTTACACTGATGGTGAGTGTGCCCCCTTACACTAGTGGTCAGCATGCTCCCTTAATCTAGTGGTCAGTGTTTGCCCTTAAATTGGTGTGCCTTCTTATGTTGATGGCTAGTGTACCCCTTAACATACCCCTTAACGCTGTTGGTCAGTGTGCTACCTTACATTTTTGGTCAATGTGCCCCCTTACATGGTCGTCAGCGGTCATCCTTACATTGGTGGTTAGTGTGTAGGCAGGTAAGAGTTTCCCCTCTGTCCTGTAGGTGGCACTGTGTCATTATTACAGATAGAGAGAAGTCTGTTAGGGTAATTGTTCCTTGTGTGTCATTCGTGAGTTCCTGGAGTGAGTGGTCAGGGATAGAGAACCCCTGTCTAGGGAAAGTGATTTGCACAGGGAGAGGTTCCTGGTGAACAGGAACTATGTCTACAGAGAGGAAACCTCCTGGTATTCGGAATAGCCACACGGGGCTCTCCTTAATAGCCATACAATGCTGTCAAGTACACTGCAAACTGCCATCCCTTCAGCAGAAGCGGTACTTCATTACTATAGGCTCCAAGCCTGGTAATACTGTGAAATTACAATTGCTGCATTGCCATATACCAGTGCCTAAAAAAAAAACTGTCATCATTCATTACTGTTAACCTATATATGCAAAATACCAAATAATTACAACAATCAAAAACTGTGTGTGTGTGTGGTCTCTCCCTGACTGGGTACCTTGGGCCTGGGGCCTGCCTACAAGTGTGTCCCTCTACATGGTGGTCAGTGTATCTACTAACATGGTAGTCTTTGTGTTTTCTTACAGCCCAGATAGCAAGGATAACTTGCCACACATTTGTGGCAGTGTTTAATTGTAAGTCTGTTAACTTGCTGTACATTTTCACTTGAAGCACAAGTTCTAGATGACACTTTTCTAATTTCTAGCAAATTTGCGTGGCAAGTCTCTAGCAAGAGCAAAGTTGCAGTGGTGAGTCTACAGTAAGAGCTCTGCAAGTCTACAGCATGAAAATTCAGCCACAGTGACCCCTGTGGTGGGATGACTATTATACAACATAAATGAACCAGAACTTGCAGCAGACTTGCAGAATGTTTGCAAAGAAAGTTGAACTCTAGTCATGCAATGCGGACTTGCTGCAATTGTGCAACAAAATTGTGAAGCCTGGCAAGTCTAGCAATAGCTCATCAAGTCATTTTCATACTTGCAGCACAATTGCTTGCTATTTTGGATTGGTGGGCCCAGGAAACCACCATGCAATGGTTGCCAGGCATGGGGGGGGGGGGGGTGCATCTTGTTTTTTTTGCTCCACCCTGCAGCTCTGACTACATTTCCCTTCCTAAGACACGGCTCAACAGTTACAGCTGTCACTGTCTCTGCAGTGCCCCACTGTTTGTCTACAAGCTCTTTCCTAGTACTGTACAGTGTTGCAGCCTGTGAGTCAGATGCCACTTGCAAGGTGGACACAGAGTTTGTAATCAAACAGCAGGGTGCTGCAGAAACAGTGATGGGGGGGGGGCAGTTAGAGCCGGAACACAATAAAAATATACTATCAAGCTGGAAGGCTAACACATCAAAGTACCTTTGACACGTACACAGTTAAGATACACAAATGTTTGCAGTTTTACCCACCAAAGTGTTTGCAGTTTTGTTCAGGCACTCTTGTGATTTACCCACCTCTAGCCAATCTGCCAAGTTAGGAAGATCACAGTGCTGCAGCTTTACAGCTGCTTGGGCTTCCCTCTAAGTCTAGGTTCATATTTATGTGGTTGATGCATTTTTCAGGCATGTTTTGCGGGGCGTTGTGTTTTGAAATTGCATTTTTGCATGCATATTTCATGCATTTTGCGTAGTTTTTTTATTCCCCCTTAAAAAACACTGTATATAGCTGGTTGCTAAGGAGTGGGCCCAGGAAGCTGGCGCCGCATCCTTAGCCGATAAAGTGACAGCTGAATGTAAAAAAAATCATTTCCGGCTAAAATATTAGAGAAAAAAAACAGGCAAAAAGAAAAAAAAAACGTGGGGTCCCCTCTCCCCAAATCTATACCAGACCCTTATCCGAGCATGCAGCCTGGCAGGTCATAAAAGTGAGGGGACAAAGCACCTTGTCTCCATGTTGATGGGGACAAGGGGCTCTTCCCCACAACCCTGGATCCCGGCCCATGTGAATAAGTATGAAGTAGATTGTACCCCTACCCTTTCACCAAAAAAAAGCAATGTAGTGTTCCAATAAACAAGAGAGTTTTTGACAAGGCCTTTATTAAAAAATTAAGAATGTCCCCCGCCAAAGCTCCAATGTGAATCACAAAATCTTCTTTCTCCGCCGATGTCTTATTTCTATTTATTCCTCCGCCGAGGACCCAAAAAAAAAAAAAAGCTCCTCCTCCAACGCTGGCTCCCGTCGTCCCGTGAGCTCCAGTGTCTGACAGTTCTTATATAGCTATGGGGCATGGCCATGCGGTGACATCACTCGGTTACTCTGCCCCCTTGTGATGTCACAAACCCATCATGCCTGGGTCCCTGACATCACAAGGGGTGGGGTCTCAGGGTAACGTCACCACATGGCCACGCCCCATAGCTATACAAGAACTGTCAAACACCGGAGCTCACAGAATGGTGGAAGGAGGAGCATTTTTTACATTTTCAGCGGGTCCTCAGCGGCGGCGAACCAAGAAGACATGGACGGAGAAAGAAGACATCGGCGGAAGAAGCAGAGAAAACCTCTATATTGAAAACTTTTAATAAAATTTCAGTAAAAGAAAAATACTTAATGGATTTAAACTAGACCAGCTAAAAAAATAACCGTTGTATCAGATTGTATACTAATGCCATGTACACATGGTCGGACATTGTTCGGACATTCCGACAACAAAATCCATGGATTTTTTCCGACGGATGTTGGCTCAAACTTGTCTTGCATACACAGGGTCGCACAAAGTTGTCGGAAAATCCGATCGTTCTGAACGCGGTGACGCAAAACACGCACGTCGGGACTATAAACGGGGCAGTAGCCAATAGCTTTCATCTCTTAATTTATTCTGAGCATGCGTGGCACTTTGTGCTTCGGATTTTTGTACACACGATCGGAGTTTAACCGATCGGATTTTGTTGTCGGAAAATTTTATAGCCTGCTCTCAAACTTTGTGTGTCGGAAATTCCGACAGAAAAAGTCAGATGAAGCCCACACACGATATGAATTTCCGACAACACAATCCGATCGCACTTTTTTCGTCGGAAAATCCGACCGTGTGTACAGGGCAATACAGTAAATCCTTAATCTTTTTTTCCCCAGAGGAAACCATAAAAACGTTTTTAGGAACCCAACTAAAACAAATTCTTCAGAGGTAATAGGGAAAATACCCCTACATTGGTGGTCAGTCAGAAGAACGCAACCCTTGCTGTGATGGTCAGAATGCCACCCTTAGAGACAGGTGAAAAGATAATTGTGTGATGCTGCTGGTTCTGACAAATAGCATTGTCCCTGGAACTTATCAGGCACCATCAAAGGGGAGGTCAATCAGCCACAGCTCAAGGAACTCCAAGTTTCTCAAGGAAACCTGTTTGAGAATGACAGGTATATGCAGGGCTTTTTTTCAGCGGGAACGTGGGGGAACGCAGTTCCAGCACCTCCAGCACTGAATATATCTAATGGCAAGGGGTGCTGGGGTATGCTGGAGGGTCTACTGATGCTGGATGCAGGAAGATCTATTGTTGCTGGAGGGGATCTGTTTTTGTGTGGTGGCCTATTGTTGCTGGGGAGGTCTATTGTTGCTGGTGGGGGATCTATTGTTGCTGGGGGAGGTTATGTTGCCTGGGGGGTCAACTGCTGCTGGAAGAGATCTACTGTTAAAGAAGGGGTCTATTGTTTCTGGCTGCTGGAGAGTCTTTTGATGCTGGCCGCTGGGAGATCTGGTCTTGCTGCCGGGGGTCTATTGTTGTTGGGATGATATTTTGTTGCAGGGGTCCTATGTTGCTGGGGGGTCTATTGTTGCTGGGGGGTCTATTGTTGCTGGGGGGTCTATTGTTGCTGGGGGTCTATTGTTGCTGGGGGGGGTTATTGCAGCTGGTTGCAGGGGATCTATTGTACTGCTTTTCTTGTTATTACCAATTTCCATACAAATTACTTTAGCATAGCATGACATAATCATACTTGGCTCTGTATTCTCTGAATGAGACGGTGCTAGGAGGTGGGTAAGGGGTGGAACCAAGAGATGTTGCTCGGAGGTGGGTAGGGGGCAGAGACAAGAAGTGACTCAGTAGGTGGGAGTTCCAGCACCTATTCTCTGAGAAAAAAAACCCTGGGTATATGTCAATAATACAGTGGCTCCAGCAGAATAAAACCGTGCCAGATAAAAACATAGCTCCCAACTGTCTGATTTCGAGGGACTGTCTCTGATTTGGAACAAAGTCCCTCTGTCCCTCTTCTTTTAGTTTGTTCCTCATTTTGGTCGGATCTATATAGGTGTATATAAAATGCACTATTTATATTTCAAAAAGTGTTTCCCAGTGCTAAACCTTTTCTTCAATTTCTAAATTGCTGCATTTGTAAATTTCAAAAGCCAGTATAAAGGAATATTAGTCATAAAAAAAAGCACTTGTAGGTTTAACCAAACAATTTTTTGGGGTGTTATTCTCCTTTAAGGGGGTGTGGCAGGGGGTGTGCCCTATGCCTACATACTTTTGGTATTAGGTGTCCCTTGTTTCCATTGTTTGGGGGTATGTAAAAGCACCACAGTGACCACAGGGAAAACATATGCAGGCATGGCACACAGTTAGCCATTGGCACACACTGACATATGATGTGTCCGCCTTCATACTGTCCCTTGGACTGCCAAATCTATGCATTGCACATTGTATGATCAGCCTAATTTCTTCATAAATCTAAATAAATGTCCTTGGTTCATTTAATGACATAGAACGGTGTACATCCATTAGCTTCTTATATCTAGTACACACCCAGCAGTAAGTAGTTATTGTCATTATTATTATATAAAGGATTAATATAGCGCCGACAATTTACGCACCGCTTTACAAATTGAGGGTAGACAGTACAACTACAATACACTTTAATGCAGTAGGAATCAGAGAGCCGTCATAGTCCTTACTGAATGTTTCCAGTACACCTTGGTGCTTTCCCAACCCTTCTAATTTAAAATTCACAATATACAATACATTTGAAATCTGGAGGAGACAATAGGACTCCATTGTACCTGTCAACACAGATGTACATGCCTAGGAACTCAAGCAGAGAGAATTTTCCACCAGACTATAGCCTCGTACACACGATCGGACTTTATACAAACTTTCCCCTGGATTTCTGTACAAAGGGTGTTGGCCGTGAACTTGTATTGCATACACATGGCAGGACTTTTTAGGCAACAAACACGAACGTAGTGATGTTTCAATGTACTGACGACACTTCAAAAGAGGACGCTCAATTTTCCAGCGCCACCCTTTGGTCAACTTCTGTATTGTTGTCTGATCTTTTGCATTGGTTCCGAGCATGCATGTTTGTATTTTGTTACAAAGTCTGATAGTTTTGTGTACACACGATCGGACTTGCCGACGTCGGACTTTTGTTGCCGCCAAGTTTGTCTGTTCGCACAGCCAACATTTGTCCGATGAGCGTACACACGGTTGGATGTTGCCTTAAAACAGCTAATTTGCATGTTTGTTGTCAAGAAGTACGATCGTGTTTACAGGCCTTTACTGAGAGATATAGAAACCCATTGAATCGTTTAGCTCATGGGTATATACCAGAAACCAAATGATCACTTTTGGTTGGACAGACTGTTTTGTCAGAAGAACAATCTTCTCCTGGTCAGTAATATACACTGTGAAGGTTTCGGAAGACTTAAATGGAAGCAGACTTTTTCTTTCGTTAGTGAGTTAGTTAGTTAGTTAGTTAGTTAGTCTTAGAACAGAACCTCAGAACCTCTGTCAATTAGTTATTCCTACCTGTGTACCCTCTGACAAGTTTTCCTCTCTCTTCCTGTCTTGGTGACAACAAAGTAAGAGAAAGGAAATCTTCCCATTGGGGACCCAGAAAGCAGTAAATGCTTGACCAAGGCTCTAACCATTCCCCCACTTTATCTAAAAGAAATTGGACAGAGTTTTTTCTTCAATTGCACATTGTTAACTACTTCAATGCCATAGAGACATGTCATCACACATTTTTGAACTGTTAATTTAGAGAGTGCTGATGATTGGCTTACCAGAGACCAAACTGTGGGCGAATCCATCACATGAGCAGCATTATCGTGCTTGTAAGGCAGCAACACTTTTGGCGGTTTTTGAAAATCGAATCTGTGGATTTAAATCCTGTAGATAGTTCATTTTAATAACATTGACTTAAATATGGCAAGTTTAGCAATTGTTATATCATTTTTTTCTTTCAAAATCAGGTTTGCTTAAGTATAATTTAGGTAATACACACAGTAAATTACCACATGTGATAATAATCAAGTAAGCAAATATTGGAAATGAGTCAGTTAGTCTTGATGTGGTATATAATAAATTTGAGATAAGGAGACTTGAACAAAGGCCAGGTTGGCTGATGATGTATCCTGAGACCATTCAAAGCTGTAGACAGTAGACAGGAGGAAAGGGTGAGAGAAGAAAGGGAGGAGGAAAAGGGAGAATTCAAAACTGTCATAGGTTAATGAAGGTGTAATAGGCAGGATCTTGTCCTTTTTCTATGTATTTTATATTAATAATATTTCATATTCATGTTTTATGTTGGGTTAATATAAATGTATATTGGTTGAGTGTTCACAATGTTTAAAGCCCAAATCTGGCCTTATCTCTCTTACAGAATAATCCTGTGTCTCATATTGTATTTTTCTTTCTAGCTTGATAATCATAAAAAAAAACTTGTAAAAGCCAAAACAGATCATATCCATTGTTGAAAGAAAGCCTGAATGCTATTTTCCCTCCATTCTCTTTGTTAGGGCCCATTTATACCATTACATTAAAGTGTCACTAAACCCACATCATAAAAAACTATCAATAAATGGTGCATTACATGTTGTTCATACTCACTCAGTCACTATGGGATTCATTTTCTGTGTTCTGCAAAGAACCTGCTTGGTCCTGCTGTTCCCTATCTCCACCTCCTGTTCATGTCTCCAATCCAGCTAGGGATTTTGCAGCTGTGGGGGCATCTCTGCACATGCTCAGTTTTCAGTGAGTTTCTATGCTGAGCCTTTCCTCCCTATCACATGTGAGCAGCCCATGTGACTATAGAGGCATGTGCGTGTATACACAGTGGTAAATGACAGCCCACCCCCTCCCTCCTCCTCCATGCCTACTAACCAGCTTGATACAATAGGGGCGGGATATTACATGTAGAATAATGGAGGCTTCACCTCCCTCCTATTCTAAGACACAGGCTGGAGGGGCTGTGACTGGCAGAAATCCACCCACACCATGTTATTGCCAAAAAATTATAAAGATTTGAATTTAAGAATATAGTTGTATGAAAATTTAAAAAAATGTATTGCAATTATTTATTTTTAGTCTGTATTCCAATGGCTGTGTTTTTTTTTTGTTTTGTTTTTTGTGACGAGCAGCAGAGGACTAGAAGCTTTTCTTGCTTATGTTTCTATGCAGACAGGCTGGGAAAGATCTGGGTCATGTGACAGTTGTATATTAATTAGGAAAAGAGTACTTAGGTGTTTTTTTTTTTTTTTTTTTTAATTAAAATAATTACAGTACCATTATCCACATACAGAAATAGTAGGGACAGTGTAAATTAAAGTAGTTGTAAACCCTTACAACACACTTTTTGCTACAGGTAAGCCCATAATAAGGCTTACCTGTAGCTACCCCGGATATCTCCTAAACCTGAACAGTTTAGGAGATATCCCCTGTATTTGCATGTGCCGACATCATCGGCACATGCGCACTGAAGCAATGACACGTACGTACCATTGCTTCAGTGATTGTGCCGTTACCCGCGGCTCCCACGCGCATGTGCGGGAGTGACGTCTTCGCAGCTCCGGCCAATCACAGCGCCGGAGCCCGCGATACCCGGAAGTAATCATGCATGTGTGACAGTGCGCTGATAAAATATTTAGGCAGATTTTCAATGCCTTTCCATTGACTATAAAGTAACGCATGTTACTGCACTAAAGCTGACCTTGAAAATGCATGGTGCTGGCCCACCCAACAATGGTAAAACACCCAATTCTACATTATAAAATATATATACTTACCTTCTACTTGCCTTTTGCCAGTGAATCCTATTAGAGAGTGACGTTACAGTCCACAGCAAGATACTGGGAACATTAAGGATCCCAAATCTGGAAAGAAAATGCTTCTGGACTGTGCTGGAGCTTATTCATATGAGATTTGGGATCTTCAGCATTTAAAGGATTTCTCTGAAAGGACTGTGATATTACCCTTTCTGGGTGTAAAGTAAATATATTTTGAAAACTTTTTTTGCCAGGTGGTTTTTTTTTTTAAAATGTAGAATGTGGCATTTCTACATGTGGGACTCGGCCACTTTAAATAAACAGACCTTGCATTTTGCACCGCTTTATTGTAATATATATTTTTTTTACAACCCTCAAAGTTTATACATAGAAAATAGGGTTTTAAAACATTAAGTTATGTCAATAAGAATATTTGCATCAAGCTGATCTCTTTGGTATATTTATTTAAAAATCACATTGAATTCAGGATACATTACTTTAAACCGAGGGCCCATCTTGCTGATAAAAACGATGCCAAATATAACGAAGAAATATTGCATGGTTAGTTGTGAGAAGTTACTGTAAATGAAATGAACACTATATGCCGTTACTGAATTTTTTGTTCAAGATAAAACAGCAGTGCCGCCATTACGTCTGGTGCTCAGTTATATTAGTAAAAGTACTGAGCTCCATAGACTGGAAATTAGGTTATAACACCCTCAAGTGGTTGAGATTTGTTGAACATTTCAGCACAATGTCAAGGAGGTGTTCTACAGGGATCTAAACTTCCCTGAACCCAACAGCATCTACAGTACTTCAAGTTGATTCATCCAGTTATGGAGGAATCCTGGGAGGGTCCGTTTGGTTTGCTGAACAAAAATTTATGAATGCTGTTAAAGCTAGAAGAAAAAAAAATATATATATTTTGTCCCTATTACCTTTCTCCTGTCAATTTCTCCCCTTCTTAAGGCTTCATTCACATCTCTGGGTGTTCTGGAATCATTGTGGCAAAATGCGGGACGCGTTTGCGATGCCATTAAAGGAATTGTTTAAAGATCGTTTCCTAATATGTTTTTTAATGTCGTTATTATGTTTTCATTTATGTCATAATTCTGTAGTTTATCTAATACATCGTTGCCCCTTCCATATTCCGTGGGTTTGGTCTGATGCGGTGTATCCAATCACGGTGTATTCTATATACTAGCCACTCCCCTTATATCCCACTAGTCCATGTCCCTGTCAATCAGCTTTGAAGAAGGTGCGTGGCCGTCAAGTCATTCACGGCCTGTACGCTCAGGAAATGCGTTGCATCCCAGTGACCTCATCTCCCTTTGCCTGGATCACATCATCTATGGCTGGCTTTAAACACAAGAAAAAGCTTTGTAGGATTTCATGTTTATATAAAATATGACAATTTTCAACAACTATGACCTGTCACAAAGTGCTAAAACAGAAGTATGCAAACCCAGTGCAATCCAATCAGCTTTACCTGTTCTACTGATAAAATAAATGCCGTATCTACTGTATTTAATCCAATATATTTATTTTTCAGGTTATCAGAGTTCACTCCCTGTACAACCAGAAAAGAGTAACAGCCGAAACCAGAAGTGGGAAATTGTTTTCCTTGCCAGTTAAGCTGACAAGACTGAAATTTCTGGTGCCATCAGTTAAAGGACCCGTTGGAAGTAAGAAACTGAATTCTATAAATATATATCTTTTCCCACCAAGTGGATATCAATTTGCTGATTGGGGAGGACATCTTTTTTTCCCAAATGTGGGCCAAGAAATACCAAAACACTAGAAATACTTCCTAAATCACTCTATTTAGCAAAGTGAGCTTCTAAGACGTTTCCTAAAATATTGATATTGTTTAGCAGAAGACAAATTATAATTAACATAAAGACAAAATGTAAAGCAAGCCTAACCATAATTCAACCCTGATGCGCCTCTAGCTCTAATTTTACCAATAAATACAATTAAAGAATAGACATGACAAAGGGTATTCTCAGATGAACAAAATTGTGTGTTCAATTGAATTCATTCTTCAGATAGTTATCTTATGTCTTAAAGCGGTTGTCAAAGTCATATGAAATAAAAAATGAAATACTTACCTTAGAACGAAGTGTTAGCATCGCATCCCGGTAACCGCTGAGGGAGCTGAACATTTTCCCCTAGGCGTTTCTTCCGGGTTCGCGTCTCCCGTACTGTGAGTGGCCAGAGCCGCGACGACGTCACTCCCGCGCATGTGCACGGGAGTCCTCCATTTCGGCAAGGTCCGGCAATGCTGCCGGACCTTCACAGCGCATATGCCACTGATGTCAGCGGCTGCATGCAAGGTAAATATCTCCTAACCGGTACAGGTTTAGGAGATATTCATTTTACCTACAGGTAAGCCTTATTATAGGCTTACCTGTAGGTAAAAATGTAAAAAAGGGGTATACAACCGCTTTAAAGAGGAAGAAAACCCTGATATATATTTTTTTCCTTTCCTGTAAAGTAAAGACATAATGGGCTAGTATACATCGCATACTAGCACATTATGTGACACTTACCTGCAAACTAAGCCCGCGTCGTCCCCGCTGCAGGCTGCCTCCATTTTTGCTTGTTTTCCTTCCTGGGCCACATACTCCAGCTGTGTGACTGGCCGGAGCTGCGTAACATCACTTCCGCGCATGCGTCCGGGAGCCACTGGTCATGGCACCCGCTTCTGAAGAAACTGCACAGGTGGCTGTTCCTTCAGAGCGCATGCGCCGATGACATCATCGGCGCAGTTTACAGTAAATGTCTTCTAAATGGCGCAGGTTTAGGAGATATTTACAGTACCTATAAGGAAGCCTTATTCTACGCTTACCTATAGGTACAAATAATTCAGGAAGGCTTACAACCTCTTTAAGCTGCAGCTTCGCCCAGATGCCAGCTCCCCCTTTTTATTCACTCCATTCCATTCACCCCACCACCACAGCTCTGTTCAGCTGCCAGGAGTTAAAATGGAATTCCAGCTTGATCATAACTAATCTTAAAAATGGCCCCTCCCTCTACCCTATGCAAAAAGATCAGTATACTTATATTTTTTCAGCCCACTCTGTTCTGTGTCAGGGAGAGCTGCTAACATCTGGGCTATGGGAGTCTATGGGTGACATCAGTAATCCTGGTAATCCCAGCCATTGTTGAGCGCTCTTCCCTGCAGCTGGCTGCTCACTGACACAGGGGATTATGTGACCAGACTGGAGCAGGCTGAAAAAAGGTAAGTGTACAGATTTTGTTTTTACATAGGGTAGACAGAACAGGTAGCAGAAGGGGGGGAAGGAACATTTTTAAGAATAGTTATAGTTAGGCAGGTATTCCACTTTTAAGCAGAACTAAAGTTTGCAACACTTACTTCCCCTCCAGCGATGTGACATCCAAGACCTCCCACGCCCTGCTGCCATTTTCATCTGTCAGAAGTCTTCTTCTGGATCTTTACCCAGCTTGATTAATCTCATATACAGCTCAGTGTAGGGTACAATCTAAAGAAAGCTGCTTGCAGGCAGGTAAAAAGCATTCATTGGAAAAGAGACATCCCAAGTCTCCTTTTTAATAACAAGCCTTCCTGCCAGCACCTTTTTTCTAAAGTTACAACCTAGAACCTGATGAGACTTAATAAAGGGGGCTTCTCACCTTTCTCTCACAATGAAATGTTAATTGGCTAAACTGCCAATTAACAGGTCCAAGTGCTATCACATGAGGGCCGGGAAAAAGTCCACAGTTCTGTGAAGGAATAGAGCAGGGGTAAGCAACCTGGGGCCCTCCAGCTGTTGCAGAACTACAAGTCCCATCATGCCTCTGGGAGTCATTGTTAGACCCCTTTCACACTGGAAGCGTTTTTCAGGCGATTTAGTGCTAAAAATAAAGTGCCTGAAAAAAGCCTCAGCTGCAATCCCAGTGCGAAAGCCTGAGTGCTTTTACACTGGGGCGCTGTGCTGGCAGGGCGTCACAAAAAGTCCTGCAAGGAGCTTCTTTGCAGTGCTGTAGGAGCGGTGAATACAGCGCTCCTAAAGCGCACCTGCCCATTGAAATTAATGGGCAGACCCGCCGGCAAAGCTGCATTTGGCGGGTGGTTTTAACCCCTTTTCGGCTGCTAGTGGGGGTTAAAACTGCCCCACTAGCAGCCGAATAGTGGCACTAAAACAACGGTAAAGCGCCGCTAAAAATAGCCCGACACCCGGGCGCTTTTAGTGTGAAAGGGCTCTAACTGCCAGCCTTGCAATACCTCAAGGGAAATTTAGTTTCACAACAGCTGGAGGGCCCCAGGTTGCCTACCCCTACAATAGAGCTATGACAGGCCCAGAGTGCTAATTACCCCTTTTTCTATTCTCAATACATCTGAACTGGGAATTACAGGAACTTGAAATGGTTTTAATCCCAAAAACAAAAATGCAGATTACCAATCCTTAGATTTTTTTTTTTTTAGGCTTTTCCCCTTTAATTTCACCTGTAGATCCAGCCAGTAGTACACTTCCTGTCTGAGCTTGTCTACACTCTGGATACAGGAGCGACATAATTGTCAACAGTATTGTCAAACTGGGGAAAGTAGTGTTGGGCTGGCTATACATTATACAATTTTCTTGTGCAATTTTCCTTCAGATTTACCAAAACCATATAATATGAGGTCAAACCTAAACACTTTTAATTTGTATGCAATCAGGCAGGCCCTTGCACTACATAGTTGAAGATAAATCTAAAGGAAATTTAATAAGAAAATTGTATAATGTATGGCCAGCTTTAGATGCACTAGCAAATTTAGAAAGAACAAATTAAAGCAGAACTCCAGCCAACACTGACAGCTACACCAACATTTTTTTGCTTTTGGGATAAAGGTTTTACATCAGTGAGCAAAAGCTGATAATTTTAAGCACCCTTGATAGTGGTAAATGTTTTTTTCTCAAACATCTAACTGCCACTTATGCTGGACAGTCTGTTAAAGGAAGTTGAAAAATAAAATACTTACTGGCTGGTTCACCAGGTTAAAATAAATGAAAATATTAAAATAATGCATCCACCGGGATAAGAATTAATGCTGCAATATAATACATCTTTGTTTTTGGGTTTCTTTCTGCATTTAAAAATACAATTAGCTTTTTAATTAATACAACACTGAATTAAATGATGTTTTTGTCTCTGCTTAAACTTCGGCTTTAAAAGAAAAAAAATATATCTTTTGGGCCTTGTGTGCACAGGATGTAAAAAAACTTTTTTTCAACCTCTAAACGCACCTCTATGTTAGCCTATGTGGCCATGCACACCTAGGCGTTTAGAAGAGTATTTAGAGGCCGAAGAAAATAAACATCCTTCATGCATTCGGGAGAGGAGACTTTGAGCAGAAAAAATTCTTGACGCAACTAAATAACTGTAAAGGTGCACTGGGCACATTTAGCCCTTGAGCATTTATTTATTCCAATGTCCAGAATGAATTAATATTCTGACCAATGGAATGACTGAAAGCCCAAATCCTTGATGCACCTAAACACTTCTGCAAAACGCGTCTTTAAGTGCATATTGTAAGCTCCTTTTTCCCTGCCAGCAGCAAATGTGTTCAGGGGAGGAAAAGATATTATTCTGTGTGCATGAGGCCTAAGGGTCGGTTCACACTGAGGCAGCATGACTTACAGCACGACTGCCTCAGGCGACCCAGGACACGACTCAGCAGCGACTTGCAAGATGACTTCTGTATAGAAGTCAATGCAAGTCGCCCCGAAAGTCGTACAGGAACCTTTTTCTAAGTCGGAGCGACGCAAGTTGCTCCGATTAGAACGGTTCCAT
This sequence comes from Aquarana catesbeiana, assembly GCF_042186555.1. Classification (NCBI taxonomy): domain Eukaryota; kingdom Metazoa; phylum Chordata; class Amphibia; order Anura; family Ranidae; genus Aquarana; species Aquarana catesbeiana. The sequence goes on from NC_133326.1 coordinate 125,065,899, forward strand.
TGTGCAGAATGTGACGCTACTTGTCAGGCGACTAGGTCACCTGACAATCGTCCCAGTGTGAACCGGGGCTAAATGTTATCCTGGCCCTGAAGAACAATTTTAATAGATACAAACTTAAGATAATTTTCAAATTCTAATATAACAGTTGGAGCTGTATAAAAAATGTGGTAAAAAAGTAAGTAAAAAGATAGTATTAACCATTACAAAGGGTAAAGGCAGGGTAGGGAATTATTATTATATTATTATTATTATTATTATACAGTATTTATATAGCGCCAACAGTTTACGTAGCGCTTTACAACTTGAGGATAGACAGTACAAGTACAATACAATTTGATACAGTAGGAATCAGAGGGCCCTGCTCCTTAGAGCTTACAATCTAAGAGGGGAGGTCAAGAGATACAAGAGGTAATAACTGTGGGTGATGTGCTGATTGAGAAGATAAATGTACAGTTGTTAGGTGGGGGCCAGATAGGCTTCTCTGAAGAGATGAGTTTTCAGGGATCGTCTGAAAGTGGATAAAGTAGGAGAAAAACGGACGGATTGGGGTAGAGCATTCCAGAGGATGGGGGAGGCTCTGGAGAAGTCCTGAAGGCGAGCATGGGATGAGGTGACAAGGGAGTTTGAGAGCAGGAGGTCTTGGGAGGAGCGAAGAGAACGATTAGGTTGGTATTTTGTGACTAGGTTAGAGATGTAGCTAGGGGCCAAGTTGTGGATGGCTTTGTAAGTTATAGTTAGTATCTTGAATTTAATTCGGTGACTGAGTGGCAGCCAATGGAGGGATTGGCAGAGGGGTGTAGCAGACGCTGAGCGGTTTGTGTGGTGGATGAGCCTGGCCGCAGCGTTCATGATGGACTGAAGTGGGGATAGCCTATTTAGAGGTAAACCAATGAGGAGGGAGTTGCAGTAGTCAAGGCGGGAGATGACCAGGGAGTGGATTAGAAGCTTTGTGGTGTCAATGGTTAGGAAGGGGCGTATCTTGGAGATGTTGCGAAGACAGAGGCGGCAAGCTTTGGATAGTGATAGAATGTGGGGTCGAAAGGTTAGTTCAGAGTCCAGGATTACACCTAGGACCTTGGCGTGGGGAGATGGGTTGATAGTTGAGCCGTTGATCTTGACAGGGAGATCAGGGGAAGTGGCACCTGAGGGAGGAAATATCATGAGCTCGGTTTTGGATAGGTTGAGTTTGAGAAAGTGATGTGACATCCAGGCTGATATGTCTGCTAATAAGTTGGTAATGCGTGAGGAGACAGATGGAGAGAGCTGGGGGGTGGAGAGATAGATTTGGGTGTCATCAGCGTAGAGATGATATTTAAAGCCGTGGGAGGCAATCAACTGACCCAAGGAGGTGGTGTAGATTGAGAAAAGGAGAGGTCCGAGAACAGAACCTTGGGGGACCCCAACGGAAAAAGGAAGAGGAGAGGAGGAAGTAGAGTTGTAAGTGACACTGAAGGAGCGGTGGGATAGGTAGGATGAGAACCAGCGAAGAGTGCAGTCACGGAGACCAAAGGAGTGGAGTTTTTCGAGGAGGAGTGGGTGGTCCACTGTGTCAAAGGCAGCAGAGAGATCCAGGAGAAGTAGTACAGAATAGTGTCCATTGGCTTTAGCCATTAGTAGGTCGTTTGAGAGTTTAAGGAGAGCAGTTTCCGTGGAGTGTTGAGGGCGAAAACCGGACTGAAGGGGATCAAGAAGTTTATTCATGGTCAGATGGTCACTTAATCGGTTGTAGACCAGTCTTTCAAGAAGTTTGGAGGAGAAGGAGAGTAAGGAGATGGGACGTAAGTTGTTGAGATTGGTGGGATCCAGTGAGGGCTTTTTTAGTATGGGGGTGACTAGTGCATGTTTTAGAGAGTTTGGGAAGATGCCACAAGAGAGGGAGAGGTTGAAAATGTGAGTTAGAGAGCGTAGAATCGAGTCAGAGGGTGAGCGTAGCATTTGCGAGGGAACAGGATCCAGGGGGCAAGTGGTTAGATGAGTGCTAGATAAAAGTTTAGCAACCTCAGTAGTAGTAGCAGGGTTGAATGAGGGAAGTAATGACTGTATCTGTGGACATGGGGTGTTGCATGGTGGAGGTTTTTGCGCATTGGCGATCTCCTCATGAATTGTATCAATCTTAGTTTTGAAGTGATTGGCAATCTCCTGGGCGGTGATTGAGTTGGTGGGTGGAGGCAGTGGAGGACAGAGTAGAGTGTTGAAGGTAGAGAAGAGTTGACGTGGACTGGATGAGAAGGTGTTGATGAGTGTGATAAAGTAGGTCTGTTTGGCAGTGTGAAGGCAGGAGTAGTATTTTAGGAGGGCAGATTTATATTGTGTGAAGTCTTCCTGGGTCTTAGTCTTATGCCACAGGCGCTCAAGAGCGCGGCTACGTTTTCTGAGACTTCTGGTGTCATCTGTTTGCCAGGGTTGTAGCAGTCGGGGCCTAATTCTGCGTGTAGTGAGGGGGGCCAGCTTGTCTAGGGAGGAGGACAGTGAGCTGTTGTAAATGAAAGTAGCTAGGTTGGGGCAGGACAGGGGGGAGATTTTGTCATAGAGGTGATCAGTAGCAGAGTAGAGAAGAGAAGGGTTGAGGTGGCGAAGGTTTCTGCGTGTAACTGTTGGGCGGTTGGAGGGAGAAGAGGTGGAAGACAAGGAGAGAGCAAAACTAATAAGGTGGTGATCAGAGAGTGGGAATGGATTGTTGGAAAGGTTGCACGGAGTGCACAGATAGGAGAAGGCAAGGTCAAGGGTGTTGCCGTTGGAGTGGGTAGGAGCCTGTATCCATTGCTTCAGGTCAAGCGATGAGGTTAGACTGAGAAGTTTAGAAGTAATAGTAGTGTTAGTGTTGACAGGGATGTTGAAGTCCCCAAGAATAATTGTGGGGATTTCAGAAGAGAGAAAGTAGGGTAGCCAGGCAGAGAAGTCATCAAGAAAGGCTGATACCGGTCCAGGGGGCCGGTAGATGACAGCAATTCTTAGAGAAATGGGAGAGAAAAGACGAATGCAATGTGCCTCAAAAGAGGAGAGTGTCAGAGAGGGAGGTGGGTGAAGAACCTGATAGGTGCTGCATGGGGCTAGAAGGATTCCCACTCCACCTCCCTTCCGTCCACTTGGTCTGGGGGAGTGAGTCCAAAGAAGGCCCCCATGGGAGAGGGAAGCAGGAGAAATAGTATCCGATTCATGAAGCCAGGTTTCAGTAATGGCAAGTAGGTTAAAGGAATTTGTGATGAAGAGGTCGTGGAGGGCGGTGAGTTTGTTGCAGACAGAACGTGCATTCCACAGGGCACAGGAAAAGGGGGGGCTGGTTTTGGAAAGAGGAATATGGACCAAGTTCTGTGGGTTGCGGCTCCTGCCAGAGGGTGTAGGGGGATGGGAGCGTTGGGCAAAGACAGATGATGGTGGCCCAGGGTTTGGGGATATGTCACCAGAGATTAGGAGAAGCAGGAGGGTGAGGGAGGTAATGTGGGACTGTGATTTATGTGAAGGGGCATGTCTCAGAGTACTGGAGGTTTTATCAGTGTATGGATGTAGAATGAGCGAGAGTTGGTAAGAGCAGTAGTAGGGGGAAGACAGAAGGCAGGGTGATATGTATAAGCAGGCGGGTGGAGAGGGGGGGTGAAGGTAAGAGAGTTTGAGGAGAGAGGACAGGAGTGTCAGAAGCAGTGGTAGAGAGTGCATGTTACAGAGTGGAAGGAGAGCTTAATAGAGAGACGGGTCACCTGCAGTCTGTTAGCTGCTTTCCAGTGCAGATTGCTGTATTTGTTTGCTTCGTGCAATCACTGAAGTGCAGAGAATGAAGTGCATATCACTTGTAGAAAGAATCACTTAGAGAAAGAAGCCTTAACGATAGAAGCCCCTGCAATGTGCTACCCCAGCAATGTGCTACCCCCTTAAGGATGCTCAAATATATACTGTTATAAGGGTGGGGTTGAAGTTCGTTAATTAATCATGAGTGACTATAAGAGTGCCTAGCAATCAAAGTGAACTTTTTGCTTCAAAAGTCAGAATAGCAAGAGGCCAAGACAAGATCAACACATAAAACTTGGGTAAGACAGTCCAGAAAAACAAATAATGTCATGGTTGTTCGCACAGGGCAACAGATAGAGAAGGCCACATACCAGAGAGACACACACACACAGAGACAGCAAGCAGATCCCAATTGCAGTTAACGGTGGAAGATGTGGATGAGCTGACACATACCAGAGAGACACACACACACAGAGACAGCAAGCAGATCCCAATTGCAGTTAACGGTGGAAGATGTGGATGAGCTGACACATACCAGAGAGACACACAGAGACAGCAAGCAGATCCCAATTGCAGTTAACGGTGGAAGATGTGGATGAGCTGACACATACCTGTAAAGAGACAGAAGGAATGATCAGGTGAGGCAGAACCCAGTGCAGAGAATGAAGTGCATATCACTTGTAGTGTAGAATTATTTGAACATTTAAATATTTTGGGGAGTTGCCAGGGGGTCCTAACACTGAAAGATATATGGAAGATGCCACACTGATCTCTGATTTCTTGTGAAAATGCTTGATTCCTGGATATCATTCTGTATCTGTGCCTTTAGTACTTTTTAAGTCACTGACCCAGAACTAGTCTGATGTAAATCCAAAGTTCAAGCTGGTCAACCACCTTTCCCCCAGAATCCCAATTTCCTAAATCCTTGCCCTCCCACGGGACAACCTCCCCTCAAACAACTTGTAATTTTTTTAAATTGCAGACCTTTTTTTCCCAGGTTTTTTTTTGGTCAGTCACATGATGAATGGGGTATTCTTCTTCCTCTCCTCTAGTTGTCCTCAATGCTGCAGAGATTGGCACTAACAACATGAATGCCATTCTCTAAAATACTGTACTGTGAGATCAGTCTGTTAAGGTGACACCCACCCTCAGTTCATGATGGCCCAGGTTTTAGGAAGTGGGCTGAAAGGAGAAGTATGGGATTAAAAAAAAAAAAAAACCATGCTCACCTCTACAGGGGCGGCCCGTCCATCATTAAGGGTGCACGGGCACCGCCTCCCCTATCCATGCCGCCGCAACCCCCTATCCATGCGTCCGGCTCCTTTCAGGATGCTGGGTGCATGAATTACAGTGGCGGGGCGTTTTTTTGAAGCACCGATTAGAGCAAGAAGCTCTAATAGGCTTCAAAATAGAGTGGACTCGAGGCGCAGAGCATTCCGCTCGGTGCCCACCCAGGTGTGTTAGAAAAGCGAATGAATATTCACTATTCTCACACTGAATCGTCTCTCCGGCAATCAGGAAGTGCGGCTCTGAGACACGTTTCCCGATTGGTCGAAAGGAGAAGCATTTTGATTGGCCGCCGAGGAGGAGGGAGGAGAAGCAGGGGAAGATGCCCACAGAGGAGAGCCAGGAAGCCACCCATGATTGCCCACCATGGATGAGGTAAGTGTACCAACCAACTGACCAACCAACCTGACCCAACCATGGGGGGTTTGGGTGGCGGGTGCACTGTTTGCCGCCCCCTTCCCCCCCAAAAAAAATTACCACCAGCCTCCACTGCTGTTTGATGTTGTTTGATGCTGCAGCTGTCCCACGTCAGCTCTACTGTAAGCCTGAGAACTGAGCGATCAACGTGACTGGCAGGCATCGCTCTAAGCTCTGCCACTCCAGAGCTCACTGGAGAGCCAGACTGGGGAGTGGGTGGCAGCAACTTGCTCCGGCTTTTACCTGCATACTGAAAGGAGGAGCCAGCTGTCAGTCAGGCAGTGGGGTGGATCCTGACAATATTGTTGAGATGCTTTCAAAGCCTGGAGCGACTCTGCCCCGTCAGCTGATAACAAACAATAGCCTGCTATCAGCTAACTTAGGGGCACAGGAGGACAAAAGTAATTGTTTTCCTGTGACCCACAAGAGAAGCATGGCCAAAAAAGCTTTGGTCATACCTCTCTTTGAATGATGATGGGTGTTATTCAACCTGGAAAAGGACTGATAGCTAGAGGCAAATGAGGATGGGAAGGACAGCATTGGAGTGCAGAGAGGGTGAATAAGGATTTGAAACTTTTTTTTTTTTTAGGATGGAAATTGTAAAAAAAGAAAAAAACTTCAATTGGGCTTTAACTGTGGCTGCATGTTTCTTTTTTATACAGTGACTGAAATTACTGAAGACACAGACAGTCAGGTATCTACCATTTTTAAAAGGAGTTTAGAAATGGCTGCCTGAATATTGCTCTTAGCACAGGTTTCTAGTAGCGCAGGAATATGGGGGAAGCATTGAACGTTTTATTCTTTCCCACTGTGTTTCCCTTCACCCCTTCCTACAGCTTTGAAGAATCAAAATCCCATGAATCTGGAAGATATATTAGCCAAATATACTCTACCTGTTACTGTCCAAACATCCAAGGTTTTATCATATAAGCAAAAGGGGGATGTGATGTCTCAAGATGAAATGCTATCGGAACTGATACTGCAAGATACTTATGAGGAAATATTCCTATTTGGACATCCTATTGACAAAGGTAAGTGGAATCAACAATCATTTAGATGTTCGATTGAAAAGAAGAAGCAAAATGAATCTGCTTTTAACATAGCAAAGCTCCAAGGGACACAAAGAAGGCTTTTATGTTTCTGCCCTTGATACATTCCAAGTCTGAAATGGCCATAGTATTTATACAAATATAAAAGGGATTGAGTGAGTTCACAAAAAAGAGCTCTAATCAAAACAAGGCAGACTTTGTGGGCATATCATGAGGCGGTAATTGTAAAATATAATATATTTTTATTACAAAAATTATTAAAATAACATTAGACAAACAAAGACACCCTACTAACTGACAAGGTCAACATATACCCAATAGAATGGACATGGAAGCATGAATCTAGAATTATAGTATATAAAGTCCGTGGTGGATACAAACACACTGTATAAAGATATCAAAGAGTTGGATCCATAAAATCCTCCATGCCTTCTTGTCAAAGCATTTCGCAATTTCAATAGCTTCCTCAGGACATACTGGGTAGGTGCTGATAAACCTTGAGACCAGGTAGGGGGTAACACCACACAAGACAAAGTTATAGACCAAGAACAGTTCTTCCCACAAGATAGAGTTTGCAGACGTAGCAGATGAACCAATTATTTTGTGTCGCTTAGTTTGCGGAGGAGAGGAAGTCTCACCTCTAATGTAACCAGGGTCACAGATGATTCAAGAGCTCATATAAGAATAAGAGACATGGCTGTTGCTTTCATATATCCAAAGAAACCCAATCAACAGAGTAATGAAGGATACGGAGCCTTATTTTTGTGTATAAAAGGTTCCTCGTTCCGGACGGCCTGTTTGCAGAGCCAGAACCAAAAAATCCCAAGTGGGATATGAAGTGCCTCTCCTGGGAAAAATTGAGAGTATGGGTGTCCCTGCCAGTCACTCTCAATTCTTCCCGGGAGAGGCACTTCATATCCCAATATGGATTTTCTGGTTTCTGGCTCCGCAAATAGGCCGTCCGGAAGGGGGAAACAGAAGTCCAGTGTCTTTTTGGTGCGCAGTTCTTCTGTTATCAGCATGATAATTTCTGACAAGCTCTCCGACAACCGAGATAAAACCAGACTGAACTTTGTTTCGGGAATGGTGCTTAGAGACAGATAAGCAGACAGCTGGTCTATTCCCAGCACAGCTCTGCACACTTCTTCCTTCCTCTGCCTATGTGGAGAGGGGGTGTGTGCCTTTCCACCAATCAGCTGTCACACAGTGTATGCCAAGAATCCACACCCATTGGTGGAACAGGAAGAGAAAATTCTAACATGATGTGCACTTTCTAAACAGTCTAGAAAGTTGAGGACAGCAGATATACATGTAAAACTTATGTAGGGAGATTTGTTTCATCTCTGTGTATCATCTGAGGCTGTTCACTTCACTGGGTTTATGTGAGGGTTTACATCCACTTTAAGGAAAACATTGATGTGATGATGTGATTGGAAAGTGTGAGGAAGCAGCAGACTGAGGAGGAAATCCTTCTACTCAGTTTGCTCTCTTCTCTTATCAGCATGTTCCTTGTTGGCACATTTACATGAAACACACCTGATTGATGCCCAGTCCTACCCCTCCCTATGCTGCAATGCTGAACGCTATTATGTAGGAGAGCATACGAGCATATAATCAATTTAAATATAGGTACTGAACTACTAATACATTTGATGATTTATTAACGAATACAGAGCTGCATTCATGTGTTTATGTCTGCCTGAACTTCAACTTTAAAAGGTTAGTTCACCATTGCAGAAGAAATGTAAAGGTGAACTAACACCGGACACCCTCCCAAACCCCCAATGATGAGTGAAAATCAATCTGGTCCATGCTGGAAGTGCTGATGGAGAAGAGAAAGAAGAGTGGGGTGGATGCTGGGTGCTGACAGCTCGGTAAATAAGTATAGCAGGCATCAGGAAGGGTGTCCGGTGTTAGTTTACCTTTACATTTTTTTTCTGTAGAGGTAAAACCTAAAAAATACTATGTCCAGGCAAAATTTTTTTTTAAGTTTTGGCCACAGTGGGGAAGGATTAGAAACCCCATCTGATTTACTGCTTTCCTAGGCTCCATTAGAAAGATACTCTTAGTTGACAATTCCAGGTGACAATAGCTTTACCAGAGGAACTAATGGAAAATCTCTAATGCCGCATACACACGAGCGGAATGTCCGTCAGAAAAAGTCCGATGGGAGCTTTTCATCTAATATTCCGACCGTGTGTATGCCCCATCGGACTTTTTCCGTCAAACTCACTACTAAACTACTATCGGGAAACCCGCTCGTCTGTATGCTGTTCCGACGTACCAAAAACGACGTATGCTATGAAGCAAGTACGACATGAAAGCTATTGGCTACTGGCTATTGGACTTCCCTTTTCTAGTTCCGTCGTACGTGTTGTACGTCACCGCCTTCTGGACGGTCGGACTTTGGTGTGACAGTGCGTAGGCAAGAGCGCTTGAGCAGAATTCCGTCGGAATTCCGTCGGAGAAACCTTCAGAGTTTATTCAGATGGCAAAACCACTTGTGTGTACAGGGCATAACACAACACAGAGAGAAATAAAAATGCTTTAGTAGAGTAGGGGAAGGCTATAACCCCTGTCAGTTTTTTTTTTTTTTTTTATTTCTGTCTGTTTCTCTGTATATTTTCACTCACTTACTGTCTAATGAAACCATTATCATCTGGACAGTAAGTAAGAAGAAATTTCTACTAATAAAGCCATTAATAGTAATGTTATAGTAGTATTAATCCCAATAAAAATTATAATGCTTTCCCATTCCCATTCCATTCAAAGCTAAATAAAAAAGATTCTGGCTGGCATACACTCTTAGGGTCTTTTCACACAGGGCGAACTCCGGCTGCGATCCGCTTGCTCTGCAGAGGATCTTCCACTGATCTCCACTGAGCAGGAGGATGACAGGTCTGTGTCTGCTCCACTTATGCAGTGCAGACACAGACACAGCCTGCTCTCCTCTATGAGGGGTTGGTTTAAACGGACCACTCGTCCCTTTACACCCAACTACCATCAGACCTGCTGGATCCCCATCCATCAATTTTTAGCGGATCAGATCAGAGTGGATGTTGGCAGGTGTAAATGGACACATGGAGGCTGCGATTGGGTCTGCCTGAAAAACGGACAGGCAGACCTGATCGGAATGTTTGTGTGAAAGGACCCTAAATTATTGCTCTGTCTCTCCTCCAGAATCCATTTAGTTATAACAGGGTCAGTTATGTGTTCATATGGAACAGCAATGACTATGGCATGAATGATATACAGTATGTCCTCCTTATCATACTCTGTTATAACAGGGTTTTTGTATTTGGATATTGGTAGACTAGGGGCATGTGCTGATGGGCTCTATCACTTTAACAGGGTTTGCATTCCTATACTTTTCTATGGAAATGCAAAACCTTCTTGAAGCAAGTCAAATGCAGGTCAGAAGAAAGTCAACTGCAGGTTAAATGGACTTGGCAGTGGATTCCGAATGATCTCAGAAGTGTCTCAAACTGACACCATTGGCACAAGTGCTAAACATTTAAACATTAACTACATAGGGATATGATAAAGCTGTAATTGAGTTCTCTCTGATTAGTTACTTGAATATTGTTGGAGTAGAATGGACAAAATGATTGCACATTTTTCTCAAATATTCCTATCGCAACCCCCCCATCCATGCTGTGTAATTGCTACTATGTATTGGAATGAGTAGAACAGCAAAATAATTCTTCATTCCTATTTTCTTATAAAGGTAAGTTATTTGTAGAGGAGCCTATAATCATTCCAATGTACATGAGAGAGCTGAAACTGGCAGTGGCAATGGGATATCAGAATGGAAATACAGATAAATGGAACTCGTTATGTGGTTTGTTAACCCAGCAAGTCAGAAATCAAGGCAACACTGCAAATGTCACTTTTGAGGGTAAGTTGTTCGTTGCATGTACAATTACAGGCAGCAATGGAGACTGTACTAAATCATCATGTACCATCTTTTAAAGTCAAGGTTTCATGTCACTTTAAAGCGGGGTTCCACTCAAATTTTTAACTTAATCTTACCCCCTTCAGTTAATTGCATAGATGTTCAAATGTCGCATGAAAATTTTTTTTATCGCTGTAATTACCTTTATATTGTACTTTATTGTGGCACTTCTTGTCTCTCCTCCCATGGGAATAGGCGTGTTTATTGCCTTTCCCCGGCGCCGCACTGTCTCCTGGGAGCTTATTGTCAGGCTTCCCAAGATTCAATGTGGAAACAATGATCATGCACGTGAACAAGCTGTGAATGAACAGCATTTACAGCATCCAGGAAATCAATGCTTGTGGGCTTCACATGCCCACAAGCAAGATGGAAACAGCCAGCATCACATTTTTAAAGTTATTCTTCAGTACGAAAACAGAGGCGGAAATATTACACCCGAACTGTAAGTATTATTTTGGGATTAGCAAAGTGTCTCAATGACCTAAAAAAAAAAAAAGATTGGTCGCCGGACTCCCACTTTAACCACCTCAATACAGGGCACTTTCACTCCCTTCCTGCCCAGGCCATTTTTCAGCTTTGAGCGCTCTCACACTTTGAATGACAATTGCGCGGTCATGCAACACTGTACCCAAATGACGCTTTTAATAATTTTGTTCACACAAATAGAGCCTTCTTCTGGTGGTATTTAATCACTGCTGGGTTTTTTTAATTTACAAAAAGTAAAAAGACAGAAAATTTTGAAAAATAAAAAGTTTTAGTTTCTTTCAGTGAATTTTGCAAATAAGCAATTTTTCTCCTTCACTGATATGCGCTGATGAAGCGGCACTGATGAGGTGGCACTGATTTGCACTGATTAGGTGGCACTTATGAGGAGGCCCCTGCTTTAGTGGCATTAGCTACGTACAGTATGTGGCACTGTGTTCTGCAGCAGTATCAGTGGCTGTTCAGGAGCCTTGTATTTTTATGAATGAATACAAGGCTTCTTCTGGTTGGCTGAGGTGGAGATCATGATATCATCTACCTGCCTCTTAAGCTCAGCCAATCAGAAGAAGCCTTGCATTCACTGATAAAAGTACAAGCTTCTCCTGAAGGTCTGAGAAGCATTCAGGCCGCCTCAGTTTTGTTCCGGCAACAAAAAGGAAGTCACCCATGCTGCTGTGGAACACAACGCCACATACTGTATGCAGCCCATGCTAGTACAGTGTGATACAGCGTATACAGGTGGCCAAATCCCTTAGTAATGTACAATAGTTTTTTTGGGGTCAGCTTGGCCCAAACAAACTATTAAAGTGACAAGAAACCTGGACGCCAATTTTAAGTCCAGCTTGTGGAAATGTGATGTGCAGAAAATAGACAGACAAACTTCCCAGCACACTAGCTCTTCTGTGACCACAGAAATGTTTATTTGAAAATCTCATTATACTATTTTGCTGCCAGTTGATTGTGCGGTAGTCTCCTGTTTAAATCTTCCTTGATTCTACACCTTTCCAAACTGGCAGGAGGATTGAGATTTCTTTCTGCAATAGGTGGAGTGAGAATACATGGTGGGGAGGTTCCAAAAGGGAGATCTCACTATTGTAGTTAGGGTTGCCACTTGTCCGGGATTCACCCGGACAGTTCGGGTTTGAAATCATGCGTCCAGGTTTCAGACTGCCTAAAACCCGAACACATTATTCAGACTGGACTATGGCTTCCAGATGCATCTGGATGAGAGGTGCTGACTGCCAAGGGGTGAGTGAGATCCCCTTTACACCAGAGGCCACAGTATTCCCCCTTACATCAGATTCCTCTCCGTACATCAGAGTTCTCAGTGTTCCCCCTTAAATCAGGGTTCCCAGAGCATCCCTTATGTTAGAGTCCCCAGAGTTCTCCCTTACATCAGAGTCTGCAGAGTCCCCCCTTACAGTAAAAGGGGAACTCTGTGGACAGATGTAAAAGGGGAACTCTGTGGACTTGGATGTAAAGGGGGACAATTGTTATTAACTTCATATGATTAGAAATGTTATTTAATAGCAAAATATATGTATAGTTTATATTATTAAAAAAACAAAAAAACTGTGTGCCGCTAAAGTGTTTGGGTTTGACTTGAAGAAAAGGTGGCAACCCTAATTGTAGTCCCAAAGATAATGAAGTGAAATAGTTATGATTCTGGTCACCACCATTCATTTAGAAATATTTGATTTTGGAGGAAGGACAATTAGTATAGTGATCTGCCCACAAAGGTACATTACATTTCTTCTCTTCACATTTTAAATGGAATGTTATTGTTCTATAATGTTAACTTGGTATGGCTGCTTAGAGCATAATAAAGAAAGATGCATAAATGTAACTTTCATTCACTTGTCATCTCTTTTCCTACAGAGATTTTATTGCTAGATAAAAAGGATGTTAATCCACAAGAGCCCAGTTACAGCACAATTGAGCCAATATATATTGACCTCAATGAAATCAACAGTGACTACAAGGCACCTCTGGATAATAAAAGAAGCAGCAATTTATATCAGTTTCATTTTGTGTCAGAACTGAAGCAAATGCAACAAACCCAAAACAAAGTGATGCCAAAATCCCCAACAGAAAACTCCAAATCCATTGATGACATCCCAAAAGACCTTCACAATCTGACCCTAAATACAGTGAAACCAGAATCCCCAACAGTACAACCCTTCAAACCCATTAATGATGTCCCGAAAGATCTTTACAATCTCACCCTAAATACAGCGAAACCAGAATCTCCAACAGTACAATCCTTCAAAGCCATTCACGATGTTCCAAAAGATCTTTACAATCTCACCCCAAATACAGTGAAACCACAATCTCCAACAGTACAATCCTTCAAATCCATTCATGATGTCCCTAAAGACCTTCACAAACTGAATGTTAAACAAGTGTGTGAATGTCTGACATTTCTCAATATGAACCAATACATAGAAGCTTTTGAAGCATCTCAGGTGGATGGCCAGCTGGTGTATGATCTTAACCAAGAGATGATGAAGAGCTGCTTGGGCATGAATGGACTTAACTGTGTAAAATTCTTGAAGTTCCGGGATGGATGGAGACCTAATCTGGATGGATAGCAGTAGTGAAGCAAGCTGCAGTCACAGAGCACAGGGATGTACAGTCAGTTTCTATGATGACTCAAGACGGACTGTTTGTCATTTAAACATTGTATTTTTGTGCTCTGCTTTATGAAAAGTTTTATTTAACAAACTTGGATTTGTCATTTTGCTCAGTACACTGTTTTCATCCTTTTGCTTGGGACAGTGTGACCCTTGCTCTAAACAACCTATATCACATTAATGCCTATATCACATGTTAGGCATAAGGAATTTGTGCTGATTGATTCCCCCCTTTGGAAACGTGTGTACTTGCCTTGTATCCTCCAGATTAATTCATTATAAAATATTTGTAAATCCCAATAAGGAATTTATCTTATTTGCTTCTTTTTGGCCTGTTAAATATACTTTTGAACGGGTTTTTTTATAACAGATAAAAATACCTGTTGATCCTGCCAGAAATCCATTGCTGTATTGTTCCTTGGGCACTCAGCAATGTTATCTAATGTAGGCTTATCATCCTTCCCAGGTAACCCAGTAAACTGCAAAACACCTCACCCTGTTATGGAGTTGAGGAGATGGAAAGGTGTTCTGTAGTCCTAAAACACTAGACATGTGCACACTGAAATATTTTGTTTCGGAATTTCGTTTTCGTCCGAAAAATACATTTATTTAGTTACTCCCGAAATTCGTTTTTATTTATTTCGTTTTTCGTTAAAAATTGCATTCGTCCGAAAATCCAAATTAAGGTCGAATCTGTCATTGAAGGCTTATGGTGTCTGTCGAATGTTCAAAAGAGATTCGACGGAGCAGCTAAACTGTACAACGCCGTATAGTTTACCTGCTCCGTCGAATAAAATAAGGAAGTTCATAGCCAGTAGCCAATAGCTGCCCTAGCGTGGCTTTTTGTCCGTCGAACTAGCATACAGACGAGCGGACTTTTTGACCGGACTCGAGTCCGTCGGATAGATTTGAAACATGTTTCAAATCTAAGTCCGTCCAACTTTTGAGAAAACAAAGTCCGCTGGAGCCCACACACGATCGAATTGTCCGACGAAATCCTGTCCGCCGGGCAAAGTCTGCCGTAAAGTCCGCTCGTGTGTACGCGGAATTATTGTCATCATCATCATGTCGAATCTCCTATCTATATCGAACTGTTGTAGCAACGAAAACGAAAATAAAGCATTTGTTTATGTTGGATCTTTCGTTTTTCGGATTCTGCACTTTCGTTATCGTTTGTTAAAACTAATGCACATGTCTATAAAACACTTCCTTTCCTAGGGTGATAAGCATAGGTGTGTGCAGCCTATTGCATTAGGGTGTGCACCCCAAAGCTCAAACACACATGCCTTTGTCTGCAGCCTCAGCTGCACTGGACAGTGAATGAATGGGAAGTGATCTGTGAAGCGGCTTTCTGTTCATTCACGAGTTGAAGCCCAGTAAACAGTTTACTATGCTTCAGCTATTATTGAACACAGTGTGTATATTTAGAAAAGGAAGTGGCTGGTAAGTGACATATTGATTTGCCCCTCCCCCTGATCTCCATTCTGAAATATCCCTCGCAGCAGCCAGGGGGAGAGGAGAGGAGGGAAGCCAGCAGCACTGCGGGTGGGGGGGAGAGGGAGGTGCAACACGGGGGGGGGGGGGGGTGGAGGCTCGGGCAGTAGGGGGAATCGACACAGCACGTAGTGATTAGGGTGTGCCCAGGCACATCTGGCACACCCCCCTGTGCACACCTATGGTGACAATGCTACTCCTCCATAGATACAGCACAGTGAGAACGTGTTGTCACCGTCGAATGGGAAGTGTGTAACTAGCAGGATCATTAGGCGAGAATAAAAGGAACAAAGCCTGAAAAAAAATTAAACAAATTCAGCCACCACATTTAACCACTTCAATACTGGCCATTTTCACCCCCTTCTTGCCCTGGCCAAATTTTTCAGCTTTCAGTGCTGTCACATTTTGAATGACAATTGAGCGATCATGCAACGCTGTACCCAAATTTATTTTTTCTTATTTTCTTCCCACAAATAGAGCTTTCTTTTGGTGGTATTTAATCACTGCTGGGTTTTTTATTTTTTGCTAAAAAAAAAGACCAAAATTTTGAAAAACAACAAGTTTCTTTGTTTCTGTCAGAAAATTTTGTAAATAAGTAATTTTTCTCCTTCACTAATGGGCACTGATAGGCTGCACTGATGGGCACTGATGAGGTGGCGCTGATGGGGTGGCACTAATATGCAACACTGATGGGCACTGATAGGTGGCAGGCACCGATGGGCACTGATAGGCGACACTTATGGGCAATGATAGGTGGCACTGATTGGCATCACTGGGCACAGATTGGCCTCACTGGTGGGCAAAGACTGGTGTCACTGATGGGCACAGAGTGGCATCACTGTTGGGGCTGCACTGTAATCAGGGCACTGATAATCAGTGCCCTGATTACCTATACAGGTTTCCTCTGTGAGGAGATGCCACTGATCGGCTCTTCTCACCTCACACTATCAGTCTGAAGCGAGGAGAGCCGATAAACGGCACTTCTTTGTTTACATGTGGTCAGCTGTGATTGGACCCAGCTGATCACATGGGTGAAGAGCCGCGGCTGCGGCTCTTTACTGAGATCGGGGTCGCGCCATGTCCCTGGGACACTGCGCGCTCACGATCACCACGCTGTGTTCCAGACTGGACGACATCATATGACGTTGGCTCAGAACATGAGAGCATCCTGCCCGCCCTCATTTGTCTATACGGCGGGCAGGAGGCGGTTAAGGGCTGGTAAACTGCAATATGTTACATTTCTTTTCTTGGGTATTGATACACTTTAGATTTATCTTGGTCTTTAAATATGCAATGCACAGCACCTGCTTGTTGCTTCTTTTGTTTTCTGTTCAGCTAGCTATATCACAATCATTCTGTATTTATGGTTAAAGGGATTCTATAATGTGTTTTCAGATATTACTTATCATTGTTTCTTTTTTTTTTTTTTTTTGATATGTCCTCTACATTTTACATGCTTGCTGTGATATATTTTCAATGTTGTTCTACAAATTAGTTGATTCTTACACTTAGAAGCTATTTATGTATACAGTCCCACTAAACTCAGTCTGTACTCTGTACTATTAGCAAGACTCCAATTGGCCTTATGAGATTGTGAGGCCACGGAGCCTGATTGAACACTAATAAGAACTTGTTTTTTGAGTGCTCAGACCCACGTGTAGCATGGTGTATATAGTGACGGATCTTCTTACGTTTAGTCTGTACAGCTCCACTAAGCCAGGGATATAAACAATCTCACGCTTTTATTTGCTCTACTTTACAATGTTTTCTTCCTGTATCATTAATATTATAGTAACAACGTTGTACTCGGGAATCCGGATGTGTCATTGTTGCATATGATCTCTGTACTCTGATCTATTTATGTAAAAGAAAGTGTATTTGGCTAGTCTGATAAAAAAACTTTTGAGTCGAGTAAAGAAAGTCTACCGTTTTCAATTAGTTGATAAGACCTGTAGGATTCCAGTGTTAGAAAGTACAGTAAAACACACTTATTCTGCTACACAAACCCGAAAACAGTCTGCCTATATAATGATAAAATAGATTTGCTTTATGTAAATTACTATATAAAATTATATCTAAAAACAAGGTTTCCTAACACTTTATTACACAGATGAGATAATTTACAATCTTAGATTCCCTTTAAACGTAACATGTCTGTGTTCAGAAAATATGTTGGACACGCATGCGTGGGTGCAAGAAGTATTGGCATTTACAAGAGTACAGCTGCATACAGCCATTCACTTGTATGAGCCTCCCAAGCATGGGAAAGCACCCAGAAATTCACACTAGGTGCAGAAAACGCCTACAAATAGCCGTGTGCATGAACCCTTGGATATGAGAGAAAAATTACGCTTATACTTTTTTTTTTTCTAACAAACAATTTCCTGAAGTTACAGCAGCACAAAGCCTATTCATTATAAGGGGTATGAGTTGCCTGTCTTTTTATATAGTCTGCTTAACCACTTCAGCCCCAGAAGGTCATTTTTTGCAATACGGCACTGCGTTACTTTAACTGACAATTATCGCGGGTGTGCAACGCTGTACCCAAATAAAATTAATGTTCTTTTTTTCCCACAAATAGAATTTTACTTTGGTATTTGACCACCTTTGTAGTTATTATTTTTTGCGCTATAAACAACAAAAGAGCGACAATTTTGGAAAAAAGGACAATATTTTTTATTTTCTGCTATAAAACACATCTGATAAAATAAGTAAAATCTAATTTCGTCATCAGCAGTGTTAATTTTGGCAGAAAATTTAGTTTTAGTCTTAGGACTAAAATGGCATTTTAGTTTTTGTCCCATTTTAGTCTTCTGCAATTGTTTTCGTTTTAGTCATATTTAGTCGACTAAATCTCCAGTACATTTTAGTCGACTAAAACTAATTTTAGTCGTCTAAAATCTAATGGGTATAATTAAATTGTAATGCATTAGTTAAACATTCCTCTACAATTTCCAAACTCATTATATACTGGAGTGAAAAATCTAATATGTTATTATTTATGGTATTGAGGTATGAACATGCACTACAGACCAGTGTTAATTTTGAAGTAACATTTCAATTTAGTTTTAGTCTTAATCTTAGTCTTTTGACTAAAATGCCATTTTAGTTTTAGTCGGATTTTAGTCATCTCAATTGTTTGAGTTTTAGTCGTATTTTAGTCGACTAAAATAGTATTCATTTAGTCGACTAAAATGTTTTAGTTGTTTTAGTCTACGAAATTAACACTGGTCATCAGTTTAGGCCAATATGTATTCTGCTACAACTTTTTGGTAAAAATAAGCGTATTTTGATTGGTTTGTACAAAAGTTATTTTGACCTATTAGACCTATTAGTCTACAAACTATGGGATATTTTTATGGCATTTTTATTTATTTATTTTTTTACTAGTAATGGCAGGCAATCAGCTATTTTTAGTGGGACTGCGACATTGCAGCAGACAAATCGGACACCTAACTGACACTTTTGACACTTTTTTGGGAACCAGTGACATTACAGTGATCAGTGCTAAAAAATATGCACTGTTACTGTACTAATGACACTGGCAGGGAAGGGGTTAACATCAGGGACGATCAAAGGGTTAAGTGTGTCGCTAGGGGTTGATTGCTAACTGCGTGGGGGATTGTCTGACTGGATGAAGACCGAGATCCGTGTTCCTGCTTATCAGGAACACAATATCTCCATCTTCTTCCCTGTCAAACCGGCGATCTGCCTTGTTTACATAGGCAGATCGCCGTTCTGCCTCGCTCGGGAACGATCGCAGGGGGCTGGCGGACATTGGGTCCACTAGACCCACTGATTGGCTCCCGGTGTGTCCAATCATTGCGCACCCCCAGTGTCTATTGAACGAAATGATGTACAGTTACATCGTTTCATGCAATAGAGCGACATGCCGCAGTACATCTGAAGTGGGCGGTCGGCAAGTGGTTAAACATTGACAGGACAAATTAGTACATTTTAATTTCTCATTTGTTCATTGACAGACACAGCGCTTCCTTATTCAGAACCATAAGGTTATATCCCCCCACAGGAGTAGGACACTAGGCAGAAAAAAGAATTGGCTATGGGCAGTCCTAGGTGATATACACCCCCCTCTCTGCTATAGGCCTTCAGTTTTTTTTCTGCCTAGTCAGGAGTAAGGACCTAGTTCCCTGCTGGGATCTCTAGTCCTGGCAAATTAGATTTTTTTTTGTTTGTAGTTTTTTTCCTGGATTTTTTCCGGTGAGATCTGCAATCAACTGCTGGACTGGGCGACGGGCTGGACATTTGATCCAGTGGTCTCCCCAGTCTGGCCAGCGAGCGCGTGCAGACTGCAGCCACGCGTTACGTCGGTCCTGCAAGTTAAACGTCTTGCGAGGTCGCATACAACCGGGTCTCGGGCTCGAGTCGCAGCATCCCTCATGGCCGACAGCGCCCCCACTTCGGTGGTGAGGAGGTTCTGTCTGAAGCGATGCCCGTCTGGTCCTGGTATGGCGAGTAAATGTCCCCCCTCTCCCCTTGGTGGGTTTGCGGTGGATGCGGACCCCTCCCCGGGTCGGTTGGTCCTGCGTGTTTCCCTCCTCCCTTGCACCCTCTCTTTCTGGGGTGGATGGACCCTGGAGGTCCCCTGGTAGCCCCCCTTTCCCCCTCCCTCTATATAGGGTAGTGTGGTGCCATGATGGATCCTGGGGGATGGGGTTGAGTACTGGTGGGCAGGGGGTGCACGCCGCCAGGTGAAGTGCTTACCGGGGGGGAGGCACTGGGCGCTCCCGGGGGTCCAGTGCCCAGATCCTCTCTCTCTCTTTCAGGGGCTTTCCTGGGGTCTGCGTCAGCCTTGTGTAGCACGGCCGACGCCCATTTTGCCATAGCCGGCGTCTTTTCCCCCTAGTGCTTGCTGGCTTCTTATGGCTGGCGGCCATGTTTGTGTAGCTCGGTGGCCATGATTTGGTGTTTTTTGTTCTCAGGCAGAGGTGGCCATTACTGTGTAGCCCAGACGGCATTTTTAGCAGGCGGAAGCTCCTCCTTTTAATCCGGTGCTGACTCCTGTGTTATTCTCTTCCTCAGACGCCACGTGTGCTCGGGTCTACACCTGAGGCAGCAAGCGCTACTCTGGTGGGGTCCCTTCCTCTCTCTGCTGCAGGCTGTGGGGTATCCTGGTGTTCCAGTACCGCTACAGGCGTGGGGGGTGTCCCTTTGCAGTGGTCGCTCTTGGTGTGGGGGGGGTCTTTTCTTCCCCTATGGAGTCTCAGGAGCATGTTTCCCCACCTGACCCCCTATCAGAGGCTGCAGGTCCCTCTGGGTCCCAGCCGTCCATTGACACACTGACGGCGACCCTGGAGTCCTTCGTGTCCCGGGCGGAGGTGGCTCTTGGGCGGCTGACTAGCAAGAAGCATCCCCCGCCTGTCCCTGCTTCATCTGTCTCGTCAGATCCTGAATCTGATTCGGCTGCCGTGGACGGGGCCCACCCTGCGGGGCCTGCGGCCGCACTCCTAGATTTTTTTGGACAGTGAGGATGATTCCTCTGCCCTGGTGGCTGCGCGCGAGAAGGCGCTGGTGGACGCACTGATTGCATCTGTGCGGGAAACTTTAAAAATGGAGGCTGCAGCTGCAGCTGTGGTGGAGGTGGAGGTCCCTTTTGGCACTCACAAGCTGTCTCGCACGGCAAAAGTGTTCCCTTATCTCTCCTTTTTTGACAAGTTTGTCTTTAAGGAATGGGAGCATTCAAAATGTCCCTTTGCGGTCCCAAAGTGCTTCGCTGTGCGTTATCCATTTGAGGAGAGTCTTCTCAAGTTGTGGACGACTCCACCTGTGGCGGATACTCCGGTCTCCCGATTGAACAAAGCCACCATGATTCCGTTCTGAAGACTCTCTGGCTTTTAAAGATTCGGCTGACAGGAAGGCAGAGTCTCTGAGCCGCACTTTGTTAACAATTGCAGGTTTGGCGCTTTGGCCGGTCCTGGCCATTGCACTGATCTCAAAGGCTGACAGAGTGGGTGAAGCTGTTGCGCCGTGCCCTGGAGGGTGATCAGTTTCCTCCTGCCTTTACTGAATTGGTGGACTAGCTGGTCCAGGGGCCGTAGTTTGTCTGCGATGCCTCTTTGGATGCAGCTCGCTTGCTTTCTAAGCTGTCTGTTTCAGTGGTAGTGCTTCAGGGGGTATTGTGGCTGAAGTGTTGGACTGTGGAAAAGGCCTCTAAAAAAGCCCTAGCTGATCTGCCTTTTCAAGGCAATCGTTTGTTTGGGGCTACTCTGGATGATATCATTAAGAGTGTTCCGGGGAGGGGGGGGGGGGAGAGTACTTTTCTTCCACAGTCAAAAAAGTCACACAGAATGTTTTTTTGTCCCTCGGTCCACTGATAAAGGCTCAAAGTCTTTCAAGCCCCCCTTGGGAGATTCCAAGCGAACCTGGTTGAGCAAACCGAGAGCAGGGTTCTCCAGACCCCCAGATAAGGCTCCTTCGGCATGAAGGGGCGCCCTCATCCGCAGTCTGGGTGGGGGGACATCTTCACTGGTTTCCGGGCCCGGGGACCTTTCTGATAAATGACATGTAGGTCCACAAAGTGTCTGGTTACAAGATCGAGTTCCAGTCTTGTCCCCCAAGCAGATTTTTTCCGTCCAATCTGCGTCTGTCTGTTTGCCCTCCAGGGCGCGGTGCAAGGCCTGTCACTTTTAAGGGATAATTGTCCGGGTTCCCGTGTCAGAACGTTTTCAGGGTTTTTATTCAAACCTATTTATGATCCCCAAAAAAGAGGGTACGGTACGTCCAATTCTGGACCTCAAGGCCCTGAACCGCTTTGTGCGGGTGCTGAAGTTCAGAATGGAGTCTATTCGCTCCATGGTGGCATCTCTTCATCAGGGGGAACTTTCTTGCCTCCATCAACATCAAGAATGCCTACCTGCACTTTCCGATATGTGCACAACACCAGCGGTTCCTTAGCTTTGCTGTGGGAGAGGAACATTATCAGTTTGCGGCATTACCCTTATCTGGGTCCGACTCTGGATTCCTCTCTGGCCAGAGTGTTCCTTCCGCAGGACAAACTACAGAAGTTACAGGCGGCAACTCGCTTACTGCTGTCCAGCAGGTGGGTCTCCCTGCGGACTTGCATGCGGGTGCTAGGCCTGATGGTGTCTACGTTCAAAGCAGTCTCGTTTGCTTAGTTCCATACCAGACCCCTGCAAAAGGAGATCTTGTTAAAATGGGACAAATGTCCAGGGTCTCTGGACAGTCAGATTCGGCTGAGCCAAGGAACCAGAGGGTCCCTGATCTGGTGGCTTCGTTCCCCGCCTCTTCAGTGGGGGAAATCCTTTCTCCCTCTGTACTGGACGGTGGTCACAACCGATGCCAGTCTGTTCGGGTGGGGAGGAGGCCTGAGCTCGGCTCAGGGTCGCTGGGGGAATCCAGACTACCTATCAACATCTTGGAACTCCGGGCGATCAGACTCGTTCTGGATCATTGGTCGGATCAACTTCAGGGGTTCCAGACAATGCCACGGCGGTGGCCTATGTCAACCACCAGGGAGGAACAAGGAGTGTGTTAGCGGGCCTGGCATTCTCCTGTGAGCAGAGCGTTTCGTCCCGGCCATCTCCGCTGTTCACATTCTAGGGGTGGACAACTGGCAGGCGGATGACCTCAGTCAACAAGTGTTGAACCAAGGGGAGTGGTCCCTTCATCAGGAGGTATTTCAACAGATATGTCTGCATTGGGGCTCTCCAGAGGTAGATCTGATGGCATCCCAGGTCAACAGGAAGGTGCAGAGGTTTGTGGCCAGGTCTCGGAACCCCCTTGCGGTTGCCTCAGACGCTCTGGTGGCTCCGTTGGGCCAGTATCGTCTGATCTTCACCTTTCCTCCTCTCAAGCTTCTGCCTCGGTTGTTACGCAGGATCGAGGCCGAAGGAAAGCCAGGTGTTGAAGGATAGAGGCTTACCTGCATCGGTGATTCCGACACTACTCAAAGCTAGGAAATCTACTTCCAGGAAGGTATATCATTGGATGTGGAAAGCGTACATTTCATGGTGTGAATCAGTGGGGTTTCACCCATGTTCCTTTTTCGGTGGCTCGGATTTTGACTTTTCTTCAGAGGGGCATTGAAAGACATTTGGCCTTGAGTACAATCAAGGGCCAGGTATTGGCTTTGGCGGTTTTCTTTTAACGCCCCCCTGGCTTCACATTCCCTGGGGCGTACCTTCATTCAGGTGGTGCGACATGTGATTCCACCGGTGCGATCTCCCTTGCCACCGTGGGACTTGAATCTGGTGCTTTCGTTTCTACAGAAGCCCCTTGAAAATATTTGAGAAATTCCCCTACTCACTCTGTCACAGAAGGTGGCCTTCTTGGTGGCTTTTTTCTTGGTGGCTATCACCTCTGCTCGCAGGGTGTTGGAATTGGCGGCGCTATCCTGTCACGTGCCCTACCTGGTGATTCATGAAGACAAGGTGGTTCTTCGTCCTTGTCCTTTGTGCCTTCCAAAAGTGGTTTCTGATTTTCATATAAAGGAAGACATTGTGTTGCCTTCCCTATGTCCCAGGCCGCAACATCCGAGGGAATTTGCCTTACACACCCTGGATGTGGATCAAACGATCCTTACGGAGGTCAGACTCCCTGTTTGTGATCGCAGACGGGCCAAAGAAGGGGCTGTCTGCTTCCTCTGCGACCATTTATAGATGGATCAGACAGACCGTGACTCAGGCCTATTCTGTCAGAGGTCGGGTTCCTCCCTTCCCGGTGAAGGTGCACTCTACTCGGGCGCTCCTGGGCCTTCCGTCATCAGGCGTCAGTGACGCAAGTGTGCAAAGTGGCCACCTGGTCGTCGGCGCACACTTTGACAAAATTTTACAAAGTGGATGTGCTGGATGCCTCTTTTGGCCGCAAGGTTCTGCAGGCTGCGGTCTAGAGGGTTTTTTCCTCATGAAGGGGGTTTTTCCTCGGAATGCTGGAGATGTGGTTTCTCTCCAGGGGACTTTGCACACATCTTCTGGCATTGCTCAAAACTACAGCAGTATTGGAGAGAGGTGCTTGATTTAACTAACAAAGTGGCATCAACCAATTTACCACTGCAGATGGAAATATGCATACTGGGTCTAATAGAAAACATTGTCCCAACCATAACCAAACGCACGTTGACCGGGTTATTACTCTTTTATGCTAGGAAAAATATTGCAATACAGTGGAAAAAACCTAACCCTCCCTCAATTACACAGTGGAAACGCTTAGTTAATGATAGCCTCCCGCTATATAAAGATACATACGCTAACAGAGGTTGCCCTCTGAAATTTGACAAAGTTTGGCGTAAATGGATGGAAACAATGAACATTGCACAATGAGTATAGATCTTTATTGGTAATCAGGTTACAGTGTTGGACAAAATATTGTCTTTCTTGGCTCAGCTAACAGTAATTTCAGGCTCAATCTGATGCAGAATCTAACTGTTTAACTCTCTTAGAAGAGGACTAACTGTATAACTCTGATGCTGTTATCTAACCTGGCAACTCACATTGACTGATGTTCACCTATTCTGTCGTGGTACCGATGTATTGTAGCAACCAAATGTTATTGTATTGTTTGTCTCAAAAATCTGAAATAAAAATAATTTAAAAAAAAAAAAAAAAAGAAGGGGGTTTTCTTGCTGTTCAGGTTGGGCTCCAGTTGTTCTCGAGCTCCAGATTGTCTGGTTGGTCTGTTTTTCGTTGGCTGCCCCACCCCTCATGTTTGGCACTGCTTTGGGACATTCCTATGGTCCTAAATAAGGAAGCGCTGTGTCTGTCAATGAACGAATGAGAAAATAGGATTTTTGACTTACCGTAAAATCCGTTTCTCTGAGTTCATTGACAGACACAGCACCCACCCCTCTCTGGAGTTTTTAATGCTTCTGACACTGCTTGTGACAAAACTGAAGGCCTATAGCAGAGAGTGGGGTGTATATCACCTAGGACTGCTCATGGGCATAGCCAAGTCTTTTTTCTGCCTAGTGTCCTACTCCTGTAGGGGGCGCTAGAACCCTATGGTTCTGAATAAGGAAGCGCTGTGTCTGTCAATTAACTCAGAGAAACGGATTTTACGTTAAGTCAAAAATCCTATTTTTTCCATCATGCATACAAATATCACATTTGGAAGAACAGAATAATGGCCACATAATGTATCGATGTACACTACTTATGATGATTACATGTTAAATCACATGTAATAATTTGCACTGCCCAATAACTAAGTTTGAAAGTTGAATATACAGTTTGAAAGAAAGAGTTTTTCCAAAGAAAGAAAAAAAGTTAGAATTTTTTTTTTTTTCGTGTCAAAATCTGTTTTATTAGTCGAAAGAAGAAAAGAAAAGAAATAAAGCATGTTTGAGCGAAAGTTTAAAAAGATTTGAAAGAAAGATAGAAAGTTTGAAAAAATATGACAGTTTGAAGGAGAGGATGGGAAGGGAGGAGAGGGAGAAGAGAGGAGTAGGAGAGAAGTAGAAGAAGCCGCTTTTACATGTTTTCCTATGGTAGCCTATGTTACCATGCACACATTCATATTTACAGGTGTTTTAGAAGAGCTTTTGGGCAGAGAAAAAAAGCTTGATGCGCCTAAACGTGCTTAACCACTTTGCGCATTTAGCATTTGGAATTAATACTCTGGCAAACTAAATGAATGAATGCTCAAACGATTGACGCCCCTGAACGCATGTGCAAAACACAGCTTTAGGCATGTTTTTCAATCAGCTTTTCTCCTGCCAGGTTTCAGGGTAACTGAACAAATGCTCAGCGTGCATGAGGCCTATATGCTTGGTAGTAGTGAAGTGGAACCACCCTGTCCAAGTCAGTTAGTGTGTACTTGGTATTAAGCTAGTTCCAGACTTACAGTGTTGCCAAAGTGAGTGGGGAAACAGGGAAAGACAGACCTGTGAACAAGCCAGGGAGCATGCACCAAATTTTGGCCTGCCATACACTTCTCTAGGAGACCCATAGTTTATATCTAATGTCAGAATTCCCATTAATGATTTGAATTGATTACCACCTTATCATAAAATTAAAGAGCAGGAAGCCTTAATCCACCACAGTGGCGGCTGGTGAAGTTTTAGGATGGGGGGTGCCAGACCCTGCCCTTCCTTTTTGACTCCTCCCACTTCTCATAAGCCCCACCCCCTATGGAATCAACCCACTCCATCCCCTGAATTTCACTTGCTTCCACCCATAATGTCAAGAATATATAGCTCATCCTCACAGATCAGGGTATGCAGCTCCGCCTCACAGATCAGGGTATGCAGCTCAGCTCACAGATCAGGGTATACATTTCCGCCTCACAGATCAGGGTATGCAGCTCATCTCACAGATCAGGGTATGCAGGTATACATCATCTATCCTGTATACAGCTAGCTATATACACCCACATTCCTTCCTGTATATAGGGACCTTTCTCCATCATCACTGACTGCAGGCGTATATCATCTGTCCTGTATACAGCTACATATACAGTAACAGGACAGATTATGTATATCTGCAGTCAGTGATAACTGAGGAAGGTCTCTATATACAGGAAGGAAGAAGGTGGGTGTATATAGCTGTATACACTACACAGGACAGATGTACTCACAATTTGTGTATATCTGTGTAGTGTATACAGCTATATATGCACACATTTTGACCCTCAGTACATGCCAGAAATCCACATAATTTATCCTGCTACAAAGCATTGCATGATTGCAGCCAGCCACTGTCATGTGGCCCAGTCACTGACACCCTGATGCTCCAGCCTTGCGATTAGTCATCTGCCCTGGGCCCAGTCTGCGTGACTCAGGTGGAGTGGAGACTGGACACTGGAGACTGAGAGAAGCGAGGGGAAGTGTGGGCGGAGTGGAGGGGCAGCTGTCATGTCTCAGTGAATTTGCCTGATTCCCACGGCGCTGACACTTAAGCTAGCTTACCTTTAGGAGGAAGGAATCACAGAAACGCCGCTCAGCCTCAGGGCTTGCTCAATCCACCACCCACAGTCCGTCCACAGCACAATGAGTGGTGGCAAACTGGAAGCGATGCCACAAAAAGCACCGCCCACCATGCTCCAGTCCCCACCAATAAAATAAAAGCACAGGAGGTCAGAGACAAATGATTGTAGAGTGGGAGTGTTTGCGGGCGCATCTCTTGCACCCTGAACACTCCCTAAACACGGGCAAATCAGCTTCCCAGTTGCAATCAGCTGATTGCAAGCATGGAAAGCTTTCCATAGACTGCTGTGTGTCCAGTGCCTGTCCGTGCGCCCCCTATTGACGGGCCGCCACTGATCCACCATTATTTTTAGTTCTCCTCAGAAAAGGATAACCATGGTCTCTGTGCTTTCTCTCCAGATAAGCACTTGCATAATTTCATGAATCGGGCAGGAAAAGTAATTCAGCAACTCCATAGGGAGTATCTGCAGAACAAAATGTATCCTATGCAGGATATTTTTTATTTTCATTTTTACACCCTCTCTACCTAAGTGAAGACTGCCTTATCTCAGTCCTGTAAATCATTTGAATTGATTTTAACTGGGGTGGAAAAATCATCCCGAATATGGATTAGAGAACATTGGTAAATTTAATTCTGGATTGATGGGTTTCCCTTGGCAAGTAAAAACACTAAGCTTTTAAAGTAATGGGCAGAATGTCTAAATTACTGAGATTTATCTTAAAGTTGGACAGGTGGTAAAATCTCTCCAATTCCACCATTATAATTGGTACAGTGATCCACAGAATAGTCACAAAGAACAGGATACCATCTGCAAAGGCTGCAGTAGTATGTTGCACTATGCCAATTTGTAAGGATTGTTCCTAATTTTACGTAGGAGGGCCTCCAGCAATAGTACAAAAATAAAAAAGGAAAGGGTGGCACCCTTCTCTTGTACCATTACCAATGCAAAAAGAGGGAGAAAAGGTATTATGGACCCTTATTCTAGTTCAGAGATTAATTTATACGGCACCTATCCTTTGGGGCATCTTTGACCCAAATCCTAATCTGTTTAAAGTGGTTCTAAAGGCTGATGATTTTTTACCTTCACGCATTCTTTGCAAGAAGGTAAAAAACCTTCAGTATGCAGCTCCCCTTGCAGCCCCCCCTAATACTTACCCAAGCCCAATCGCGATCCAGCGATTGTCAGCATACTGAGACAGCTCACCTGAATGCCACTGTCACTTGTAAATAGAGCCAGCAGAGGCAATCTTCTGCTACCAACTTCTTATGCGTCTCTGACAATTAACATCATCGTATGTATTGCCTAGCAGAGGACATGAGTAATGACCTGTACAGATTGTTTACAAATGGCAGCGGCACTCCGGTGAGCTGTCTCAGCGTGCTGACAAGGGTCTGGATGGAGGCAGGTGGCACTGCTTAACTGCAGAGGTGCCATCTGGTCCCACACAAATGGAAGTCTGAATGGTGTTGGTGTAGTTCATTTGCATTTGGTCTGCAGGCAGCACCAGAGAGGTGTGCAAAGCAATGCACTGACCAACAGCAAGATTAATTATTAAAGGTAATTAAAAAACTTTGCCAGTACATTCATTTTTTGTACTTTCTTTGCACTCATACTGCTACACAAATACAGATTTTTTTTTTGGCCCTTGGGATTTTGAATAAGGTGTGACACTGATATTGATGTAATAAAAAACAGATTTATTGGTTCACACAAGATCTACAGTAGCCACAAACAGATGTCAGGTATATGAACAGATCTGTGCACATAGTATTGCAGTAAAATACGATTTTCCATAACAAAGGTCCAAAATGAGTACAACAATGTAGCCTAGTGACCCGACACGTTTCATGAACACCAGTTCACTTCCTTAGGGGTTGATGTAAAAACTGTAAAAGGTATAATGGAGAAGGTAAATGATTTGTATAGGGTCAAAACGTTAAAGGACTACCATATTGTGCCCATACTTACAAAACTGTTAGAGGGAATACACATGCTCATATTCACCGGACTACCGCTGAAAATGTCTGTCCTGGGAGCTGTGGGTGTAAGATCCAAAAAGGCCCGTTAGGCCAAACAGGGAAAACGCGAGCCCAAACCAACATAATGGCCTCCACGATGATGACTGTAGAAGACATATCAGAAAATAAACCTCGCTACCACAATGTATAACTATAGTGTCTGACTGAAAGCAATAAATATAATGCTGAACAAAAAGTGCAAACGTATGTCTATATCACTGAATGTGACTGAGGTGAATATAATATGTTACATGCTCAGAGCCAAGACTGAACGTGAAAGATGAATGAGTGATGGCCTACCAGGCATTTTTGGATCTTACACCCACAGCTCCTGGGACAGACATTTTCAGCGGTAGTCCGGTAGGCCATCACTCATTCATCTTTCACTTTCTGTCTTGTCTCTGAGCATTTAACATTATATTCATGGTATTTGATGACCTCTGCGGTTTTTATTTTTTGTGCTTTAAACCAAAAAAGAGCGACAATTTTGAAAAAAAAAAAATAATATTTTTTACTTTCTGCTATACAGTAATACATATCCAAAATAAAAAACAAATGTATTCATCAGTTTAGGCCAATATGTATTCTTCTTCATATTTTTGGGAAAAAAAATCCCAATAAGTGAATATTGATTGGTTTGTGCAAAAGTTATAGTGTCTACAAAAAATAGGGGATAGATTTAGGGACTTTTAATTTTTTTAATTGTTTTTACTGGTAATGGCGGTTATCTACTATTTTTAGCAGACTGCGACATTGCGGCGGACAAATCTGACCCTTAGTGACACTTTTTGGGGACCAGTGACACCAATACAGTGATCAGTGCTAAAAAAAAAATGCACTGATCAATGTATAAATGACACTGGCAGGGAAGGGGTTAACTCTAGGGGGTGATCAAAGGGTTAACTGTGTTCCCTGGGCGTGTTCTAACTGTGTGGGGGATGGGCTCACTGGGACAACACAGAGATCGCTGTTCCTGATCACTAGGAACAGCAGATCTCCATGTTGTCCCGTCAGGGGTGATCTGCCTTGTTTACATAGGCAGATCCCTGTTCTACCTCTTTGTACCGCGATCGTGGGTGGCAGGCGGACATCGACACAGCCGGGCCGCCCTGCCGCTGTATATGTGCGGTGGGGGGTCCAGAAGTGTTCAAAGTGCAAAAATAAAAATTCCTTTAAATATAGTGCCTGGGGGGTCCCCCTAGTCTGCCTGTAAAGTGGCACATCTGTACTGTGTATAGAACCTGCTGCAGCAAAACTGACATTTATGAAGAAAAAAAAAAAAGAATCAAATTACATTTAAATTGCCGGCAATACAATACCATTGATGGCAATAGAAAAATGTTAAAAAAACGGCGTGGGTGTCCCCCCTATCCTAACCAGACCCTTATCCGAGCATTCAGCCTGGCAGGTCAGGAAAGGGGGGGGGGACAAGCGCGCTTTCTCCTCCTGAACCATTCTGGGTCATATGCCCTCAACATGGGGGGGTAGGTGCTTTGGGGCAGGGGAGTGCTCTGCCCCCCTGCCCCAAAGCACCTTATCCCCATACTGATGGGAACAATATGGGGAGCGACGACCCTGGGCTTTAACAAGGGTGCCTCCAGATCCTGCCCTCCCCTCATGTGAATGGGTATGCCTACCCATTTACCAAAATAAATAAATAAATAAAAACAGGAGGCAGTTTGACAATTCCTTTATCCCCCAATGTAAATCCATTGTTAATCACACCACCACTGCCAGTGCCGGACCCGAAAGAGAAAAAAAAAATTCATAGCAAACCCTTATCAGAGCATGCAGTCCAGCAGGTCAGGAAAGGAGGGGGGGAAGTGAGCAAGCGCCCCCCCCTCCTGAACCATACCAGGCCATATGCCCTCAACACGGGGGAGTGGGTGCTTTGGGGCGGGGGGGAGGTTCTGTCCTCCCACCCCAAAGCACCTTGTCCGCCACCAACGAAGGCATGCCTGGCTTGCTGTTTGACAATTCTTATATAGGCAAGGGTGAGGCCACCTGACGACGTAACCTGGTGGCACCACCCCCTTGTGATGTCACTGACCCAGCATGCACACTGGCAGTGGAGGTGATGTCTTGATTGACGATGGATCTACATCGGGTACATTGTTTTTTATTACTTTTTCATACTTTTTTAGTGAATGGGTAGGGGTACTATGTACCCCATACTCCTTCACATGAGGGAGGCAGGATCTGTTAAAGGGGGCTTCCAGATTCCGATAAGCCCCCTGCCCGCAGACCCCCACAAGCACAGCCCAGGTTTGTAGGGATGAGGCCCTTGTCCTCAACATGGGCACAAGGTGCTTTAGGGTGGGAAGGGCAGAGCCCCCCTGGCCCAATGTGGCCTGGTATGGTTCAGGAGGGAGTGCCCCCCCTCCTTTCCTGCATGCTCAGATAAGTGTCGGTATAGATTTTTTTGGGGGGGGCACGTTTTATTCATTTTTGCATGGGGTTCCCCTTATAATCCATACCAGACCCTTCAGTCTGGTATGGGGGGGGCACACGCCTTTTATTTTATTTTTTTTAATTTTTATTCAGCTGTCAGTGGGGGAAGCCCATTGACAACTGATGATTCATCAGTTGTTAAGGACGCTGCGGCCGGCTTCCTGGCCCTGCTCTTTAACAACCAGCTATTCACTGCGCCCTGATTAGGCAAAGCGTTGCCCAATCAAAGCTTAGAATGTACTGTGCAGTGCAGTGCATTGCAGGGCGTTCAGCAGGGCAAATACCCGCTGAACACCCTGCAAATTCGTGTGTTCACATAACGGGCAAACAGGCGATGTTCGGGCCGAAGTTTAGCTCAGCCTGAACCGTTCGCCCAACTCTAGTGATCACCTTGCAGTATATTAGTAGGTGAGCCTGTTTATTGCAATACACTTTATATACAGCACTTGTTACTTGTGCTTTATGGTTTGGGCTTCTATAGCTTCTTCTAGTTTTAGCCTAGGGCGCAATACCCAGCATAGGTTAGAGCCAAGTTAAACGTCCGAAGGCCACCACTTCTGTTAGTTAGAGGTCCGGTTGTATGGCATATTAGAAACTACTAGGGTCTAAGACGCAGTGCTGATCCAGAAGAGCTTGTTCAACTTTCTCCTGATATTCAGGTGTCATTTTCATCATAAATGAAGGAATAACGGAAAATTCTTTATCTACCTGACGGTAATTTTCCTTTCCTGATGCATAAGCATGACAGCATATACATATGGGTTAGGCTCTGCACCTCATCCAATCAGGACTGGTTATACTATATAAATGAGTCGCCTCCTCCCAGGCGGCATTCTCGTAACTATACTCAAACGCAAAACCCACAAGGGAGGGACCTGTACACTGTCATGCTTATGCATCAAGAAAGGAAAATTACCATCAGGTAAGTATAGAATTTTCAGTTTTCCTGACACAAGCATAACAGCATACACGTATAGGATGTAGCACGCCCACAAAACCCACAAGGGTGGGCCATGCTGAAGGGTTTGAATCAACAGATCATTAGATTCTAGGGATGAGCCGAACACCCCCTGGTTCGGATCGCAGCAGAACATGCAAAAAATTTGTTCGAACACGCGAACACCGTTAAAGTCTATGGGACACAAACGTGAAGAATCAAAAGTGCTAATTTTAAAGGCTTATATGAAAGTTATTGCCATAAAAAGTGTTTGGGGACCCAGGTCCTGCCCCAGGGGACATGTATCAATGCAAAGTTTTTTCGGGAGCAGTGATTTTAAGAATGCATTAAGTGAAACAATAAAAGTTAAATATTCCTTTCAAATATCATGCCTGGGGGGTGTCTATAGTATGCCTGTAAAGTGGTGCAGTTTTCCCGTGTTTAGAACAATACCACAGCAAAATGACATTTCTAAAGGAGAAAAAAGTCACTTAAAACTGCTTGCGGCTGTAATGTATTGTCGGTTCCTGGCAATATAGATGAAAATCATTGAGAAAAACGGCATGGGTCCCCCCCAGCCCATTACAAGGCTCTTTGGGTCTGGTATGGATATTAAGGTGAACCCCGCACCCAAATTTTTTTTAAATGGCATGGGGGGGCCCCAGGCACTATATACTCTGAACAGAAGTATATATACTATACGGCCTGCCCTATATACTCTGCTGAAAATTGTGCCTTAGGTGTTGGTGGTGCCAGAACACTGTAACCCCTCAGTGTTACTCTTGTTGGGTGCAGGAACAGGCTCTGCTGTTAAATATTATTTCAAAAATTGTAATTACATTCCCCTGTTAAACAGGTGCAGAAAAATTGGGCCTTGGGTGGTGGTGCCACAACACTGTAACCCCTCACAGATACTCTTGTTGGGCGCAGGAACGGGCTCTGCTGTGAAATATTTGATCAAACATTCTAATTACATGTTAAACAGGGGCATAAAAATTGGGCCTTGGGTGGTGGTGCCACAACACTGTAACCCCTCACAGATACACTTGTTGGGCGCAGGAACGGGCCCTGCTGTGAAATATTTGATCAAAAATTCTAACTACTGTACATGCCCCTGTTAGAAAAAAGCTAGCATCATCAAGATTGAGGAGGAATAGGATAGTCAATCAGCATAGGCAGTCTTCAAGGGATCTCACATCCATAGAAAAATCAGTTACATCAGTTTCAGGTGCTTGATAGCTGCTGCTGATCCAAGACTGATTCATTTTTATGAATGTGAGCCTATCAACAGATTCTGTGGACAGGCGCACACTATGATACGTTACAAACCCTCCAGCAGCACTGAATGTGTGTTCAGAAAGAACACTGGATGCAGGACAGGCCAGTAGCTCAATTGCATATTGAGCAAGTTCTGGCCAGTGGTCCATCCTCAAGATCCAGTGGATGGACTGTTGGAAAGGTCTCCAACTCTGCTCTTGCCCCTAGATATTCCTGCACCATGTAATGCAGACGCTGGCGATGGTTGCTTGAACCAATTAGACCTTGGCGCTGAGGATTGAAAAATTGTTTAAAGGCATCGGTCAGCCGGCCACCTTCTCCACCGCTCTTCCTCTGAGTGAACAAAGCCTCAGCAACACGTTGTCCAGCACCAGGAAATTGTAACTTCCCAGGGTCTGGAAACGCATTGCGCAAACCTTTCTTCATGGCCTCCTGAAGATGTTTCATCCTCTGCTCCCTCTGCGAAGGCAGGATGAGTTCTGCACCCTTACCCTTGTAACGTGGATCAAGAAGGGCTGCCAGCCAGTAATGATCCCTCTCCTTGATACCACGAATCCTAGGGTCCTTTTGCAGGCTTTAAGGAGGCATTCGATTCTGAGTCCTCTGGGTCACTGAGTGTTATCCTCCATGTCCATGCTGACATAATCCTCCTCCACCTCCTCCTCTTCTTCCTGTGTGTTTGGCTGGCCCGCAGGAATACTATCTGGATAAAGGGGGCCTTGAGAGGTAAGGAAGTCCTCCTCTTCCTCCCGCTGTTCTGCCTCAAGTGCCCTGTCCATTATTCCACTAAGCGTGTGCTTCAACAGGAGGACAAGAGGGACAGTATCACTGATGCATGCATTGTCGCTGCTCACCATCCTCGTGGCCTCCTCAAATGGTGACAGGACAGTGCATGCATCCTTGATCAGTAGCCACTGGCGTGGCAAAAAAAAGGCAAGCTCCCCTGACCCTGTCCTGGTGCCATACTCACACAGGTACTCATTGATGGCCCTCTGCTGTGAGTGCAGCCACTGCAGCATTGCCAACGTTGAGTTCCACCTGGTGGCCATGTCAAAAATGAGGCGGTTGGTGGGCAGGTTGCATTCCCTTTGAATGTCAGCCAACCGAGCACTGGCATTGTACGACCGGCGGAAATGACCACAGACTTTTCTGGCCTGCCTCAGGAGATCCTGTAAGCCTGGGTACCTGCTCAAGAACTGCTGCACCACCAAATTCAGGACATGTACCAAACATGGGTCAAATGTCCCTGTCAGAGGGCAGAGAGAAGGTTGATGCCATTGTCGCATACAACCATTCCTGGCTGAAGCTGGCGTGGCGTCAACCACCTCTGAGCCTGCCCCTGCAGAGCTGACAGAATCTCTGCCCCAGTGTGGCTCCTGTCCCCTAAGCAGACCAACTCAAGCACCGCATGGCATTGCCTGAGTGCTTGCATAGGCCCTTGAATGCTTACGGAGCACTGCTGGTTCAGAGGACAAATCTGCAGAAGAGGCCATAGAAGAAGAAGAAGAGGAGGGGGTGGAGGAGAGAGCTGTGGCAGAATGACCACTAGCATTTTGGAGGAGTGGTGGTGGAACAAGCTCCAACAATACTGAATCCTGTCCTGCATCCTTCCCAGCTGCCAGCAGACTTACCCAGTGCGCCGTGAAGGAAGGGTAACGTCCCTGTCCATGCCTGCTAGACCATGAGTCTGCGGTAATATGCACCTTACTGCTGACCACCCTGTCCAACGAGGCCAAAACATTGCCTTCCACATGCCGGTAGAGAGCCAGAATGGCCTTCTGTGATAAGAAATGGCGTTTTGTAGCCTGCCACTGAGGTACAGCACATTCCACAAATTCACGAAAGGGGGCAGAGTCTACCAGCTGAAAAGGCAGCAGTTGCAGTGTTAGCAATTTGGCCAAGCTAGCATTCAGACGCTGAGCATGTGGATGGCTGGGATCAAATTTCTTTTTACGGTTTAGCAACTGGGGTAGGGAAATTTGCCTGCTAAAATCAGATGGAGGTCTACTGATAGCAGATTGGCTGCAAGTACTTGGGGCACCTATTGCTATACCTTCATTCCTCTCCGTGCAGGTTTTTGAGAGGACTGCAGGTATAGTGGGGTTGGAGATCCCAGATGAGGAGAAAGGAGAAGTCCGCCTTTTTCTTTGAAGTGGGTCTTTCAAGTGCTGTTGCCAATGGACTGCATGGGAGGTTGTCATATGTCTGGTCAAGCATGTGGTGCCCTAGCAGCTGCTGTTCTGGCCATGCTTGATCCGTTCCAGACATAGGTTGCAAACAGCAACGGTGCGATCTGCTGCACACGTGTCAAAAAAGGGGAGTCAGCAGCGCCCTGCACCTACGGAGCTCTGCGGTGTGATGCAGTAGGGTGGCTGCCCTTAAGCTGCCCCCTAGAGGACATCCTGCCTCATTGGAGTTGTGCCTCCTACTCTCTTCTATCAGGCACCCAAATAGAGTCTGTGATCTCATCATCCCCTCCCTCCTCGCCACTGGAGCAAACTTGGCAGTATGCTGCGGCTGGGGGAACATGACTGCCAGTTTCTTGTCCTTCTTGGGCACCCCCTCTCTCTAGGCTCACGTTACTCCCTTCCTCAACCTGGGAACCAACATCGGAGCCTTCAAATCGCCGCGCATCGTCCAGCAGCATGTACCCGACACTGTGGTCGAATAGTTCCGGAGACTCCTCCGTGCATGATGATGGGGCTACGGAAGGAGTGACTGTGGACAAGGAGCCGATGGAATAGGCTGCTTTGGCAGCTACATTGGAAGGCAAACTACTCTGAGCCTGGGTGACAGAAGATGAGGAGAATGAGGATGGCTTTGTTATCCACTCCACCAACTCTTCTGCATGTTTTGGCTCAATAACATGGCCAGCAGCAGAAAAAAAAGGACAAGCGTGCCCCACGGCCACCTGCAGAGGATGCACCATGTCCATGACCAGCTCTCTTGACTGTAGACACAGAGCCTGCTTGCCCTCTTTTAGTGGCCTTCCAGAGATGATGTATATGTATAACACCACACTGCAATGTATTGGGTAATGTGTACACCACCAGAAAAGTAGTAGAAACAGTACACCACAGAATGCACTGTAGATATAGGCTACACTGGATGCTGCAGGGAATATATATACCGTATTTATCGGCGTATAACACGCGCCGGCGTATAACACGCACCCCAAGTTTAGGAGGGAATTTTAAGGAAAAAAACTTTTAGGAGGGAAGTTTAAGGAAAAAAAACTTACATTTAAATGCCCATCAATGCAGCGTTATCGTGTCCATCTGCAGCCTTGTCAGTGCAGCCTTGCCCCAGTGTCCAGTGCAGCCCTGTCAGTGCAGCTTTGCCCCAGTGCAGCCTTGTCAGTGCAGCTTTGCCCCAGTGCAGAATTGTCAGTGCAGCTTTGCCCCAGTGCAGAATTGTCAGTGCAGCTTTGCCCCAGTGCAGCATTGTCAGTGCAGCTTTGCCCCAGTGCAGCCTTGTCAGTGCAGCTTTGCCCCAGTGCAGAATTGTCAGTGTAGCCTTGTCTCCAGTGCAGCCTTGTCCCCAGTGCAGCCTTGTCCCCAGTGGTCAGTGCAGCCTTGTCCCCAGTGCCGCCGACATACACAAGTTTAGTGTGTATTTTTAAATATGGCGCCGCAGAGTTCGGAGGGACTCGGCGGTGCTCGTTCAGCTGAACGAGCGCCGCCGAGAACACAGTGACTGGGCGGAGCCGAGATACACATAGCCGAGGGTTCTTGGCTCTTCTCGGCGCTGTTCACAGTCACGCCCAGTCCCGATGATGGACATAACAGAGGTCCAATGGCGGGACTGGGCGGGACTGTGAACTGCGCCGAGAAGAGCCGAGAACCCTCGGCTATGTGTATCTCGGCTCCGCCCAGTCACTGTGTTCTCGGCGGCGCTCGTTCAGCTGAACGAGCGCCGCCGAGTCCCTCCGAACTCCGAGGCGCCATATTTAAAAATACACGCTATGTGAATGTCGGCGGCGATCGCTCCGATAGATCACAAAATAGCGGGGATCGGCGTATAACACGCACCCACGATTTTCCCCTGATTTTAAGGGGAAAAAAGTGCATGTTATACGCTGATAAATACGGTATATATATATATATATATATATATATCTAAATCACACTATCTCTCCGTCCACACCAACAACACTACACAGGGCCGCCGTGTAGGCAACCTTATATAGTGTGGGGCGTGGACTTAGTCCTCCTGAGCCATGATTGGCAAAAGGCACCCTGCCTTTGGCCAATTATGGCTCTCTTTGCAGAGGGCGCTGGGATTTGCCAAAGCATGCAGGTCAGGTGCATGCTTTGGCCAATCATACAGCAATGCACTGCGATCTCGCAGTGCATTATGAGGCGTTCCGCGGGCGCTCGAATTTCCCGCAAACGCCCCATAATATTCGTTCTTCGGCGAACAGCCGACGTTCGAGTCGAACTTCGAACTCATCCCTATTAGATTCCTTTAGAACTGAATTCAGCTCCCAATGTTGCTTGATTGACTTTGTAATAGGCTAAAAAATAAAATGGTTTGTAGTATATGCCCATGAGCACGCCACCCATCTGATAAAGTGAGCTCTGGACTAGATTGATGAATTCATCTTTGTCCTATAAGCCCCTTAGGCTACGCTGAGCCGAGATAATGCCTTTATCCTAGCGGATAGTGAAACACCTTCTGATACTGCCAGGCCCGAAGAGGCCACTGTCTGACCTTCTAGAGAAGGGACACTTCCATGTATTTCTTTCACATAGAGTCCATTACCCCAGTTTGTGGTGACGCAGACATTTCAGTTTGGACATGCTGGAAGGGTGATGTCTTCACCCAGAAGCAAGGATACAGACCTTCATCTGGTGCTGAAGAAGAAACCAGAGCTAATTTTGTTTGATTATGGTAGCAATAAGGTAGTTTACCGCTTGACGCTTGGATATCTGAACGCCTTCTCCCAGGCGTGAACGCCTTAAAGAAATACTGCTTTAGTGTCACTGAACCTATTGAGGAAGTCTTGTTCAGAAGAATGGAAGAGTGGGACAACCTTTCCACCACTAGCTGCACTGCAAGTTCTTAGGAGAAAGAACGATCTGTACCGGCCTTTTGGAATTGATTTCCCAAGATGTGCGGCGGTCACTGGATCCTAAGAAGTAAGGACCTGACCAAGACTTGACTCCCGCTCAATCCCTTATCTTGGCTTACTAGCAGACATCTTAATCTTTACAGCCGGGAGCAGAGGATTCCATCCTTAAATACTGCGACATTTCCCACAGGTTCCCCGTTTTCCACAGGGATTCAAATACTGAAGGCGAGACCCTTAAATGAGCCTTCCTAAACTTGGTCTCCCAGTTGCTAGATATAATGTGGCTGAATTTGGATACACTTGGCTCTGCTGCCAAGTTGAGATTGATTGAACTGTTTTTTGGCCTAAATCTTACCGTTTCTGACAGGAAGTTCTAGGAAGCCAGAACAGAGCGATGAGACAGGTTCTACTGTTGGCAAACCCAAATGGGAGATACCTCTGGCATGAGTTGAATAATCTTGTATTCCTTCTTGCCATGACAATAGGAGATTACCTATTGCCGTCTGTTTGGAGGATAACTGAGGCCTTCTAGGCTGTGTTGCCCAAACACCACTTGAGAATCACTGTACCCCTCATGTTAGACACTTTGTTCTCCACTGGCCTATGTCATTGACCTTGAGCTAGGAGATCACTAAGGTGAATTTTAAGTGAATAGACTTTGATGATTGGTATGCCTGGAAGCTGATGAAAGCTGACAAGATTAATTATCCTTGGCCACCCTCAACGGGACTTGTCTCATATGTAGGGTAATCTTCCATTAACTTAGAAGGCCAGATTATGAGGTTTTCAATTTTCCAGTGCGTCCAACCGACTGCAGACTACTTCTTGACCATTTGAGACCATGGGATAGAGCTAGGACTTGCCTCCACATAAGAACCTAATACTGTCACTCTTTGTGGGGCCAACTCTACAGTATTCTCCTGAGTGTCTAAAATGTTATTATAATGAGATTAGTTGTCCTACCCCAGTTGATGATCTGTCCAAATTTGATCTCAGTCTGAATCAGGATTTGCCAGGACCTGGAGGATCTTGAGCCACCCGCAGCTGTTGTCCACATAAGGAACCTGCAGCCCTTGCTTCCGCAAGATGGCCACTACTGGAAGCAATGTTCTGGAATATGTCTTGAGTATGTGGAAAGGTCAGAGGTTGTTGAATGGACCTGAAGTGAAACTCTCAGAAGCCTGGGTTTACCGAAGTGCATATGTACACAGCTA
Organism: Aquarana catesbeiana; assembly: GCF_042186555.1. NCBI lineage: Eukaryota > Metazoa > Chordata > Amphibia > Anura > Ranidae > Aquarana > Aquarana catesbeiana. The sequence continues at coordinate 125,105,813 of NC_133326.1, forward strand.
GATCTAGAGAAACCTGCAGCTGCTTTATCTGATGGTTTGAGTGATTGTTCTCAATGACTCCATATGATGTTTTGGATCTTGATCCTTCATTCCATATTTTGCCTAAATCTGCTTTCCGACTAAGAAAAATGGACCAATGGTTCCTGTTGGACAAGATTTGGTAACATTTGCTTAAAGCCTTGATTGCTCTAAAGAACTAGTGGGAACTAGAGGAGTTGGAAGAGTGGAAAGAAATTCCATGGACTTCCTTACTGCACAAAGTACAATTCGCCAGCACACCAGGAATCTTCTGTTGTTGTCCCAAGGTTTTGTTGCAGACAGATCACATCACAAAGACAAGTGCTACACAGCAACACCTACTGGGCACATTTGAGTGAAAAGGAACTTTGCTGCTCCTCAAGAGGAGCAGACTTGGGCTTAGGCGATCAAAGACGATTATGGATCTTCTGATCTCTTCTCTAGCTCTTCTCAGGCTCTGTCATCAACTCTTTGTTCTGGGCCTAGGTGACTAGTCTAAAAGATTAGTCCCTGATCTAGACACCACCGATTCCTTTTTAAATTACATTCCATTCGACTTAGAAATTTAGTCAAGTATGAATAAGCCTTAACGCTCAAACGCTCCTATAGCGTTTGTATGGCGTTAGGATGGGCGTCAGACAGGCATTAATGAGCTTTAGTATGGGCATTAGACAGGTGTTTTACAAGCATTAATGAGGAGTTAAAAATGCTCCCCAAATGTCCTATGGGCAGTTTTGAAGCGTTTGACGAGCATGAAAACTGCTTCACAAATGCTTCATTACAGTAAATGAATGAATCTTAATGCCCCGCAACCGCTCTGCAACTGCCTGCCAGAGCATTTGCGAGGCATTATCATAGACTTGAATGGGAGGCATTGAAAGGCTTTAAACGGCTCCTGACTCGACACGAGGCTTCAAATTTTAAAGCAACACGATGCTAACGCTTAGTGTGAACAGCACTATGTGCTGTCTATTGTATCTTGTGCATAGGTCTTTGAGGGGCCTTTTTAAAAGCGGAGTTCCAACTATATAATATTTTTTTTTTCTTCGATGAATATCGTTTTTTAAATACTATTATTTATATCACTCATGGTTTAGGGATCGATCGCCGCTCGATTGCCGATCATACTATTTCTTATATTCTTCTCTCCCTGGTATGTTCCATATTGCTTGTGGGCATCTGAAGCCCACAAGCATTATCTTCCGGGTTACGGTTCAGCTGAGCGACCAGCATGCATCTCCCGTTCTCGCGCAGTATGTAAGGCTCGTAGCACCGTACACTTCTGACGTTGCCATCAAAACGGGCGTCTTCAGAAGTGTGATGGCAACGAAGGTAAACAAAATCAACAACAGATGGAGGATAGCACATTCCAGGGAGAGAGCAGCTCTGCTTAGGTGAGTAAAAATAACCAGTCTGCCAGCATGTTTTCAAAAAAAAAAAAAAATAATAAATATCCATTTGCCACAAAGAAATTTAAGTTTTCTATAAAAAAAAAAAAAATCTGTATTATAATTTATATAATCTCCGCAGTATCCACCGATATCTGCTCCATGTCCGGCGCCTTCTCTGTCCCCCCCGCTGTCTTCTGGGAGACACACAGGTCCCAAAAGACAGCAGGGACCAGTGGGATCACGTAGCGTGACTCGTGCATGCGCAGTAGGGAACCAGGCTGTGAGGTCACAAGGCTTCATTTACTGATTCACTTACCGAACATGGTGGCGCCTCCACCCAAGAGCCGAGGGATAGATCGGCTTCAGTTGCCGACATCGCGTGCGCCATTGACAGGTAAGTGTCCATATATTAAAACTCAGCAGCTACAGTATTTGCAAATGCGGACTTTTTAAAATAAAAAATTTGGCGGAACTCCACTTTAAGAAAACTGAATAACTACCTACTCACATATCTAAAATATTGCCAGTACTCCATGCTACTACCCCTTTCATACTAGAGGTTTTTTTTTTTTGTTTTTTTTTAGATGCATGATCATTAAAAACAGCGCCTGTAAAGCGCCATAAAAAAGCCTCATCCGCAATCACATTATGAAAGCATGAGTGCTTTTACACTGGGGTGGTGTGCTTAAAGGACGTTCAAAATAGTCCTGCAATCAGCTTCTTTGAGGTGCTTTAGGAGCAGTGTAGTTATCGCTTCTAAAGCACACCTGCCAATTCAAATAAATGTGGAATGCCTTGTAAACATCGGTGCTTTAATTTCAAACGTGTTTTTATTCCCTTTATTAGGCCACTAGCGGTTGTTAAAAACGCCACCTTTGCACCCGAAAAGCAACTCTACAACAACCGTTAAATGCCATTAAAAATGGATGCGCTTTATAGCAGACCCAACCCGTCTTGTATTTTTTAAGATCACTTATACTCTTGTACCTTTTTTCTTTTTACCTCACCACAGTTGAGCAACTTCTCCTCCTCGGTTTACGTTTATCACCTTTACTATGTCAGTTACAAACAATGCTATCTTGTTTGCTAATGTTTCCAATTATTTTTGGCTACCCCAAGCCTCCATCCTTGGTGCCTTCGTCTTCTGTCAATACCTTTTCCTTGGGCCAGTATAGAACGTCTTTGTATTTAAATAATTCTAGGCCAACCACAAGATCATCTATATCATAAACTTCTAAGATAACCTTAAATATTTTAAAATTACTACCTTTCAAAGTTGTGCCCTCTTGTACATTTGTTTTGAGAACTGTTTTCTTTGTCCAAGTTCTACCATGAAAAGTCCATTTTGAAACTGTTATCACTAATTTTTTTTTTATTTTATATCTATAACATTTTTTTTTAGGACCCTGCAAAACATATGCATAATACACATAACTTCAGACAATACCGGGTGGGAATCCGGCTGACCTGGAAGACTCTCAGAAAAGGAGTTACCGGTAAGTCTAACTCAGCTTTTCTCCAAGCGTCTTCCAGGACAGCCCATGAGACGATGAGCCAGAACTTACCAGTCTAGGGAGGGACAACTGCCTGAAGGACCTTACGACCAAACGCCTACTCCTGAGCTGATAGGAGATCCAGGCGATAATGTTTAATGAAGGTCGAGTAACTGGACCAAGTGGCAGCCCTGCAAATTTGTTCCGGTGAGGCACCAGCCCTCTCAGCCCAAGACGTAGACAAGGCTCTAGTTGAGTGCGCAGTAACAAAAGGTGTAGGGACCTCCCTAATTTTGTAAGCTTCCAAGATGGCTTGCTTTATCCATCTAGCCAATGTGGCTTTAGATGCACTATTCCCCTTGTGAACTCCAGAAAAGAGGACAAACAAGGCATCAGTTTTCCTAAAGGTCTTCGTGACCTCAAGATAGACCAAGAGAATCCTTCTTACATCTAGAAAACTAAATTTTCTTTCTAAGTCGCCCTGTGGCGAACTACAAAAGGTTGGCAATACAATGTTTTGAGATCGGTGGAATGTACTTGCCACCTTGGGCAAAAAACCTGGATCGGTTCGTAACACAACTCGATCCTCAAAAATCGTGAGGAAGGGCTCCCTAACTGATAGGGCCTGCAACTCACTTACCCTACGAGCTGAGGTAACAGCTATAAGGAACACAGTTTTTAATGTAAGTAATTTAACTGACATACTTTCCAGAGGTTCAAACGGAAATTCTACCAGAGTTTGAAGTACTAGGGACAGATCCCACGTTGGACAACTTCTCACTACTACTGGTCTGGCCCTAGAGATAGATTTGAAAAATCTGGCTATAGTGGGATTTTCCAGGAGAGAAAACTGGAGGAACACACTAATAGCTGCCGCCTGTACCTTTAAGGTACTAACAGAAAGACCTTTGTCGACACCCTCTTGGAAAAATTCCAAAATAGACGGAATATCATGAGTTAATCTATCATTTTCAGATAACCATGAGTTAAACCTTTTCCAAACTTTGGAATATATGGCTCTAGTAACTGGCTTCCTGCAATTAACGAGAGTCCTGACTACTTTGTCAGAGAACCCTTGGGCGCTCAGTATCTTTTCTTCAGATACCAGGCCGTCAAGTTTAAGGAAACCACCTGAGGGTGTGATACTGGACCCTGCAATAATAGGTCTTCCCTTTTCGGAAGACTCCACGGAGGCTCTGAAACCAGAGACTGTAGCAGGGAAAACCATGGCCTCTTGGGCCAAAACGGGGCAATTAGAATCAGATCTGTCTCTTCCAGCCGAAACTTCCGGAGGACTTCTGGAATCAGCCTGATTGGCGGAAAGGCATAACATAGGCCTGGAGGCCACGGGTTCGCCAGAGCATCAATCCCCAAGGCTTGGTCTGCCGGGTTCATGGAAAAGAATATCTCCATCTTGCGGTTGTTTCGGTTTGCGAACAAATCCGCTACCGGATAACCCCATCTCTTGGTGAGGTCTGCAAAGACTTCGGGATGAAGGGACCAGTTGTCTCGGTCTATCCTGTGACGGCTGAGATAATCTGCCAGGCAATTGTTTTTCCCCTTCAGGTGTACAGCAGAAATGGAGGCTAGATTCCCCTCTGCCCATGAAAGGATCTCCTGGGCAATGGACTGAAGCCTTCAGCTTCTCGTGCCTCCCTGCTTGTTGATATACGCGACTGTCGCTATATTGTCTGACAGGATTTGGAGGTTGTGACCCCTGATCTCCATCTGAAAAGACTGGAGGGCTCTCTGGACTGCAAGCAGCTCTCTTTGATTGGATGAGGCCCTTGCCTCCTCTGGGGACCACTCTCCTTGTGCTACTGCATTGCTGAGGTGGGCCCCCCATCCCCAGGAACTCGCATCCGTGGTAATCCTTCGGGAAATGGGAAAGGACCATGGGAGACCTCCTGCTAGGTGCTGACCAGCTCTCCACCACCACAGGCTTCTTTTTATCCTGTCGGGAAGCCAGATCCTTGACTCCAGGGACCTTACGTCCCCGTCCCAGTTTCTTAAAAGAAACCTTTGTAACGGACGCTGACGGAGTCTCGCCCATGGTACTGCGGGAAAACATGAGGTCATAAGACCCACTGCCCTCGACACCTGTCTCAGAGAGACCGACTGGTTGGTCTGCAATGTTGACATAGTCTGGAACACTTTGGTAATCTTCTCCTGAGGAAGAAAAACTCTTTGGTTCACGGAGCAAAAATCGTAACCCAGATAAGTTACTTTCTGGGCCGGAATCAAGGACGATTTTTCTTTGTTTATTAGCCAGCCTAGGGACTGTAAGAAGTCCTGTACAGCCTGGAGATCTTCCAACAGCCTTTGGTATGATTTTGCCACTATCAGGAGGTCGTCTAAGTAAGGGATAACTGTTATTGCCTTTAATCTTAGAGGAGCCAGCACTTCCCCCAACACCTTCATAAAGATGCGTGGGGCTGAGGAAAGACCGAAGGGGAGGGCCTGAAATTGAAAATGTCGGGTCCCCATACCCGTCTTCACTGCCAATCTCAAAAACTTTTGGAAGGCTGGATGGATAGGGATGTGAAGATAAGCATCCCTTAAGTCCAACGTGGCCATAAAGCAGTTTGGGTATAGTAGGTTTTTGATTGTAAAAACCGTCTCCATACGGAAATGCTTGTATCTGATGGATTTGTTTAAGGTCCAGAGATTCAGGATAAGTCGAAACTTTCCTGCTGGCTTTCTGACCACAAATACATGGGAATAGAATCCCTTGCCCCGCTCCGATCGAGGAACAGGAATCAGGACTTTTTGATCTAATAAGTCTCCGATCTAGAGACCCAGAGCCCTTGCTTTCTCCCGATCTTGTGGAGGAAATGTGACCAACAAACGTTCTGGTGGTTGGTGAACAAACTCCAGCCTGTACCCGTTGGTCACTAGGTCCAGGACGAAGGGGCTCCTCAGAGTGACTGCTGCCCACTGTGGGATGAAGGCCCTCAATCTCCCTCCCACCGGGGAACACAAGTCACTGCGGCTTGGCCGGCTGTTGAGGAGGGTTAAATAGCACTCCCCCTTTGCCTCTGCCTTTGTGCCCAGTCCAATGCTTTTTCGGCCTGCTGTCCTTTTCTCTAGGACTCTGTTGCCTGTTTTGGCCACGAAAAAATTTTCTGGCTGTCTGAACTCTCTTTTTCTCTGGAAACGCCTTTTTCTTATCAGCCGTGCGTTCCAGTGCCTCCTGTAGACCTGGGCCAAATAAATGATCGCCAGTTAAAGGAAGGCCACAAAGGCGCAACTTGGAGGCCGAGTCCCCTGACCAGGTCTTAAGCCAAAGGCTTCTCCTGGCCGAGTTCACTAGAGCCGAAGTTCTGGCTGACATTCTTACCGACTCAGCGGAAGAATCTGCCAAAAAACCCACTGCCTGAAATAGGAGAGGAAAAGACTTTAAAATTTGCTCTCTGGAGGTACCTGCTGACAGATGTGACTGAATCTGAGTCAACCAAACCTCCAGATTTCTGGCCACACAAGTGGAAGCCAAAGCTGGTTTCAGGTTTCCAACTGCTGAGTCCCAGGCTCTGTGGAGAAGGATATCCCCCCTCTTGTCCATCGGATCCTTAAGCGTACCCATATCATCAAACGCCAGGTCCGAGTTTTTTGAAACTTTTGAAAGAGGTGCGTCTAACTTGGGATTCTTATTCCATGGCTGCGCAGTGTCCTCATCAAAAGGAAACCTCCTTTTTAGGTTACTGGAGAAGAATGGTTTTCTCTCAGGATTATCCCATTCCAGTTTAATAGTATCAACCAAAGAACTATGAACTGGAAACACTCTTGATTTTCTCTTATGTAATCCTTTATACATAAGATCATGTTTGGATAACTGAACCTCTTCCTCTTTTAATTCAAGGGTAGTATAGATAGCCTTTAATAAGTCATCTACATCCTCAACAGATAACTTAAATCTTGAGCCTCGAGTGGATTCTCTATCTCTGGGCTCTGTATCTGACCCTGATTCTTCCAGAGAAGAACGGGTAGATCTGACCTCAGCCTCAGAGTCTTCACTCTCTGCCTGCTCTGGAGCTTGTCAATAAGCGTTCTAAAGGAACTGAAGGTGGACGCAAGCTCATCCCTAACAGAAGTAAGCATCTTCTGGCAAGAGGCAACCGGGTCATCCTTTACTAGGCCTTCTATACAGGTGCGACAAACTGCTTTGCTCCATGAGGAGCTCAATTTGTTTGCGCAAACCGCACATTTCCTTTTAAGTGGCTGCGCTTGGGCCTTGTCCTGAGTCTTGGTCTGCAAGACAAAATAAATGACCCACAATGTAATTAAAGCCACACAATCACTCCGTAACACCACGTGCAGGAGGGAGGAAATGTGTCCCCTTACACCCACTACTACAGAGGGGGGAGGGGGAGGGAACACTCACAGGGATAGTAAGGTGGTGACAGAACACCCCAGGCTTACCTGTGAGGTGCTGGTGTTGGGAACTGCATCCGCTGCCTGTGCAGGTACTGCAGGAGGATCCATTCTGCCCCTCTTGGTCATCCACAGCCTGGCTGCTTAACACCAAGAAACACCAGCAGCCAGCGTTCTCTGTTCGCGCCGTTTATGAAGACTGGAACCTCGGCGCCCGATGATGATGTCATATGCCCCGGAAGTAACCCTCTCCAGGCACTTCCTGTGGGCCAGCTTGGAGCGCAATAGCTCCGCCCCCTCGAACGCTGCGGCTTCCTCCATTCCTTGCTCAGATCAGCCAGGCTGTCGGCAGGGAAGGACAACCGAAGCTCAGCTGAGCTAGAGTGCAATGCACTGCGCTAGGGGCACGACCTCACACCGGTCCTGGCCCTCTCCAGGCACTGAGGACAGAGAACAGCAACACAGCCAACCTCCCCAGCGGTGTGCTGCTTCTGGCAGAGGAAGAGGTAAGTGATATGCCCCAGAAAAAAAGCCATACAAAGCCCCTGCTTATAAGGCCTATGGGAGCAGGTTCCATGAACATGTTACCCCCCGTCCGGAGGAAACACAAATAACTGACATGGGCCTGGAGGACCGCCCTTTTATCTGGTGGGGGTGACGTGTTTCCTGTCCTGGTAGGAGGAGCCCAAGGTCTCATGGGCTGTCCTGGAAGACGCTTGGAGAAATGTATTTTATATTCTTTTTTTTTAAGAGAAAGATAATACAACATTGGCCAGGTATCCTGCACCTGAAAACGATCGGGCCTTTCCTAAAAATCCCACCATGCCCTCTACCAGTGATGGTTCTTCTACATCACAATCTGAAGACACACAAAATGATAGGATTGGAAAAATAGACTGGTGTTTGTGTCAATGTTGTATTAAAATGCCAACACAAGTGGAATCTGTGTGCTGCAGAGAAATAGATGAGGTCCATGGCTGTATACCTGAAGGACACAAATGCATCCCCGAAGCCGATATGTTCTGTTCACAAATAGCTACCGAACAACATGTGAGGCATATGTATATCACGCTGCATCTAGACAGTCTACCTCTTGTGGATGCAAACAGGTAATAAATTAATAAGATTATGTAATAATAATAATAATAAGTATATTAGATATATCATTGTGTGAATATATATTTTATTTTGCACATTTTCATAAAAAAAAAATTTAATTTTTTTTGGAGGTTGAGGAAACCAGTGTAGACTTTTATTGCATGGATCTATGGATTTTTAGGGAAGGGGAACAGAAGGGTGATCCCTTCCTGTGCTGTTAATGTTGTGAGAGAAGTCTTTCCAGATCCTAACGGTTGTTATGTTTCCTTTATTCTGATGCTTCTGAGATGGCATTTCATTAAAGAAATATGTATAAAGTTAAAAAGTATAATTTGTTAATTTTTATATGTTTCTTGTAATAAAATTGTTATTTTAAAATATTGTTCTTTATTTTGTAGATCATACATTTTAGTGTCAAATTAGTCATTAAATATATATATTTTTTTTTACATTAAAAAAAAAAAAAAAAAACATAAGCAAAATATAATTTGTTTGTTTATTTTTTTATTTATTTAAAAAAACAAAAAACTAAGTGATTCAAGTTTATATCAACAATACATTCGTAATGTAACAAAAAAAACCCAATTTTTTATAAATACATTTTTAATATTAAAAAATATATGTTATACAGAAGACAATTTTTTTTTTTTTTTTTTTATCTATCAACAGTAGGAAAACGTGTCATATGTTTTTCAACAGCAACACTGGTTTCTGGCCTTTCAACATTAGCAATGTTTTTTGGCATTTCGAGATTTTTGGATTTCCATGAGCTAATTATCCTGCCTTCTACAATCGAAATCATGTTCAATAGCATTTTGATTGCATGCTCATTATCCATTTTTTTAAAATACAGTACATTGTGCACTATCCACTTTTTCTTCCTCTCGGAAACTCCAAATTTTTGCGTTCAACCCAAATTTCTTCACCACTAGCATCTTTTTTTTGTCAAAGCATGTTTACGTATCACATTATTGTTGTGGCACAATACTGCCAATTTAGTTCTGGCCGCCATAATCTCTAATGAATTCTTTTTGGACAATTTTTTAAAATCATACTGTGATACATTTCAATAAAACCGGTCTGACAAAAAAAAAAAAAAAAAAGTGAGCTGTTTCATGTCCTTTTCCAATTGGGCATCCATTACAATTGTGGACAATGCACGAAATGCAGGTGTGTTTTTTGTTAACCAGGGAACAGTTGGAGAATCAACATTTATTTCATCGTGCAAGCATGTATATGCTCGATATCTCCAATTTTCCATACGTCGACATATACTACATGATGTAGCAGAGACTGCCAATGTTCTTTAAAAACATGCTTGTTTCCTTCACAAGTTCTGCTACACCAATAGAAATGTTTTAGTATGGGTCCAATCCATGGCAAAATTGGACAATAAACTTTTAGAAATTTGCATCAATTTTCTTTACATTTTTTGCATAATGCCAAATTGGTGATTAATTTATTCATATTTTGGTGTTATTAATCTTCTAATGGCTGTGTGTCTATCTGTTCCCACAAATTGAATATCTACATTTTCTCCAATTATGCAATCTAGACTTTTGTGAAACTGAATTTCTCCATAGCAACTGATGAAGTTGTTTGTGACACCTGCACGAACTCAAAGTCCACAATTTTTTTTTGGAAAAGAAATCCATGAAAGTATATGTTGAGTATTTAGCCAAAAAACCAGGGCTGTCCCATTGACCTTCCACTACCAGAAATAACGGTTTGCCAGCCAATTCATTTATAAAACATTTGAATTTTCTTTCCAATTGTAGTCAATTGATGGAAAAATATATTGATTTTGGGCTCCATTATAGGATGATTTACCAAAGATCTCAATTCTGCAAAGATTGAACATGTCTTTAACTTTGGCATAACTACCTCCACATAAACATATTGCACCAGAGAGTAAAATGTTACCCGCTGTATAGTGTTTAATTTTAGGCTGGCTTTTCCATAGCGATGGAAACCAGCACAGGTGGAATAGACTAAAATCATATTGCCAATTATTTCTCTATTTTGGTAATTTTAGAAATACATTCTTGGTCTGGGCACCGCATTTTAAAAAGCAATTTATCCAGGCTGCTTTCAAAAACAATAAATTTTTCTTCTTTTACCAAACAGAGGAGGATAAGGCAGTGTTTCTTCTGGTTGTCTCTCCTACACTTTCACATAAACTTATATCACATTTTTGCGGTGTATGAAAAATCGGATTCGTGAATACTTGGGTCTTCAATTTTTGTTTAGTTCCATTTTCTGGACTTTCAATATCTAACTGAAAAATTGAATTATTTTTGACTTGCGTTTGCAAATGTGTGGGAAAGACAGATGAAGGTGATAGTTGCAACTATGGTTGAGATTCTGATGTAGATTGTGCATTTAGGTTTTTTTAATGGCTCAGTGCTGTTGACACTTGAAGGGGTGTCATTAAACTTTCATCCGAACTACAATAGAAATGATCCAAATTTATATGTCTTGACGTCGCTAGTTTTATGTGACTTTCTTCACATTCTGCCGATGGAAAATCTTAAAGGCCTGTTTGTGTGTTAGCATCGTTCATTTGTACTTCGTGTTACTTGATGACATTTGCATGTGCAAATACAGATCTTCTGTATCTGTAAGGTAGTAAAAAAAATAAAGTTATAGAACTTAAAAATAAGTTTAGCTGATAATTTTATTTTTTAATAGCAAATTACTACAATGATTTTTATCACCAAAAATGTATATGTAATAAAGGCGTTTAAAAAATAAATAAAATTAACATATATTTTAACATACCTGTAAATTTATCTGCGACGTAAATACATCTGTTGATTTCTGTACCAAATCTAAATAAATACAATTGCAAAAAAAATGATTTAAAATATTTATAAAAAAAAAAAAATTCACATATACAGTAATAAGAAAAAAGCATTAACGTTTTAATACAATAAAAAATTTTAAATAAATACAGATAAAAAATAAATATTCAATCGAAGAAAAAAAAAAAAAAATAATTAGGCTATATACAGCAATTATAAAGTTGTATATATTACACATGAACCCTAAATAAAAAATAAAACAATTTCACACAATAAAACACATAAAGCATTGTTATTAAAAAAATAAACACACATAACACACAATCAACAGCTTATATATGCAGCAATACTTACCAGTTTTTAAAAAAATTAAACAGGTGAATAATAGAACAATACATTTTACAGTTAGACACTTATTTGTAATGTCTAATTAGACACATGAGTCTAATTATCCAATTTAATTACGATTACTTACCTTTTTTAGTGTTTGAATAGCAGCTGTAATGGTGATCCTGCAGTACTTGCCTCGTGTGCCAAATCGCTGGTAATAATGGCAAATATTACTCGGTTGCCCTTATTTAACCACTTGGCGTCCGTGCTATAGCCGAATGACGGCCACAGAGCAGATCTGAATTTCCGGGAGGCGCGCTGTGATCACCGAGTCGCTGAGACGCGGGTGATCACAGATCCGAGTTCCTTACCACGTGATCAGCTGTCAGCCAATGACAGCTGATCACATGATGTGAACAAAAGCTTTGTAATAGTTTTCTTCTCCTCATGCTGACAACCTGAGGAGAAAAAAAAAAAAAGCCGATCACTGGCTTATGTGCAAGGGACATGGGTCCTGAAGAAGAAGAGGCAATTCTGCCTCATCTGTGCCCACCAGCACCCCCCCTGCCAGTGCCACCTGCCATTGCCCACCAGTGCCACCTATCAATGCCCACAAGTGGTGCCAGTGTCACCAACCAGTGCCTATTATTTTCACCCATCACTGCCACCCATCAGTGCCCATCACTGCCGCCTCATCAGCGTACATCAATGAAGGAGAAAAAAAAAATTACCCGTTTGCAAAATTTTATAACAAAATATAAAAAAAAATAAAGTTTTTTAAAAAAAAAAAATTTGGTCTTTTTAAATTTTAACAAAACATAAAAACCGCAGAGGTGATCAAATACCACCAAAAGAAAGCTCTATTTGTGGGAAAAAAATAATAAAAAATGAATTTGGGTACAGTGTTGTATGACTGCGCAATTGTCTTTTAAAGTGCATCAGCGCTGAAAGCTGAAAATTGGTCTGGACAGGAGGGGGGTTTAAGTGCCCAAAATGTAGTTTAAAATGTAGAATGAGGAAACGCCTTCAACCCGGCGTCATCACGTCACTTCCGGTTTTGGAATATTGCGATAACGAGCAGCGGCCATCCACACTAACTCCTTTTGAGGCAGAGGTACCCTTAAAACAAACTCAGCTGTTTGATTACCTTAGTGCCTGAGCGTTAGCGACTAGAGATCCACCCAGTCAGTTTGCACTTGAGTCAACACATCTGCCTTTGTGTTTACTGCGGCCTGATATGCAACTTGGCATAGCATGTTGGCGGGCACGTCAGCTAACCACACTCCCCATGATGGTCCTTACTGTGATTTCTTTAGTCTGCCACTTCTGGCAGCACTTTGAATGTATAGCATATTTCTTCAGAGCCAAACAGGACCTGTCACTGTTGGAACAAGTTGCCAGTTTTCCTTTGGGGAGTGGTGCTGGTATTTAAGGGCTGGAGAGTTTTACTATCCATTAACTCTTATTTTTTTATGATAGCATACCTACCTGACCCTCACCTTATTGATCGTGGCTGGTCTCTGGGTAAGCTCATGGCTCAAGATATGAGCTGCAGATTTGTGGTCATAATACCTGGAAGTAGGGTTGCCACCTCATCCCTTTAAACCCGGACACACATGAATTATACAGGTTCTGAGGCTAACTTAATGCAGGTAAGGCACCAAGTGAGTTTTATTACCACCTTAATCAACCTTAAGAACCTGTGTAATTATGTGTTCAGGTTTAAAGGGATGAGGTGGCAACCCTACCTGGAAGTACTGGCTAGGACATAGCCCTATTACAATATCAGTGGCCATCCACACACCCATTTGCAGACATTAAAGCAGCAAGTGGACCTATATGCTAATGTGAGCAAGGGTTAAACCCTTAGAAGCAATTACAGATAGTGTAATAAACCAATTACTTAAGGCACTGTAGCTTAACCACTTCAGCCCCGGAAGATTTGGCTGTTGAATGACAGGGCCATTTTTTGCGATTTGGCACTGCAACGCTTTAACTGACAATTGCGCGGTCCTGCGATGCTGCACTCAAACAAAATTGACATCCTCTTTTCCCCACAAATAGAGCTTTCTTTTGGTGGTATTTGATCGCCTCTGCGGTTTTTATTTTTTGCGCTATAAAAAAAAAAAAAAAAAAAAAAAAAAAAGCAACAATTTTGAAAAAAAAAATATCACTATTTTGTACTTTGCTGTAATAAATATCCCCATTTTTTTTTTTTTTTTTAACCACTTCCATACAGGGCATTTTCACCCTTCCTGCCCAAGCCAATTTTCAGCGCTGTCGCATTTTGAATAACAATTGCGCGGTCATACAACACTGTACCCAAATGAAATTTTTATTATTTTTTCCCCACTAATAGAGCTTTCTTTTGGTGGTATTTGATCACCTCTGTGGTTTTTATTTCTTGTGCTATAAACAAAACAAGAGTGACAAGTTTGAAAAAAAAAAAAAAAAAAAAAAAAAACCCGCACACCACACAATATTTTTTACTTTTTGCTATAATAAATATCCAATTTTTTTTTTGGTAAAAATATCGCAATAAGCATATATTTTTTTGGTTTGCGCAAAAGTTATAGCGTCTACAAAATAAGGGGATAGATTTATAACATTTTTATTATTTTTTTTTTTTTTACTAGTAATGGCGGCGATCTGCGATTTTTATTGTGACTGCGATATTGCGGTGGACACATCGGACAATTTTGACACAGTTTTTGGACCATTCACATTTATACAGAGATCAGTGTTATAAAAATGCATTGATTACTGTATAAATGTGACTGGCAATGAAGGGGTTAACCAGGAGGGGGCGCTATAGGGTTAATCGTGTTGCTAGGGAGTGATTCTAACTGTGGGGGGAGGGGACTCACAAGGGGAGGAGACCGATCGGTGTTCCTCTGTACAAGGAACACACCATCGGTCTCCTCCCATCTGACAGGACGTGGATCTGTGTCTTTAGACACACAGATCCACGTTCCTGCTTGGTTACCGGGCAATCGCGGGTGCCTGGCGGACATCGCGGCCGCCGGGCATGCAGCGATGCGGCGGGCATGTGCCCCCTGTGCTGCCTGGAAGGCTGCTCCGTCATATGACGGCGACCCAGAACAGCTGCACCGTCCCGCCATCATACGACGGCGGGCGGGCAGCAAGTGTTTAAAAAAAAAAAGCACATTTTTTTCTCAGTTTAGGCCGATATGTATTCTTCTACATATTTTTGGTAAAAAAAAAAAAAACGCAATAAGTGCTTATTGATTGGTTTGCGCAAAAGTTATAGCGTCTACAAAATAGGGGGATAGAGTTATAGCATTTTTTAAATGATTTTTTCTTTACTAGTAATGGCGGCGATCTGCAATTTTAATCATGACTGCGACATTATGGTGGACACATCGGACAATTTTGACACATTTTTGGGACCATTGGCATTATACAGCGATCAGTGCTATAAAAATGCACTGATTACTGTAAAAATGTCACTGGCAGGGTGATCAAGGGGTTAACTGTGTTCCCTGGGAGGTGATTCTAACTGAAGGGGGGATGGGACTGAAGGGAGGAAGTGATAGATTGTGATTCCTAGCTAATAGGAACTCACGATCTGTCATTCCTCTCAGAGCAGAACACAGATTTGTGTGTTTAAACACACACTTCCGTGTTCCGTCCCTCGTGCACGCGACAGTCGACCACGAGCATCGGCACCCCCGCCGTGCAGTGGGCGTGTGCACGTGCCTGCTATCCCGATCTGACATATAGGTACGACGGTCCGCGGAATCATGCCGACCTGCCTCAGTGTAATGACGGCGGCTGGTCGGCAAGCGGTTAAGCAGAACACTGAATTTCAGTCTGGCATTTAGACATAACAGGTTAATGCATTGCAATCATTAAACACATTGCACCCAAAAGCAGACCTTAAACGCTTAGCAGCAGCACAATGCATAGCAGTGTCATCCATACTGAAGCACCACTCTGTCATAAGCAGTGCAATGAAGGTTTACTATACCTGCCAGGATCATCTACCCTAGGCCTGTAAAGATTAAAAACAGCACATCCAAGCATTAGAGCATTGACACAGTGATCCCAAATCTGTAAAGCCAGGCATTGCTGATTTAATAGGAAAGACTCAACCTTGCAGCAAACACCTGTATATCAGTTCATGTATTAGTAGTCGTACAAACAAAACCTGTGAGGCAAATGAAACAGACAGAACTATACACAGCAGTTAATATACAAGCTGCCAAAGTAGGTTAACAGCATAATGATTCAGACACACCATGACAGCCCATGGAAAGCTTACCTGTTTTGTGCAACACCCCTCCCTGACTGGCTCTAAGGAGGGATGGGAGAGGCTCCATTCCTGACAGGTGGCCACCATTCCATCCCCTAAAGCTCCCGGCCACTGCTACAGTGGGCCAGAAGTTACCCCTAACATCTCGCTGCTCCCTGCCGACTGAAAGCCAGTCAGCCACCCCATCCACACATCCATCAGGAAGGAGCAACCCACAGTCCAGCCACAGGAAGCAGACAAGGAGCCATCTTGGAAGGTGGCAGCCCTGACAATGCCAGCATTTTTGCAAGGGAAACCAAACATACCCAAAGCCAGACTAACCAAATGTGTGTGTGTGTGGGGGGCCACAACTCCCCAGGGAGGAGAGACTGGATCAATCCCAACCAACCACAAGGCAGAACTGTTTTACCTGCATCCAGAGACCAGTATCCCAGCCCCCCACAGTATCCGGACCTGGGAGGGGTCTCCCTCGTATGGAAGTTTTACAACCGAACGGAGGGGCTTTGTCACAGGAAAGAGGCTGAACCTGTACGGCTGGCCAGATGAATCCAGCAAGGTGAGGGCAAAAATAAAACTCTTCTTTGATTCGCAGCCATAACCATTTGAAGAGCAAAAAGAGAATGCCACCTGGGCGGAGGCGACTCTTTTATATATAGTATAACCAGTCCTGATTGGGAGAGGGGCGGAGCCTAACCCATACGTGTATGCTGTCATGCTTGTGTCAGGAATATGTATTGATGTGAGGCAGTGGTTTTCAACACTTCCTTAGTTGAAGATGCTGCTGGTGAAGAAATAATTTGTGATAATCCAGAAGCAGCAGAAAGAGTGTTTCTGGGGGAAAGGCTATTTGCACATTCATTCTGGTCCTCATCATTTCATTCCATAAAATATTTTTGAATGTCTTTAGAGCAGCTCTGGCATGCAGGTGTCTGGTATTTCTTCTCACAATATTTGCAAATTGCAGCTTTGCTCTCAGAAATTGCAATGTGGAAATGTTTCCAAACTTTAGATGTTGGTCTCATTATTTGTCAGACAAATATACCCTCTTACCCAGGGGTAGGCAACCTTGGCACTCCAGTTGTGGTGAAACTACAAATCCCATCATGCCTCTGCCTCCAGGAGTCACAGACATCCCAACCTGCAAAAACTAATTTCAGGGAGGTGGCAAGCTCATTTTAGGGAGGTCTGCGCCGACCCCCCCCCCCCCCCCATAATAAAATACTATAATAAAATAACACTTTAAAGATAATTAAGAATATAATGCTATAATAAAATAACACTTTAAAAGATAATGTTGTATCACACCTCAATATGTCTTTTACAGTCATTTAATCCATCATGGGCTACGGAGAATTTACTGCTGCAAACAGTGCAGCGAGCTACACCGTCACTGTTTTTTACCCCTATTATGGAAGGGTACACTTTAGTGTAGTCTGAGGTGAAGTGCGTTTTTGTACTTCTTTTTTTTGACTCTACCGTGATGGTTCTGCACTGCCACTGATAACCCTGGCCCTGCCTGTGTAGTAACTCAGTCTGGCACCAGACTGTTGTAACGAATTTATATATATAAAACAATAAAAATTGCTGATGGCCCCTGTGGACACCTGCTAAGTATGGTCCACGTGGACGTCACCTGCTGAGTAAATGGCCCCTGTGGAGAGAATTTGGCCCCTGCCGCCGGCCACGCACATCGGGTCCTCCGCCGTGCAGCGGGCGTGCCTTAAAGGTGCCGACGTACATCTACGGCGATTTGTGGGATCGTGCCAACCTGCTGCAGTATAATGACGGCGGCTGGTCGGCAAGTGGTTAAGGTCTTCACGTTATACAGTTTGAATACCATGTCATAGGTATATAATTTATCATTGTAAAAGAACTTATTCCACACCCTTTTTTTTTCAATATTTCCCAATTTTTCCGATTTTTTGACAGGGCTTCCCATCTCTAAGTACAAGTGATATCTGCTTCCAGACAGGGTTCCTTATAGGAAACACCACTTCAGAGCCCCTCGTAATAACAAAAAGGACTAAGTAGAATTTTTAATAGCTTGAACTTCCAGAAAAGAACATCTAAGGCTGGGTTCACACTAGCTGCGGCCATGACTCGCAGCATGGGGTCTGGTGCGTCCCTGTTCTCCATTTTCAGGTGCGAATCAGGTCTGAACTTTTGCCTGGATTCAAACCTGAAACAGAGCCAAAGACGCACAGGACCCTTTTCCAGTGTGGGCCGTGACCACCCTGGAGCTGTGTGAACCGGCTTCATTGAGAGCTGGTTACAGTGAGAGCCAGTCACAGTGAATTGGATGCGGAGAAATATGCATCCAATTCGCATAAGTGTGAACCCAGCCTTAAAAGGTAAGCTGCAATAAAAAAAAAAATAATAAGAATGTTTTGCTATGTGAATGGGGAAACAAAGAAATATAAAAATATATAATCCCAATGTGGGTGGAAATACCTAACCACTTAAATACCAGATACTTTTACCCCCTTTCTGCCCAGGCCAATTTTCAACTTTCAGCATTGTCACTTTGAATGACTATTGTGCAGTCATGCAACACTGTACCCATATGAAATTTTTATCATTTTTTTTTCACACAACTAGAGCTTTTTTTCAGTGGTATTTAATCACCGCTGGGTTTTTTTTTTTTTTTTTGCAAAATAATCGAAAATAAGACTGAAAATTTTGGGGAGAAAAACATGTTTTTCTTTGTTTCTGTTATAACATTTTGCAAATAGATAACCTTTCTTAATAAATTTAGGCCAAAATGTATACTGCTACATTTCTTTGCTGAAAATAACCCAAATCAGTGTATATTATTTAGTGTGTAGGAAACTATCTAACAAACTATGCTATATATACAGTATATATGAAAATCGCAAAATCCTGATGTACTGACGGCCTATCTAATTTCTTGAGGCCTGAAAATGCCAGGACAGTGCAAATATCCCCCAAATGACCCCTTTTTGGAAAGTGACAGTCCAAGGTATTTTTGAAGTTGTAATTTTTTGGCACAATTTTTTGGAAAAAGAAGACATTAACAAAAAAAATGGGGTTTTTTTGCAATTTTTTTTTTTTTTTTTACATAATGTCACCAGTGCAGTACACCATCATCATATAACTGGTGTAGCAGTGATCACTTTACTGTACATGTCGGTAATGTTTCCAACAAGAAAAGGTCCGCTGCAGGTCCGATGAAGCCCACACACGGTCGAATTTTCTGATGGATTGGTTCCGTCGGACAAGTTTGGTCGAAAAGTCCGGCCGTGTGTACACGGCATTAGAGCCATTTTCAATTCCCCTGACTGTCTTAAAAAAAGTACCCTTAGGAACTTTTCGCTATAATGTGCAGAGGTGGGGGACTCGAGTCACATGACTTGACTCGAGTCAGACTCGAGTCACCTGTTTGAGGACTTGCGACTTGCTTTACAAAATTAAATAAATGACTCGACTTGACTTTGACTTGTCACTAATGACTTGCGACTTGACTTTGACTTGGGCTATTTGACTTGCAATGACTTGCAATGACTTGGCACCACCAGTTCTGTGTCTTGGCCTAGGCAAAAAACGCCGCCCCCCCCCCCCCCCACAATAGAAAGCTCCCCCCGAGTCCCGGCTTCGGGGTAGATCAGTATTTTGACTTAATTTGTGACTTGACCAAAATAAATGACTTGACTTGACTTGCTTGACTTCTGGCAGGGACTCGACTTGACTTGCTTGCTTTTCGCCACAGTAACTTGGGACTTGCTTATGACTTGAAGGTTAAGACTTGAGACTTGCTTATGACTTGCACATGTGTGACTTACTCCCATCACTGATAATGTGCGAGTATTCACAGCACATTATGGCAGACTTACCCACCAAAGCGGCCCCCTGCAGTGCTGTGATGTCCCTCCTTCACGGCTCTTCCATGTTCTTCTGATCTTCTTCTTATGATGTAACTCCCACACAGGAGCTACTTTGCCCTGGCACAGAGTTGTGCCCACGCTGTACACAGAGCTGACAGACACGGAGAAACAGCTATGACAGAAAAGACATAAACAGTCTCTTCTGTCATAAAAAATCCCACCTGTCAGCACTTTAAAAACAAAAAAACAAAAAAAACTTTGCTTCCAATTTAACATTGCACATCTTCTTGAATCAAGCCCCTTCAATGAGGTTGGACTGCTGTTTTTGCAGCAATGGAACTGAATTTGGTTTATTATGGACAGAATGTCAGAAAATGGAAACATTTGGAACTTACATCTTTATACGTGGACTGTGATGATAACATGCTTTTAGGAGTTCTATAATGAACAGGCATTATTGGATGAAGCAGAGTGTATTCCCACGTGCCTTAAAGGAGTTTCTGCTTCAAATTACTAAACTGTATGAAGCATTTTCATCACTAGGTGGAGCCAAAGACTTTCTGTGCATGTATATGTACATACTGTATTCACTTAAACTATTCTAACCATCTAAGTCCACAATTTCTACAGAGCAGAATGTTTTAGAAAGAAAGTATTCACTGAACAGTGGCATTTATTGTAAAATAAAATAAAATAAATACATGAATAAATAAATGACATATAAAAAAAAAGTAGGGTAAGGGATTTTTTTTTTAACTCTTTCTAGTAAGATTTGGAACACATGGTAGAGGCCAGTTCACAGGACTGAGACACACTTTTCAGGGCTTATTACATGCCTGTATTTGCAGAAAGGAAACAGAGGTAAGAATTCTAGGGTGCAGAATACATTGTTTTGCACATCTTCCTTATAAAAATTTTAGATCTTAAAGTGACACAACATAGTTACATAGTAGGTGAGGTTGAAAAAAGACACAAGTCCATCAAGTCCAACCTATGTGTAATTATGTGTCAGTATTACATTGTATATCCCTGTATGATGTGGTCGTTCGGGTGCTTATCTAATAGTTTTTTGAAACTATTGATGACCCCTACTGAGAGCACCGTCTGTGGAAGGGAATTCCACATCCTTGCAGCTCTTACAGTAAAGAACCCTCTACGTAGTTTAAGGTTAAACCTATTTTCTTCTAGTTTTAATGAGTGGCCACGAGTCTTGTTAAACTCCCTTCCGCAGAAAAGTTTTATCTCTATTGTGGGGTCACCAGTTCGGTATTTGTAAATTGAAATCATATCCCCTCTCAAGCGTCTCATCTCCAGAAAGAATAAGTTCAGTGCTCGCAACCTTTCTTCATAAAAATTCTCTAGACCATTTTTTAGCTTTGTTGCCCTTCTTTGCACTCGCTCCATTTCCAGTACATCCTTCCTGAGGACTGGTGCTCAGAACTGGACACATACTCTAGGTGCGGCCAGACCAGAGTCTTGTAGAGTGGGAGAATTATTGTTTTATCTCTCGTGTTAATCCCCTTTTAATGCATGCCAATATTCTGTTTGCTTTGTTAGCAGCAGCTTGGCATTGCATGCCATTGCTGAGCCTATCATCTACTAGGACCCCCAGGTCCTTTTCTATCCTAGATTCCCCCAGAGGTTCTCCCCCCTGTGTATAGATTGCATTCATATTTTTGCCACCCAAATGCATTATTTTATATTTTTCTACATTAAACCTCATTTGCCATGTAGTTGCCCACCCCATTCATTTGTTCATATCTTCTTGCAAGGTTTCAGCATCCTGCTCAGAAGTTATTGCCCTGCTTAGCTTAGTATCATCTGCAAATACAGAGATTGAGCTGTTTACCCCATCCTCCAGGTCATTTATGAACAAATTAAATAGGATTGGTCCCAGCACAGAACCCTGGGGGACCCCACTTTCCACCCCTGACCATTCACAGTACTCCCCATTTATCACCACCCTCTGAACTTGCCCTTGTAGCCAGTTTTCAATCCATGTACTCACCCTATGGTCTATTCTTCATGAATCCATGCCGATTACTGCTAATGATACAGTTTTCATTACTAAAATCTTGTATTTAGTCCCTTCCAAAAGTGGAACTTCAGCTCATTTGTCTCCTCTCTCCGATGCCACATTTGGCACCTTTCAGGGGTGAGCGGATACCCTATCCCCACTTCCGGGAGTCCGGGCCACGGCGCATTACACCAGCGGCTCAGCTTCCTCCTTCCTCCCCCCTGCCAGGCCAGTAGGAGAGCGCAGCGGTGCCTCACGCATGTGCAGTAGGGATCCAATGTGAAGCCGTAATGCTTCACTACTGGGTTCCCTTACTAGCAATGGTGGTGGCAGCACCCAACAGCTGATGGAAACACCAGCTGCAGTGCCAACATCGCTGGACTCAAGGACAGATAAGTGTCCTATTATTAAAGGTCATCAGCTGAAGTATGTGTAGCTGCTGGCTTTTAATTTTTGCAGGGAAGGGCAGACCTCCGCTTTAAGACCATGCAATGGGCAGGCCCTACTCACCAGACAAGTTCTCACCCTCCCATCCCCAGCTTTTTATTGTTTATTATCAAAGGTTTATTAAAAGTGTTTTTACTATGACAGCAGTAACTGGTTTTGGAATTGTGTCTGAGATAGGAATTGGGTTGTCAGATGCCTGTCTAACACTGATGGTGGGGATGGGCTGAAAGACTATGGAATGCACTGCTGTTGGGTGTAGGGTTGCCACCTGTCCGGGATTCACCCGGACAGTACGGGTCTTGAATCATGTGCCCGGGTTTTGTACTGCCTGTAACCCGGGCACATGTTTCAGCCCAGAACAGGAAGAGACCATTCAGGCAGGGGGGGGGGCCATTGACACACCTGTTACTGTGAGATAGCAGCATTGCTTTTAAATAATTAAACTGTGCCTGCAGTGTGTGCTGGAATACAAAGCTCCTCTCTGTCTCCCCCCCCCTCCTCCAGTCTCCTGCACAGTCTCTGGTATCTATGACTCAACCTCCCCCCTCCAATCACCAGTGCGGAGTGCTGAGAGAATCGAGAGGCGGAGCTCATAGAAGCCCCTGATGGGCTGGCTAGAGGAAGAGAGGAGGTGAGCTGAATTGTTTTTTGCCTGAGAAAAGTCTCCTAGGAAGAAAAGCTGCAAAGTTTAGGAGTATTTGTATTGCAGGTGATGCAGTGAGGTGACAGGAGAATCAGAGGAGATAGTGAGTGTATGGGGAGGGGGGGTGTATGGGGGAGGGGGGAGTGTGCGATCACAGCTGACAGACACCTCCTGGGCAGCACACATGTCTATACAAACCTCCACCAATCACTCCAACTAGATCATGTGAAAGTAATGTGTGACCATTCCTGTAATCCTGTATATATGTGATGAGTGTACACTTCTGATTGTACAGAGCTTGGATAACATAGGGTTATAATATTTGAATTGTCATACATGACATTCACATCATCTGTACAGTACATAAAGAGTGCTGGAATATATATATATATATATATATATATATATATATATATATATATATATATATATATATATATATGTGTGTGTATATATATATATGTGTGTGTGTGTGTGCTTACAGTTTATAACAGATTATTTTCATTGAATAGTGCTGCTGTATGATTTATTGCTGTATATATTAGATGAGTAGAAGAGCTTTTTTTGATTATAGACATTACTATCTGACCATTTAGCCCCCGACTCCCCCCAACTTATATCACCCCCAGACCACTTCATGCATTCAAATTGAGGGACATCATTCCATAGTCACTTTCCTTTCCTTATCTTCCCAACATCACTTCCTGGTCACCCCACAGACACTTCAGGAAATCCCTAACCATTCTGCCCCCAACATACCCTCCGCACTCCTCTCCTGTACATACTGCCCCCATCATCCCCTCCGCACTCCTCTCCTGTACATACTGCCCCAATCATCCCCTCCGCACTCCTCTCCTGTACATACTGCCCTATCATCCCCTCCACGCTCCTCTCCTGTACATACTGCCCCCATCATCCCCTCCGCATCCTCTCCTGTACATACTGCCCCCATCATCCCCTCCGCACTCCTCTCCTGTACATACTGCCCCCATCATCCCCTCCGCACTCCTCTCCTGTACATACTGCCCCAATCATCCCCTCCGCACTCCTCTCCTGTACATACTGCCCCAATCATCCCCCCCGCACTCCTCTCCTGTACATACTGCCCCCATCATCCCCTCCGCACTCCTCTCCTGTACATACTGCCCCCATCATCCCCTCCGCACTCCTCTCCTGTACATACTGCCCCATCATCCCCTCCACGCTCCTCTCCTGTACATACTGCCCCCATCATCCCCCTCCACACCCCTCTCCTGTACATACTGCCCCCATCATCCCCCTCCGCACTCCTCTCCTGTACATACTGCCCCAATCATCCCCCTCTGCACTCCTCTGTACATACTGCCGCCATCATCCCCCTCCGCACTCCTCTGTACATACTGCCGCCATCATCCCCCTCCGCACTCCTCTCCTGTACATACTGCCCCCATCATCCCCCTCCGCACTCCTCTCCTGTACATACTGCCCCCATCATCCCCCTCCGCACTCCTCTCCTGTACATACTGCCTCCATCATCCCCCTTCGCACTCCTCTGTACATACTGCCCCCATCATCCCCCTCCGCACTCCTCTCCTGTACATACTGCCCCCATCATCCCCTCCGCACTCCTCTCCTGTACATACTGCCTCTATCATACCTTCCACACTCCTCTCCTGCAGAATCAGATGTAAAGGGGAACAAACCCGTGCATTCAGATGTAAAGGGGAATGCTGCGGATTCAGATCTAAAGGGAAACTCTGTTGACTCTGATGTAAAGGGAGACTCTTGTGATTAATTCCATATGATTAGAAATGTTATTTCTTATTTTGCCACGTCAGCGAGATATATTTCCGGGAGTCATGTTGCAGTTATTTGAATTCAAAAACTTCTTTTGTCAGCTTTTAACCAAACAAGTATAACATAAACAAACCCTTGTTACAATAAACTACCCTCTTTCCAACACATCCTTAGACACTCCCATCCCTCCCCCCCCCCCCAGCCCCGCAGCCTCGCCGCGTCGCCTCTCTTATTTCGCCTCCCTCTCCACCGCTCCTACTCCACTCCCAACTTCCCCAGTGTCAGCTCTTCACATCCTGGCTCGCTATACGCCAACTCACAGTATCTAAACCTCTAGGCTAAAAGCCCCAGACCTCGGCCGCTCTTAGAGAGTCTTTGAACTCCACCCACTTACTCCACTTGGTCTCAAAGACTTCCATATTCGTCCCTTCGCTATACCTAAGGTATTCTAGGCTTTGTATTTCGATAAAGGTCTACTTCTGTCAATCGACGCTGAGAAATGTTATTTAATCACAAAAATATATGTATAATGTATATAAACTAAATAACAAAATTGCTGTGCAATTCTTTGTACAGAGGTAATGAATTTAATGTACTACGAAAAAAAAAAAAAATTGGCGTGTGCTGCTTAAGTGTTTGGTTTTGGCTTGACGAAAAGGTGGCAACCCTAGTTAGGTGTTTATAGTTAATCTGTGATTGGCATAAGAGGATTTGATCAATTGTATATGGTTTGTAGTTTCTGAGTGATTTTTTTGGACAAGGCCCCTCTCTCCCTTTTCTCTTTCTTTTTGGAGTAGAACTTTATGTGTAAGCCTCTCAGCAGTCTTGTAAATTATTAGCATAATGGCAGTTATGTTTTTAAAAGTTATTTTGTGTTAGAAACTATGTTGCCCATCTCAGGCTTCTGAAATAAATGCTGTCATGATACCATTGAAGACATACATGAAACTGCTTTTATTAATTGCTGAAAGCGATATTTACCCTGCACGTTTTTATATTTTGAGAAGAGGAGGCCCACAATTCCATTAGAAGATAGTTTCTTCTTTAAAATTGTCTTTTTTCTTCAGCTCAGGTGGGTCCCTAGATTGTTAAATTCCCCCCACCTGTTTGCACATGCCTCTTTTGCTAGCCAGCTGCTACGGAGACACCCATGTGAGCAAGCTCCCAGCTGGTAACGTGTGTGTCCATAGACACACACAGAACCCCTCAAGCCACACCCCTGCTCTCTTTTCTTAGCAATTTGAATGACAGTAGCAGCCAAATTGGTAAAAAAGAGCAGGGGTGTGGCTTGGCAGGTACCCTGTATCTATGGAGGCCTCCGGTATCTGCCTCAGGAACCTAGCAGATCATGGGGACCCAGCAGCAGTGACAATTGGACACAGATAAGTATTTAGGGGCAGAGAAAGGTACTGGGGCACTTTTTACCCTAAAGAATATGTAAACCCAACATTTCATATTCCTGGTATGTGCCTGCTGTACCATGTACTTATATGAAAATGTATTTTGTTTCCTTTGTATTGCCTCCTTTGTATGAAATCCCTCATGTTTCTGCCAGACCCTCTGCTTTCTTATTAAAAACTGACTACACTAGGCAGTAGAGCACCCCCTGGTTAGTTTTAGTTTTCTAGCTATGCTGGAAACTTAGCCTGCTCTCCTTCAATAAAACTTCTGCTGACATGCCCCCCCCCCGGCACAGGCATTCATTGGGAAGATTAGTGTGCTGCTGCTTCTCCTCCCCCAGTTCTTATGCAGCTTAGAACAGAGGGAATGTGATCACTTATAAAAAAGGGGAAAAGCATGTATATAATGTTTTTCATATTTATACACAAATATTTTGCGTTTCATTTCTGTTTTAAGCTGAATGGGTCGTTTTACAAAGTAAGGGTTTACAATCACTTTAAAGCAGATAATTTGTTAAAGTAAAAAATGCCTGGAATTTAGAACCACATTAACTAGAGCTGTGTTTTGTGTATGCTAACCAAATTTCTAGGTTTCGGTTGGACCTCATAGGACCATTGTTCCTTATAGTTTTGCATATATAAACATTAAATACACATTGGCTTTAGGTCACTTACTGTCAGGGACATATTTGCATGTTCTGGAAAACTCAAGCTAGTGATGGTGCAGTAGAAAAATGTTCTTTTAACCTATTAAACATACTGCTGTCATTAGGTCACTTTGGTCTGTAGCAGGACAGATGAGGATCAATGTGTTTCTGCTTCAAAGATTCAGGATCAAAGCCTTATGACTTGCGAAGCTGGCGGGAGATCTGATCCCTTCTGTTCGTCTATTCTCTCTGAACTCTGGGATGTGCTGTCTGACCTGACAGTCGGCAGACGCAGCGCACATTTTTCTCTGCCAGGGACAATGTCAAGTGACAGGTTCAGTCCCTGCAGACAAGAGAGAGAGACACATGGGTAGACACTAGACAGACAGTCCTAGATTTAAACATGTAAAGTCACTGCTGCCATATTATATTATATGAGTCATCTGCACATGGTGGACAAGCAGAAAGTAGATGTTGAACACATTTCAGGAATAAAGCACTAGTATATGTGTGCTTGATTTAGCTTACCAACACAGAAAATATAAATAGACAACTGTGATATTGTACCTAATACATACCGTAGTTTTGCAGATAGCTACAATGTAAGGTGTAAAGGACAACACAGTAACCCGTAATGACCAGATTCCATGTTTGGTGTAACTTTAGAAAAAGATTTATTATTCAGGGTTTCTGCACTTTTCACTAGGCCCTATAATTTTTTTAGAATACGGCCCAATAGCAGGGCCAATTTTCCATTGCTGTGTCATGAAGGAACACAACCTTGGGTTCCCAATGAAACACTTCTCTGCTAAGATTACATCTATTAGTTACAACATTTTAGTGTCATGTTGGTCCCAACCAGGCTTAGAATATTTAAACCAAATTGTACACATGCTGCGCTTATCAAAATAAAAATGTAAGAAATTTCTACTAAAATATTAATAAAGTGATATTGTGCTTAACATACAAAATATACAAAATCTATTAATACTATACTATAATGTGCAATAAACTTCAATGAATGAATAAATGGGTAAAAGTGCTCCAATCAGCCTGTGTATTGCAAATATTCCACAAAACTTGTGCAATTTTTAAACATTAATAGATAATTCATAACAAACATCCATGCGATTTAGTGTCGCATCCATGCATTTCAGTGCTGCATCTATGCAATATGGTGTTAGTGCAATGTTCAAACAATAAAAAGTTAAAAAATACAAAAAAAGCATCCATGTGATTTGGTGCTGCATCCATGTGATTCTATGCAATTCAGTGCTGTGTTGCTGTGTAAATTAACAGTCCACAGATCTTCCACAATCCATTCATGTGTTATTGTGAACACAAACTAAAGTGCTCCCCCCCCCAGGTGATAGCCCCTCACCTTAGGGTGTGTGACCTTGCAATTAAAGTGGTGTTCCGGCCGAAATTATACTTTTTAGATAAAAATACTCCTATAATACACAAGCTTAATGTATTCTAGTAAATTTAGTCTGTAAACTAAGGTCTGTTTTGTTAGTTTATAGCAGTAGTTTATAAAATAACAAACTTACAGCAGGCCGTGGCCATCTTAAGTGTGGGCATCTGAAGCCAGACTGTATTTCTTCCTGGATCTCATCCTTGCAGATCTCGCACATGCTCAGTGCAGCACAAGCAGTGTAATAGGTTTCAGGTCAGGTTTCCATAGCAACGGCCATTTCAGAGGAAGTTACCGCCCCTTCCCAGAAGGCATTGCAAACAGGAAATGATGCGATGGGCCACGGCCAGGGAGGAGGAAGTGAAAAATGAATACAGCAGATATACAGTAGGTGCTGAGAAAAAAAAATTAAAAATTATCCAATTTGTTTACAGTGCACAGTTTAGTGAGGGATGCTGAAGAGTTGTAAAACTGGGTGGAACTCCACTTTAAGCTTGGTCAGAATGCGCCTTTGAACCTCTATGGGTTCGATGTTATATGCAGGGTCCTGGATAGATTTGCACTGGTGCCTCTGTTCCTCACAGCAGTCCCATTTGCACCTCAATATATCAACACAAAAAGGATTTCATGGTGCAGTATGTACTAAATTTATTAAAATCATAAACAAATCCCACAATGGGTACTCACAGTAACAAGACGCTTAAGGGCGCCACACTAAAACAGCAGAAACGAACGGGCAACAGCGGCCGGTATGGGGTGTGGGTAAACAAAACGACAATATAATATAGGATTACATGTAAAAAGTTAGAAAAATAAAAATAAAAATCCAAAGCTCATACGAATAATAACTCTTCTATATGAGCATACATAATCAAAATGTAATACATATACTTAAAACCACAATAGAAAAATAAAAAATAAAATAAAATATAAAAACAGTATATTGCTAGCAAACACTGGTTAAATATTATATAGTACAAAAAGGTATACCTAACCTATAAAATAGTGTTATCAATATGGATATTAACAGGATATGCTCATAAGCGGTTGTATATAGCCAATAAGGGGCAGTATATACTCCTTGGCTCCACCATTCCTATGTGTGTAGTCATACTGGTGTGACATGATGTTGGGATATATAAAATATATGTATGTGCTCAATGGTTACGTAAAAAACATCTAAGATCAAAACCTTTATTTAACCCTCCAGGGGCCAGAGAGCTCAACTGGTGTATCCACCATGATTCTCTTCTGCTGATTTCCCTAACATAATTGGACCCCCTCCAGTGACGTTTGGGTGCCTCAGTGCCCCAAAATTGCATCCCTACTGTACTCTTGTTGTGTACATCTCTGAAATGTACAGATAAAAAATGCTTATCAAACCCCTTTTTTTCTATTGCACACGTGTTCTTCAATACGCTCTTTTTATTTTTGTTTTTTTTAACTTTTTACATGTAATCCTATATTATATTGTCGTTTTATCTCTCACAGGAACTGGTTTACATAGGGGGTGCCGATCTAATCGTCCCACGTCCGTCCTGAGTAATTTAACGTAGTGATATCATCGTTAAATGTTTTTACTATATATCAGGCAAAATGGGGAATCCATGGCTATTAGCTTTTGCCATTTGTATCCATCTATTTTTGTATATAGACGTTTCTCCCATAGAATCACGTTGATTGCTTACTAGAGTCAGCAGGCCACAACAAAATGACCACGGAGAGGATATATTAATTGACAGGTTCATTGTCCAATCAAATCACCCCCTGATGAGGATACGAAATACCCCTTGTATCGAACACGCGTAGGGGAAGGGGACAGGACGGAACGTTATACATACAACCTGTTGGGAAAGATTAGCACGCCACCCCATACCGGCCACTGTTGCCCGTTCGTTTCTGCTGTTTTAGTGTGGCGCCCTTAAGCGCCTTGTTACTGTGAGTACCCATTGCGGGATTTGTTTATGATTTTAATAAATTTAGTACATACTGCACCATGAAGTCCTTTTTGTGTTGATATATTGAGGTGCAAACCGGACTGCTGTGAGGAACAGAGGCACCAGTGCAAATCTATCCAGGACCCTGCATATAACATCGAACCCATAGAGGTTCTAAGACACATTCTGACCAAGCTTAATTGCAAGGTCACACGCCCTAAGGTGAGGGGCTATCACCTGGGGGGGAGCACTTTAGTTTGTGTTCACAATAACACATGAATGGATTGTGGAAGATCTGTGGACTGTTAATTTGCACAGCAACACAGCACTGAATTGCAAAGAATCACATGGATGCAGCACCAAATCGCATGGATGGGTTTTTTTGTATTTTTTAACTTTTTATTGTTTGAACATTGCACTAACACCATATTGCATAGATGCAGCACTGAAATGCATGGATGCAACACTAAATCGCATGGATGTTTGTTTTGAATTATCTATTAATGTTTGAAAATTGCACAAGCTTTGTGGAATATTTGCAATACACAGGCTGATTGGAGCACTTTTACCTATTTATTCATTCATTGAAGTTTATTGCACATTGTAGTATAGTATTAATAGATTTTGTATATTTTGTATGTTAAGCACAATATCACTTTATTAATATTTTAGTAGAAATTTCTTAAATTTGTATTTTGATAAGCGCAGCGTGTGTACAATTTGGTTTAACTATTTTGCATGGTTATGCGACATGCGTAACGTTAGAAGCTGATCATTTGTAAAGATACACTATTTTGGAGACTCACAGGACTACAAATTAGGCTTAGAATATGGTATTATATGAGATCTATCACGTACCTGGTAGCAGAGCCTGATACGATGAGGAAGGCATATCTTACACCTTTGTCTAGGGGCCCCTGATAGTCTAGACAGAAGGCGCAGGAGTGCAGAGTGGCATGAGTGCCTATAATGCCGTGTATACAGGAGCGGAATTTGTGTCAGAAAAAGTCAGATGGGAGCTTTTCATCTTATTTTCCAACCGTGTGTATGCCCCATCGAACTTCTTCATTCGAAAATTCTGACGGACTTAGGTAGTGAACATGTTCTAAATTTTTCCGACGGAACTAATTACTATCTGGAAACCCGCTCGTCTGTATGCTGTTCCGACGTACCAAAAAACAAATACGAGACGGAAGCTATTGGCTACTGGCTATTGAACTTCCTTTTTCTAGTCCCGTCGTAAGTGTTGTACGTCACCTCGTTCTGGACGGTCGGACTTTGGTGTGACCGTGTGTAGGCAAGATCGCTTGAGAGGAATTCCATCGGAATTCCGTCGGAGAAACCTTCAGAGTTTATTCCGACGGCAAAACCGATCGTGTGTACGCAGCATAAGTCTTGCCAGCAGCAGAGCAGGTGAAGTCGTCAGACGGCTCCAACAAGCTGGTGAGCAGGTGGGCAGCTGGTGGATGGCAGACTGAAGCAGGCTGGTACTAGTGAGAGCAGGCAGGTGAGGCATGCAGTGGTAGCAGACTGAAGAACAGCAGGCACAGCAGGATGAGTCCAGATGCAGAGTCAGGCAAGCCGGGTCATACACTGGCAGGACAGGTCAGGTACAGAGGAGCAGGCAATAGCGTGGTCTGGTTGCAAGCAGAGTCAGCAACCAATCGATACAGTAGGAGCCAATGGAGCAGGCAGGAGCGGTCAAAGAGTCAAAGACAAGCCGGGGTCAGTGCAGATGAAGTTCGGAGAGTAGTTAGACAAGCTGGGTCAGTAACCAGAGTCGGGATACAGGATAACAGGAACACATGATACACAGGAGGCTGAAAGACAAAGCAGCACTGAACCTGAGCACTGGCTGAGTTTAAATAGCCTGGTTGGCACCAACATCTGTCACAGGTGCCGTGCCGTGCACGTGTGCGCCATTATACACAAGACTGCGCGATGGCTCGTGTACCTCGCACGTTTGCACATGCGCATACGTATTAGCCAATGCCCAATTCTTGCAAGCACAAAAAGGAAACTATTTTATCCTGTGCACTGAATGCCTTTTCTTACAAGATCGCTGTATTTTGTCACTTAATCTTTCCTACATACTTAGATGAGATGACAGTCATCTCATATGTTTTAGCAACTTAACTCTAGTCCAGGGGTCTCCAAAATTTCTAAACAAAGGGCTAGTTTGTTGTCCTTCAAACTTTAGGAGGCCACACTGTTGCCAGTGGGAGGATAAAATGCCTCAGCATCAGTGGGAGGAAAAAATGTACATAGGGGGATTTACTAAAACTGGTGCACACAGAATCTGGTGCAGCTGTGCATAGTAACCAATCAGCTTCTAACTTCAGCTTCTTCATAGTAACCAATCAGCTTCTAACATCAGCTCCTTCAATTAAGCTTTGACAATAAAATCTAGAAGTTGATTGGTTGCTATGCACAGCTGCAACAAATTTTGTGTGCACTAGCTTTAGTAAATTCCCCTCCCCATAGTGCCTAGGGTCATTTGAAGGAGGAATAATGGCCCATCTGTATTAGTGAGAGGAATAGGACCCCACTGTTGTTTTCAGTGAAAGGAATAGTGCCCAATTATCTTGGTGGGAGGAAAAGTGCCCCATCGATGTGTCAGTGAAAGATGCCCTATTGTTGGTGTCAGTGGAAGGAATAATGCACCATTGCTGGTGTCAGTGGGAGCAATACTACCCCGCTGTTGGTGTCAGGGAAAGGAATAGTGTCCCATCCTTGTCAGTGGAAGAGATTGCACAATCGTTTATATCAGTGGGAGGAATTATGCCCCATGATTGGTGACCGTGGCAGGAATAATGCTCCATTGTTGGTGTCAGTGGAAGTACTACTGCCTCACTATTGGTGTCAGTGAAATGAATGATGCCTTAACATTGGTGTTAGTGAGAGGAATAATGCCTCATAACAGTGGAAGGAACAGTGCCCTAAGGGCTGGATAAAAGCAAGCAATGGGCCTTATCCGGCCTGAAGGCTGCAGTTTGGAGACCACTACCCTAGCCAAAAGGGATTACCTAGCCAATTGATTACAATAATTCCAAATTGCCATGTACTGATGACTCAGCTGCAGACCCTGTGTTTACATGCAAATAACATGCATTGATATGTAAATAGAAATGCAATTAATATGTAAATAGCCGTGGAGCATCTGCATTGATATGTAAATAGAAGCAGCATGCATATGTATATCATGCCCTCCTGAGGTCATATCCATACTTCTGCTGAATGCTGCAAAATGGGGAGGTAAAGGGGCACGCTTAAAAGTCTTGCCTACAACTGTGGTCATTAAGCCTACCATCAGCCTGTTCTGCAAAGGTAAGAACATTGAAGGTGGAACTCCTTTTTCAAAATAACATGGTGCCACAGCAGGGGCGGATCCAGAGTCAAGTCTCGGGAGGGGCACTGCCAGAAAATACATTTTTTTTGCGGGCAATTTATCTGGGAAATGGCTGGTGTTGGCGCTTCAATCATCACGGCACCATGGTTATTATGGTGTCAGGATGATTGAAGCACATTATTTCCATTCTTACATTGTAATATACAATGAAATAGTTAAACTCACCATAACACAGAATCAGTTGGAGTCACTTTCCACGTCGCCTGCCACCAAATGCGGATTGTCACTTGCAACACACTGCAAATTGTCACGACACCTGCTACACGTTGCGGATTGTCACTTGCCACGTCACCTGCCACATGCTGCGAATTGTCACTTGCCACCAAATGCGGATTGTCACTTGCCACGTCACCTGTCACCAGATGTGGATTGTCACTTGCCACGTCACCTGCCACACGTTGTGAATTGTCACTTGCCACGTCACTTGCCACATGTTGTGAATTGTCACTTGCCACGTCACCTGCCACACATTGTGAATTGTCACTTGCCACGTCATCTGCTACACGTTGCGAATTGTCACTTGACACGTCACCTGTCACCAGATGCGGATTGTCACCTGCCGTGTCACTTTCCTGCTAAGGTGGTCTCTTGCTATGTCCCAGAGTCAGGCAGCAGAGAGATGATGTAATCTCTCTGCTGCCCATAGCTGCCTTCACAGTGAGGGCGGAACTGCAGGGATGCAGGGCAGGCGCAGGGTGGTGAGAGATGTCATCTCTCTGCTCCCCTGCCTGCCGGCTCCCTGATTGGCCAGCAGCCCGCTCAGTCACACACAGAGCTGCCCAGCTACCCCCCTCTCTCACCTGCCCACTCACCGAGTCGACCGAGCCGCCCGCACTGTCACTAGTGGTGCCGCCCACACTGTCACCTGGGGAGCCGCCCGCACTGTCATCCTCAGAGCCGCCCGCACTGTCATCCTCAGAGCCGCCCGCACTGTCATCCCCAGAGCCGCCCGCACTGTCATCCCCAGAGCCGCCCGCACTGTCATCCCCAGAGCCGCCCGCCCGCACTGTCATCCTCAGAGCCGCCCGCACTGTCATCCTCAGAGCCGCCCGCACTGTCATCCTCAGAGCCGCCCGCACTGTCATCCTCAGAGCCGCCCGCACTGTCATCCCCAGAGCCGCCCGCACTGTCATCCCCAGAGCCGCCCGCACTGTCATCCCCAGAGCCGCCCGCACTGTCATCCTCAGAGCCGCCCGCACTGTCATCCTCAGAGCCGCCCGCACTGTCATCCCCAGAGCCGCCCGCCCGCACTGTCATCCTCAGAGCCGCCCGCACTGTCATCCTCAGGGCCGCCCGCACTGTCATCCCCAGAGCCGCCCGCACTGTCACCCTCATTCTCGGAGGGGGCAATTGCCCCGTTGCCCCCCCCCTGGATCCGCCCCTGTGCCACAGCACCATGAATTTTGGTGCATGTGAATATGCACATCTCAGCAGATGTGTGAGGGTGTCATTAACAATTAATGGCACTGCTGTGTATCTGCTAAAGGGCAGCATGTTTCTGTTGTGTCAGGAAAGCGATTTTGCATGTGTTCCCGACACATACAAATATAAACGCAGGCTAAATGTCTCAGTTACATTGGTGGTCAGTGTAAATCTTCTCATAACATTGGGGCTTGGTGTACAGTCCTTTCATTTACAGTAGTGGCCAGTGTGAAAGTCTCCCTTACATTGGTGGTCAGTGTAAATCCCTCCTTACATAGGTGGTTACTGCGAATGCTCCTATTACAGTAGTGATCAGTGTAAATCCCCATTACATTAGTGGTCAGTGTAAATCCCCATTACATTGGTGGTTACTGTGAATTCTCCTATTACATTATTGGTCAGTGTAAATCCCAATTACATTAGTGGTCAGTGTAAATCCCCATTACATTGGTGGCCAGTGTAGAAACTCCTCTTTATATTGGTAATCTGTAAAAAAATCCAAACTTGCATTTGTGGTAGAATCCTCCCTTACATTGGCTGTTCATGTAGAAGCCCCCTTTAAACTGGTGGTGAGTGTAAATCCCGTCTTACATTGGTGGCCAGTATAGAAATCCTCCTTTATTGGTTGCTGATGTAAAATCCCCCATTACATTGGTGATCAGTGTGCATTTCCCTTTAAATTGGTGGTTAGTGAAGAATTTCCCTTACACTGATGGTCAGTGTAAATCCCCCTTTACATTGGTGGTCAGTGTAAATCCCCCCTAACATAGGTGGTCGGTGTAGAAGTGTCACCTTACATTGGTGGTCAGTACAAATCTCCTCGACAATGGTTGTCAGTGTAAATTCCCCCTTACATGGAGGTCATTGTATATTCCCCCCTTACACTGGTGGTTGGTGTAAATGCTCCTATTATATTGGTGTCAGTGTAGAAATCCCTCTTTATATTGGTGGGTGGTGTTAAATACCCGTTACATGGTGGTCAGTGCAAATTCCCCCTCACATTGGTGGTCAGTGTAAATCCCCCCTCACATTGGTGGTAATTGTAAATTCCAAATTAAATTGATGGTCAGTGTATAATCCCCCACTATACAGTGCTTTGAAAAAGTATTCATACCTTTTAAATCTTCCACATTTTCTCATGTTACAACCAAAAACATAAATGTATTTTATTAGGATTTTATGCGATAGACCAACACAAAGTGGCACATAATTGGGAAGTGGAAGGAAAACGATAAATGGTTTTCAACATTTTTTACAAATAAATATGTGAAAAGTGATGTGTGAATTTGTATTCAGCCTTTCGCTAATATTACAGCTGCAAGTCTTTTTGGAGATGTCTCTACCAGCTTTGCACATTTAGAGAGTGAAATTTTTGCCCATTCTTCTTTGCAAAATAGCTTAAAGCGGAGTTCCGCCAAATTTAGTTTTTTTTAAAAAAGTCAGCAGCTACAAATATTGCAGCTGCTGACTTTTAAAATATGGACACTTACCTGTCCAGGGCGCCCGCGATGTCGGCACCCGAAGCCGATCTGTCCCTCGGCTCTCGGGTGGAGGCGTTGCCATCTTCGGTAAGGGAATCAGGAAGTGAAGCCTTGCCCTATGATCCCACTGGTCCCTGCTGTCTTCTGGGACCTGTGTGTCTCCCAGAAGAAAGCGCGGGGGGCGCCGGATATGGCATAGATATCCGCGGATACTGCAGCTATCTATGCCCGGAAGTGGGAGCAAATACCTGGATTATACAGGTATCTGCTCCCCCCTCCCCCCTGAAAGGTGCCAAATGTGACACCGGAGGGAGGAGATTCTGAAAAGCGGAAATCCCATTTTTGGGTGGAACTCCGCTTTTGCTCTGTCAGATTGGATGGAGAGGGTCTATAAACAGCAATTTTCAAGTCTTGCCACAGATTCCCAACTGGATTTAGGTCTGGACATTGTACCATTTTAACACATGAATATGCTTTGATCTAAACCATTCCATTGTAGCTCTGGCTGTATGTTTAGGGTTGTTTCCGGCTGGAAGGTGAACTTCCGCCCCAG
Organism: Aquarana catesbeiana; assembly: GCF_042186555.1. Lineage (NCBI taxonomy): Eukaryota > Metazoa > Chordata > Amphibia > Anura > Ranidae > Aquarana > Aquarana catesbeiana. The sequence goes on from NC_133326.1 coordinate 125,142,582, forward strand.
TCTCAAGTCTTTTGCAGAATCTAACTGGTTTTCTGCTAAGATTGCCCTGTATTTGGCTCCATCCATCTTCCCATCAACTCTGGCTAACTTCCCTGTCCCTGCTGAAAAAAAGCATCCCCACAACACGATGCTGCCACCATCATGTTTTATGGTGGGGATGGTGTGTTCAGAATGATGTGCAGTTCCTTTCCCAGAAGGACAGGTTTGTCTGATTGTGCACCGGCCGGCACATCAGACTTCAGGCTTTCATTTTACGCTACTATGTGTAAGTGCAATACTTTGCTTCTTTTAATAAACTTATAAAGGTTTTACACTATTTGGAGCATTTATATTTTATATGTACTACGTGTATCCACTCATCGTTCTGAATGGTTAATGAAGTGATTCAGAGAGCCTTGAATGTGGTTGCTGCATATTGGAATCAAGCTGTGCTTTATACTACATGCTTTCCTTGATCCTCTGTAACGGGGATCACAGTCATCTGGTAAGAAGTGATTTCTGCTACTTGGTGGTGGATTCAGCACAATCTTTTTTCTAATAACGTTCGGAGCTGCCATCGCACTTAAGGATGGACTTCATCAATTGAATTTTGAGCACAGGGGGATTTTATATGGATGTATATTGTTGGACTTTATTGGTTTTTAGAACACTGGTGGACTTTTTTACTATATGTATTTATAATTCTTACAATTAATTATTATGGTCTATATAATAATAATAATTTTTTGAGCACTGGTGGGTTATATATTGATCAATTATCTTTTATGATCTAAAGGTTTAGCGCGATTCTAATTTTTGTTACTAGATTTTCACTGTGTTAATGTTATACAGGAGAATTGCAGCTTCTTTTTTTGGGGGGGAAATTTAATTTTATCATTTATTTTCATAGCGCAGTTTTTCACACGTTTTACCTTCTTCCACATGTTTGCTGTGCCCCCCACATGGCTTCTCACAAACTGCAAGCAGGAGTTCTGGTGGCTTTCTTTCAACAATGGCTTTCTTCTTCCCTCTCTTCCATAAAGGACAGATTTGTGAAGTGCACGGCTAATAGTTGTCCTGTGGACAGATTCTCCCAACTGAGCTGTGGATCTCTGCAGCTCCTCCAGAGTTACCATGGGCCTTTTGGCTGATTTTCTGATTAATGCTTGCCCAGCCTGTCAGTTTAGGTGGACAGCCATGTCTTGATAGGTTTGCAGTTATGCCATACATTTTTGGATGATGGATTAAATAGCGGTCCGTGAGATGTTCAAAGTTTCGGATTTTTTTTATAACCTAAATCTGCTTTAAACTTCTCCACAACTTTATCCCTGACCTGTCTGGTGTGTTCCTTGGCGTTCATGATGCCGTTTGTTCAATAACGTTCTCTAACAAACCTGTGAGGGCTTCACAGAACAGCTGTATTTATACTGAGATTAAATTACATACAGGTGGACTCTATTTACTAATTAGGTGACTTATGAAAGCAATTGGTTCAAATAGACTTTAGTTAGGGGTTTCAGAGTAAAGGGGGCTGAATACAAATGCATGCCACACTTTTCAGATATTTACCGTATTCATCGGCGTATAACACGCACTTTACCCTCCTTAAAATCAGGGGAAAAATGTGTGTCATACGCCGAACGGCTGCCTCGGCGGATAAGGGGGAACGAGCACCCCCGAAATAGACAGAGCCGACTTTCCTGTGTACTCGGCTCTGCTCGCAGTCACGCCCAGTCCCGCCTCCTAGCATTGTCGTCCTGCCATTGAACTGGTGTTATGTCCATCATAGGAGCCGAGCCAAGGGGCGGGACTGCGAGCCGAGCCGAGTACACAGGAGATCCGGCTCTGTTTATTTCAGCAATAACAAGGCTGCAGATGGGCACTGATCATGCTGCAAAGAGGGGCAAGACTGCAGGTGGGCACTGATCAGGCTGCAAAGAGGGGCAAGACTGCAGATGGGCACTGATCAGGCTGCAAAGAGAGGCAAGACTACAGATGGGCACTGATCATGCTGCAATGATGGGCAAGGCTGCAGATGGGCATTGATCATGCTGCAATGATGGGCAAGGCTGCAGATGGGCACTGATCATGCTGCAATAATGGGCAAGGCTGCAAATGAGCACTGATCATGCTGCAATGACGGGCAAGGCTGCAGATGGGCACTGATTATGCTGTAATGATGGGCAAGGCTGCAGATAGGCACTGATCAGACTGCAGTTATTGGCAAGGCTGCAGATGGGCACTGATCATGCTGCAATGATGTGCAAGGCTACAAATGGGCACTGATCAGGCTGCAATGATGGGCAAGGCTGCAGGTGAACATTGATCATGCTGCAATGATGGGCAAGGCTGCAGATGGGCACTGATCATGCTGCAATGATGGGCAAGGCTGCAGATGGGCACTGATCAGACTGCAATGATTGGCAAGGCTGCAATGATTGGCACTGTACAGGCTTCAGTGAAGGACAATAGCAAGGCTGCAGATGGGCACTGATAAGGCTGCATTGATTTGCACTGATCCTTATTTTGCTTCAAAATTCTTTATTTAAAATGTAAGTTTTTTCCTGAAACTTCCCTCTTAAAATAAAAGTGTGTGTTATATGCCAATAAATACGATATTTGTAAAAAGAAAAAATGAAAAACATTTATCATTTTCCTTTCACTTTACAATTATGTGCCACTTTGTTTTGGTCTATCACATAAAACCCCAATAAAATACATTTAAGTTTTTGGTTGTAACATGACAAAATGTAGAAAATTTCAAGGGGTATGAATACTTTTCCAAGGCACTGTATACTTTCCAAAGATTTCCAGCTTTGCTTTACATGATTCAGAATTTCCCACAGTGTACTGCCTCCTAACTAATCCCATCATCCCACCACTGCCACTTATCCCATCCACCCCCCAGCATTGCAACTGTTCACACTCCCTCCCCCACTCCCTTAGCATTGCCACTGATCCCTGGAGCCCTAGAAACCCTAGGAGTTTTTTGTTTATTGATGGGTCCCCTCACCTCCCTAGTTCATGGTGTGCAGGCAGTGAGGAGATGATGTGCTATAACCTTTAGCAACCAATAAGTGAGCAGTGATGATGTGCACTAACCTCTAGCAACCAATCAGTGAGCAGTAATAATGTGCAGTAACTTCTAGCAACAGTGGGCATTTTTGATTAACAGTAATCTCTAGCAATCAGTCAACAAGCAGAAGTCATGTGCTGTAACCTCTACCAAATAATCAGTGAGCCATAATGTATGCTGTAACCTCTAGCAGTTAGTCAGTGAGCAGTAATGATACACTGTAATCTCTGGCAACCAATTGCAATTGTTGCCTGATCTGATTCATTAAACTGATTTTGAGTCTAGGCTATTTATTGTATGTCTCAGAGCAGGTGGAGTGTGAAATTGCATGGTGGGGTGGGGGGCCCAATAAAATGTTTTTCCAGGGGTGGGGGGGCCCAAGAAAATGTTTTCCCAGGGTCCAATCAAAATAATCAATATTAAAGATGGCCCTGCCTCTAGGAAGTCTCCAGAACCTCTCCAATCCTCTGGAACTCACAGTATGTCTAGCTCGCTCCTACCCTGTTCACCTTTAAGCAATCCTTGAAAGCTCTTCTACTCAGGGAAGTCTGACTCCACTTAAAAACTGTACTTTGTCCACCTCCATCAGACCATCCCCCACTGCTATTACTTTTTGTACCCCCCCCCTTTAAGTTGGGTTCACACTAGTGCAAATTGGATGCAGGAGAGTGTGCCCGGCTCTCAATGGAGCTGGTTCACACATCTCTGTGGCGGCCACGAAGCAGATTGCACAGGGGTCCTGTGCATCTTTGGCTCTGTTTCAGGTCTGAATTCAGCAAAAAGTTTGAGCCTGAAATGGAGAACAGGAATGCACTGGACCCCTGCTGTGAGCCGCGTCCGCACTGAGTGTGAACCCAGCCTTAGATTGTAACCTCCAGACTTTTAGCTTTAATGTGAGGGTATTTACATTCAAATCAGATGAACGGTGTAGGAATTACAACAGTTTGTATATGTGCCTCTCACTTTTTAAGGGCCCAAAAGTAATGGGACAGATTAACAATCATCCATCAAACTTTCACTTTTTAATACTTGGTTGCAAATCCTTTGCAGTCAATTACAGCCTGAAGTCTGGAATGCATAGACATCACCAAACGCTGGGTTTCAACCCTGGTGATGCTCTGCCAGGCCTCTACTGCAACTGTCTTCAGTACCTGCTTGTTCTCGGGGCATTTTCCCTTCAGTTTTGTCTTCAGCAAGTGAAATGCATGCTCAATCGGATTCAGGCCAGGTGATTGACTTGGCCATTGCATAACATTCCACTTCTTTCCCTTAAAAAACTCTTTGGTTGCTTTCACAGTATTCTTCGGGTCATTGTCCATCTGCACTGTGAAGCGCCGTCCAATGAGTTCTGAAGCATTTTGCTGAATATGAGCAGATAATATTGCCCGAAACACTTCAGAATTCATCCTGCTGCTTTTGTCAGCAGTCACATCATCAATAAATACAAGAGAACCAGTTCCATTGTCAGCCATACATGCCCACGCCATGACCCTACCACCACCATGCTTCACTGATGAGGTGGTATGCTTTGGATCATGAGCAGTTCCTTTCCTTCTCCATACTCTTCTCTTCCCATCACTCTGGTACAAGTTGATCTTGGTCTCATCTGTCCATAGGATGTTGTTCCAGAACTGTGAAGGCTTTTTTAATGTTGTTTGGCAAACTCTAATCTGTCCTTCCTGTTTTTGAGGCTCACCAATGGTTTACATCTTGTGGTGAACCCTCTGTATTCACTCTGGTGAAATCTTTTCTTGATTGTTGACTTTGACACACATACACCTACCTCCTGGAGAGTGTTCTTGATCTGGCCAACTGTTGTGAAGGGTGTTTTCTTCACCAGGGAAAGAATTCTTCGGTCATCCACCACAGTTGTTTTCGGTGGTCTTCCGGGTCTTTTGGTGTTGCTGAGCAGACAGTGGAGCGCAAGCATCACTTCTGGATCCAAAGTGACGCTTGCGCTCCACTGTCTGCTACCATCTATCAGGAAGATAGTATGGTGTCTGCAGGGAAACACACATCCCATCCTAGACGGCAAGACATGGTGACAGCGCCCTCTGGGCTTACTTATTTGCTTGTTTCAATATGTTACAATGTACGTAGTTAGGATGAAGGGGAACACTGCTGTATAGGGGATTTTTTACATGAATAAACGCTATGTCGGTGTTGCTCTTGTGTTTTATGATATATATGGAGCCCCTTTACCAGTGAATACTGCTGATGATGAGGACTGACTATTGAAGTGGATGCTGAATACCTATTCAATGCTCTTTTAATAGTGGCTTCTGGTGAGTTTGACCCCCTGGGGGAGTGTGCATCACGTGGTGGAACATGCTTTCTTTCTGGTGAAAGGTGCATGCTTGGACATCAGTGATTTTACCTATAAAAACCTTGAACTGTCTTCATCATTACCTTCTACATAGAGACTCTTATTTTTGTTCTGGCCACTTACTGTGGCAATTTTTGTGGCTTTTATTTTAGCGCTGTTTTTAGTATTTTATGATCCAGTGTTTGATTGCTGGACTTTTTTACTACTCATTTATGAATTCCAATCAACTGCTCACACATTACGTAAAGTATATTTAAATATCTCCTCTTCTTTTTAATTCAATAGGTGTGGACCCTGCAGGGTGTTAGCAGTGAGAACTCTGTGATTGGAGGAGAGGTGACTTTATTAGGTCACGTAACTGATTGTATATGTAGTACCTACCACACATCTTTCCTATTAATGCTCTATAAAAATAAATACATATTTGGCTATGCATGAACAGATCAGATACAGATTGCGAGAGCAGAAATATCTACTGTTGCTAAAAGAAAATGGCTTCCAGGATATTGAAGATCATGTAAGATCTGTTCTGTATTTGCCTTTGTTCCTACTTTCAACATCTGCTGTGCTTTGACAGAAATATGTTTTGGTATTTCTACCACAGTTTCAAGGAAAACTCCATAAAAAACACAAAAATATTTCCATTGATTTGTTATCATTCTGTTGTAAAAACTCCTCTAGCTGATCCAAGGATATAATCAAGTCATGGCTGTTGAGGTTCACTGCTGTATTCTTTCTCATTGTGTCTTACTTGTTGAAAGAATATAATGGTTTTATTCATTGCCATTAGTTTTGTATGTATTCATGATTGCTGCCCTGCCCATTGTGTGATGGGGGGTACTTTAGCAGTGGTTATTATGGTGTAACTAAGTTATGATTAAAGCTGCCTAGTCTGAAATGTGTAAACAACTCCTATTTTTTTATCCTATTTTCAATAAAATAATTGCAGAGGAGAAGCTGTATGCCAGCATTGTTTTTTGCTTGTTATTAGAATCCTATAAAGAAGAATTGAGACTGTTCACCACTGTTGATGAGGGAGGGGGTGATATATGAGGTTGAGCGGTGTATCTCCCATTTTGGCTCCTTCTAAAGCCCACCTGGATTGTACTTCAATATAGGGACTATCATCCCCTCCAGCAGCTTGATAGGTGAATTTGTTTCTACATCTAATCTTGTCCAGTATTTTACACTATGCCACAAGTATGTGATATACGTACAGTACTGTGCAAACGTTTTAGGCAAGTGTAACAAAATGCTGTAAAGTAAGAATGCTTTCAAAAATATATATTTTATTTGTTTATTTACAAAATGCAAACTGAGTGAACAGAAGAAAAATCCAAATCAAAGCAATATTTTGTGTGACTACCCTTTGGCTTCAAACCAGCATCGATTCTTACAGTTGCACACTTTGTACACTCACACAAAGTCAGGGATTTTGTAGAATTAGATTCAGGCATACAATTAACCAATTTTACTAAGCAGGTGCCAATGAGCATCAATTTCGTATGAAAAAGAAAGAGCTGTGTAGGAGGTGTAAAACTGGATGAGGAACATCCAAACTCTGCTACTAAGGTCAGGATGTGGAAAACAGCTTGATGTCAGAGGCCATACACCATGGTATGGTCTCTTCCAGGCAAAGTTTTCAAACATACTGGAGTTTCAAAATGTGCTATTAAAGCTCTTTTGAAGAAGCACAAAGAAATGGGCAACGTTGAGGACCGTAGGTACAATGGTCGGCCAAGGAATCTTTTTTTTTTTTCTTTTTTTTTGTCTCAAAAGTTTTATTGAAGTAAATATCAGTATACAATCCAACAGTACAGGTTCCATAACAGTTGTTGACAGGTATAATCCGACATATTATCACATTCCATAAGTATGAGTGCAAATGCGTATGCAGTACATCATTTCTGCTGTTTACCCCGACCCTCCCCGCCCTTCCCTCTCCCCTTACTTAGTCTCCTGCCATAATTATCTACAGTGCAGTAGCCTAAAGGGCCACCTCTTCATACCACAGTCAACTATCATGCTAGCAAAACAGTCTATCCAAGACCAAATCTACTGGGCTAATACCAGGGGTATCTAACCATGCTGACCATAGAGTGTTGAATTTTTCTGGGCGACCCCCATGCTGGAAGATGTACTTCTCCAGACGCAGAGTGTCCCCCATTTGAGTCATCCATTCACTCAGAGTGGGAGGTGCTGCTAACTTCCAATGTCTAAGGATAAGTTTGCGTGCCTGAAAGAGTGCTCTGGCTATGGCTTGTTTAGGGATTTCCTTAATGGAGAGGTTGTCTAGAATTCCTAATATACAGGGCTTAGGATCCATCAGGATCTGGACACAAAACACTTTATTAATGGTAGCTATCACCACCTGACCAGTATAGATGGAGCCTGGGGCATCTCCACAATAGATTTATGAGGTCACCATGGTCCCTGCAGCCATCTAATGCACTCCGAGTTTTCTCTCAGGCCCATCCTCCACAGCCTTGCTGGGGTAAGATGTACTCGCAGCACTATGTACAATTGGGACAGGCGCTGAGCCACGTTGAGAGAACACAGCTGGATTGCCTGTAGTGCCTCCTCCCACTGTTCATCCTCAAATGCTCCCACATCACTCTCCCACAGGGGTGTCACTTTGCGGCCAAGGAATCTTAACGCAGCAGATGAAAGACACATCATGCTTACTTCCCTTTGACATTGAAAGATGTCCACCAGTGCCATCAGCATAGTACAAAAACCAATGGGCCCCAGGTACACCCATCTACTATATGGTGAAGTCTGGCCAGAAGTGGTCTTCATGGAAGAATTTCATTCAAAAAGCCATACCTTCAACGTGGAAATAAGACTAAGCAACTCAACCACGCACAAAACATAGGAACTGGGGTGCAGAAAAATGTCAGCAGGTGCTCTGGACTGATGAGTCAAAATTTGAAATATTTGGTTGTAGCAGGAGGCAGTTTGTTACTCGAAGAGCTGGAGACTGGTACAATAATGAGTGTCGGCAGGCAACGGTGAAGTATGGTGGAGGTTCCTTGCAAGTTTGGGGCTGCTTTTCTGCAAATGAAGATTTGGTCAGGATCAATGGTGTCCTCAATGCTGAGAAATACAGGCAGATACTTATCCATCACGCCATAGCATCAGGGAGGTGTGTGATTGGCCTCAAATTTATTTTGCAGCAGGACAACCACCCCAAACATACAGCCAATGGTATTAAGAACTATCTTCAGCGTAAAGAAGAACAAGGAGTTCTGGAAGTGATGGTTTGGTCCTAATCTCAACATCATCGAGTCTTTCTGGGATTACATGAAAACACAGAAGGATTTGAGGCAGCCAACATCTACAGAAGATCTGTGGTTAGTTCTCCAAAATGTTTGAAACAGCCTACCTGCTGAGTTCCTTCAAAAACTGTGCGCAAGTGTACCTAGAAGAATTGATGCTGTTTTGAAGGTAAGGGATGGTCACACCAAATATTGATTTGCTTTGAATTTCTCTTCTGTTGATTTACTTTCCATTTTGTTAATTGATAAAAATAAACTTTTAACACTTCTATTTCTGAAAGCATTCTTATGCTGCGTACACACGACCGGACTTTACGGCAGACTTTGTCCGGCAGACTTTTTGATGGACTTTACGACGGACTTTCCAAATGAACGGACTTGCCTACACACGATCAACCAAAGTCTGACGGATTCGTACGTAATGACGTACGACCGGACTAAAACAAGGAAGTTCATAGCCAGTAGCCAATAGCTGCCCTAGCGTTGTTTTTTGTCCGTCGGACTAGCATACAGACGAGCGAACTTTTCGTCCAGACTCGAGTCCGTTGGACAGATTTGAAACATGTTTCAAATCTAAGTCCGTCAAACTTTTGATAAAACAAAGTCCACTGGAGCCCACACACGATCAAATTGTCCGACGGACTCCGGTACGCCGGACCAAGTATGCAGGAAAGTCCGATCGTGTGTACGCGGCATTAATGTTCAGCATTATTTCACACCTGCCTAAAACTTTTGCACAGTAGTGTATGTGAGAACGCATACATCATGTGTGGGATCCTTGGCTGATATGGAATACCATTGGTCTAAATTTGCACTGGTGTTCTTAAAAGTTGTGGGTATGCCTACTCTATAGTCAGTGTTTAAAGTAGACTTTTAAAAGTTTAAAACCCATGCACAGATGAAATACAGATCTGGTGGGACCAGACAAGCCTTAACATATGTGCTATATTATCAAAAGTATTGGGACGCCTGCCTTTACACGCGCATGAACTTTAACGGCATCCCAGTCTTAGTCTGTAGGGTTCAATATGGAGTTATCCCACCCTTTGCAGCTATAACAGCTTCAACTCTTCTGGGAAGGCTGTCCACAAGGTTTAGGAGTATGTCTATGGGAATGTTTGACCATTCTTCCAGAAGCATATTTGTGAGGTCAGGCACTGATGTGAACGAGAAGGCCTGGTTCGCAGTCTCTGCTCTAATTCATCCCAAAGGTATTCTGTCGAGTTGAGGTCAGGACTCTGTTCAGACCAGTCAAGTTCCTCCACCCCAAACTCACTCATCCATGTCTTTATGGATTAGTTTTTGCACTGGTGCGCAGTCATGTTGGAACAAGAAGGGGCCATCTCCAAACTGTTTCCACAAAGTTGGGAGTATGAAATTGTCAAAAATGTCTTGGTATGGATGAGTGAGTTTGGGGTGGAGGAATTTGACTAGCCTGCACAATGTTCTGACCTCAACCCGATAGAAAATCTTTGGGATGAATTAGAGCAGAGACTGCAAGCCAGGCTTTCTCGTCCACATCAGTGCCTGACCTCACAAATGCACTTCTGGAAGAATGGTCAAACATTCTCATAGACACAATCCTAAACCTTGTGGATAGCCTTCCCAGAAGAGTTGAAGCTGTTATAGCTGCAAAGTGTCTGCCAACTCAGTATTGAACTCTACGGACTAAAGGCCCGTACACACGGTCAGAAAATCTGAAGATAAATTTCGTCCGTTGAAGGATCTGCTGATTTTATGATCGTTAGTTTGCTGCTTTTAACAGCCGATTATGAATTTTCGGCAGACAAAAACTGGATGTGCAGGCTCGAAAATTTCTGTCTGATGTGACCACAGCGTCCAATTTTCTTTTCATTAGCACGGTTTTCTGACAAAAAAAATCTGAAGAGCAAGACTAGGCATGCTCAGAAATGATAGAACACATACAAAACAATTCAACACATTATGTCAGTTCTGACGTTGAATTCTGTTGTCAGAAAATTTTCTGATGGTGAGTACCCTCTTCAATTTTGATTTGAGATTAGCATCAAACAAAAAACTGACGAAAATTCGTCCAAAAATCTGACCGTGTGTACAAAGCTTTAGACCCCATACACACTATTAGATTTTCTGCAGATTTCTGTCTTCAGATTTCAGGGCCTGCCTGATTGCATACACATTGAAACTCTTAAGGCTTGACCTCATATTATATGGTATTGGTAAATCTGAAGACAAAAATCTGCAGAAAATCTAATAGGCTGTATGGGGCTTAAGACTGAGATGCCATTAAAGTTCATGTGCGTGTAAAGGCAGGCATCCCAATACTTTTGGTAATATAGTATATATTGGGGAGACCATGGTCCCTAGAGAGATAAGGATCAAGAAAATTCTCTCTATGGCTTATTCATAATATTTTGTTATTAAATGGAACTTTATTCTGACCATCTGTTCATTAGAAATTATGAAATTTTTTCTGTTGCGTTATAAACATACTTCAAATAAGGTACAAATGGACATGAATGAGTTAAAACGAAAACTACCTGCTTACAAACAGTTGCCATTGTATCAAGATTATGACACTAAATTAAAAACAACTAAATTAATTACAAGCTGAAGTCATGGCAATAAAACTAAAATAAAAAATCTTTGACATCTTTACTGGGTGGCAATGTGTATGAGTGGGGGTGATGACACTCACAATATAGCAAAACACTACAGCTCCCTTGATAATTCGGATGCCCAATTGGAAACATCATATTCGTCGGAGTCTAGAGGCTTGGCATCCTCAAGAATCTCTGTCAGTTCAGTTCTCTAAAAGACTCTATATCCTTAGAGATTCCAAAAGAAGAAAGGAAAGATGAATGTAAAAGAAAAGGAAAGAGATTAATACAATTAAGCAGGAAACATCAAAGAAGACAAATAATACACAGCGGAGGAAAATGAACAAAAAGTAGATAATGTTAGTAATGTATGTAACGTGGACTTGAATGGAAATTACATTTTTGTCATCTCTATAGGTATATTTTTTCTTCAACATATCTTTTTAGTGTTTTGATACCATTTCTGGTACAGATTCATATGCAATATTTTTTAACAGAAGCATGTGTTATGATAATAAGGAGGTTATTACTAGCAACATTGACATGAATAAAGCAGAATATGGTTTACCTTTGGCTTTGAATTCAGTGAAATGTGTGTTCGGTTAGGCCTTGATCAGTTGCATTTAGAGTCTGTTAACTAGAAAGGTATTTTACAATCTGTCATGGCCAATGTGGCGGACAAGCGTTTCTACCCACTACAGGCTAGAAGCTCGACGATTGATGCTATTGAAGACATAGTGGAGTGGGGAGCTCCTGGAGATAAAAAACAAATTGACTATCAGTAATTCTAATATCACAGAAGCAGAATGGGCAGCAATCCAAACCCTTAAGGAGAATAAAGAAATCATTAGAAATGCTGATAAGGGTAGATGTGTTGTCATCCTTAATACCAGTGACTACAAAGCTGAACCATTAAGTCCAGTAAATGATCCTACTACTTACTGCATACTGAAAAATCATCCTGTGGCTACATTTCAGAAATTGTTAATCAGCCTTGTGCATGGGCCTACTCGGTAGAAAGACAGCAGAATTTTTGGTGGTGCGCATTGTCCTAGTATTCCTAAATGTCTCAAAGCTGCTTATGCTGAGCAATGTTCTTGTGGGCAGCCCTAGAGTAGCAGGAACAGGGTTACTATTTGAGAGTAAACATGGGCCGAACATCCCCCTGTTCGGTTCAAAGCAGAACTCCCAAACAGGGGGAAAGTTCTAACCGGAATGGCGAACCCCATTGAAGTCTATGGGAGCCGATCAGGAAAAATCAAAAGTACCCATTTTGAAGGCTTATATGCAAGTAATTGGCCATAAAAGGGGTATGGGGGTCCGGGTACTGCCCTGGGGGACATGTATCAATGCAAACATTTTTTTAAAAAACAATAGTTTTTTCAGAAGCAATGGTTTTATTTATGCTTAAAGTGCAACAATAAAAATGATTTTTTTTTTAAAATATAGTGCCGGGGGGGGGGGGTTCCCTTAGTCTGCCTGTAAAGTGGCGCATCTGTAGCATATATATAACATGCTGAAAGGGGTTGTAAAGGTAAAAAATTTTTCACCTTAATGCATTCTATGCATTAAGGTGAAAAAACTTTTGACAGTACCGCCGCCCCCAGCCCCCCCGTTTTACTTACCTGACGCCTCGAATCTTCGCTGCTCGTTCTTGTCATCTTCGCTGCAGCTCAGCCTGGTCGCTGATTGGCTGCAGTGGATGGATTGAAAGCAGCGCAGCCATTGGCTCGCGCTGCTGTCAATCACATCCGATGACGCGGCGCGCCGGGGGGCGGGGCCGAGTGATACAGCGAGCGGCTATAGCCGCCGGCTGTATCACGGGAGCGCGCCCGCAAGCACTCACCACCATGCGAGTGAGCTCGCATTAAGGTGGTGAATGCTTGCGGGGAGGAGCTGAAACAGCCGCCGAGGGACCCCAGAAGACTAGGTTCGGGGCCACTCTGTGCAGAACGAGCTGCACAGTGAAGGTAAGTATAACATGTTTGTTATTTTTTTTTAAAAAAAAAATTACCTTTACAACCGCTTGAAGCAAAAATGTATTTTCTAAAGAAAAAAAATGAGTCAAATTCCACGTAAAATGACTTGCAGTTGCAATTGCCACCACCCAGCTATTGAAAAAATAAAGAAAAAAAAACGTTATGGGGCCCCCCAGTCCATACCAGGCCCTTCGGCCTACCAAACCACATGCCCTTAATATGGGCTGGTGGGTGCTTTGGGGCGGGGGGCTCTGCCCCTTTCTGACATCAGGGATTGGTGCATGCTGGGCCTGTGGTATCACAAGGGGGTGGGGCCTTCAGTTGATGTTGCCAGGTGGCCCCATCCCTTACCTATATAAGAACTGTCAAGACGCACAGAAGGCTTTAGGCGGAAGGCCGTCTCAGAAAGTGAAGCATTTTTATTTTTCAGGTCGGCGGGTGGCGTGATTGGCGATGGGTTTACATCGAGGAACACTATTTTTATTTTTTTAAATGAAGGAATTGTCAAAAACTTGTCTCCTGTTTTTATTACTTTTTGTACACTTTTGTGGTTATGTACCTGAAGGGCCTGGTATGGACTTAGGGGACCCCACACTGTTTTTTTCTTTATTTTTTAACCGCCATATTTATTCTTTTATTATTCAGCTATAAGCAGAGAAACCCATTGACAGCTAATGACTCATCGATTGTTAAGGACGCCGTGGCCGGCCCTGCTCCTTAACAAGCAGCTATGCCCTGATTCGGCGGGGCGAACACCCTGCAAATTTGGGTGTTCGATGAATGGCCGAACAAGCAAATGTTTGGCCCGAACTCATGTGAGATAGCCCCCCAGCTATGCTCAGATGGGACCTCAGTGAGAAGCAGAATCTTCATCTGGACTGGCCAGAAGGGCAGCAGCTCTCCTGGATGGTGACCTCTCTTCCTGGGGAAGAACACTGCTTTACCAAGAACCATATGGGCACCCCCCACCCCCCCAGAGATTGGCTGGGGCTGCATAAATGTTCAGGCTGCTCATCTGAATCTTCTACCTACTATATTCTAGAAGCCTCAGACTCTAGAATTCTAGAAGACTCATGTGGGACAGCCCCCCAGCTATGCTCAGATGGGACCTCAGTGAGAAGCAGAATCTTCAGCTGGACTGGCGGTGAGGGCAGCAGTTCTCCTGGATGGTAACCTCTCCTCCGGAAGAACACTGCTTTACCAGCCACCATTTGGGCAACCCCCCCCCAGAGATTGGCTGGGGCTGCATAAATGTTCAGGCTGCTCATCTGATTCTTCCACCTACTGTATTCTAGAAGCCTCCAGAAAACAGGGGGGAGCAATCAAACTTGCAGCCTGTAGCGCCCCAAGCAGACCAAAGCAATCACTTGCTGCTTTGCTGATTACAACAGAGCCACAAAAATAAATTTGCCTATGTTAACTAGCAGCCTATCTGGGAGGGTGCTACATAAGAATGAGGAATGCCGCTGGAGTTGATGTGGACACTGAAAAAGTAAGAAATGTTGTGATGACACGTGGACAACTGCACGGTGAGGAATGTCTCTAGAGAAGACATGAAAACTACTGGGTAAGGACTGTCTCTGGAGGGGATGTGGATACTGCAGGGTGAGGAATATCTCTGGAGGGGGTGTGGAAACCAGAAAGTAAGAAATGTCTCAATGACATGTGGACACTGCACCGTGAGAAATGTCTCTGGGGGAAAACAACAGGGTGAGAAATGTCTCTAGATGATGTGCGGGAACTGCGTAGTGAGAAAGGTCCCTGGAGAAGATATAAAAATGCAAACTGAGAAATGTCTCTAGAAATGCCATTGCAGAGTGAAGATTAGATTGCATGGCTAAAGAAAATAAAGTTGTGCTATTATTATCCATTTAGTATAGTAATTTTACACCATGAAAATGAAAAATTAAGCCCACACACCAAACTTTAATGCTACGGTTAAAATCTTGATAGTAGGGTACACACTCACTGCCCACCTGGGCATTTCCTTTTGACATGTTTCACTCATTATCACTGTGTCTAGGATTGTATGATTAAGGTTTTTCTCAGAGTGAAATGTAGCACTGAAGTTGGGTGCACTATTCTTTGCATGATGTGGAAGTATGGGTACAGATGGCCAAGGGATTAGCTGGCATTCAAAGCCAAGATGTAAACACAGAGGTGGCTTTAAGTGCAGCACTACTAAAACTAAGGATTTTGAATAATCAAGCCCTGCAACTAAGGATATTGAATAGTCAAGCCCTTTGACAATTTTATATAAGGGAGAGTTATAGTTTGCCAACATCCCACCTGTGAATTTGCAAATAATGCATCATATAATATGTACAATTCGTGAATGGAAAATTTTTCCAATCAGATTTCCAAATAGGTAAGAAGTGGAAGGGTGCAGTGGTGTAGTTACAGTGTTGTTATACTGCAATAGAGGAAAATAAGTTCTGATTTAAAATATGTGTTGTGGCAGTTGTGATGTATACCAGAATGGCTACTTTGCACATTAAACCCATGTTTAATACTTTTTATGTCTTTAAAAAAAATCATAAATAGATGTATTTTGAAAAAACTTTTACCAAAAATATTAGTCACAGCTGTAATGTTTCCTGACATTTTCACACCTTGAATTCTCCTAGGTCTGTATTACAAATTCTTGTTTCAGCTACATAGTATCAGAAATAAATCTGACCCATCTGGTCAGAGCGCGAAGACTGCCAGAGTCATTTGTTTCCATGGTGGCTGATGAAAAGAAAGGAGGGGGCACAGGCTCAATATAGAATGTGCATCAAAAAAAATACATTAACTTAATGTCTTTTTCCTAGATATAAGAGTTCGAGGAATGGACAAGCTTCATTAACTTAGACTCATTAGGGAAACAGCAGTTCCTGGTGGGAGATATTCTGATGTATTAACCATCAGGCTGAGATTTAGATTGCTTGTTAGTAAGAGATTTAACTCCTTGCAGACAACTGCCTCATTTACAATACAGAGATCTCAGCTGAGGTAGTGGTCAGCAAGGGTTTTAGCTAACAAACTATTATAATCTTATATCTATTACCAGCTTTTGATCTATTTGTGTTTTTCTCACACTTCTCTTACTACAATACTAGGTAATATTTAAGCCCAACTAGAGTCCCAAAAATAGTTATGCAGCCAGTAAGACAGCCTCCATTTTCATAGTCCAACACACAGGGTGTCTAACAATGTCTATGCAGTCCAATGGGCACTAGAGATAGACGCAATGTACAGTAATCAGCTATCACTAACACAGCTGGTCTGAAACACCCCTTTTCTTCATCTACATTAAAGGTCTGAGCGAGGGCACTAGCGATAAGGGGTGTATCTTACTTATCTATGCTAGCACGCAGCACTGTAGAATGAGCACAAGAAGCAGCATTTTCACAGAGAAAATTAGCTTTAAAGGAGAATGGCCAAAACTCTTTTGGCCATACTTCTCCTATGGATCACAGTAGTGCAGTTCGTTCTACACTCCTGTAACCCATTTTCAGCTGACAGCGGGCTAAAGCTACTTAGCCAGTCCAGGCTCGGGAAAGATTCCCAACCATATGGTCGGGATCCACCCAGATGCCTGGACCAGAACCTGGCTCAGCTTCTCAATGATCTGCTGAGAGCCTGAGCAAACCCTTCCTGCCCACTCCACAGCCCAGTGCTCCAGGGAGCACTGGAGGGGAGAACAGGAAGCCACTGACTGACAGTCCTGGCTCTCTTCTCAGAGCAGAGGGGGAGAACTGAGCGATCAGTGGTGTTTGCTTGCTCAGTTCTCACTGCAGAGCCGACGGGGGGGGGGGGGGGGACAGATGCACCATCAGACAATTGCTGCAACCACCTAGTTGAGTATAATTGTTTATACAGCCACAAGCCATAACATGCAAGGGTATAGGCCTATAAAAATATAAAATGTGAGGCTTTAACTTGATTTTCAGTTATAGACACCAATGGCAGCAATTGGATGGAATCATTTACATGCTGAATGAATCACCTGGTCATTTGCTGGCAAGCAAAGTGGTATCTGCTGCACATTTGCTGAATATATGAATTAAAACTATATCAGAGGGCAATAGAACTTTGTCTGTAGGCAAGCAGTGTCTTAGCGTATAAGCTCTGCTCATCTTCACATGTGTATATAAGTACCTGACAGCAAGTCTGGAAGGTTTGGTGCTTAGTGCTCCCAAGGGCAGTGAATAAAAGCTTCCAGAAGAGAATCAATAGTTTTCTTTGGTCGGTCATTGTCTAGACATACTCTGACATTTTATTTAGTGTTTTATTTTGTAAATGTTTTTTGGAGCAATGGGTTACAGTCTGAGGGATAGGGCAATCATTTAGAAACATTGACTAGGAGGACAGACATGGGTTACAGCACTCTGCATAACAAGATTGCTTCCAGAACTGCCTTGTTTTACAAGTCCAACTGTCATGGTTTAAGGCAAGTATTTTACATATGTTGCAGTGCTATTTCATGCCCTTTTATGCATTTTAGCATACGCCTTGACCGCTGCATGCTCTCTTTCTGATACAGTATGTCTAGCACTGAGAATTGTTAGGAGAATTTTCTATAGAATTTGGTATCAAGCTTTCAGATTAGTCCGAAGCATAGTACCAGACATACGCATGTATTGAAAGTGTATTACTGTTACTTAAAGTGGAAGTTCAGTCAAACCCCTAACTTTACCTAAATCTACTCCCACCCCCAATCTAAGCCTATTCTATCCTCTCTGTGAATGGAAAGATCTGAATACTTATCTATTCTGAGGGCGTTCTGCTCTGGTCACATGATCGGGTCCCAGCACCGGCTTCAGTTTAGAAGAAGGACACTTGACAACGGATGCCCCAAAGTAAGCCTATGGGAGATGTCATCGCCCAGGCTCTGAAGTCATTGTAGGCGATCTCTCCTCTTCACTGAATCTGGCGTTGGGATACAATCATGTGACCGGACTAAAACACCCTCAGCATAGTTAAGTATACAGATCTTTCCTTTAAAGGATAAATTGAATAGGCTTAGAATGGGGGTGGGAGAAGATTTAAGTATAATTAGTGTTTACCTGAACTTCCACTTTAAATTAGAGGAATATATTTCCAGTGTTGTGATAATAAAAAAATGGTTCGCTTTTATTATCATTATTTGTTTTAGAGTGTTGAGGTCACTTGCCAATGGTTGCAGCTTTTTCATGTGTATTTTTAGGGTGATATATAATTCTTTGGTACTTATTTTGTATATTAGTTTTGGCTGGTTGTGTGGCCCATGGCAATGCACAAGTACTTCATATTTAATTTCCAGTGTTGTGCTGTTGCTGTTGTGAAAATTCATGTTGTGTGTGTAGCGCCCTGGAGTTTAGTCAGGGACCTCCCCACAAATTTACTTGCCCAGAGTAGTTATCTTGGTCAATTGACAGGGATCTATTGATTTCTCCCTAAGCTTGGCCTTGTTGCACTTTTCTCTTTTACCACTAGGTGGCCGGGCACTTGGTGGTACTAGCTATGAGAAGGGCAACCCAAGGTCAGGTTATGGGTATGTGGGTGTTCCAGCCAATGGGCAGGGGTTTTCTTCAATCACTTGGCCTGCTGGTCAGAGGTAGATTGTGAAGGTGACGCTTGAAGGGATACCACCGCCAAATCCTGCACGTGCAGAAATGGCACCTTGCTAGGGCCTTTCTCTGTCTAAGATCCAGCTCATTATCATTAAGAATGTAGCAGAAAATTACAGGTATTCATACCCCTACATGCCTCCTCATCTGGAAGAGGAGATCCTGGAGAAGGAAATGCAGTGGATGGATGAGGCAGTCTGGGAATTCCTCCAAATACCCCTCAAGGTGGACTTTCTAAAATTGTCTTCTAAATCGTCTGGGAAATACCTTTCAGTGCTGGATACCTGGGGTTACGGCCACAAAATCAATCTAGACAGTGTTATCCTCCATAGGCCAGACAAGCGAGATGTTTACCACGTTGTCACTGTGAATACCAAAGGAGAAGATGTAACACTGCCGGATCCCAGATATTACTAGTGAAATCTTGTCAATATAATACCATGTGGATTACAAATATGGGTTGTGTGATGTCAAGAACGCTCAGCTGACAGTTACCTTGCACACCAATTTAAAATGTTACTAATGGGAAAATTCCCAGAAAGCTGTAATGCCAGGACTGTGATGGACTGAATGCTGCCGGCAGTTACAGGGAACAATCATTTGAGCCACGTTAGCTAAAAGATTAAAAATTGTTGGTGTGTTTCACCCTGAAGAGCGATCTGTGAACTTCAGCAGGTTATTGATTGCAAAAGAATGAAGAAAGTTCTGTCTTTGGCTGCCGTGTGGGCAGACTGAAGATATTGTTGCAAGGGGACCTGTGTCCTGAAATGGGGTCTCTTGCAATTTGACCTGACTGCTTGTTATTTGAAATGCAGTCATGCCCTGTGGTGGGAGTTCCTTTTTGGAGAAGAAAAGGGAATTGCTGGGAAGTGTGGTCTATCTGAAGTATAGTCAGATGAACAGTAACTGGTCATGGACATTGAACATGTAGTTAGTTAGAATAGGCTGTGATAGGAAAGTGATTGCCTATTTCTTCAAATAATGGACTCACAAACCTATATCAGGACTGTCACATAGGAGTATTGCTGAAAGTTTGTAGTTTTATACTGATTATGGAAGGAGGTGGCATTCTTACAGAGAATGGGGCCTGCTTTCAAAAATATAAATAATGTAGACATGTATAGGATGGATTTACATTTTCATGCTACCTTCGGCTGAGGAGCAGTTCAAATCACTGTATCTATATTGCACCAAGTTCTTATAGTAGTAGAGTAGGATGCATTTTGCATTGTTCTGATTTCTCTCTTTCAGGTGCTGCTGTGTCGGTGCGTCTTCCTTGGCTAAGGAGAGCCAGGGATCTAGCCGGATAACAACCCTAACCCTCAATTATTTTCTACGACTGTATATATTAGATAGATAGGTGATAATATTATTGCTTACTTGCCTTAAAATGTACATGACTATTTTCGATACTTGAATGTCATTCGTGACTAACTGTTGTGATACAAATGTTTATTCATGTGGCACGCCACATATATGTTATTCTACTGTTATACTGTTAACCCTTTCCCTGTTTCCCCACCTATACCAGTTTTTGCCAGGACATTCGCTCTCAGGCATGGGAGCTCAAATAATTTTTTCTGCAAACTCTGAGACGTAGTTTCTTGGGCAGGGTGAGGATGTAGCACCCTGCAGTTTAGTCAGGGAGCTCCTCACAAATTGACTTGCCAAGAGTAGTTATCTTGGTCGATTGATAGGGATCTATTGATTTCTCCCTAAGTTTGGCCTTGTTGCACTTTTCTCTTCTACCATTAGGTGGCCGGGTACTTGGTGGTACTAGATACGAGGAGGGCAACCCAAGGTCAGGTTATTGGTATGTGGGTGTCCCAATCAATGGGCAGGGGTTTTCTTCAATCCCTTGGCCTGCTGGGAGAGCCTATATATTCGGGTGAGGTCAGGTGATCTGTGTTCTGTGCCACCTGGACTGCCATCTGGGTGGACGTGTGTCCTCTGCCCTGGGCTGCTAGGCCAGAGATCGGGCCTATCTGGGGGGCATCTGGCTGCCAGGCTGTGTGAGGGCCTATCCAGAAGTAAGAGGGCAGCGCAGGGTTGGGGCTGTGGCTTGCAGTCCAACCAAAAGTGACAGTTCTGCCGGCCGGAGGATCTGTCAGTGGTCGGAGGTAGAAGGGAAGCTGTCACCACAAAGGGACCAATCGCCTTTACTAGGGACCACAGTGAGTAACTAAAGCAAGTACCAGAAAACATATTCTCACTGAAGGGCATGGTGGTGAATCAGGAAACTTCAGGTGGTGATCAATCAGGGACCCAACCAGCGGAGAAGACGCTTGCAGAGTAGCCTTGTGTGTCAAGCTAGGGACTGAGCCAGTCAGCAGGGGTGAAGCTTGAGGAGCATCTGGAGTGCCATGCTAGGGACCCAGCAGAGAAGCCATGGTGACGCTTGAGGGGATACCACCGCCAACCTCGGAGGAGCTGTTAAAGGACTGTAAGGCTCGATTCACACCTATGCATGTTGCTTTTGAGCGTTTTTGGAGGTTTTTTTTTCATGCTTGGCACGTTTTTGAGCCGCGTTTTTGCCGCGTTTTTGCCGCGATTTGCGTTTTTTTTTTTTTTTTTTTCATTTTTTTTTACAGTCTTAAAAAAAAATTACAAAAAAAAAAAATAAAAAAAAAAAACGGCAAAAACGCACCAAAAACGCACCAAAAACGCATCAAAAACGCTGCAAAAACGGTGCACTTGCGTTTTTGATGCTTGTCCATTGAAAACCATTACATGCAAAACGCTGCTTTTTGCATGAAAAAAAGTCCCCGACCCTTTCCAAAAACGCAGAGATACAAAAAAGCATTGATGTGAACATGTTCCATAGGAACCCATGTTAAAAAATTCCCGTGCATTTCTGCAAAATGCAAAATGCATCAAAAAACGCGCTAGTGTGAATGGGGCCTTAGGAACTGTTAAAGGACTGTTACCATAGGAGATAGCAATCCTGCATGTGCAGAAGTGATGCCTTGCTTGGGCCTTTCCCTGTACGGCTGTCCTCCTATTGAAGTCTAAGGCTCGATTCACACCTATGCATGTTGCTTTTGAGCGTTTTTGGAGGTTTTTTTTTCATGCTTGGCACGTTTTTGAGCCGCGTTTTTGCCGCGTTTTTGCCGCAATTTGCGTTTTGCGTTTTTTTTTTTTTTTTTTCATTTTTTTTTACAGTCTTAAAAAAAAATTACAAAAAAAAAAAACCAAAAAAAACCGGCAAAAACGCATCAAAAACGCACCAAAAACGCATCAAAAACGCTGCAAAAACGGTGCACTTGCGTTTTTGATGCTTGTCCATTGAAAACCATTACATGCAAAACGCTGCTTTTTGCATGAAAAAAAGTCCCCGACCCTTTCAAAAAACGCAGAGATACAAAAAAGCATTGATGTGAACATGTTCCATAGGAACCCATGTTAACCACTTGCCGACCGCCGCACGACTATATACGTCGGCAGAATGGCACGGGCAGGCAAAAGGACTTACAGGTACGTCCTTGCCTGCCCGCGGGTGGGGGGTCCGATCGGACCCCCCCCCGGTGCCAGCGGCGGTCGGATCGAGGTCAGGGTCGATCGGAGGTGAGGGGGAGGCCACTCATTCGTGGCTCCCCCCTCGCGATCGCTCCTGGCCAATGATGTGCTTCCTCGGCTTCTGTGAATGTAAACAGAAGCCGAGGAAGTGATGTCATCTCTCCTCTAGTCGGTCTTTTCGTCCGGCGCCGAGGAGAGAAGACATCCAAGTAAGTGCACCAACACTACACATTCAGTAGAACACGCAGGCACACTTGTCACCCCCCTGTCACCCCCCAGTCACCCCCCGATCACCCCCCTGTACCCCCACACATACTGACACCAATAGCAGGTTTTTTTTTTTTTTCTGATTATTGCATTGGTGTCAGTTTGTGTCAGTTATAAGTGTTAGGGCAGTTAGGTTAGCCCCCTTTAGGTCTAGGGTACCCCCCTTAGGTCCAGGGTACCCCCCTAACCCCCCCTAATAAAGTTTTAACCCCGTGATCACCCCCCGTCGCCAGTGTCACTAAGCGATCGTTTTTCTGATCGCTGTATTAGTGACACAGGTGACGCTAGTTAGGGAGGTAAGTATATAGGTTCGCTGTCAGTGTTTTATAGCGACAGGGACCCCCATATACTACCTTCTAAAGGTTTTAACCCCTTGATTGCCCCCTAGTTAACCCTTTCACCAGTGATCACCATATAATTGTTACGGGTGACGCTGGTTAGTTGGTTTGTTTTTTGTAGTTTATTATAGTTTATTACAGTTTATTATAGTTTTAGGGCACCCGCCGTTTATTACCTTATAAAGGTTTAACCCCCTAATTGCCCGGCGGTGATATAACTTAAGTTTTTAGGGTCAGCTTAGGTCTGCGTCGCCCCAGGCAGCGTCAGGTTAGCGCCAGTACCGCTAACACCCACGCACGCAGCATACACCTCCCTTAGTGCTATAGTATCTGAGCGGATCGATATCTGATCCGATCAGATCTATACTCCCCAGCAGTTTAGGGTCCCCCAAAAAAACGCAGTGTTAGCGGGATCAGCCCAGATACCTGCTAGCACCTGCGTTTTGCTCCTCGGCCCAGCCCAGCCCACCCCACCCAAGTGCAGTATCAATCGATAACTGTCACAAAACACTAAGCACACATAACTGCAGCGGTCGCAGAGTCAGGCCTGATCCCTGCGATCGCTAACAGTTTTTTGGTAGCTTTTTGAATCAGTCGCTGACAGTCAGGAGCTTTTTTGCCTGTGAGTCTCACTAGTGTACCCCTAAATTTAGAGGCCAAAATGGCAAATCGAAGGTACACTAGTGAAGAGGCCTACACGTTTCTGAGTATGACAGATAGTGAAGAGGAAGTCACTCATCTGTCAAGTTCAGGCTCAGAATACGAACCTGTAGAGGACAGCGGCTCCATGACAGATAGCTCTGACGACGGAGTTGTGGTCCCTGCTAGGGTCAGGCGTACCAGACCCCGAACTTCTTCTTCTGTCCTTGAAGTGCAAGAACCGCAGGTCCCTCGTATGGAGCAGAGCAGTACTAGTGCCGCTACTCCTTCTGGTGAACTGGCAAGCACCAGCGGCCTAGTACACCCTGGTCGTACATCCAGCACTGCAGTATCACGTGGTGACGTGGCGAGTCCCATAAGTGCAGTTCAAGCTGGTGAGGTGGCAAGCACAAGTAATGTCCCGCTGCCACCAAGAAGACAAAGACAGGCCCGTCGTGCCCATAGTGCCCTTCCTGCTGCATTGGCCAATCCGAATTGGGTACCCACCACTTCTGCAGCACCCGTATTGCCCCCATTCACTGGCCAACCCGGAATTCAGGTGGAAACAGTTGATTTTACGCCACTGGATTTTTATTCACTGTTTTTCACCGAAGATCTCTATAGATCTATTGTGGACCAAAGCAATTTGTACGCTGGTCAACACATCGCCACTATTCCCCAGTCCTCCCTTGCCAGAGATTGGAGACCAATTACGGTCTCCGAATTTAAGGTCTTTCTGGGCCTTTCCCTCAACATGGGCATAACCAAAAAGAGTGAGTTGCGGTCATATTGGTCCACTGACCCAATTCACCATATGCCCGTGTTCTCTGCCTCCATGGCCAGGGCACGATACGAGCAGATTTTGCGGTTCATGCACTTCAACGACAATGAACTCTGTCGTCCTCGTGGAGACCCTGGATACGATCGGCTCTACAAAATTCGGCCCCTCGTAAACCACTTCAACCAACGTTTTGCAGACTTGTTTACCCCCCATCAAGTTGTCTGCGTTGATGAGTCCCTGATTAAATTTTCTGGCCGCTTGTCATTCAAACAGTACCTTCCCAGCAAGCGTGCCAGATACGGGGTCAAGATGTATAAGCTCTGTGACAGGGCCACAGGCTATACATGTAGATTTATGGTTTACGAGGGCAAAGATAGTCACGTAGAGCCGATCAACTGCCCTGACTACATAGGAAGCGCTGGCAAGATAGTGTGGGACTTGGTGTCACCCTTATTCGGAAAGGGGTACCACTTGTACGTGGACAATTATTACACGAGCGTGCCACTTTTTAGTCACCTTTTTGATCATCAAATTGGAGCATGTGGCACCGTGCGACCTAATCGCCGGGGCTTTCCTCAGCGGCTTGTAGATTCCCGTCTTAGGCTGGGGGAGAGAGCCTGCTTGCAGTGTAATAATTTGCTCGCTATGAAGTGGAGGGACAATAAGAATGTTTTCGTTCTTACCTCCCTTCATGCAGACACGACGACCCAAATTACTACGGCGACTGGTGTTGTGGAGAAACCCCTCTGTGTCCACGAATATAACCAAAATATGGGAGGGGTGGACCTCAACGACCAGTTGTTGGCGCCGTACCTAATTGCCCGTAAGGCCAGACGCTGGTACAAAAAAGTGTCTGTATACTTATTTCAATTGGCTTTGCTGAACGCTCATGTGCTATACAGAGCTTCAGGACGGACTGGATCCTTCCTTAAATTCCAGGAAGAGATCGTCAGAGCCCTTCTGTTTCCAGACGGTGCTCCACCTCACCTTCCCCAACCAAATGCAGTAGGCCGGCTGCATGAGAGGCATTTTCCTTATGTCCTCGAGAGTACCCCTACCCAACGAGCCCCCCAAAGAAAATGTCGTGTCTGCAGCAAGCGCGGATTTAGGCGTGACACCCGGTATTATTGTCCCTCCTGTCCTGGCAATCCTGGTCTTTGCATTGGTGAATGTTTTGAACGCTACCATACACTAGTTGAGTTTTAGCGTAGGGTACAGCACTGCACAGACTAGGACACACTTTCACAGGGTCTCCCAAGATGCCATCGCATTTTGAGAGACCCAAACCTGGAACCGTTACAGTTTTAAAAGTTACAGTTATAAAAAAAAAAAAATGTAAAAAAAAAAAAAAAAAAAAGTAAAAAAAAAAAAATACACAAAAAAATATAAAATAAAAAAACCAAAAATAGTTGTCGTTTTTATTGTTCTCTCTCTCTCTATTTTCTCTCTATTGTTCTTCTCTTTTTTACTGTATTCTATTCTGCAATGTTTTATTGTTATGTTTTATCATGTTTGCTTTTCAGGTATGTAATTTTTTTATAGTTTAATGTGTTTTAACCATTTTTTTGTTTTCAGGTACGCCATTCAGCTGCAGCGCGGATTTATTTATCTTGACAGCAACAGCGTTTGCTCCCACGATACATAAAGCCGTGACTCCAGCGCTGTCGGAGGTGATTTCACCACCACAGTTACATACTTCAGCATATATGCCGAAGCGTGGGGGCAGCAGTGGGTGGAGGAGCGATTTGCTCCTGCCTTTTGTGGGAGGATGCCCCCATGCTTCGGCATATATATATTTTAGGTAGGCACAGGTTGCGTTAAATGTTTTATTTTTTACTATGTTTTTTTTTTTTTTGTATTTGCTTTGCAGGTATGGTAAGTATTACTGTTATACTGTAATGTTACTTTGTTTTTTGTTAACCATCATTTGCTTAGCAGGTACGCCATTCAGTTGCAGCGCGGATTTATTTATCTTGACAGCAACAGCGTTTGCTCCCACGATACATAAAGCCGTGACTCCAGCGCTGTCGGAGGTGATTTCACCACCACAGTTACATACTTCAGCATATATGCCGAAGCGTGGGGGCAGTGGGTGGAGGAGCAATTTGCTCCTGCCTTTTGCGGGAGGATGCCCCCATGCTTCGGCATATATAAATGGTGCATGTATGCCCATCATTAGAAGTGGGTGGATGAAGGGAGGTATTCTAATGGTGGGCATACCCACCGATCAATATCTTTTTTTCGTTCAGCCCACAGGCTGCATGAAAAAAAAGTTTACAATATATGCCCAACAAGGACCAGCAACGTACTGGTATGTTGCTGGACTTTGAGTGGTTATACCAGAATGATGCCTGCAGGTTTAGGTATCATCTTGGTATCATTCTTTTCAGCCAGCGGTCGGCTTTCATGTAAAAGCAATCCTAGCGGCCAATTAGCCTCTAGACTGCTTTTACAAGCAGTGGGAGGGAATGCCCCCCCCCACCCCCACCGTCTTCCATGTTTTTCTCTGGCTCTCCTGTACCAACAGGGAACCTGAGAATGCAGCCGGTGATTCAGCCAGCTGACCATAGAGCTGATCAGAGACCAGAATGGCTCCAAACATCTCTATGGCCTAAGAATCCGGAAGCTACGAGCATTTCATGACTTAGATTTCGCCGGATGTAAACAGCGCCATTGGGAAATTGGGAAAGCATTTTATCACACCGATCTTGGTGTGGTCAGATGCTTTGAGGGCAGAGGAGAGATCTAGGGTCTAATAGACCCCAATTTTTTCAAAAAAGAGTACCTGTCACTACCTATTGCTATCATAGGGGATATTTACATTCCCTGAGATAACAATAAAAATGATTAAAAAAAAAAAAAAATGAAAGGAACAGTTTAAAAATAAGATAAAAAAGCAAAAAAATAATAAGGAAAAAAAAAAAAAAAAAAAAAAGCACCCCTGTCCCCCCCTGCTCTTGCACAAAGGCGAACGCAAGCGTCGGTCTGGCGTCAAATGTAAACAGCAATTGCACCATGCATGTGAGGTATCACCGCGAAGGTCAGATCGAGGGCAGTAATTTTAGCAGTAGACCTCCTCTGTAAATCTAAAGTGGTAACCTGTAAAGGCTTTTAAAGACTTTTAAAAATGTATTTAGTTTGTCGCCACTGCACGTTTGTGCGCAATTTTAAACCATGTCATGTTTGGTATCCATGTACTCGGCCTAAGATCATCTTTTTTATTTCATCAAACATTTGGGCAATATAGTGTGTTTTAGTGCATTAAAATGTTAAAAAGTGTGTTTTTTCCCCAAAAAATGCGTTTGAAAAATCGCTGCGCAAATACTGTGTGAAAAAAAAAAATGAAACACCCACCATTTTAATCTGTAGGGCATTTGCTTTAAAAAAATATATAATGTTTGGGGGTTCAAAGTAATTTTCTTGCAAAAAAAAATAATTTTTTCATGTAAACAAAAAGTGTCAGAAAGGGCTTTGTCTTCAAGTGGTTAGAAGAGTGGGTGATGTGTGACATAAGCTTCTAAATGTTGTGCATAAAATGCCAGGACAGTTCAAACCCCCCCCAAATGACCCCATTTTGGAAAGTAGACACCCCAAGCTATTTGCTGAGAGGCATGTCGAGTCCATGGAATATTTTATATTGTGACACAAGTTGCGGGAAAAAGACAAATTTTTTTTTTTTTTTTTTTTTTTTGCACAAAGTTGTCACTAAATGATATATTGCTCAAACATGCCATGGGAATATGTGAAATTACACCCCAAAATACATTCTGTTGCTTCTCCTGAATACGGGGATACCCCATGTGTGAGACTTTTTGGGAGCCTAGCCGCGTACGGGACCCCGAAAACCAAGCACCGCCTTCAGGCTTTCTAAGGGCGTAAATTTTTGATTTCACTCTTCACTGCCTATCACAGTTTCGGAGGCCATGGAATGCCCAGATGGCACAAAACCCCCCCAAATGACCCCATTTTGGAAAATAGACACCCAAAGCTATTTGCTGAGAGGTATAGTGAGTATTTTGCAGACCTCACTTTTTGTCACAAACTTTTGAAAATTGAAAAAAGAAAAAAAAAATACGTTTTTCTTGTCTTTCTTCATTTTCAAAAACAAACGAGAGCTGCAAAATACTCGCCATGCCTCTCAGCAAATAGCTTGGGGTGTCTACTTTCCAAAATGGGGTCATTTTGGGGGGTTTTGTGCTATCTTGGCATTTTATGGCCTTCGAAACTGTGATGGGTAGTGAGGAGTGAAATCAAAAATTAACGCCCTTAGAAATCCTGAAGGCGGTGATTGGATTTCGGGGCCCCGTATGAAGCTAGGCTCCCAAAAAGTGCCACTCATGTGGTATCCCCATACTCAGGAGAAGCAGCAGAATGTATTTTGGGGTGTAATTCCACATATGCCCATGGCCTGTGTGAGCAATATATCATTTAGTGACAACTTTGTGCAAAAAAAAAAAAAAAAAAAAAAAAAAATTGTCACTTTCCCGCAACTTGTGTCAAAATATAAAATATTCCATGGACTCAACATGCCTCTCAGCAAATAGCTTGGGGTGTCTACTTTCCAAAATGGGGTCATTTGGGGGGGGTTTGTGCCATCTTGGCATTTTATGGCCTTCAAAACTGTGATAGGTAGTGAGGCGTGAAATCAAAAATTTATGCCCTTAGAAATCCTGAAGGCGGTGCTTGGTTTTCGGGGCCCCGTACGCGGCTAGGCTCCCAAAAAGTCCCACACATGTGGTATCCCCGTACTCAGGAGAAGCAGCATAATGTATTTTGGGGTGTAATTCCACATATGCCCATGGCATGTTTGAGCAATATATCATTTAGTGACAACTTTGTGCAAAAAAAAAAAAAAATTGTCACTTTCCCGCAACTTGTGTCAAAAAATAAAATATTCCATGGACTCAACATGCCTCTCAGCAAATAGCTTGGGGTGTCTACTTTCCAAAATGGGGTCATTTGGGGGGGTTTTGTGCCATCTTGGCATTTTATGGCCTTCAAAACTGTGATAGGTAGTGAGGAGTGAAATCAAAAATTTATGCCCTTAGAAATCCTGAAGGCGGTGCTTGGTTTTCGGGGCCCCGTACGCGGCTAGGCTCCCAAAAAGTCCCACACATGTGGTATCCCCATACTCAGGAGAAGCAGCTAAATGTATTTTGGGGTGCAATTCCACATATGCCCATGGCCTGTGTGAGCAATATATAATTTAGTGACAACTTTGTGCAAAAAAAAAAAAAAAATTGTCACATTCCCGCAACTTGTGTCAAAAAATAAACTATTCCATGGACTCAACATGCCTCTCAGCAAATAGCTTGGGGTGTCTACTTTCCAAAATGGGGTCATTTGGGGGGGTTTTGTGCCATCTTGGCATTTTATGGCCTTCAAAACTGTGATAGGTAGTGAGGAGTGAAATCAAAAATTTATGCCCTTTGAAATCCTGAAGGCGGTGCTTGGTTTTCGGGGCCCCGTACGCGGCTAGGCTCCCAAAAAGTCCCACACATGTGGTATCCCCATACTCAGGAGAAGCAGCTGAATGTATTTTGGGGTGCAATTCCACATATGCCCATGGCTTGTGTGAGCAATATATCATTTAGTGACAACTTTTTGTAATTTTTTTTTTTTTTTATTTATTTTTTTTTTTTTTGTCATTATTCAATCACTTGGGACAAAAAAAATAAATATTCAATGAGTTCAACATGCCTCTCAGCAATTTCCTTGGGGTGTCTACTTTCCAAAATGGGGTCATTTGGGGGGGTTTTGTACTGCCCTGCCATTTTAGCACCTCATGAAATGACATAGGCAGTCATAAACTAAAAGCTGTGTAAATTCCAGAAAATGTACCCTAGTTTGTAGACGGTATAACTTTTGCGCAAATCAATAAATATACGCTTATTGACATTTTTTTTACCAAAGACATGTGGCCAAATACATTTTGGCCTAAATGTATGACTAAAATTGAGTTTATTGGATTTTTTTTATAACAAAAAGTAGAAAATATCATTTTTTTTCAAAATTTTCGGTCTTTTTCCGTTTATAGCGCAAAAAATAAAAACAGCAGAGGTGATCAAATACCATCAAAAGAAAGCTCTATTTGTGGGAAGAAAAGGACGCAAATTTCGTTTGGGTACAGCATTGCATGACCGCGCAATTAGCAGTTAAAGCGACGCAGTGCCAAATTGGAAAAAGTGCTCTGGTCAGGAAGGGGGTAAATCCTTCCGGGGCTGAAGTGGTTAAAAAATTCCTGTGCATTTCTGCAAAATGCAAAATGCATCAAAAAACGCGCTAGTGTGAATGGGGCCTAAGGCTCGATTCACACCTATGCATGTTGCTTTTGAGCGTTTTTGGAGGTTTTTTTTTCATGCTTGGCACGTTTTTGAGCAGCGTTTTTGTAGCGTTTTTGCGGCGTTTTTGCCGCGATTTGCGTTTTGCGTTTTTTTTTTTTTTTTTTTCATTTTTTTTTACAGTCTTAAAAAAAAATTATAAAAAAAAAAAATAAATAAAAAAAAACGGCAAAAACGCACCAAAAACGCACCAAAAACGCTGCAAAAACGGTGCAAAAACGGTGCACTTGCGTTTTTGATGCTTGTCCATTGAAATCCATTACATGCAAAACGCTGCTTTTTGCATGAAAAAAAGTCCCCGACCCTTTCCAAAAACGCAGAGATACAAAAAAGCATTGATGTGAACATGTTCCATAGGAACCCATGTTAAAAAATTCCCATGCATTTCTGCAAAATGCAAAATGCATCAAAAAACGCGCTAGTGTGAATGGAGCCTTAGAGTCTGTCAATTGAGTTTGCAACTATATAAGGATGTCCTGGCCCTAACCCTCTTTCTCCCAAAATATATAAAAAGGACTGTCAAAAAAAATAAAACCTCTTTTACATCCAAGAAGTGTCTGGCGCCCAATGACTTTGCACCCACTATGCCTCACAACCCACCACATATTGAAGGATGTCAGCTATCTTTGGCCTTGGAGGTTCTCAGACCAAAGAGGTAAAAGACCTTGCTACATGTGAATGAGTTTCCTATTCTTTTAATTCTTTCTGAAACATCCATTGAAGGACTAGAGTTAATATACTAGATGTTTGTGGGGCTTTACTTTGAGCGTAACTCCTTTTTTGGATACATTCATGTTCTGGACATCATAATAGGGAATATTATAGTTAATTCCTACACAGGAAATGACTACTGCAGTAAATTATCTCCATTTTCTCATTCAACAAATGGCATGATTATACAAATAAACATAATCATAGCATAGTCAAAGCACTCTTCAACAGAAAAAGATTTATAAGTACATGTGCATAAAGGGGTCACTCTACTCATATCTTATCTGTCAGTAGGGTATGAATTCAACTCGAACATTGGGTGTTTGCCCGTTCGTCGAAAAACGAACATTATGGGGCGTTTGCGGCAAATTCAAGCGCCCCATAATACACTGCGAGATTGCAGTGCATTGCTGTATGATGATTGCCCAAAGTATGCACCATGACCTGCATGCTTTGGCCAATCCCAGCGCCCTCAGCTAAGAGAGCCAGTCCATGCCCCACACTATATAAGGCTACCTGCACTGCAGCCCTATGTAGTATGTTGTTGGCGTGGACGGAGAGAGAGTGTGATTTAGATTGAGCAGGCAGGCAGGTTATTCAATTAGCTGCAGTGTATTTAATACATATATACAGTCAGTCTCGTGTGTGTATATATATATATATATATATATATACACTGCATCCAGTGCAGCCAAGCCTATATCTGACTGCAGGCCATTCCTGGTGTACCTTTTCTAATATACTTCAGACAGGCAGGTTATTCAGTTAGCTGCAGTGTATTTAATATATATATACAGTCAGTCTCGTATATGTATATATACACTGCATCCAGTGTAGCCAAGCATATATCTGACTGCAGGCCATTCCTGGTGTATTTTTTCCAATATACTTCAGGCGGTGTACACAGTACTGTGCACCCATAGTGCAGTTGCTACTACTTTTCTGGTGGTGTACACAGTACACAATGCAGTGTACAAAAACACAAAGAGAAGAGGGTGCACCAGCGTAGTGCATTATCTTTTGGTACATTTATTCAGAAAACATAATGAAAACTACTCACAA
This sequence comes from Aquarana catesbeiana, assembly GCF_042186555.1. Lineage (NCBI taxonomy): Eukaryota > Metazoa > Chordata > Amphibia > Anura > Ranidae > Aquarana > Aquarana catesbeiana. The sequence continues at coordinate 125,175,048 of NC_133326.1, forward strand.
AAGTAGGAGACAATCACACTTAAAAAGGTCTTTGACATATGGCATTCTGTCTACTGATTGCAGTCTCTGAGTCCTAGAGAGTGGACATACGAACCGCTGCTAGCTGACGCGTTTCGAAGGTATTCTTTCTTCATCAGAGCCTGAGGACTCAGAGACTGCAATCAGTTTTCCGAATAAATATACCAAAAGATAATGCACTAGGCTGGTGCGCCCTCTTTTCTTTGTGTTTTTGTCTACTACTAGGATATCCCTATCCTGGAGGGCAGCAAGGCCGAAAGCCATTATCCAGTTTGATCTTTTGGATCACCTAGCCAACACACCTGCGTGCAAGAGTATTTGCTTTTTTTTGTTGTTCTGTACACAATGCAGTGTAGTGTGGTTTTGCTAAACAAAATTAACAGTATGTCTGGAAGGCCACCAAGGAGAGGCAGACGCTCACAGGTCACTAAAAGAGGGCAAGCAGGCTCTGTGTCTACATTCAACAGTGCTGGTCATGGACACGGTGCATTCTCAGCACTTGGCCGTGGGACACGCTTGTCCTTTTTTTCTGCAGCTGGCCGTGTTATTGAGCCACAACATGCAGAAGAGTTGGTGGAATCGATAACAAAGTCGTCCTCATCCTCCTCATCCTCTGTCACCCAGGCTCAGAGTAGTTTGCCCGCCAATGCAGCTGCCAAAGTGGCCTATTCCATCGGCTCCATGTCAACAGTCACTCCTTCCCTAGCCCCACCATCATGCACAGAGGAGTCCCCCGAACTATTCGACCACAGTGTCGGGTACATGCTGCAGGAGGATGCACAGCGATTTGAAGGCTCTGATGATGGTACCCAGGTTGAGGAAGGCAGTAATGTGAGCCTAGAGAGAAGGGGTGCCCAAGAAGAAAAAGTAACTGACAGTCATGTTCTCCCAGCTGCAGCATACTGCCAAGTTTGCTCCAGTGACGAGGAGGGAGGGGATGATGAGGTCACTGACTCTACTTGGGTGCCTGATAGAAGAGAGAAGGAGGAGGCACATCTCCAACGAGGCAGGATGCCCTCTAGGGGGCAACTTAAGGGCAGCTACCCTATTGCATCACACTGCAGAGCTAAACAGGTGCAGGGTGCTGCTGACTCCCCGCATATTTTGAAAAGTTCCTTGGTGTGGGCCTTTTTTGACACGTGTGCAGCAGATCGCACCGTTGCTGTTTGCAACATATGTCTGAAGCGTATCAAGCGTGGCCAAAACAGCAACCGCTTGGGCACCACATGCTTGACCAGACATATGACGACCTCCCATGCAGTCCGTTGGCAACAGCGCTTAAAAGATCCACATCAAAGAACAAGGCGGACCTCTCCTTGCTCCTCATCAGCTGGGATCTCCAACCCCACTATACCTCCAGTCCACTCAGAAACCTGCACTGAGAGGAATGAAGGTATAGAAATAGGTGTCCCAAGTACTTGCGGCCAATCTGCTAGCAGTACACCAACATCCAATTTTAGCAGGCAAATTTCCCTACCCCAGTTGCTAAACCATCAAAAGAAATTCGGTCCCAGCCATCCACATGCTCAGCGTCTGAATGCTAGCTTTGCCAAATTGCTAGCACTGCAACTACTTCCTTTTCAGCTGGTAGACTCTGCCCCTTTTGTGAATTTGTGGAATGTGCAGTACCTCAGTGGCAGGTTCCCAAACGCCATTTCTTTTCACGGAAGGCCATTCCGGCTCTCTACCAGCATGTGGAAGGCAATGTCTTGGTCTCGTTTAACAGGGCGGTCAGCAGTAAGGTGCATATTACCTCTGACTCATGGTCCAGCAGGCATGGACAGGGATGTTGCCTTTCTTTCACAGAGCACTGGGTAACTCTGCTGGCAGCTGGAAAGGATGCAGGACAAGGTTCAGTATTGTTGGAGCTTGTTCCACCACCACGCCTCCAAAATGCTAATGGTGATTCTGCCACAGCTCTCTCCTCCACCCCCTCCTCTTCTTCTTCCTCTATGGCCTCTTACTCTGCAGATTTGTCCTCTGAACCAGCGGTGCTCCGTAGGCGTTCAAGGGGCTACGCAAGCACTCAGGCAAAATGCCATGTGGTGCTTGAGTTGATCTGCTTAGGGGACAGGAGCCACACTGGGGCAGAGATTCTGGCAGCTCTGCAGGGGCAGGCTCAGAGGTGGTTGACGCCACTCCAGCTTCAGCCAGGAATGGTTGTATGCGACAATGGCACAAACCTCCTCTCCGCCCTCTGACAGGGACACTTGACCCATGTTCCCTGTTTGGCTCACGTCCTGAATTTGGTGGTGCAGCAGTTCTTGAGCAGGTACCCGGGCTTACAGAATCTCCTGAGGCAGGCCAGGAAAGTCTGTGGTCATTTCCGCCGGTCATATAATGCCAGTGCTCGGCTGGCTGACCTTCAAAGTGAATGCCACCTGCCTAAGAACCGCCTCATTTGTGACATGCCCATCAGGTGGAACTCAACGTTGGCAATGCTGTAGCAGCTGCACATGCAGCAGAGAGCCATCAATGAGTACCAGTGTGAGTATGGTACCAGGACAGGGTCAGGAGAGCTTCGCTTTTTTTCGCCAGTGGCTACTGATCAAGGATGCATGCACTATCCTGTCACCATATGAGGAGGCCACGAGGATGGTGAGCAGTGACAGTGCATGCATCAGTGATACTGTCCCTCTTGTCTTCCTGTTGGAGCACACGTTTCATGGAATAATGGACAGGGCACTTGAGACAGAACAGCGGGAGGAAGAGGAAGACTTCCTTACCTCTCAAGGCCCCCTTTATCCAGATAGTATTCCCGCTGATCACACAGGAAGAAAAAGAGGAGGAGGAGATGGAGGATTGTGTCAGCATGGAGGTGGAGGATAACACTCAGCATCAGCAGCAGTCTTCAAGGGATCGTTTTCAGTCCCCAGAAACCCATGGAGTTGTACATGGCTGGGAGGAGGTGGTTGCGGATCATATGATCCTTAGTGACCCAGAGGACTCAGGATCGAATGCCTCTGCAAAACTTACGCTGCATGGCCTCCCTGATCCTGCAAAACCTGCAAAAGGCCCTAGGATTTGTGGTATCAAGGAGAGGGATCATTAATGGCTGGCAACCCTTCATGATCCACGTTACAAGGGTAAGGCTGCAGATCTTATCCAGCCTTCTCAGAGGGAGCAGAGGATGAAACATCTTCGGGAGGCCTTGCAGAAATGCTTGTGCAATGCATTTCCAGAGCCTGGGAGGTTACAATTTCCTGGTGCTGGACAACGTGTTGCTGAGGCTTCGTTCAGTCACAGAAAGAGTGGTGGAGAAGGTGACCGGCTGACCGATGTCTGCCTTCAGACAATTCTTCAGTCCTCTGATCGGTTCCAGCAACCATCACCAGCGTCTGAATTACATGGTGCTGGAATATCTAAGGGCAAGATCAGACTTGGAGACCTTTCCGGCAGAACATCCACTGGGTTACTGGGTCTTGAGGATGGACCACTGGCCAGAGCTTGCTCAATATGCAATTGAGCTATTGGCCTGTCCTGCATCCAGTGTTCTTTCTGAATGCACATTCAGTGCTGCTGGAGGCTTTGTAACCGATCACAGAGTGCGCCTGTCCACAAACTCTGTTGATCGGCTCACATTCATAAAAATGAATCAGTCTTGGATCACCAGCTACCAAGCACCTGATGCTGATGTAACCGATTGATTTTTCTATGGATGTGAGATCCCTTGAATATGCTGATTGACTATCCTATTATGCTGAGTGACTATCCTATTCCTCTTCAATCTTCATGATGATAGCTTCTAAGAATATTTTTGGTTCAGGGCACCACCACCACTGCCTAAGGCCCAATTTTTCTGCCCCTGTTTAACAGGGGCGCGTAATTACATTTTTGATCTAATATTTCACAGCAGGGCCCGTTCCTGCACTCAACAAGAGTATATGTGAGGCTTTACAGTGTTGTGCCACCACCGCCTAAGGCCCAATTTTTCTGCCCCTGTTTAACAGGGGCATGTAATTACATTTTTTGCTCTAATATTTCACAGCAGAGCTCATTCCTGCGCTCAACAAGAGAATCTGTGAGGGGTTACAGTGTTGTGGCACCACCACTGCCTAAGGCCCAATTTTTCTGCCCCTGTTTAACAGTGGCATGTAATTACAATTCTTGATACAATATTTCACAGCAGGGCCTGTTCCTGCACCCACCAAAAGTAACTGTGAGGGCTTACAGTGTTGTGGCACCAACACCACCACCACCAAAGGCCCAATTTTTCTGCCCCTGTTCAACAGGGGCATGTAATTACAATTTTTGATATAATATTTCACAGCAGGGCCTGTTCCTGCGCCCACCAAGAGTAACTGTGAGGGCTTACAGTGTTATGGCACCACCAAAGGCCCAATTTTTCTGCCCCTGTTTAACACGGGCATGTAATTACAATTCTTGATATAATATTTCACAGCAGGGCCTGTTCCAGCGCCCACCAAGAGTAACTGTGAGGGCTTACAGTGTTGTGGCACCACCACCACCAAAGGCCCAATTTTTCTGTCCTTGTTTAACAGTGGCATGTAATTACAATTCTTAATATACTATTTCACAGCAGGGCCCGTTCCAGCTGGTACCACCAACACCTAAGGCCCAATTTTCCACAGAGTATATAGGGCAGGCCATGTAGTATATACAGGCGGTCCCCTATTTTCAGGCATCTGACTTACAAACGACTCCTACTTACAAATGGAGGGAGACAACAGGAAGTGAGAGGAAATCCCATAGGAAGGGAAATTCTCTCCTGTAAGAGTTAATATGGGAAAAAGGTATCTCCACTGATGCTTTATCACCAATACTTGTTTCCCTAATAACCCAAAATTCTCAAAATCCAATTGTCATTGGGGCAGAAAGTGAGGTGAAATCTTCTGAACAGGGGCACAGACAGCAAAACAAATGTTACATCGGTGATAACCCTTCCTTATGTTATCCAAAAAGCTTAAAAATAGATTTTTTCGCTGGAGCTACTCTTAAAAAATGTACCTGTTCCAAATTACAAACAGATTCAACTTAAGAACAAACCTACAGTCCCTATCTTGTTTGTAACCCAGGGACTGCCTGTATACTGCTGTTCAGAGTATATAGGGCCTTGGGGCCCCACGCCTTTTTTTTTAGTTTTTGTGCGGGGTTCCCTTTAAAATCCACACCAGACCCAAAGGGCCTGGTAATGGGCTGGGGGGGTCCATGCTGGGAGTTGTGGCTTGGGACAGCAGCCCATATAATGGCTACACTAAAATAGTTACGCTACAGATCCCAAAATGCACTGTGCAGTAGGAGGAGTGGAGTTTATTAAACTGCCTGGGAAAGTTCTTCCTTTTTACACAGAGGGAGTTAGAGGGAGAGGACCTTTGTCTTGAATTTTTGCCTGCAAGCTGGAGACCATACCAGGATCAGAGCACCAGAGATATGAGCCTGAGACTGGGAGTCAACAGAGGCAGCGCCGCACCACTCACATTGCAGCACATGCACAGCTGCAGCAGGGAGATTGGCATGTCCACCCACCCTCTGCTTTCCACTGCTGATCATTGGAGGTTTTCGGGGAGAGACCGTCGGATCCTCCTTTCTACAGCGAGAGGTAACCAAACCATCCCAGGGACTGGTGTAACAGTTACACATCAAAGCTTTGTAACATATCAGAATCTGCATCTGAAAGCTAGCAAGGCTGTAACAAGAGCTTGGCTCCAGGCCTACTGGTGTGATATTACACTGCATGCAATCTTCAAAGAGAGCCATGGCTACCAGGATGATTGATGACGTGGGTGACAAAGATCAAAAGATCAATAGGCACCTAGAGATGACAAAGATCAAATGATCAACAGGGACCTAGAGATGATACATGGACAATGCTGACCCTAGAGGCCAATACGGCAGGACGGACAGTAATATAATATATTGATGAGGACTGCCCCATGAGTACTGTGATTCGTCAAAAGTCTAGATGGGATGGCAATTGGGTTGGGTCTGGATGGTGTATGATTGAAGTACAAAAGGACTGAATGAGTCAGAGAGCTCCCTCTCTACCCTTTTCGCTCTTGGCTCAAGCCTGGTGGCTCTCTGAGCCACATGGCTCCCTCTCTACCATTTTTGAGCCCAGCTGAGGAGACCGTGCGATAAGTATCTTTTATGTTCTTGTATTATATGTTCTGTTGTTATATGCTTTGTAATATCTTTCTTTAGTATTTTCATGTTAGTGTTTTCCTATTTTCTTGGAAAATAAATAAGACGTTGTTTTATTAAGCAGTGTGCTTGTTTTCATAGCTAACCTTATATTATTGTGATATCAACAGTAACCTGTGATCAGAGTTTTAATAGACTAGCTATAGGAATAGACAAGTTAATACATGTATGGAATAAATAGACAGAATCCATGACCACCCTCGAATAATATTTATTGTACCAATTACTTCACCAACCATATACCACATTATACCAAAACTTTGCCACATCTGAACCACATTTACCTTGCACCTGTGCCAAGACTATACCATACCTATACTGCATGCAAGTTAACTGGGAATGTTGTTAAGTGCAAAGACGCTCTTCTTAAAGGGCCCCAATGATAGCTGGCAGAAGAATAGCTCAAAGAACTACCCCTCCCCTGTAATAAATATTCTGCAAACATCCTTTGTTCCCCTGCCCCCTCAGCTACCAACCTCTGTTTTATTTGGACAGTGCATAACCAGTCTGTCTAGGACTAGCATCGCTGCTATAAATGTGATCTGGCAGTATAGTTCCAGCACTTGGTAGATTAAACTTTACTACAGCTCACTGCTGCACTTTTCTAAGGCTGGCAATAAATGCATTGATACAGTATATGGTACTGAAATTTCCCTTTCTATGCTAACAGTTGTGCATGCATGGTACTGGTACTCCCCAAAATCCTCTACACAAAAGACTGAAGAACTGAGACCTACTTCTCCCTGTGATGTGCCTCCATGGTGGAAGCATCACTGGTTTTAAAAAGCTGTCTGTGGTCATTGTGGTATGGACAAATATGGCATAAACTGATAATGAGTTGAGATTTTCAATATCGCATGTGCTATTTGGATCAAATGAGTCACGTGATCCAAATATTGCATGCGATATTGCTTTGTGGATTAAGCCCTCTATATATCTCTCTGTATCTTTCTCTCACTATCTCTCTCTGCTCTCTTGGTATTTTTGTCTCTCTCTGTATCTCTTTCTTTCTTTGCCTCTCTCTGTATCTCCATCTCTCTTCTGTCTCTCCCTGCAGTCCTGAATGTAGACCAGTGTTGCCAAACTACCAGATTGAAATTTACTGACACCGCACCCAAAATTTACTGGCACCGCCACATTTTTACTGCCAATTTCAAAAGTTACAAAATTACAGTTTTAAGTGCAAATTTCAGTATTTAGGCTACAAACAAGTACAATATGCAATTAGCAATGTGATCTAAGGTAGATATTAAGGCAAAAACTATACAGTATTTCTTATTTTATTTTCAATATAGTAAGAAGCTCAGGAACAGAACTCTCACAGTGACACTGACAGCAGTGTGTAGCAGCACAGATGATGATGACACCTCGCGGACACGGCATGTCCCCTCCTGAGTCAGTGACATGTGGTTCCTTCAGTCCACTACAGTCCAAACAGTACCGCTCCCGGTTTGCCTTGCTCCCGTCCCACAGACCCACACACGAGACTCCGGTTGCTCCACTCGGCTCCCTTGCACCATGACACCACGACACACTCGGGCACCACCTCCGCCTGACCCACCCCCCGCTGGCACCATTTGAACACACTGTAGCAGGCACTGGTCTCTGTCGGCTCCAGACCAGAGCTGCATATGCGCAGTGTTGGGCCGAGCATCCAAGCCATGTTTTTTTACTGGCAACCTTTTCTTATCACTGGCATTTACTGGCAGGACAAAAGTGGCCATTTTTTACTGGCTGCCAGTAAAAATACTGGTGGTTGGCAACACTGATGTAGACAGTATGATTTCAGGGACAAACCTGTATGGATGTCATATTGGGAGCTGCTTTTGTGATGATTACTGCCAGCGGCTATAGCCGTCGGCAGTAATCGCATGTAAAAAAACCTGACAGGCTGGTTGTACCCAAGCCTGAATCAACTTGGATACAATCACCCTGCCCATGACCAGCTTAAGGACTTGTTTACACTTGTGTTTGGAGGGCAGTAAAACCCTGGTTGGACCTCATTTTTACCCCCTTTATCTGGTACCCCTTTAGCTGGGAAGGCAGCGGCTTGGTGTGTACAAATGCCGTGGCAGGAATTATACCTTCTGTCATGCTCGGCAGGCTCTACCGCTCACTGAGCCTGACCCATTCAAATGAATGGGGCCTTACTTACTGCCCTGAAGCTGCATAAAATGCATGCGGTTGTGGCTTGGTAGTCTAGCATTTAAGGGGTTAAAACTGTGCCTCCCCACCACCTAAAATAACCTCTGAAGAGCGATCCGAATGCAGATCACTCTTCTGAGAGCACCTCACATGTCAACAAGCCCATAAAATAAAGATCATAATCCTGACACATTAAAACAAAAGTAACGCCACCTGTTGACATGTCTGAAGTAGCCACTTAAATCCAACAAAGGGACGAGGGTCTCTGTGTGACGTCATTGACCATATATGGACAAGGTCGTACTTGGGCAATAATGTGACAGGGATCTCAGTAATGTCATTAACCAAGTACGGTCATGTCCATAAACGATCAATGACAACACTCAGGGCTCCTCGTCAATTTGCGGGATTTAAAAGGTGGGTTCGGACTTCTTGACGGATGGTGATTCCTTTTTGTGGGTCGCAGAGCATCATTAGGATACATATATAAATCAATCCGCCTGCGCTCAGGATAATGAACATTCAATGATGAGAAAAAACAGCTAGTACAATTTGCTGGTAACAAAATAACATTAATGGAAATATAAATGCAACATAGTAAGCAAAGTCCTTAATAGTCTAATTAGTAGTATTCAGAGTTGAAAAAAACATCTCAAAAAAGTGCATTGTAACTCAAAGGGCGATGAAAAATCCTCCCTGGCACCTCAGCATTTAAAGCCTGTTACCCTCAATTATGGACCACCTAGGTATAAGTTGCCAACAGCGCTCAACATCAACCACAATCAAATTATTCAAACAGTCTCCTGGTATCTTTGAATCTTCTGAACTGGACGCTCTATCAAAGGGGCACCATGCAAAGTTCAGGAAGCAGAACAAACATGCCTCATTGTGTAGTATTAAAGGCAATTCAACATTTATTTAAACACAACAGAATACTCACAAATGATAAGGATAAAAGCAGCATGTCAATCCAAAACATAAGGAGAGTTGCCAACCAACAAGATGGCCGATTCTCGAGGGTGGCGACATCATGGCCAGACTGCTGGTTGGAAGCTAAACAGTGGGGACTTTGAGTGGAGAGTGAACAAGTCTTGCTTTTTGACTGCTGGTGATTGCTAGGTGGCATTTTTAGGTTCTTTTTGGGGCTTTTCCTTGTATTTTTTTAACACCTTTTTCTGACACTTTTTAAACAGCTTTTTTTTTCTTTGCTTCCTTCAGCCTACTAATTAAGGCGAGTGGTTAATTGGTCACAGGTGCTTGAGGCCTATATAACCTTGTGCAGAACTCATCTTTGAGTCTGCTGGAACTCTGTCCAAGTGGAACTGGTCTAAGTGGTGGGTTAAAAACCAGAGTGGAACTGGTCTAAGTGGTGAGTTAAAAACAGAGTGGAACTGGTCTAAGTGGTGAGTTGAAAACAGAAGGTTATAACAGGGGTCATAGTACCTGTGTAGTGTGAGTACCTGAGTGTTGTCTGAGTAGTGTGTGTGGATCGTTAGTACTTGTGTGCTGTGTACTGTGTTCTGCGAGTGCATGTAGGTTGGGGGTGCACATAGTTCTGCTAGTGCACGTAGGTCTGCAAGTGGTCTGCGAGTGCACGTCGGTCTGTGAGTGCACGTAGGTCTGCGAGTGTACGTAGGTCTGCGAGTGGTCTGCAAGTGCACGTAGTTCTGTGAGTGCACATAGGTCTGCGAGTGCACGTAGTTCTGCGAGTGGTCTGCGAGTGCATGTAGTTCTGCGAGTGCACGTAGGTGTGCGAGTGGTTTGCGAGTGCATGTAGTTCTGCGAGTGCACGTAGGTCTGCGAGTGCACGTAGGTCTGCGAGTACCTGTGTATTGGAAAACAGAAAAGTGTAGCGCTAAAATAAAAGATCATAAGCAGAAAAATTGTGCAATAGGAAAAGTGGAACAATACAATTATGTATATGATAACTACTGGTGCATCTTCAAAAATCCAAATAAAAAACCATCATGCATAAGTGATATGAGTCCCATATGCATGAAAAACTTCATATAAAGATCGTGACAGTAAACTGATGAAATCCTGAAGTGAAGAAAACACCACCACCAACAATAGGGAGGCTTACCGGAACGTTTGAACCCAAAGGAACATACGTTTGATGGGTCAAACAAAATTGTGTAGTAAAACAGCCAATGGAAATATGGAGTTCTGTAGAAGTTGCAAAAGGAACCTGCGAGCATCAATGGACTGGTATGTCTCTCAGAAGTGGTGCCCCAAATGCATGCGCAACTGTTGGGTTAAAATGAGAACAACAAAAAAGGCCACAGTGTAATTCCGTAATAAACATGAAAAATTTATTAAAAAAGGGTAAACGCACATTTGAGTAGATAAAACAGCGCTGTGCAATAAAAATGGTGGCAGTGGGGTCCTAGGAATGCAATCTATACACTGGGGGGAGAGCCTCTGGAGGGATCTAGGATGGAAAAGGACCTGGGGGTCCTAGTAGATGATAGGCTCAGCAATGGCATGCAATGCCAAGCTGCTGCTAACAAAGCAAACAGAACATTGGCATGCATTAAAAAGGGGATCAACTCCAGAGATAAAACGATAATTCTCCAGCTCTACAAGACTCTGGTCCGGCCGCAACTAGAGTATGCTGTCCAGTTCTGGGCACCAGTCCTCAGGAAGGATGTACTGGAAATGGAGCAAGTACAAAGAAGGCCAACAAAGCTAATAAAGGGTCTGGAGGATATTAGTTATGAAGAAAGGTTGCGAGCACTGAACGTATTCTCTCTGGAGAAGAGACGCTTGAGAGGGGATATGATTTCAATATACAAATACCATACTGGTGACCCCACAATAGAGATAAACCTTTTTCGTAGAAGGGAGTTTAACAAGACTCGTGGCCACTCATTAAAATTAGAAGAAAAGAGGTTTAACCTTAAACTACATAGAAGGTTCTTTACTGTAAGAGCAGCAAGGATGTGGAATTCCCTTCCACAGGCGGTGGTCTCAGCGGGGAGCATCGATAGTTTCAAGAAACTATTAGATAAGCACCTGAACAACCGCAACATACAGGGATATACAATGTAACACTGACATATAATCACACACATGGGTTGGACTTGATGGACGTGTGTCTTTTTTCAACCTCACCTACTATGTAACTATGTGCCCAGGCTTCACCCAACGTGTTTCGTCATAAAAAAGAAATTATCAGGGGCGTGGTCACCAGTCCGCACAACACTTAATATAGGATGGAGGCTGGATATGGCAGTCCTCCATCCAAATTGCACTCCAAAATCCAGAAGTTTGTTAATTCTCTGAAACAGGAAGGGACTCCGGGACCAGAATGATCAACAACATGTATGAAACTGGAACTGAAAGTGGCAAGAGGACAGTCCCAATCTGGATGTTAATCAAAACAGACAAATTTGGAGCAAAAGAGAGCTATATAAATCATAAAAAACAAAAACTTAAATATTTTATCTAATATTAAAACGGGGCCTTAATATTGAATAGTAAAAGGCCAAAGAGGCCCCATTCGCCAGCACCGATAGTGGAGGAATAGTAGCGTCATCTGGTGGTTAGAAACGTTCATTACTAGCTAGAAAACATACAGCCAGGTCCATAAATATTGGGACATCGACACAATTCTAATCTTTTTGACTCTATACACCACAATGGATTTGAAATGAAACAAACAAGATGTGCTTTAACTGCAGACTTTCAGCTTTAATTTGAGGGTATTTACATCCAAATCAGGTGAACGGTGTAGGAATTACAACAGTTTGTATATGCGCCTTCCACTTTTTAAGGGACCAAAAGTAATGGGACAGATTGACAATCATCCATCAAACTTTCACTTTTTAATACTTGGTTGCAAATCCTTTGCAGTCAATTACAGCCTGAAGTCTGGAATGCATAGACATCACCAGGCGCTGGGTTTCATCCCTGGTGATGCTCTGCCAGGCCTCTACTGCAACTGTCTTCAGTTCCTGCTTGTTCTTGGGGCATTTACCCTTCAATTTTCACTTCAGCAAGTGAAATGCATGCTCAATCGGATTCAGGTCAGGTGATTGACTTGGCTGTTGCATAACATTCCACTTCTTTCCCTTAAAAAACTCTTTGGTTGCTTTTGCAGTATGCTTCGGGTCATTGTCCATCTGCACTGTGAAGCGCCGTCCAATGAATTCTGAAGCATTTTGCTGAATATGAGCAGATAATATTGCCCGAAGCACTTCAGAATTCATCCTGCTGCTTTTGTCAGCAGTCACATCATCAATAAATACAAAATAACCAGTTCCATTGGCAGCCATACATGCCCACGCCATGACCCTACCACCACCTTCACTGATGAGGTGGTATGCTTTGGATCATGAGTAGTTCCTTTCCTTCTCCATACTCTTCTCTTCCCATCACTTTGGTACAAGTTGATCTTGGTCTCATCTGTCCATAGGATGTTGTTCCAGAACTGTGAAGGCTTTTTTAGATGTTGTTTGGCAAACTCTAATCTGGCCTTCCTGTTTTTGAGGCTCACCAATGGTTTACATCTTGTGGTGAACCCTCTGTATTCACTCTGGTGAAGTCTTCTCTTGATTGTTGACTTTGACACACATACACCTACCTCCTGGAGAGTGTTCTTGATCTGGCCAACTGTTGTGAAGGGTGTTTTCTTCACCAGGGAAAGAATTCTTCAGTCATCCACCACAGTTTTCCATGGTCTTCCGGGTCTTTTGGTGTTGCTGAGCTCACTGGTGCGTTCTTTCTTTTTTAAGGATGTTCCAAACAGTTGATCTGGCCACATCTAATGTTTTTGTTATCTCTCTGATGGGTTTGTTTTGTTTTTTCAGCCTAATGATGGCTTGCTTCACTGATAGTGAAAGCTCTTTGGATCTCATATTGAGAGTTGACAGCAACAGATTCCAAATGCAAATAACACACATGAAATGAATTCTTTATCTGCTCCTTGTAAATGGGATAATGAGGGAATAACACACACCTGGCCATGGAACAGCTGAGCAGCCAATTGTCCCATTACTTTTGGTCCCTTAAAAAGTGGGAGGCACATATACAAACTGTTGTAATTCCTACACCGTTCACCTGATTTGGATGTAAATACCCTCAAATTAAAGCTGAAAGTCTATAGTTAAAGCACATCTTGTTCGTTTCAGTTCAAATCCATTGTGGTGGTGTATAGAGCCAAAAAGATTAGAATTGTGTTGATGTCCCAATATTTATGGACCTGACTGTATATCTAAATTTCATTATAATTAAAAACAGATATTAAAAAACATACAAATTCAATAATTTTAAAAAACTTACAAATTCATATAATTACAAATGTATAATGAGTTATATGTATTAAAAATCTGAGGAGGAGTAAATTAACTATATAAAAGCATTCACATCCCACTTGATATTGAGACCTAAAGGTTTATATGACCTTAACAGATATATCCACTGAGGTTTAAGCTTAGAGATCTCTCTCCTAACATGGCTGCCCCTCTAATTAGGGAAAAATTTGTCAATCGCCAAGAAGGATGTCCCATACTGATTTCTGTTGTGACATAAAGCATAATGCTTAGACAAGCTGTGATTAGGGAAGTCCTTACGTATATTTGCAATATGTTCTTTCAGTCTCGTTTGTAGAATATTAATAATGGGGCCTACATATTGGAGGCTGCATGGACATTGTATTAAATGCACTACAATTTTGGACGAGCAGGTCAGGAAGAAATTTATATCATAAGACTTGGAAATAGTATTAGAGTGGAAAGGATATTGTCTATGTTTAAGACAAATAATTTATCAAACTACACACTTTCTACAGAGGTAAAAAACCTTTCATTTGTTGAAAGAAACTATGTTTTTTTAGGGGGCTCAACTATATTAGTAGCTATTTGTTACCTCAATGTAGGAACTCCCCTGTAGGTAACTATAGGGTTCTCTGGCAATAGTGGACCTAACACTTTGTCGTTCCTCAAAACACTCCAATGTTTTCTGAAATTTTTTTTTACAGAAAAATGTTGAGTAGAATAGGAAGTGAAAAAAGAAAATTTAGATGAAAAATTGGATGGAATATCAGGATTTACATGTTTTTTCTTTCACATATTTAACCACTTCTTGGATAACGTGATCCAGTCCATCTGGATCATAACCCTTATCCAGGAAGCGTTTCTTCAAAAAATCACTTCCTTCAAATAATCACTTTGAAAATTATAATTTCTGAAGCATAGAAATTGGCTTTTCGGTACTGCCTTGAGCCAGGCTTTATGTTTACAGCTATTCATTTCAATAAAGTAGTTGTATTCAGTGTCCTTGTAGAACATAGAGGTGACCAACTTGTTCTCCAAAACCCTGATTTTTTTTGATCAATGGATTCCTCCTTACTGGCCTTATGCTGGAGGACAATCCCTCGGTCATTATCATTAGGCTGGCCCACATAACCATTCAGGGATTCCTGAAGGTGTTTTATTTCAACTCTGAATACTATTGGACTGGGAAGAACTTTGTGAAAGCACTATGTGAAAGCACTGCATTTATACTTCCATTTAGGATATATAAATGTATATCCCAGCTGTTGTGATACTACAAGTACTATCATGCATCTGCCTGTGGGAGTCATGCTTGTAACTGTCAGCCTTGCAATGCCTCATGCGACTTGTAGTTTCGCAACAGCTGGAGGGCCGCCAGTTTGAGACCCCTGCTTTAGGGCCTTCTGCTACAAATGAAGAACCAAGTATTCCTTCTCTTTTCCTAAGCCTCATCCCTAAGATGAGGCACACTTGAAATAGCCTGCAATACCATACTGCCTGAGATGGAGGACCCTGAAAAACCACCTACGTGGCGACCTGTCAAGCATCGACTCCTTTTAGAGATAAAGAAGGTGACCTCCCATTACTCAGGTCTGATGAGTCAAATAATTTTGTCCCCCATTCACAGATCTTGCTAAATGCAGTTTTTTTCTAAACTAAAACTTTAAATCTAAATCCAAAAAACAAAAATGTAATATATTTCAGTTTACCATTTTGTTAGATATGCTTGCTGCATTACTTTCCTATTTTCAGCCCTTTTTTGTTTTCTTTTCACTTGGCAATTGTGCCAGTAACACACTTTGTTCAAAGACCTGGGAAGTGGGAAGTCTAAATTACAAGACTGGCTAAACATTACAAAGCTTTGGGCAGGTAAGGAATTTCACACAGTATTTTACAGTATTTCACCTGTATATTTAGATGTTTGCTTGACTCTTGCTTTAAGGTAAAATTCCACAGTTATACCATATACCACCTTCCCTTCTCTAGTATTCACATAGTGCTGGGTTCCAAATACAGTACCTTATAAGTTGCCCAATTTAATACAGTAATCTCTACCTGTTGTCCACTTTATGTGGCTTCAAAGTCAAACAGCCCAATCATTGTTGGAGAGAATTAAAAAAATGCTGTTTCCATAATTCTCAAGTAACTTAAAAATGCTGTATATGAAGATATATCCTTTATAGAGCAACTGTATTGTGTATGTCTAGTATTTGAAGAACAAAGTTGGCACTAATGTCTGGCTGAAAAGGGGTTAAGGTCTAAACATAAAATGTAGACAGCACTACTGGAGCCACAGCTGACAGTGTGTAAATTTGCAGCTATGGAAAAGGTGTAAAGTGTACACGAAAAAGCATTCAAGGAAAGGATAGCTGATTTAATAGCTTAACCCATCCGACAGTAAATACACATACTGATAGAAAGTGTAAATCAACATAAGTACATGGTTTTTAGGACAAGCTAGTAGATGACAGAGAGGAAATGTCTAGTAAATCATAATGCAAAAGACACAGGAGACTTTAAGACTAATGCAACAGGCCCTTGCTGCAATAACTTTTAATAAATGTCCATGACTTAAAACATCTTTACTTGAAAACCATATTTACGGCCTTTTTACTTAAATGGAGTTTTTAACTAAGTGAACATATGACTTAGTAGGACTTGTCTCCTGAAGTGCAAGTGCATCTGGCAGCTGCAGCTAAGTAGCTAAAGGCTTCTGTCCTTTGATGATCAGCAGGATTATCTCTATGTGGAGGTTTGTACCTGAGACAGAAATAATTGGCATCATTATGCATTTCAGCTGGTTAATTACAGCATGGCAACACTGCTGCCACTAAACATAAAATCCAGTTTAATACCGCTGCTCACTTTCTCCTCCATTTAGTCCAGCCATCTGTCATTCAGACCCTTCCAACATCACATCATATGTCTTTATCTACATCAGCTTTCTCTCTATTGCCTTTGTGTTGCTGGAAATCCTATCTGTCAAGTAATTATCCCATAAATCTTAGCATTGATTTTACTGCCATCAGCTTGGGGCCAGATGAAATCCCATTACCGTGCAGCGGTATTGCTGCAGCCTCACAATAAAAGTCATGCTAAGGCAGAGCATCGCTCACGCAAGCATCATGGGAGCACTGTATCCACTCAAGTGTTATTTCTGATGTATCTCCCTGCACGTTGACCATGAATGTGGAATATGCAAGCAACAAAATTAATATATGATACTAAAATATGATGCTTATTATATATTCAGAATGCTGTAATATGAAAAATTAATGAGGTATGTATGATTTGCTGCAAACCTCATAGTAAAACTAGCAGCAGCTCTGTTACACTTTTTCAGCATTCCGTATATGCTCGTTTTATGTGCTTCCATTAACATTATACAACAAAAAAGTATTAAACGTACAGCACTAAACTGCACTGAAAGGGCAATTAGCATTGACTCCCTTTATTGTTTTTTGTTTAACTTTAGTTCAACTTTTGGCAGGTGTCCACTACCATTGCCATTTTAATGAATCATGCACGATTCAACATACTGCTGCTGAATCTTGCGTGATTCAGCTTCAACATCCTCACGTTAGGTTAGTGCAAGAGCTGTACTGCTGGGCACTGTGCCAGAATTTAAACCAAGTACCAAACTGGATGGAATGCTCCACTTCTACTAAACTAAAAGAATGTAATTAGAAATACTCACCCCTAAAAATGTATTAAGAAAGAGTCTCTCAGTTTTACCCATACATCAGCAGTATTGTGGGCTATCTCAACGAACCTGTAATTTGTAAGCCTTGTATAAGCAATGTGATTCATTTATCACAAAATGACAATAACCCAGATGTTATTCCTGGCTCTTATGCTACTATGAACATGTGGTGACTGCAAGGAGGGATTTAGGGCTGGATGAAGTCCCCAATTCAGAAAGGAATACAGCAGAAATCTATTGCTCTCTATATGAAACTTTCATAATGGCTACTACTGAATGCAAGATATTGTATTTCACTGAAGCCGTTGTAGCAATTGTGTCAACTAATCTGCAGAGGTCTTCACATTTGGTAACTTTCTTTGCATTTGTAGATATATGTGATGCAATGTGAGGATGTCAGTCGGAGGAACAGTTTTAGTCATCAAGATGCAACAGTTGAATGATTGTTGAAGCAGTGCAAGCAGTGTAAATACTAGAATTTGTGTTGGTATCAGGCTTGCAATTATTATGCAGCAGGGCTCCAAATGAGAGAAGGAAAACCAAAACAAGGAGCCAATCAGTTTTTCTGCAGTGCTCATATGCTAACATGGCGCATGCTGAAAGGAGGAGAACAGATTGACAAGAGAGATGAGCTTATCTGGCTCCTGCTTCCCCCTATTTATTGTCCAATCACAAACAGGGGTGGGGAACAGACCTGTAAGTGCTAAACTGTAGCAGAGAAAATTCAGGTCTCCCATCCTGCCAGGCAGGGCCTTACCTTGTTTGGCCAAGCTGTATAAATCTTAGGACTGGAATGAGAAACATAAAAATCAATTTGTCGTGCTGTGTATTTTTATCTGTATATTTAGCTGTTTAAAGCTGAACTCCAGACAAATAAAGGAAGTTCACTTACTTTCACATCACTTACTACATTTAGGCAAGCCATTTAAAAACAACAAGAGTCTCTTTTAAAAAGCAGAACTGTGGCCACACTGCTGTAGAAAAAAATATTTATAAAGCCCAGTCACATACAAATTTACAAATGGGCTCTGTGTTACACCAGCTTTGGGACACTTGAGGCCCCAGAAAGTTCTGTGAAAAAACCCTGTTTAAAATGAACCTCTACATGTATTTTAAATGTAGCTAGTGTAAGTACCCAATTCAGCTTCTCTGTGGTGCACCTGGGGATGTCTTTGATGCCATACAGATTTGAAATATGCTGACCTCTGGTTTAATTCAGCTTTGTAGATATTGTTTGTAAAGTGATCTTTAAGCTGATAGGACCAATCAATGATTTGATGATAAATGTAAAGTTATGCACTTGGGGGCTAAGAATATGCATGCATCATACATACTAGGGGGAGTACAACTGGGGGAATCAATGGCAAAGAAGAATCTGGGTGTTCTGGTAGATCATAAGCTTAATAATAGCATGCAATGCCAAGCTGCGGTTTCCAAAGCGATCAGAGTCCTTTCTTGTATTGAGAGAGATCTGGACTCCAGAGAGTCAAATCATTAGTAAGACCTCATCTAGAATATGCAGTTCAGTTTTGGGCACCAGTTCACAAAAAGCATATCGGGGAACTGGAGAAAGTGCAAAAAACAGCAACCAAACTGATAAGAGGCATGGAGGAGCTCAGCTATGAGGAAATATTGAAGCAATTGAATTTATTCTCTCTTGAGAAGAGGAGATTAAGGGGGATATAATCACCATGTATAAATACATAAGTGGTCCATATAGTGAACTTGGTGTTAAGTTATTTACGGTCATCACAGAGGACAAGGGGGCACGCTTTACATCTGGAGATTTAAAAAAGAGATTTAATCTCCAAATACGGAAAGGTTTCTTCACAGTAAGAGCTGTGAAAATCTGGAATAGAATCTCTCAAGAGCTGGTTCTGGCCAACTCAGTAGATTTCTTTAAAAAAGGACTGGATTCTTTCCTAAATGTACATAATATAACTAGATACTAACATTTATAGGTAAGGTTAATATCCGATTGCCTCTCGGGGGGATCAGGAAGCAATTTTTTCCCCTGCTGGAGCAAATTGGATCATGCTTTTCTGTGGTTTTTTGCATTCCTCTGGATCAACTGTGAATGAAGGATTGTGTATATAGGATTGTATTATATTTTTGTTTTTTCCCTTTTATAGGTTTTAACTAGATGGATTTGTGTCTTTTTTCAACCTGACTATGTAACCATGTAATGATTTATGTAGTAAATGTATGTATTAAACATGGATTTGTTATGCTAAACATGCTTATAACCATTTGACAGAGATGTATAATGGGACTGTAAGAGGAGGTTCTATACCTATTCCTTCATATGATTTTTAAAGATATCTATAATATAGTTTTAAAGAGTGAAAATGTGTGACATATTGGCCCCTGATGACGTCATATGTGATGAAATGCGTAGGAAAGAGCCAGAACACATGCTACCACGCATGCACGCCGAGCCGCCTTGGTTACTGGCATAGTGGAGGTTTCTGATGCTATACACACTGTATGCTCTGCAATACATTGTAAGTGCATTCCTTAATAAAGCTCATTTCTTATGCGTTTTTTTTGTAGCTGTCGACTTTTAATTTTTAATTTTTGTAATACAGGGTGAAGTGCCTCTTTAATGCGTTCCCTGCATTAAGGTAAAAAAATGTTGTCATTTACTTACCTGAGTCCTTTATTGATTCAGCGCTGTGCCCATTTGCCAGTCTTTCCTCTCTCCAAGCTCTCACTAGCTTGGCTAAGTGCAGGGGAAGACATTGAAGAAGTATAACAGTTCCCAGCAGACAACAGATAACAGATGAACTTGTACAATGTCAGTCTCTATTTAGACCCAGGGTGCCCTCCTCTGGGTCTTCGGACATGTGCTCTGGTTCAGTTCAAGTCCTCAGACAGGGATAGCAATTGCTGTGACGCCTCTCTATCAGTCCTGCTGGGACAGTCCCTCCTTTCCTTCCCAACATGTGGTAGGAGTGCTCTCCAGTACAGTCTGATCTCACCAGGCACTCAATTTAGACCCCATCCCAGGAGGAAAGTTCACGATCTCTGAGGCAAAGCGAGTAGTCGCTTTGCTTTTCCTAATTGTGGTCAGCTATGGCAGGGTTTTGTTCAGCCAGCTGCAACAGCCCAGTCTTTTCCCCACACACCTACTTGTTTCCAGACAGTCCTCCTCCCCTTTCTCATCAGCCTACAGACCCACTTCTCCTTTCTCTGCCAATCATCTCCAGGATTGAATCAGACCCAGTCAAGATGGCTGCCCCCTGCACCGGATACACTCCAGTATTGCAAAGTGGTCTCCCCTAAAGATGGCTGCTGCACTTCTACATTAATGAATGTTTAGTTTAACCCTGTTCACACTGCAGAAGGATAATACAGCAGCAACAAAGGAAAAGGATCTGAAGCAGTTAACAGCTACAGTCCAGGTTACACATTTTTTTAGTCACTGTTTTTACTGTTAAATGAGCATGTTTGCACTTTAAAGTACAGTAAATGTAAACCCTAAATAGATGACATTTCCTTTCATAAACAATTGCCATGCATTTATCTTTTTGAAAACACTGATTTTATATAGTTACATAGTTAGTCAGGTTGAAAAAAAAAACACAAGTCCATCTAGTTCAACCAAAAAAAAAAAATACAATCCCATATACACAATCCTTCATCCACAGTTGATCCAAGGAAGGCAAAAAACACAGCAAAGCATGATCAAATGTGCTACAGTGGGGGAAAAAACTCCTTCCTGATGCCCAGAGAGGCAATCGGATTTTCCCTAGATCAACTTTACCTATAAATGTTAGTACCCAGTTATATTATGTACATTTAGGAAATAATCCAGGCCCTTTTTTAAAGCAATCTACCGAGCTTGCCAGAACCACCTCTGGAGGGAGTCTATTCCACATTTTCACAGTTCTTGCTGTGAAGAAACTTTTCCGTATTTGGAGATGAAATCTTTTTTCCTCTAGATGTAAAGAGTGCCTTCTTGTCCTCTGTGATGACCTTAAACTGAATAACTCAACATCAAATTCACTATATGGACCACTTATGTATTTGTACATGTTGATCATATCCCACCGTAATCTCCTCTTCTCAAGAGGGAATAGATTCAGTTCCTTCAATCGTTCCTCATAGCGGAGCTCCTCCATGCCTCTTATCAGTTTGGTTGCCCTTCCCTGCACTTTCTCCAGTTACCCGATATCTTTTTTGAGAACTGGTGCCCAAAACTGAACTGAAAATTACAGATGAGGTCTTACTGATGATTTGTACAGTGGCAAAATGATATCTCTCTCTCTGGAGTCCATAGCTCTATTAATACAAGAAAGGACTTTGCTCGCTTTGGAAACCGCAGCTTGGCATTGCATGCTATTATTGAGTTTATGATCTACCAAAACCCCAGATCCTTCTCCACCATTGATTCCCCTAGTTGTACTCCCCCTAGTATGTATGATGCATGCATATTCTTAGCCCCCAAGTGCATAACTTTACATTTATCAAATTTAACCTCATTTGCCACTTAGTTGCCCAATTAGACAGTGCATTGAAGCCGGCTTGTAAATTGGAGACATCCTGTAAGGACGTTATTCCACTGCATAGCTTGGTGTCATCTGCAAAGACAGAAATGCTACTTTTAATCCCAGACCCTATATCATTTATAAAGATATTAAAAAGTAAGGGTCCCAACACTGAACCTTGGGGTACACCACTGATTACCTTAGACCATTCAGAGTAAGAATCATTAACCACTACTCTCTGAATTCTGCCAGTTAGCCAGTTTTCTATCCATTTACAAATTGATCTTTCCAAGCCTGTAGACTTTACCTTACACATTAGTCATGTGTGGGGAGCTGTGTCAAACACGTTTGCAAAATCCAAGTATATCACGTCCACAGCCACCCCTCTGTCCAAGGTTTTACTTACCTCCTCATAAAAAGAAATCAGGTTTGTTTGACAACTTCTGTCTTTCATGAATCCATGCTGTCTGTTGCTTAAACTATTTTTTTCCAGCTAGAACTCCTCTATGTGTTTTTTTTTATTAAACTCTAAACTTTTTTTTTGTAACCTTTTTTGCATCCACTACTGTCTACATTTATGTTGGGAGGGTTCAGATTCAGGCTCTAGGTACAGCTTTCTAGGTGCGGTAAGCTGAAGCTCCAGCTTTACTCTGCTGGTTTCAGTTCACTGATGCAGGTCCCAGTTTGCTTCGGTTAAAGGCCTGCACAGGGATCACTTATGATACTTTACATGTGAGACCTCTACTGTACAAGCGGTTTCAGGTTCAATCCCTAGTGTGTCAGATCCCACACCTAGGGTCCATGCTACACAGGAGCCGATGTGGCACGTCAGGTGCATCGGAACCTTCCTTGTCAACGCCACAGACTGACCCACAGTCACCAAACCACCACTTCTATGCAGTATAGGCTACTAACTGGAGTCCCCCCATGTATTGGCTCTGTCCTGTGTTTCCTTAAGACCATGGTAAGTCTAGCATACTTTAAAATGGTTGTAAACCTCAGACATGAAATATCAACAAAGCATATCCCTCTATAGTGTGTACCTGTCTCAATTAAGAGCACTAGGTGTCACTTTAGTCTGCTGCTTCATTCCTCTGCTATCAGCATTAATCAGTCCTGACAAGTTTTTCTGACACCAAGAAAAAAATAGTGACAGGAGAGATTTCCAGCTGAATGACAGCCTCAGCTCTGTTCCTGTGTGCTGTGTGTGTGTATGCGCGCATGTGTGTGGGGGGGGTGTCCCTTCCCTCCAATCAGCTCTCAAAGGTCTCCTCACTGAGCTCTGCAGAGTGTAACTTCAGCTCTCTGCCCCCTTTCTTCTGAACTCTCAGACAATCTTTATTATTCAGCACTTTGAACAGATGTAGAGAAGAGAGGGCTGCAGATAGACAGGCACAACGTATGTAGGAAGATTTATTAAATCTCTGTGTATCACCTGAGGCCAGTCACTTCACTAAGTATATGTAAGGGTTTACAACTACTTTAAGGCTACCTTCCCATTGTATAACTGCCTGCAGCCATGTGGCAGCTACACTCACTTGCTATTATCTTCACCACATATAAGTTGGAGGCGTATCTTGTTTTTATGTGCCCCTACTGAAGATAAACTTTAGGTACAACCATTCAGGAAATAAACTTGAACCAAACTTCAATAGGTTCAGTCCCAATCACATGGTAAAAACAATTCCAAAAATATGGCAACAATCATTTCAATACGTCCCTTGCTGGGTGTTACGGAGGGGTGCTGTATTGCTCATAGTGCTGCATAGTTCACCTTACTTCCACTACATTTCTAGTGGGGCCCAGGGCCCCACTGTGTTTGTGGCCCCCAAACCCCAAGAAGGAAATGCTTTCACTGGAGTACAGACTACTCCATTCTTCCTTTCTCTGGCCCAGGACCAACCCATCAGTAACCCCTACATTAAATAGACCAGGGGCCAGACGTCCTTAAACAAGGACAAGCACTCTGTGTCCAGGAAGGCAGGATCACTAAAGGAACAGTAACCGCTGTCACATACTTGCACTAAAGTGATGGCTTGCTCAAGGAAGGTTTCATGATGGTGACAACAGCAGACTATGTCTGCATAATGTGCATCAGCGTGGCAACTTGCAGTCTCCCCTAGAAGCGCGTGTGATAGGGTGACAACACAGAAGAGCAATTAGAACAGATGGACAGGCGGAGTGTTTTCACCCTATAGTAGGTATAATTTTGATAAAACCTGCAGATTTAAAAGCAGATTGAAAAACAATATTGAAATTACATATACACATTTATTTTACTTCTACTTAACCACATCTGGATCTCCCTCATAGCTGTATAATTACCAATTTTAGCTATAATGAGGATCTTATTGGGCACTCTCTCACAATGGATATTGTAAGTTCCTCCTTAAAGTGGTGCAAAAGTAAACATTTATTATGTTGCAGCTTACCAATTCTGAGATGAGCTGCACTTGTTTTCTTTTTTAGATGTTCTTTCTTCTATTTTCACTTGGTGATTTGGCCAGTAAATCTATTGTTTTTCAACAGAACAATCTGTCCAGCAGATGTAGCAGTTGGAGTGTTGAGACAAACTATTTACCACTGGCAAGGGTGTTTACTATGATTAGCTTTTATTTATTTATGTAAAACCTTTACACAGTGCCTTGAAAAAGTATTTATACCCCTTGAAATTTTCCACATTTTGTTATGTTACAGCCAAAAACGTAAATGTATTTTATTGGGATTTTATGTGACAAACCAACACAAAGTGGCACATAATTGTGAAACGGAAGGAAAATGATAAATGGTTTTCAAAATTTTGTAAGAAAAATATCTGAAAAGTGTGGCGTGCATTTGTATTCAGCCCCCCTGAGTCAATACTTTGTAGAACCTCCTTTCGCTGCAATTACAGCTGCAAGTCTGTTTGGGGATGTCTCTACCAGCTTTGCACATCTAGAGAGACATTTTTGCCCATTCTTCTTTGCAAAATAGCTCAAGCTCTGTCAGATTAGATGGAGAGGGTCTGTGAACAGCAATTTTCGAGTCTTGCCACAGATTCTCAATGTGATTTAGGTCTGGACTGTGACTGGGCCATTCTAACACATGAATATGATTTGATCTAAGCCATTCCATTGTAGTTCTGGCTGTATGTTTAGAGTCTTTGTCCTGCTGGAAGGTGAACCTCCGCCCCAGTCTCAAGTCTTTTGCAGACTCTAACAGGTTTTCTTCTAAGATTGCCCTGTATTTAGCTCCATCCATCTTCCCATCAACTCGGTGATGTGCAATGTTAGTTTTCCGCCACACATACAGTAGCGTTTTGCTTTTAGGTTGAAAAGTTCAATTTTGGTCTCATCTGACCAGAGCACCTTCTTCCATATGTTTGCTGCCCCCCCCCCCCCCCCACATGGTTTCTTGCAAACTGCAAACGGGACTTCTTATGGCTTTCAACAATTGCTTTCTTCTTGCCACTCTTCTATAAAGGCCAGATTTGTCCGCCTTACTAATAGTTGTCCTGTGGACAGATTCTCCCACCTGAGCTGTAGATCTCTCCAGCTCCTCTAGATGCTCTTTCCATTTTCGAATGATGGATTAAACAGTGCTCCGTGAGATGTTCAAAGCTTGGGATATTTTTTTTAACCTAACCCGGCTTTAGACTTCTCCACAACTATATCCATGACCTGTCTGGTGTGTTCCTTGGCCTTCATGATGCTGTTTGTTAATAAGGTTTTCTAACAAACCTCTGAGGGCTTCACAGAACAGCTGTATTTATACTAAGATTAAATTACACACAGGTCGACTCTATTTACTAATTAGGTGACTTCTGAAGGCAATTGCTTCCACTAGATTGTAGTTAGGGGTATCAGAGTAAAGGAGGCTGAATACAAATGCACGCCACACTTTTCAGATATTTATTTGTAAAAAAAATTTAAGACCATTTATCATTTTTCTTCCACTTCACAATTATGTGCCACTTTGTGTTGGTCTATCACATAAAATCCCAATAAAATACATTTACGTTTTTGGTTGTAACATGACAAAATGTGAAACATTTCAAGGGGTGTGAATAATTTTTCAAGGCACTGTACTAAAAGGAAATGAACTGTTTGCTCTAACTGATCATAACACAGTAGTTGGCGTTTGGTTTCAATGTGTTAGTGTGTCTAAATCTGCTAGTACATCTAACACCCTTCTCCCCCCAGACTAACTAACTAACTGCTGTCCAAAAGTGTGCTCTGTGCTCGGTCATCCAGAGTGGGGGCACTCTAATACAGGAGGTGTGTTACTGACCAGATCACCAGGTGCAAACAGAGGGAAAAAAAGCCTAAAAATATAAAACTAATGCAAGCCATCACATCTAATGATTGGAAAACTGCAGTATATCATATTTTTGGTTTTGGGTTTAATACCACTCTCAACAATGAAAGTTCCTCAAAGGCAACCAACATTTTTAGTTGTGATACTACTAATATACCTTTTCTATATAATTAAGGAACCGGGAAAATAATGCATGATTATATTTATGTTAATGAATATAACAAATATACTAATGACAAATATCTGCAAATCTAAATTCACATTAAAATAATGTAGCATCAAGCATCTTTATTTGGCATTTAATTTAAGGTTCAACATTGACATTGTTAGACAAGTATTCCCAGTAGCATACCTACATTTTTGTTCGTTAAGTTTATTTTATCATAACCGGAGTTCCAACATTTCTATCCAAGCAGCCAAAAAATGACCTACTTTTTGTTTTTTTTCTAATGGAGATGCAAGTAGGTCAAAAATTAGGGTGGGCTCAGCTGCTCTGTCTGGATACATTTCAGTAGCATCCAGTGGACGTGGCAGTAGGAGACTGACCGCAGGGCATGTCCTTACCAACACAAGGGAGTAACTGAGGTGATTTTGGTCATTAGCTATAACAGATAAATACAGAGAGACAAAGTGCTGATATATGTCAATATAATTTGTCTATGCACCATTAAAGATTTAAGATAATGTTCCAGATGAAATGAGTGATTAGTAAAGCTTTGTACTTTGTCATTTTTAAAGGATATTCAGAAGAGTACCACAAACAGTAATAAAGTTGCTGACAATAACATGTTTAAAGTTGGACTCAAAGCAAACAGATAAATACACAGTTGAACTTGTTACCTGCCATAATTTTTATATTTCTGTATAGTCATTCTTGTGATCTAGGCATTCCTGCCAGACAGCACATCCAGGCTCTAGACTTTTCTGCAGCTAAGCAATACAGCTTGGACCAGGACCCACGCCAGTCTTTGAATGAAGCAGCAACACACTGATGTGGTCATCCCTGTATTCTTCTCTCTGGAATTTCTCTCTGTAATTATGTTTAAAAAGGTTAGGCTAACAGCACTGTATAAAGCTATACAGCCTAAACTGGCTGAGAGTGGTCACCTTTCCTCTCCCAATCTGAGACTGCTGCTGTACAGAGGAGGTTAATATAAAAAAAAAATTGGCTGTAAAAACATATTCATTTTTTAATGAATACCTAACTGCATTACCTTGGTTCTAATGGCAAAAGGTGTTGTACATTAATGCATTTATGTAAAAACTTTCCAATACCAGTTCCTCCTCCAATACCAAACTTGCAGCAGGGAATTGTGTGATGACAGACTGTTGGCCTAAAATCCAACCGTTAGTACGCTCCATCAGACAATTGTTGTCCAACTTTCCGCCAACAAATGTTGGATGGCAGGCTAGTAAATTTTTGGCGGACAATGCAACGCAAGTACACAAGTCCGTCACACAAAAGTTGAAAGTACAAACACGCATGCTCAGAATCAATGCTCACCAACATCCCACCGACATTAGCAGAAGGTGCCCAAAGGGTGGCGCTCAAGAGCTGAAATTCCTCATAGTACATCACTACATTCGTGTTTGTTGGCCGATTGTGTACCGTTTGTATGCAAGACAAGTTCCTGGCACACTCCCTTCGGACAAAAGTCTGATGCTTTGTTGGCCAACAATCTGATCGTGTGTACGAGGCTTTTGACTTTAGTTGGGGTGTCTGACACAAACTACAAATGTTAAACTAGGTAATAGAGAAATATGAACATTTGGATATGCTCATAAACCTGGTGGAGACTGGATCATTGTAAAAAGCTGTGTGTACATGGGTTATAAAGACAAAAACAATGTAAATAATAGACAGGAAAAAGAATTGCTAGGGAATGGAATGCAAAGGACTGCCAACATCCTATAATGTAAGCATAGAGAACATGCAACTAGTGCACTAGGAGCCGCCCCCTTGGACTTTTTAGGCAGAAAATGGTAGGTATTGTCAACAGATAACAATCATTTAAAAGAATTTTTGTTTTTTACAAAGTACACCAATAGAATTTGTAATACATAGATATACATATATATCAAACCCAAGGCTAATAATCAAGGCACTGCCAGAGTCAAGCTGAGGTCAGTCCACAAAGATTTGTAGCATGCATCCCCACATGTCTCGGAAATTTTTATTGGTACATATTTTCCTTCATCAGGGAGGATTTACTTTGGGTGACTTTATCTTTGTCTGCAACATAAATGTGATACATAATATATGTGCAGTCACATGTAAAGGCAAATAAAATCATAAAGTTAATTTATACAATGTTTTGAGTCAAAGGGTACTTGCATATGGATTGCATAGGGATAACATAGAAGAAACATAAAAAACAGTGGCATATAAACCACATTGGCTGGAAGAGCTCAAACAAGGACCTGCAGACATGGAGCTGTGCAATCAGGAGGCGGCCAAATGCTTCACACATACAAGAGACTCCCTGGTATATACCCAGCAAAAAGCACTATCTGAAAAATGATGGAGAAAGACCCTGGATTAAGTTTAAAACATTAAATGTAGTTTTTGATGTTAGTAAAACACCAAATCTATGCTGACTTAGAAAGCCAGGCACAATAAATGCCCTGAATTGCCTAGTTGGAGATAAAATTTTATTAAAACATTTTTTAAATTTCACCTTTCACTGGAGATGGAACATTTATGGTGCAAACAGCCAAGCAGCAGTCCTCAAGCTGAGAGAACGCTGATTATAAGTGAGCACCTTAAATAGTAGAAAGCTGTGTGAAGGGCCAATCAAGGCAACCTGTTTGCATATTGCTGGTAGTTCCACTTGCTCAGCTGCAATGGAAAACAGCTGAAATGGGAACTCGGGTGTCTCCCTGAGGCCGAGGCATGCGGCACACATCACTGCGTCACCGGCGGAGGAGGAAGTCCCCATCAGCGCAATGCATTACGCTTAATGGGGACATACAAAGACTCTCTCCTGCACAAAGGCATAGGCGGGGATCCCAAGCACCTTCACAGCTTATTAGCCGAGGGCAGGAGGAGCCCACCCACAAGGCATGTGCGATGCATGGCACGGCCCCGGACATGCATCATGCACCATCTAGGGCCCAAGTAGAGCAGTGGCAGCCAACATCTTTACAAAAATGGGAAAATTGAATACAAAAACAAACACAAACAAATAGAAAAAAAGAAAAATAATGAAGATAAATATATACATGGCAGCAAGTAATCGCATATACATAGTCAACCGATAGCTGGATCATTCATATTACACTGAAATTGATAGTCATGACCATATATGTCAATAGAGGTACATTTTCTCATAAACAAGTAATACAACTGTATATAATATATATATATAATCACCACACAGGGGAAAGAAAAAGAATAGGACTATATCAGCAAAGAGATTAATTATAAAGTACCCTGTTGAGATTTAATCATGTTACCTGAAAGATCTAATCGGTGAGATTTATAAATGCCTTATTAAGATTAAATCATGTAGCGTCACATAGGATTGGACCAACATGAAATAGATGATAAAGACATGGCTTGTTTGTATATAAGGGAAATGTTAGTCCAAAAAAGGTCAAAGAAACAACACGGAAAAAGCTGGAGGAAGGACTTGAAATGAAATGCCTCACTGAGGCCAGGGGGGTAGAGTGGCCTGTAGATCTCAATTCACACTGGAGGAGGCGCGTGTTAAAATCGCCTCCCCTAGAGTGAAAATGTACTCAATCAAGTGCCAAAAATGTATTTTAGGAATAGATGTTGGGTGAACTAGTGCCATATGGCGACCGATGGGTACATCAGGATCTCGTTTGCGTATGGTGGATAAATGTTGGTATGTTCGTTTCCAAAATTAATTTATAGTCTTCCCGACATAGTAACACCCACATTCACATGTGAGTAAATACACTATTCCCGGAGTTTTACAGAGCACATAGTGTTTAGGATGAAATGTCCATTGGGCAAGTCAATATGGATACGTTTATCCATATACTGGCAATATGAACATCCACCGCACGCAAAGGTTCCCAAAGTTTTACATATATCCCCCCTATGTGATTTGTATTCACTTGCTACCATCATAGACAGGAAAAGACCTAAAACACTTAAATTTTTTCAGAAGTTCAAAATTCACTTTTAGCTGGCAGAACATGACAAAGAAATAGATTCGCAACAAGGTGTAACCAGTGATGGCCCTGTTCTTTCGAGGACAGGGCAAGGATTATGATGCCTGTGAGTCCCCATATGGTTATCATTTGTACAATGAAGTCATGCAGGAAAAACATAGCAAAAGGTGCATCAATGAGCAATTACGTAATAAATGTCACACTCTAATGTGTTGAAAGCAGGGATGGACTGGCCATCGGGACTACCGGGAGATTCCCGGTGGGCCGATGGCTCAGTCTGGGCCACTTTCACTTTCAGGCGCACCTGCGGTGCGCGGCGATCTACCCGTCAACCGCCAACAGCTGGCGCCTGACGGGTAGATCGAGATTAGCCAGCATGCAGAGTAGCGCAGGGAGCTTCTGTAGTAATAAGTTCTCTCTCGTGTCATCACGCTGTTCTCCGGCGGCCCCGCCCCCTCCTCTCTTCTCGTCCAATTGGCTTGTAGGATCATCTGGTATAGACAAGAAGAGAGGAGGGGGTGGGGCCGCCGGAGAACAGCGTGATGACACAAGAGAGAACTTATTACTACAGAAGCTCCCTGCGCTACTCTGCATGCTGGCTAGTAAGACCCCACAATGTGCCCTGATGATGTGCTATGTGCCCCGCTATGTGCCCCATCATGTTCCCCGCTATGTGCCCCATCATGTGCCCCGCTATGTGCCCCATCATGTGCCCCGATGTGCTATGTGCCCCATCACCCCATCATGTGCCCCATCATGTGCCCCGATGTGCTATGTTCCCCATCATGTGCCCTGATGTGCTATGTGCCCCATCATGTGCCCCATCATGTGCCCCGATGTGCTATGTGCCCCATCATGTGCCCCGATGTGCTATGTTCCCCATCATGTGCCCCGATGTGCTATGTTCCCCATCATGTGCCCCGATGTGCTATGTTCCCCATCATGTGCCCCGATGTGCTATGTTCCCCATCATGTGCCTCGATGTGCTATGTTCCCCATCATGTGCCCCGATGTGCTATGTTCCCCATCATGTGCCCTGATGTGCTATGTGCCCCATCATGTGCCCCATCATGTGCCCCAATGTGCTATGTGCCCCATCATGTGCCCCGATGTGCTATGTTCCCCATCATGTGCCCCATCATGTGCCCCGATGTGCTATGTTCCCCATCATGTGCCCCATCATGTGCCCCGATGTGCTATGTTCCCCATCATGTGCCCCGATGTGCTATGTGCCCCATCATGTGCCCCATCATGTGCCCCGATGTGCTATGTTCCCCATCATGTGCCCCGATGTGCTATGTTCCCCATCATGTGCCCCGATGTGCTATGTTCCCCATCATGTGCCCCGATGTGCTATGTGCCCCATCATGTGCCCCGATGTGCTATGTGCCCCGATGTGCTATGTGCCCCATCATGTGCCCTGATGTGCTATGTGCCCCATCATGTGCCCCGAGCCCTGATGTGCCCCATGCCCTGATGTGCCCCGATGTGCCACGTGCCCTAATGTGCCATGTAGCCTGATGTGCCCCATAATGTGCCCTGATGTGCCCCATCATGTGCCCTGATGTGCCATAATGTGCCCTGATGTGCCATGTGCCCCGTGCCCTAATGTGCCATGTGGCCTGATGTGCCATGTGCCCCATAATGTGCCCCATCATGTGCCCTGATGTGCCATGTGCCCCGTGCCCTGATGTGCTATGTGCCCTGATGTACCATGTGGCCTGATGTGCCCCATGCCCTGATGTGCGATGTGCACCATAATGTGCCATGTGCCCCATCATGTGCCCTGATGTGCCATAATGTGCCCTGATGTGCCCCGTGCCCTGATGTGCCATAATGTGCCCTGATGTGCCATGTGGCCTGATGTGCCCCGTGCCCTGATGTGCCATGATGTGCCATGTGCCCTGATGTGCCCCGTGCCCTGATGTGCCCCGTGCCCTGATGTGCTATGTGCCCCGTGCCCTGATGTGCCACGTGCCCTGATGTGCTATGTGCCCTGATGCGCCCTGATGTGCTATGTGCCCTGATGTGCTGTGTCCCGATGTCCTATGCCCTGATGTGCCTTGTGCCCCGATGTGCTTTGCCCTGATGTCCTGTGCCCTGATGTCCTGTGCCCCGGTGTGCTGTGCCTCAATGTCGTGTGCTCTGATGTTCTGTCCCCTGATGTGCTGTGTCCTGATGTGCTATACCCTGATGTACTGTGCCCTGATGTGTTGTGCCCTATTAGCTGATGTGCTGGGCTCTGTACCCTGATGTGCTGTGCACTGTACCCTGATATGTTGTGCCCTGTACGCTGATGTACTGGGCACGGTACCCTGATATGTTGTGCCCTGTACGCTGATGTGCTGGGCACTGTACCCTGATATGTTGTGCCCTGTACGCTGATGTGCTGGGCACTGTACCCTGATATGTTGTGCCCTGTACGCTGATGTACTGGGCACTGTACCCTGATATGTTGTGCCCTGTACGCTGATGTACTGGGCACTGTACCCTGATATGTTGTGCACTGTACGCTGATGTACTGGGCTCTGTACCCTGATGTGCTGTGCCCTGTACCCTGATGTGCTGTACCCTGATGTGCTGTATCCTGATGTGCTGTACCCTGATGTGCTGTGCCCTGATGTGCCTTGTGCCCTGATGTGTTGTGCCCTGATGTGCCTTGTGCCCTGATGTGCTGGGCTCTGTACCCTGATGTGGCCTGATGTACCGTGCCCTGATGTGTTGTGCCCTGGGCCGGTCTGGATGAGGTCCAGGGCCACATTTTTGTCCCAGTCCAGCCCTGGTTGAAAGACTCATAAAAGCATGTATTGTTACATTGAAATGTGTGAAAAAATCCTCAGTGTGGAAAGTTTATTGTCTAGGATGGATTTTTTCTTTCAGTAGGCTACTGAAGATGAAATTGGATCATAGTACCCTGCATGCATTGCTGTTATAGGCCAGTTTCGAAGTGTGTCTTGGAGGAAAGATAAATATCTCAGTGCCTGTTGTTCTTAAGGAGATGTCTGCATATCTATTGACACTCTAACTTTTGATTAAAAATCACACACTCACTCTCACTAGCTTTTATTAACCCCTTCTCTACCTTGTGTCACTAACATTGGGCCTCACAGTGAGCATGCCTTTGGCTGCTATAGATCATAACATGCAGCGGCTGGGTATTAAAGCCCCACTTTACCGGCCGTTACGGTTTACAAAAGGTTAACACCCACTTCTAGTTTTAACTCTTTCCCTATAATAATTATCTTGTTTTATGGGAACATGATTTTTCACCATTTTTTAGTTTTTAGCATTGCTAAAGCTCTTGGCCATCTGAGACCTATGATTTATTACATTACAGCTGGTGAATCAAACATAGTTGCCACTGCCGATAAAAGGTAGAAAATAATTTTCTCATACTAAAGGGGTAATGAAGACCCTGATCAGACTACTCCTTTATGACAACAAACACTTAATCCACTGTTGATGCCATACTCAGCAGGCAACTAGAAGGCTGGTGGAAACCTCATATACAAGTAATAATGGGAGTGTCATATTATGCAGATTTATATCAATGCATGGCATTACAGCCAGAAGGGACTTGGATTTATGACACCTTAATGTCTGCATCTAGATCCCAAGTGTCTAACACCCATATACCAGCTGGGACAGTCTATCATACCTCAAACTGCAGCTGTGACATTCATTAACTGTTCCACTGCCTCAGGGAGCATGAACACAGCACTATGCTCATAGCACGCTAATTAAAAGACTTTAATATTGCAGCTGTATACCAGCCAATTAAGTGCTGTTTCTAGTGTTTAACTTTCGAACATACCCTCATACTCATCAGTTATCAGACGCAACTTTAAAACAGGCCCAAAGTGCTGTTTCACTGCAGACAAAAGTGATGCTTTATGCAGCTTCTTAGTCAGGAATGTTGTGCTGTGTACTTTCACTGTAAGATCACCGTGACACTGTTTGATAGTGCCTAAATCTTCCAAAATATAACAGCTGTGCTGAAAGAAACCTGCACAATTAATAAACTTTACAACTCACTTTTGTCGTGCTTATAGTACAGCAAATTAGCACTTAGTGAAAGTCATAGCCAATTAATACAATTTGTGAAGTTATCTGCTTAAGCAGCCTGAAAATAAGATGGAGCTCTCCATAGTGCTGAAACTTTTTATACAGTTTTAGCACCTGAAGAGTTCAAATAAATTTTTCTTTAATAGAAAATAATACAAAATATGTCTCTTCCCATCCTTGAGAATTCATTAGTGGGTATTTCTTTGCCAAGAGGGCAGTAATCATCTGGTCCTCTTCCAAACTGAGTCTAGCTCACATGCTTTTCATGCATTAGGACTAATTTGCGGAGGTCCCCAAATGTGAAACACCCCCTTCACCCAAAAAACAACAGACCACAGCTGTTTATAATAACTAACACCAGGAGATGGTGCTGGCAAAAAGGATGGGGAATGTCTGGGTATTTACCTGACCCCAATACCGGTAATTAGGTGGCTAAGACCTTTGGCTAATATGTTTTATACAGATCAGTCTGGATATAGATATGAACGTGTTAAAAAGCACACATTTAAAAAATCAAGTAACATTCTTAATTTAGGCAAACATACTTTCTGTTTTGTCCATTGAGGGGCCAATAAATTTAGAGACTGTTGGGTTATACTGCTTCCTACAGGAGGATTGGACACTTGCAAACAACAAATTGTGGACCAGCCCAGTATATCCCCTCCTACTCTCATGGTGTCTTGGTTTTTTTGCAAGGATCCTTTGGAGGATGGATGTCTTCTCTTGGCTCTGCTTTGAAAAGTCTACCCTTTTGTCAGCTACCATTTTCCTTTATTCAAGATTCTTGCTGCATCTCTATTGAGCTGATCTTTATATGCAGCTATCTGGATTGGCATTTCTTCAGCGTGACCTTGGTTTGCCATACCCAGACCCTACAGGGCTGGATGTTGCAAGGCTAGCATGGGATATGGCCTTTGGGCAGTGGATTCTGTATTGTGGCAATTTCCAGAGCAATCTCCATGTCCAGATCTATGACACAGCCTCAGGTATGACTCTATTGCTAAAGACTCACTTTGTCTATTAGGATTGCTGGGCGCTGTTTAAAATTCTCGCTTTCTGTGGGCTTCACCACAGAAGGGATTAATGTTAAGGGATTAAGTGACAACATCATACACTGGATGCAGTGTCGCACACGCATCCAATGTTCTCTTTATCACAATTCAACAAGGAAGCACCTTGCTGTTCCTGATCACAAGTGACATGTGGAACACTCCTCAGTGTGTCTCTGATGGCTGCTTACAGTGCCTTGGTCACCTTCAGCTGCCTGACCCTACTCCTGCTACCCAGCAGCCAGCTACATAAGTATCAGAGGCCTAGCCTTGTACCCTAAGCTATGTTGCATTCTGCCTTACAGTCTGGTTCTAGACAAATGGAGGACAGTCCCGGTGTACCAGGTTGCTCAAGCACACATTCCACTAATAGTTCAGAGCTGTCGGCAGTGTACACTCAGTTCCTGACACCAGCATTCTGGAATTTTGGCCTTTGCTAGAGTCTTTGCCATCCTTGGAGCCTTCCTTAGCTCCACTGGGAATTCACTATAATCAAGCAGGATTTCACATTACCACACTTAATTGCTGACTCTGACTGCAAAGTTCATAGTCGTGTCTTCCATGCCTTACCCTGCAGCATCCATATCTGATCTGCCTACGGCCTTAAAGCTGATTTCCATGTTTCCTGACACTTTAAATAGTGGTGGTCCAGATGAACTATTTCATTTACTAATTGCTGAAGTGTCTCTAAGCACTGTATTTTGCTGCATGTACCTTCAGTTACATACAGTACACAGTGCTGAGTTCCGGCTGTGAGACTTCCTGTCTCACACCCGGAACAATGCAGAGTTGGCCTAAGGGGTGGTCAGCCATTCATAGGCAGCTATGTATTCTATGAATGAATACAAAGCTTCCTCTGATTGGCAAAGAGTGTGACGTCATCAGCCCACCCCTCTGCCTCAGCCAGTAAGAGGAAGCTTTGCATTTAGTTACAGAATATAAACCTGCCTATGAATGGCTGAGCGCTGTTCAGACCAACTCTGAATTTTTCCGAGTATGAGACAGGAAGTCCCTGTCTTACAGCCAGAAACCCACCACTGTGTACTGTATGTAGCTGAAGCCACATACAATACATACAAGGCTGAGAGACACTGCAGCAGTTAGTGAAATAAAACGTTTTAGTAGTTATTTAAAGTGAAAGGAAATTTGGAAAATAGTT
The DNA here is from genome assembly GCF_042186555.1 of Aquarana catesbeiana. Taxonomy (NCBI): domain Eukaryota; kingdom Metazoa; phylum Chordata; class Amphibia; order Anura; family Ranidae; genus Aquarana; species Aquarana catesbeiana. Next base: position 125,211,554 of record NC_133326.1, read on the forward strand.
TTAACTGCCTATGAGCCCTCAGCTCCCGAAACCTTGTCTGATGCTGAATCTTTTATGTCCTTAAGAGGACTACATCAGAGGAGTTGCTGTCTTTTCCCACCATTCAAAAATTAAAGGAGACCGGTCAAATGGCATGACAAGTCACACCCTATTGCCAGCAATCCCACTGTTCAAATCTTTGCGATACTGCATCGATCTGAAAAAGTAGTTCCTGCACTACTTTTGGCAATTTTGGGTTTGACTTGCATAGACATGAAGCCGCACATATGTCTTTCAATCTGCACCTGAAATTGTGCGATTTCAGATGAACTCACACGATTTTAAAGCCACAGTCAATGTGAACGAGGGCTTAACGCGAGAACAATCTAACATCTTTCACCAGTTTTGCATCTAATCTACTATCAAGTTGTGTTTCCTAGATTGTGCCAGGAAGCTTCTATTCATGTGAGTTATGGCCTTTTTATCAATTTAGGAAGTCATGGAACTCTGGTAAGCCTCCATACATTCATTTTTGGTGACGTTCATTATACTGGTGGAGGATGTACTAATTCATTTGATTTCTCAGTGAAAAATGGGATCATCATGTGGATTTTGAGTTACAAGTGTATATTTTCTCACTTTTATATGTTTTGTATTTTTTTTATGTTAAATAGCTTTGGTATTTCACTAATCTTTGCACCATAATTACTTTGTTTGGCGCAGCAGGGTAAGAGTGCCCACCTTCCTAGCAGAAAAAACCTAGGGCTCAATCTGGGAAGAGACACTCCTTATCAGAGGACATGAAGAGTCTTTTTCCTTACTTCCGGGCCTCAACTTCCAAAGCCAAACCCAACTCCAGCTCCCAGTCCGCCCACAAATAATGGACTTCTCTTCCAGGTCTCCCAAAACCCTATGATAAAGCTTCCTAAACATGAGGGTGCACCCCACTTTCCAATGTGAGGGAACATCTGTTAGCCTTTGCCGATACTTTGGCAACTTGCATCTTGGGTGCAGGAGGTGGTTTCCAGAGGCTACAAGCTAGAATTTTACTTCCAGAGCATTCCCCAGTCTATTATTTTTAACCCGTATGACCGTACAGATTAACAATTCTCCATGTGGCCCTAGCAGATCATCTGGATCAGGGATTATTGCCCCAGTCCCTATGCAGTCCCTATGCTGGAACTGTTCCAGGTGTTCTACTCCAAACTCTTCACCGTTCCCAAAGCAAAAGGAACACCTACTTCATCCTGGACCACAAGTCCCTAAATGTCTTCATATACATCGGCACAATGGCAGCGGTGGGCAAATGGGCGTACCTGTAAGTCCCCTTCAAGAGGCGGGGATAGCAGGAGCACACGTGACCATGCCCGCGGGACTGGTGGACTAGATGTTCACCAGTCTCCCGGCGATCGTGTCAAGGAGCCGCAGAACAGGGAAGTGCCTATGTAAACAAGGCATTTCCCTGTTCTGCCTTGTGTCATGACAGAGATCACTGCTCCCTGTAATCGGGAGCAATGATTGCTGTCATGTGACTGGAAGCCCATACCCCCCACAGTTAGAATCACTCCCTAGGACACACTTAACCCCTTCATCGCCCCCTAGTGGTTAACCCCTTCACTGCCAGTGTCATTTACACAGTAATCAGTGCATTTTTATAGCACTGATCGCTGTATAAATGACAATGGTCCCAAAATAGTGTCAAAAGTGTCCGATGTGTCCACCATAATGTCGCAGTCCCGATAAAAATCGCAGATCGCCGCCATTACTAATAAAAAAAAAAATAATAAAAATGCCATAAAACTATCCCCTATTTTGTAGGCACTACAACTTTTGTGCAAACCAATCAATATATGCTTATTGTGATTTTTTTTACCAAAAATATGTAGAAGAATACATATCAGCCTAAACTGAGGAAAAAAATATTTTTTTATATATTTTTGGGGGATATTTATTACAGCAAAAAGTAAACAATATTGCATTTTTTTCAAAATTGTCGCTCTTTTTTTGTTTATAGTGCAAAAAATAAAAACCACAGAGGTGATCAAATACCACCAAAAAAAAGCTCTATTTGTGGGAAAAAAGGACATCAATTTTGTTTGGGTGCAATGACCGCGCAATTGTCAGTTAAAACGAGGCAGTGCTGAATCACAAAAAGTGCTCTGGTCAGGAAGGGGGTAAAATCTTCCGGGGCTGAAGCGGTTAAGGCCCAGAACTTTCACATGGAATACACTAGGTCTGTCATAGCCTACCTTCATCAAGGATTGGTCAGTAAGTGAGCTTGGAATTTTCCTTGGATTTTTCCTTGACCTTTTTTTAACATATGTTGCCCTTGAATGCTCCTTGCTACAAAGGTTAGTTATAGGTGGGGGCAGTGTCTTGCCTTTTTGTACCTTCATCAGGGAGCCTTTCTGGCCCCCGTGGACATCAAAAACATGTATCTGCTTGTGTCCCTTACATTTGTGACCCTTCCTTTCTTTGTGGGATGATTCCTGATCATCCCACAGAGAAAGGAAGGGATGGCCTTTTTCAAGTGGGCCTGGACCAGCAATCAAGGGCCATGTTTCTGACCACTGGCTTCCATTCTTTGATCAAGAACTTTGCACAGGGTGTCTTCCATGTGGCTCATCTTGTGCATTCAGGTGTGACTCTATGTGATATAAATGTGGTTATCCTGGTGCTCCAGAAATCATTGTTTGGACCAGTCAGGAAAATTTATATTTCACTTATGAAGTTTTGTTCCCTATTGCCACTGAGCTGTCAGTCCTATCCTATAAACATTCCTTTCTGGTCTTACATAAGAATAAGGTAGTGTGGATGCCCAGATCCTCCTTCCTTTCTAGGACAGTTTTGGCCTTGCAGCTCAACCATCACACTGCTCTTCCATTCTTATTTCTGGCTCCAGTTCATCAGAAGGAGATATTCATATATTGCCTGAGTGCACTTGGTGTTGTGTGTGGGTTTACCTCACTATTAGAAAAATTGTTTATTTGTCAATGCTGATTTTCTTTTTGGAGGGGAACCAGCTTCATGTTCCACCATTTCTCAGTGGCTCAGATAAACCATCAATTAAACCTTATGGTTTCACCCTTTCCTGTCAAGGCACACTGTACTAGGTTTGTGAGTGCTTCTTGGGCTTTTTGGCATTAGACAATGGTTTTTCAGCATTGCAAGACTTCCACATTGTCTTCTGTTCGCATACTCTGGAAGTTCTATTAGGTGGATGTTCACACCACATTTGATTCTGGCTTTTGAAATAAAGTCCTTTATGTGGCTCTCTGAGCTACAGGCAAGCCTCAGTTCTGTTGTTTTCTGCATGGACCTGTTAGTTTTCTGTTGCTGTTGCATTGCGTTTGGATGCCCTGACAATCTCTGGATTCCTGTGTCCTTCAATGGATGCAAAAGAAAATGGGATTTTTATACTAATGGTAAAATCCATTTTTTGGAGCATATTGAGGGACACAGGTCCCACCTCTCACTGTGTTTATGAGTGTGCTATCAGTACAGAGTTTCACAAAACTGAGGCATACTGGTAGTACGATGGGTTATACTAGGCTGACCCATATTTTTTTGATTGCCAGTGTCCAGTTCTCCTGTAGGCAGCAGTACAAATCTATACTCTCTAAATTCCTGTGTCCCTCAAGAGACTCCAAGAAATTGATTTCATGGTACGAAAATCCAATTTTTTTTAGGATGTCACATGTCATAGGGGAACTTAATAGTTACATTCAAGGTGCCAGTGGTAGCTGGTGCTCGAAATTTTGGGGTGGGGCAAACAAACCTGGCCCTACCCCCACTCACACTACCCCCCGGCGCTCGCTCGCATTAACCCCCCTCGGCGCTCGGTTGAGCGATCGGGAAGGCGGCGATCCATGGCCTTACCTCATGCGGGAAGGTGCTTGGAGGTGCGGGGAGGAGGTTGCGGAGGGAAGAGCCGAGTTGGGGCCGTTGCTTCTCCTCCTAAAAATCCCTCGCTAATCGGGTCTCAGGACCCGCTTCCTGATTTGCCAGGAGGAGAAGCAGGAAGACATTAGCGAATGTTAATTCGCTAATGTCACACAAGTGGGTGTGCTTCTATTTACGTGCTTCTAAAAAAAAAAAAAACAAATTGAAATCCATGCATCCGGCACCCTGCTTGGAGATTATGGGCCGGGCACATTGATTAGAGTGACGGCGCCCCTGCACCCCTAATGAGCGGACCGCCACTGCAAGGTGCGCATACTGTACGTGTATACCTTTTTATACAAATACATACAAATTTTTAGGTACATGCTTCAATGAGTTGTCTAAATGTCACATTTTTTTCCCATTTATGCAATGAAGCCCAATCTGTGCAGCTGTGATGTTTTTTAAACTCTCCAGAAGCAATAAATATTTTTGTAACATGTTTTTTTATATCCAGAAAGATACTGCCTTTCTCAAATGGGAATAAGTATCATCCATTACATTGTAGACCTATAGCTACAGCTAAACAGTAATTTAGTAGTGTCCATTATTCCTATAAAAGGAATATATCCTGGTAAGGTGCTTATGTCCAGAATGAAAAACTGACATTTCAGAAAGGGGGCAGAGGAGAGGGCAGAAGGAGGGGCACCCATTCTCTCCTCCATCAAGATGACACACATGAGAGAATAAGACAGGACTCATTTAGACGTCTGGCTGGAATCAGACCGTCTCTCAGGGTGAGCCTTTCTGTTCCTTCATTTCTGTCCTTCTCACTGCCAACGCCTGCCAGGGAATTAGCACAGATACCATGCCGGATTTTGCAGGAATCTGGAAAATGAAAAGCAGCGAGAATTTTGATGAACTTCTGAAAGCCCTTGGTAAGACTGGCAGACCACTAATTGTGTAGGATATTATAGCATCTTAATCTTACGCTTAAAGTTTTGCACTCGTATTATATTAATTATCCTTGTCTATTACCTGTCTTTGATTTATACACTGTACCTAGGTAATTAATTGTGATTGCTAACTTTTCAGAGGACTCCAAAGTTACTGCCTTTATTTTGTTTCTTATGAGACCGCACCATAGCTACATCATTTGTACATTTTGTAGATAGATAGATAGATAGATGTGTAAAATGTTTAAGGAATGGAAAGAGGCTCTGTAAATTCAATAATCATTTTGTTAATGAGAAAGATGTTACTTATAGAAATGTACTTTCTTCTAACAGGCTAACATCTACAGGTGGGGATCCAGACAGGTTTAGTATTATTGCAAATGTATTTATGGGTTGGTTATTTGCCAAAAGAAAAGTAAAGTAAGAGAATTATATGAAAAGCATATAGGTTATATGTATAAAGCAGTGACTGTGACATACACCAATCATTCATTGCAATTGTATCTTTTTGGTACATGTGTTTTAAATTACAGTGATTGATTCACATGCAGTGAATATTTAGTAAATGCCACATCTACTACTTATAAAAAATACTATAAGTGTTAAAGGGGTGTAATGTATAGTAACACCAAGGAATTCCTCTTCCAGGCAGCATATACATTAAAATGATACATAAACTTCAAAGAAAGAAGGTATTTGGTAAAGTGAATTGGTTTTGCTCCAAACAAAAGTCCCTGTTTTATATTCCCCTGTGTACGTGTAGTAGTTTGGAATAGAGGTGCATTTCACCAACAGAAAAAATAACTCTTTGGTTATTTGAGTTTATGTGATGTGAAAATGAGTACATGGATTATTTTTGGGGGGTGGGGGCAAATATGTAACATAGCAATGTCTGAAAAAATGAAAAAGACTCACCCTAAAAGTCATGCTTTGATTCTTAAAATAGCAATATAAATATATTTTATGACCCAAGATCCAATAAACATTGGTGATATAAACGCTGAATCAAAATTTTTAAACCCAAAATATAGACTGAAACAATGTAATGTGATTAAAATATACATACCTTTTCTTAAACGCATAAAACAATAAATCAGTGAAAACAACTGATTTAGCTGTCATTCTGAATCTTTTATAAACCACTGGATGTATAAGCAACAATTCAAGCTTGTGGCTTTGGTTAACACGGCATACCGATGCCTTAAGATTGTTTCTTGTGTTTTATATTATTGGCGCATTTATTGGCTATTACATATGTTCTTAGAGATGCATTATATATATTTTCACTAAGATGAAACACATGCTCCACAAGATCAGTTTTAAAAAAAATTAGATCTCAATGATTTTTTGACGTCTGCTAGTTTGTGCTCTATACAAGTCAACAAAAAACATCTCTACAAACCTATTTTTAGACGCAGGTCTCTTGGTATTGTGTCTCTAATGCTTTAAAATATTTATCAATAGCAGAAGATTGCAGTTTTACCCTATCCTGTAGATGTTGGGTGGTTAAGAAAAGTTATTTGGAGAGTTTAATTGGTTCCCACGTTAAAAAATTTGGACCACAGAAAATGGATTGGTATAGGCAACTTCTATAATTACTGGGTTTTTGCTAAAAATGTTCTACATTAACTCCACCCACCACAATCAGAGTTTTTTTCAGCTTTTGGAATTGATTGAATATCATCTTTCTAATGAATTACTCTGAGGTGGTTAATGTCTAAAATATACATTTAAAATTGGGTGAAATAAGCTTAAATTGTATTTAAACCCCAAACCATAAATTTTATATAATGCAGGTTTCCAGTCATTAGATGTGGTTGCATTTTTCTTTTTTAGGCTTTTTTATTGTATTTTTTATTTCACTTTGTAATCCTACAAGTAACACTTAAAACCGCTCTCATGTCTATACTCATTTATTTATTATATCTATGGTGGCAGCCATGGTTGTCATACAACTGTACTTCAAACATGTCTGATTTTGTTCATATCATTACATTATGGATAGATAGGACTAGCAGTTTACAAAATAAAATGTGCTTTCTTTTAAACTCACAGGAAGTGACAAGAACATTGAATTTCAGACAAGATCAACAGACATTTTCTGTACTTGCTGAAAGTGTTCACAGTCTGAGAAATAAAACAAATGCAACCACCACATCTAAGAATTGTTTAGCTGCAATAGATTACATTTTTGATTTTAGGTTCAGATACACATTAAAGGAAGCCTTAAAGCGATTGTAAACCGCACTTTTTTTTAAAAACCCTGCAAGACAATGGCATATTGTGCTAGTATGCATTGCATACTAGCACATTATGAAATACTTACCTTAGAATGAAGCCCTCCAGTGTCGCACTGTCACTGCTGACAGGGCTTTTATCTTCACCTGGATTTCCTTCTGGGTTCAAGTGCTCTGACCGTCTGATTGGCCGAGCCATGATAACATCATTTCCGCACGGTCGCGGCGTGAAGCTCTGAAGGGATGACATAGATATGTGATGTTACTGGGTGCATGCAGTGTGAATAGCTCCTAAACAGTGCAAGTTTAGGAGATATTCCCTGTACCTACAGGTAAGCCTTATTATAGGCTTACCTATAAGTACAAGTCAAAAAGGTAGAAGAAGAAGACTTTACTACCACTTTAACATGAACTTTCAATATTTTCTGATTCACTGACCCAGAACAAAAATGGCTGTAATTATGTACATTATAATGGGATTGTGTATGGCTATTATGTTGTGTACTGCTGAAACTATTATCTGTAATTAAGAAGTTTGGCTGTAAGTATGGGAGGAGCCCTGAACTAGACCAAATATTTAGTCTAGTTCTATAAAAGGTCATTAGTTGCATAGGACCATTTAAACCTCAAAATGGATGATAATTATTCATTGGGTCTTTTCTCAATTAATTCAACAACACAGGTGTGAATGCTATGCTCAGGAAAGTGGCAGTGGCCGCAGCTTCTAAACCTCACGTTGAGATCCGTCAGAATGGAGACCAGTTTTATATTAAGACATCTACCACGGTTAGAACTACAGAGATCCAGTTTACAGTTGGAGAAGAGTTTGATGAGGAGACTGTGGATGGCAGAAAATGCAAGGTAGTTCTTCTTTATATATTAATCTGCCATGACACTGTGATCCCATTTTTGTGAGAGATGGCTTAGCCAAATGTGTTTAGGACACTTTCAATGTGTCTAACTTATCAAGTGAAAGGTATATTTATATATCAATTTATACAGATTACAATTTCACAACTCCAATCCTTAAGTACAACACTTATGTGATTTTGTAAATCAGTATTAAATATTCATAATACTAGTAATTTTCACTGAGAGACCTAGTTGAGGCACCAGAGGAATGACACTGAAAAACAACAATTTAAATTTACATTCTTCTAAGGTGATCTTGCAATCAAAAAGGGAGGATAAGTACAGCGCTGCCCCAATGATGTTAAAAAGATAGTTACACAATAAGCGGCTAACACGCCTCTAAGACATAGATAGAAGTAAATTAATCAGAAAATATATAGTGTAGCGCTATGCGTATAAATAATAATACAAAATTAAGCTCGAGCTATCTCTCAATGGCCGGCACATAGACAAGAAGTATTTCAAAGTTAGATAAAGAGTGACTCAATACAAAAAGTGCACTATATATTACAAAATGACATGTAAAATATAATAATTACAATACACCAGTGAAGTGTGAAGACAAGACCAAATAATGGATAAAAAATCAACCAAAAAAGTCCAAAATATTTAGAAAGTGTATTCCTGATGGGAATCGAAAACCACCACCAACAGTCTCTGAGGGTTAACTGGTGAAGATAAAAAATTGGAAAGCTTCTGGTAGGTGAAAGGGTAAAACATCAAGTGAAATGAGACGTCTGGATATATGATAGAACCATCACCAGGGCATCTGAGGAGGCTTACCGGAAGCAGGGGACTTAAAAAGACATACGTCTTACAAGTCTCAAAAAGCTTATTTAGCCGCTAGGGCTGGCAAGATGGAACATCGGGTATCCACAACTTCAAATAGGGGGAAGGGAAGATCTGTCACAGCTTCAACCGTCCAAACTTAAGCCGCGTTACATGATGCTCCAGCCCACAGCCTTTTCCTCTTCTGTTTACTTACTTGTTGGGTCCTTCTTCAGGGATGGTTGAGGGACTTGCACTGGGCTTTAACAAATTTTTCAAAACAAAAAGAAGTGCACACTCCAAATTATAATCTCATAGTCGTGGCTCTCTTTGGGCTCTCCAAGTGATTAATGTCAATGTTGATGCATGTTCATAGCGGGGTCACTGGAGGACCCCAGAATCACAAGGAAAATGTTCCTTTGCTTCCTGTTCTAACAGGAAGCAAAGGAACATTTTCCTTGTGTCACTGGAGGACCCCAGAATCACAAGGAAAATGTTCCTTTGCTTCCTGTTCTAACAGGAAGCAAAGGAACATTTTCCTTGTGATTCTGGGGTCCTCCAGTGACCCCGCTATGAACATGCATCAACATTGACATTAATCACTTGGAGAGCCCAAAGAGAGCCACGACTATGAGATTATAATTTGGAGTGTGCACTTCTTTTTGTTTTGAAAAATTTGTTAAAGCCCAGTGCAAGTCCCTCAACCATCCCTGAAGAAGGACCCAACAAGTAAGTAAACAGAAGAGGAAAAGGCTGTGGGCTGGAGCATCATGTAACGCGGCTTAAGTTTGGACGGTTGAAGCTGTGACAGATCTTCCCTTCCCCCCTATTTGAAGTTGTGGATACCCGATGTTCCATCTTGCCAGCCCTGGCAGCTAAATAAGCTTTTTGAGACTTGTAAGACGTATGTCTTTTCAAGTCCCCTGCTTCCGGTAAGCCTCCTCAGATGCCCTGGTGATGGTTCTATCATATATCCAGACGTCTCATTTCACTTGATGTTTTACCCTTTCACCTACCAGAAGCTTTCCAATTTTTTATCTTCACCAGTTAACCCTCAGAGACTGTTGGTGGTGGTTTTCGATTCCCATCAGGAATACACTTTCTAAATATTTTGGACTTTTTTGGTTGATTTTTTTATCCATTATTTGGTCTTGTCTTCACACTTCACTGGTGTATTGTAATTATTATATTTTACATGTCATTTTGTAATATATAGTGCACTTTTTGTATTGAGTCACTCTTTATCTAACTTTGAAATACTTCTTGTCTATGTGCCGGCCATTGAGAGATAGCTCGAGCTTAATTTTGTATTATTATTTATACGCATAGCGCTACACTATATATTTTCTAAGGTGAACTTGCAGCCCAAACTTTTTTTTTAAAATATTGGATAGCATGAGGAAGGGGTAAAACCTCTGTCACAGTTTTCCATGTGCCCCTGTGAAAGTGCCCCTTACTTCCTTTCCCAGGACATAGGGTACAGGAAATCTCCCTGCAGAGATAGCCATTAAATCCTGATAGAGCTTTCAATTATTCCACACTGTATATTACATATTATTGTAAATTTCCCCTGTGTAGTGTGGGCCGTATCAGTTTCCGTACTCTGCTCTATTATATCCGTACCTTCCACTGATAGTAATTGCTGGCGAGGTCCCGGTGCTTGGAGAGTCTGTGAACCATAAAACACTGGAGATAAATGAGAGAGTATCGCTGTACCTGTTGGATATATCCCTGACCATCTGTTTAAAGTGTAAGTAAACCCCCCTATCATTTGCAGCCAAGGAAGCTGCCATACTTGCCCCTGTTTAATCTACAACTGCCATGATGCTGCACATGTGATCAGTTATTATACCAGCCATTGGATGGTTTGACAGTTTGGTTGAGAGCACAACCAATGGGAGTGTTACATTTCCGGCATGTGCCAGAAATGAAACTGTTTTATGCATGGGTTTACTTCCACTTTAAAGAACCAGAGAGATTAAGGCACAATACAGGCTTCCAATTTACCAGTTTCTGGTAAGAGCATATATTGGAAGGTGGTGGTGGATTATGAATCAGAAATGTTTTAGATTGCAGATTTTTGTTCAGCACGGTGGATTAACATATGAAGAATGCACATTGGGACTTTTTGTATATATATATATATATATATATATATATATATATATGTATGTGTATATATATATATATATATATATATATATATATATATATATATATATATATATATATATGTATATATATGTATATAGATATATATGGATATAGATATTGTTAAGCACAATTGTTTATTGATGTGAATCATTAAGTTTGTAATTATATTTGATGGTATATTTGACTTTTCTGATATCTTTTGATTTGTTAGGCACCAAAGGGTAAGCACAGTTATCTATTGTATGTATGTGTGTATATATATATATATATATATATATATATATCTTCTATTTGTCCCCACTAGCACTAGTGGTGAACTGCTAGCTGCAGCATATCCTATATATTGACACTAACTTTAATTTTTTGTTTAGTTGCGCTGGTGGCATATATCACACAAGAAGTCCACATTGTCCAGCTGAAAATAGATCAGATGATCCTTCAGGATCAATGTTAGGACAATGAAAGCCATGTTGTCCAACAGAACCTGTGCTTACTGTTCTCCCAACAGAAGTATATTTACAGTAATAAACTTAAAATGGGGATGCCATGAGAGTGCAGCAGGGCTAATACTAAGACCAGTACTTTGGGGATTAGGTCCAGGTGCAGACAAAAGACTGAAGGGCAGGGCTACTGATTGGTAGTGTATGGGTCCCACAACAAAGCATAGGAAACACTGAGATACAGGAAAGATCGAGACATGTAGGTATGCTTCCTAGATGTCCAAACAGACCTGGTGGATTCCATACAGAATTTCTGAGCTTGAATAAAGAAATGTAGTGCTTTTAGATTGAAGATGAAGTGGATGCCCGTTTTGTATTTGGGAACAGTGAACAGGTTGGAGTAAATCCCCTGAAACTGTTCTGCCACAGGAACTAGAGGTAAGATACCTTAATCTAGAAGACCCGGGAGGGCTCAATGGAGATCTGTTAATCTGTGCAGTGACAAAGGAAGGTTGGAAGTGAGAAACTGAGGAGAGAGCAAAATTCCAGTGGTAGCCCATAAATATCACCTTCCACACCCAGGAATCAGAGATGCAAGCACTCCAAGTGTCTGAAAAGGTTAACAAACTTCTCTCTACTCTGGAAAGTGGGGGTACACCTTTATGTTGAGCAACTGGGCGACTTTGAGCCCTAGACCTTGGTGGGGGACTGGGATTCAAGCTTGAGGGGTCTACAAGTGAATGGTGCAGGAGTGAAGAAGCAAAAGGGATGTTTCTTAGCCAATAGAGAAGAAAAAACTATGGAGTGTGTTCCTTGGGCTTCTTCTGGAGGAAGATTGGTTCTTTTGGCACCCATAGCATCCTTGAAAATCAAAAGTGGATTCGAAGAGACGTTGTCCCTTGAAGGCCATACAGACCAGACACTTCTTAGACATGGGTTCCACACTAAAGCAGTTTAACTAAAGTATCCTCCAGATGTGTATAAACAGGAGACTAGGAGATCCATGCAGTAGATAAGACAGGAAACCTCCAGTGGCCCCTCAAAAAAAGCTCTGTGTCATTAGGTGCCCACATCCAACGTATCGTACCAAAGATTACCAATTTCTGTAGCAAACGACTTTAAAGAGCAAATATATATTTATAAATAATAATTATATAAGTTATTTATACAAATATTAGAAACACATATGAAACCATATCCAAATTTGTAACAAAAAGGTTTAGCATACACTACTGTGAAAAAGTTTTAGGTAGGTGTGAAAAAATGCTGTAATTTAAGCATGCTTTCAGAAATAGTAGTGTTAATAGTTTAAGTTTAAGGGTTGTTTTTCTCATGTTCTATACATAAGTGTAGATGATTTGACATTCTGTGCAGTTGCCCATTAACAAGTTTGGGTAGTTTTGTTAGGTATTCTTTCTTTTGTTTTAGGTTATTGCATAAAAATTCTATCTATTTGCTACTTAACAGGTGACTGCCTTATATATCTATTTCTACATATGTATATACATTATGTCAAAAGGACCATGTTAAGATGACTCTGCGTGTCTTATTATTGTACTGAACAGTCACTTACTATCTTTGTCAATAAAAAAGTTTTGATTAAAAAAAAAGTTTAAGGGTTAACAGTTTATTTTTTATCAATTAACAAAATGGAAATTAAATGAACAGAAGAGAAATCCAAATCAAATCAATATTTTTGTGACCACTCTGCTTTCAAAACACAATCAATTTTTCTAGGTACACGTTCACAAAGTTTTGAAGGAACTCAGCAGGTATGTTGTTTCAAACATCTTGGAGAACTAACCACGGATCTTCTGTGGATGTAGGCTGCTTCAAATACTTCTGTCTATTCATGTAATCCCAGACAGACTCTATGATATTGAGATTAGAGCTCTGTGGGAACCAAACCATCACTTCCAGGACTCCTTGTTCTTCTTTACACTGAAGATAGTTCTTAATGACATTGGCTGTATGTTTGGGGTTGTTTTCCTGGTGCAGAATATATGTGGGGCCAATCACACTCCTCCCTGATAGTATGGCATGATGGATAAGTATCTGTCTGCATTTCTCAGCATTAAGGACACCATTGATCCTGACCAAACAACAAACTCAGTTTGCAGAAATGCAGCCCAAAACTTGCAAGGAACCTCCACCATGCTTTACTGTTGCCTGCAGACACTCAGTATTGTATCCCTCTCCAGGCCTCTGGAAAGCAAATTGCCTCCTGCTACAGTCAAATATTTCAAAATTTGACTCATCAGTTCAGAGCACCTGCTGCCATTTTTCTGCACCCCAGTTCCTATGTTTTTTGTACATAGTTGAGTTGCTTAGCCCTGTTTCCATGTCAATTCTTCCATGAAGCATTTCTGACCAGACTTCTCTGGACATTAGATTGGTATACCTGAGTCCTACTGGTTTCTGACAGTTCTGTACTGATGGCACCACTGGACATCTTCAGAAGGTAAAGGAAAGTAAGCATAATGTGTCTTTCATCTGCTGCATTGTTTCCATGGCCATACACTGCATCTACGGTCCTCAAAGCCGTAAACGAAGCCCATTTCTTTGTGCTTTTTCAAAAGCGCTTGAATCTTTGCCTGGGAGAGACCTTACTGATACAGTATAACTACTATGTTTCTTGTTGCTGTGCTCATTTTTGCCTGGGTGTATGACCTGTGACATAAAACAGTCTTTCACAACCTCATCTTAGTAACAGAGTTTGGATATTTCCCACCCAGTTCTAGGCCTCCTACACAGCTGTTTCTGTTTCAGGAAATGACTGCATCTCAACCTACATATGAAATTGATTATCATTAGCACCTGCTTGGTATAATTTGTTATTCATACACCTGACTCTAATTCTACCAAATGCCTGACTTTGTTCAAGTGTACAAGGTGCGCAAGTGTAAGAATTGATACTGGTTCGAACCCAAAGGGTAGTTACACCAGATACTGATTTTGATTTAGATTTTTCTTCTGTTTGCTCACTTTACATTTTGTCAATTGATAAAATAAAACATTTCAAATATGTATCTTTGAAAGCATTCTTACTTTACAGCATTTCTTCACACCTGCCTAAAACCTTTGCACTCTATATGGTAGAGGACATCATGCCACATCTCAGCTCAACGCGATTCAAATAATCAAATCTTCATCAGAAGAAAACGTGGATTAAATCTAGAAGAACATAACACATAATTATAAAGTACAGTATATAGCTACCTCTCAAAGTACAATGAATGATGATAGTACATATTCTTATACCTATGCGGTACATTCTTTTAGATTTCATCCACATTTTCTTCTGATGGAGATTTGATTATTTGAAACACATTGAGTTGAGATGTGGCATGATGTCCTCTACCATGTAGTGAAACATATATGTTAACCCTTTGTTACAATATTGGATATGGTTTCATATGTGTTTTTTTAATACTTGTATAATAAACTTTGTATATTTTTATAAAAAAAAAAAAAATTCTGTATGGTGCCATAAGGTATATGCCCTTTAAAGTTCTTTGCTACATAAATTGATAATCCTAGGTATGTACTTTAAAGGAACTATGAATAGTTAGCCAAGGTTTGGCAAGGTCACAGCCAAGACAGAGTAAACAGTATGACCAGTATGACCTGCGAGCAAAAAGAGGGCTCTAGAGAGGGCTTCCAACCATTAATCACTCGGGTCCTTAAAGACAGGTGCATCCTCCACCAGTATGGTTGTCGCTTTGTTAGGGTGGACACTGCATAAAACACAGTGGAGGCAGAGGGGGACAATGGAAACAAGCTGATCCTCAGTTTCAGAGTAGTGCATAACGGCTCAATAGAAGCCAAAACAGTCTCTTTTCATTTGGGAGTAATGGCAGGAGATTGTTACTCCTCTGGGACAAGCTCATCAGGTCAAGTCTGAAACAACAGACAGAAAGAGTTTCAGCAGTTCATGGCTCAGAGGCTGCCAATGCTGGAGGTGAATCAGATACTGAATCTGCGGGAGAAGAAATGAGAGTGTGCTTGTGGCCTCTGTGGACAGAATATACTTTAAGAGGAAAGGATAGGGCAACAGGATTCCAGCTTACCAAACTCATCATCTTCAGTGGACACACTATAAGCAACCTTAGAGCCTTTAGTAGAGTTTAAGCTGGGGGCACAAGATTCAGCAGGGTTGCCCACGTGTGTCTAGTATCACACATGTTGTGACAACATGGCACTAAAGCAATGAAAGGCTCAGAGTACGATGCAATGACAAGGGTTAACTGGCAATGCCAGTAGCTTTGGACCTGACAAGAGCTCTATGGCTAACTTTTTACCAGAACAGGATCTGGAAAGCACCCTATGTGGAACCTGGAGCCTGAATGTCACCTCCAGGCTATTCCTACATCATCCAGTTTGGAGGGGTCCAAATGCAGCAGTCCAAAGTCCATGTAAAAGACAGCTGTGCTAGATAGTTGCAGAGGCTAGTTCTAGAAGTGATATAGAAATGAGTCCTGGTCAAATAAAATTATGTTAAAGAGTAAAAAATTTGCTAGCAAAGTAAGTTAGTCTTTTACACATCAGAGCTGAAGAAATGAACTCAATCTTCCTAGGACATTAGCAAAAACTGAGACTAGTAGAAGCAGTTATCCTAGCCTACAGGTTTTTTGTTTGCTAGTGTCCAGCCTTTCTGTAGGCAGCAATATAAACTGAAGATGAAGAACTTCCTGTGTCCCTTAATTGACAATAAACCAATATTGTTTTGCAAAAATGTAAAAATGATACTCAACTATATTTTTTTTTAAAGTGGGTGGTCACTGTCCCAATGTGAGGATAATAACATAAACGTTTTGTTCGGGCACTACTTGATTTACAATTCTTTTTTGCAGCTTGTTTTTTCACTTTTTTCTCATAGCTCACATACAAATGTCCACTACAGATATATATATATATATATATATATATATATATATATATATATATATATATATATTACACATACAGTATACATATATGCATATATACAGTATACATATATGCAACAATTACTTGTGATTGGAACACAGTGTTTTTTTTCCTTATAAACTGGTGCCTAGTGATAACTGTGAGGTTCTATGGAGTGTCTATAGACGAAAGAAGAAAATTAAGATATTAAAGGTGCAGGTATATTATGGTTTTAGGATTAAAAGAAAATACAGATTTATAAAAAAAAATAAAGGCTTGCAATGACTGAATAAGTATTTCATGGAAAGAATGAATAATGATTGCACACCTATGCAATATTTATGTATGTGAATTAAAAACTTTGGAGAGGAAAAACTTTTATGAATGAAATAAAAAACAAGCAAAGATAAAGTAGTTCAAACATTTTAGTGAAGTATTCATACTGTATTATTTGAATTGTGAATCTAAATTAATCCATAAAGGATGATATGGTGACCTTTTTAATGTAAAACTGGTAAACAAAAAATTGCGATTCTGTGATTTTGTAATTGGAATACTGTCCATGGCCAGACTGGCATATACATTTGCAACCTTAAGTTAATCCTTTGTGTATTATTTTTTTCCTATAAACCTACAAGTACTTTAGGCCTTTTTAGTTAATTGAACATCCTGTCAGGAACTCTGGAATGGGTCAGTAAACAGGTATTGCATCAGCTCCAAAGTACTAAAGGAAAACATAAAACTCAGTCATATTTACGCTAAATAAATGGTTATATATCTATGGCTCATTTTTTTATATATTTATGGGCCTGTAATATAAAGTGAAGCCAATCAGAGACAATTTCCAAATGACAACCCTTCATTACTGTATCTACTGCTAATTGCTTAAAAAACAAAATGATCAATATAAACTAACATAGCACGTAACCAAGAATGCAGTGCAGTACCCTGAGCTATTTAAATGTGTATCCTACCATAAAAACAGGAACCTCATTTTAATTATATAAGCCACATAAAAATAACCATAAAATAATATATTCCCCACTTAAGTGCTGAAAGTGTAAGTGCTTTAATTTAACACAATGACGGCAGAGTGAGTGAAATAGCTGGACACGTTACAGCTGTCAGTGGAAGTACATTAGTGTAACAGATGATACGCATAATGGGCTACAATGCGCTATATATTTCTTTGGCTGTCACACCGAACGTGAATTGGCTACATGATTATATCCCAGACGTTACACAGACCACACGATGTACAGTTTATTAATCCTGACATGGCACAGCATGAAGCCATGATTTATATGGCTGCCTCACATCTGCCCTTTTATAGAGATCACACTCAAAAAGTCGGGGTGGGTTTACCAGAGTATTCATCCTGCAAGAAGATTGGAACAATAAAAGATACAGCGGAACAAATTACCAACGGACAGAATTAAAACAATTATTTAAAATCTCTATTTACTACAGATGTACCATGCTGTAGCAACTTCATAATGTATAGTTTATATTTCAATGTTTTTAGTGAAAAACATAACAAAGTACAAAATAGTCAGTAATATAAGCAGATTAATATCAAATTGTCAAAGCAAAATTCTCCAATACAGCAGTAGTTAAAGTAAATTCCCATCATCCATTCTCCACCCATTACGGTAACAAGACACAAAAAGTGTGACAAACAGCAAAAATCGGTGGGATCCAATCCTAGCCCCTCAATCATGAGCCAGGTAATATTTATGTGAGGGAACGGTATAGACCCAGAATCTTGGGAGGTCCCAGATAAGGTCCCTGGGACAGTCCCAAGTCTCATGGTCATAAGTGATCTCATCCGCGAGCAGCTGTATTGTGCTAAAGTTTCCAGAAATGAAAGAAAAGAACCAAACAAAAAACAAAAAAGAGAAGAGAAGAGAGGAAAGTAAGAATCGAAAGAGAGTGGGCTGGAGAGGGAAGGAGAGGGTCGTCCAGGGATACGCTATGGAGTTGAGATATAATCAATCCATGGGTCCCATATCTTATTAAATTTCTTGACTTTATTACAGAGAATGTGAGTGAGTTTATCATTGATCATATTCCAATTAAGTTTATTCTTAACCTGGTCAAGAGGGATTATTGATTGTTTCCAATGTCTTGCAATTGTAATTCTCGCCGCCAGTAATATATATTTAATTATTTTACTGATTGTTTGGGGATTTCATCAGGTAATTTGTGAAAGAGGGTGGCTTCAGGAGATCTACGAATGTTTACCCCCGTCACTGAATTGATTAAATTGAAAATTCAAATCCAAAATCTGATTATGAGGGGGCATTGCCACCAAATATGGTGCATAGTCCCCAACTGACCGCAACGTCGGAAACAGTTTGGAGAAGTAGAAGGATGCATCTTAGCTACTCTAGTGGGTACCAAGTACCAACGTAGAAGCGTTTTGTAATTAGCCTCAATCAGAGCAGTATTAATGGAAATTTTGGATAACTGATAAGCAATATCTTGCCATTCTGTAAGGTCAAAAGTTATATTCAAATCTTTTTCCCATTGGACCATATAATTCAATTTTGAATCTGGTTCAGTGAGGGAAGTATAGATCGCAGAAATCCGACCCCTCTGAAAGCCCCTAGCCTGACAAGTTAATTCAAATGTTGTAAGCGTGAAGGGGCCCACTACTTGGTGAAGTTTAGATCTGGCAAACGATGCAATTTGATTATACCAAAATATTTCACTAGGGGGCATTTGAAACTCATCTTTGAAGTATTGTATCGTGTGCAATTGATTCCCATTCAGAAAGTCTCCAATTCTCAGTAACCCTTTATTGAGCCACCACTGAAACACCTGCGGGGTCAAACCAGGTAGAAATTCCAGATTACAGAAGATGGGAGCAAGTGGTGTATGGGGGGAAGACAGGGGACTGCGGTTGCGTGACCTATCCCATATTGTTAGGGAATGTGATAGAGTGGGGCACAGTATAGGTGGGCGTCGACGGTTGGGAAGCCACATTAGTGATCCTATGGCCAATGGATGACAGGCAAGTGCCTCTATATAAACCCAGAGAGGGACTGAACCTTTAGCCGTGGTATAGGCTAATTGGGCTATTTGTGCCGACTGATAATATGCCTGTAAATTGGGGACACCTAACCCCCCCATAGGTTTCAGTGTATAAAGTGTTCGTTTTGTATCCGAGATCTTTTATTACCCCATTTGAAGCGCAAAATCTCAGCCTGTAGACGCTGTATGTCCCCCCTCGGGACTGCCACCGGTAAAGTTCTAAAGTAAAGGAGTCTAGGTAGAAGTGTCATTTTTATTGAATTGACTCTGCCAAGCCATAAGAGAGAATAATCAGCCCAACAACGGAGATCTTCCTTGAGTCTTTTAAATAATGGGGGATAATTTGCCCTATAAATGGTGTCTATGGATGAAGTCAAGTGTATTCCTAGGTACGGAAGGGAACGAGGATTCCATTAAAAACTAAATGTATTTTGAAGAGCCTGAACTTCAGCAGGGGGTAGTGATATATTAAATGCAACAGTTTTTTGGGAATTTAGACGTAGACCAGAAAGTTGTGAGAAATTATCTAGTAAGGATAGCAGATTGGGTATCACTACTTGGGGATTAGTGACATACACGAGGACATCATCGGCAAACAGTGCACATTTGTGTTCTTGTTGGCCACAATTAATACCATGAATATCAGGGTGGGAACGTATTGCTATAGCTAGGGGTTCTATTGCTAATGCAAATAGTAAGGGGGAGAGCGGGCATCCCTGTCTCGTACCTCGCTGGACGGGGAATAGCGGTGATTTATGTCCTCTAATAGAAACTTGGGCTATTGGGGAGCAATATAGTGTTTTTCGTAAGGAAATAAACGTTGAACCAAATCCTAAGGTCTCAAGGGAAAGAAAAAGGTAATCCCAATTCAGGCTATCAAAGGCCTTGTTAAGGTCTAATGAAAGGAGCCTAAGTTCCCGGGTAGGTGGTGCATCCCAGTTAGACCTTACCGCTGAAATTAGAGTTATGGATCTACTAATTTGATCTAGGGTCTGACGGCCTGTTATAAATCCAGATTGGTATTTATGAATATAGTGCTCTAAAAAAATGTTAAGGTGAGAGGCCAAGACTTTCGTAAGGATCTTTAAATCACAATTTATTAATGAAATAGGACGATAGTTACGAGCATCAGTAGAGTCTTTGTTAGGTTTAGGGATAACACTGATATACGCTTTATTTTCATCCAGCGGGACCGTACCTCCATCCCGCAAGGAATTAAAGTACAGTACCATGTGTGGAACTAATTGTCCTGAAAATGTTTTATAGTATAGATTAGGAAGACCATCTGGACCAGGAGACTTGTGGAGTGACAGCGATTTAATGGCAGCACTAATCTCCTCGCCCGTAAAGGGTTGCTCCATAAGGTCTTTATGATCATCTGTGATGGTTATGAGAGGGAGATTCCCCAAGAATTCCCTAATGGATGGATGGTCCGCGTCCCGAGGATTACTATATAGGTCAGCATAAAAATCATGAAATTCCCGAAGAATTTTTTGGGGGTCCTGAGAAAGATGACCTCCTGATAGTCTGATTTTGGGGAATGCTCGGTGAGAATGTCTAGGGGTAAGTTTATGTGCTAATAAAGAACCCGGTCGGTCCCTCCAGGTGAAAAATTTGTGATTCCTCCACCTTAATTGTTTCTCTGCCCTAGTAGTGAGACATAGATTAAGTTCTAAGCAAGATTGTTCCAGTTTAGTAAATAAGTCAAGAGATGGAGAGCATTTGTGTTGTTTAGTTAAAGTTTCAAATTCCCTGGTCTTGGCAGAGATCAATTTAACGTGGGCTTTTTTGAGTCTGGAGGATAGCTGAATGAAGGCTCCCCGGTTAGAGGCTTTGTGTGCAGCCCAATTGATAGCAGGAGATGTGTCTCCCGGGTTGTTAACATCAAAGTAAGTTTGTAAATGGGTAGAGATCTCGAGACAGTGAGATTCGTCACCAAGGAGAGATTCATTCAGCCTCCAATGAGGGCTTGTTGTCCTACTAGTGAGGTCTGAGATCTGAACCAAAATCGGATCATGATCCGACCAGGGGGTAGATAGAATCTTGGCAGAGTTCAACTTACGTAGCAGCCCGAGAGAAAAAACACATGGTCAATCCAGGAATAATATCTATGTGCTCTCGAGTAATGAGAGTAATCTCTAGCAGTTGGATTGGCCTCTCTCCAAACATCTACTAATTCATAATGATAAAGTAGTTGTGAAAATTTATGACTCTGCTTAGGAGGGGGACGAAGCCCCACAGTGTGTGATTAATCTTTAAGAAGGTCCAAGGCTAGATTAGAGTCACCCGCTAAGATCACTGCGCCTTCAAACTCGGGAGCCATGGACCGTAGAAGGGAATGAAAAAATGCGGTTTGGTTGGTGTTGAGAGCGTAGTAAATTAGGAAGGTAATCAGTGATTCCCCTAAATGGCCTTTGACCAGAAGGTAACGCCCATCTTTATCTCTAATAACTTTGGTTTCGATAAATGATACACGTCGAGAGAAACAGGGGGCCACTCCCCTCTTCTTTTCCGACGCATTGGCATAGTAACAAAGAGGGTAATCTTTATGGAGATATTTAGGGGTAAATAGAGAGGGAAAATGTGTCTCCTGGAGGGCAACAATGTCTGCTCCCAAGGAGTGGTAGTGTGTAAAGGCCTTAATCCGCTTGGCAGGGGACCCGAAACCCTGAACATTATGAGATAATAGGCGGATATTCTGGGAAGTAGTCGTTATATTAGACATAGGAAGCAATCAATTGAGCATTGACAAACAAACTTACCCACCGTTCTGCAGACCCATGGATCCGGAAGCACCAGACAAACCTCTAGGCGACCCTCAAGAAAGAATAGTAATAGAAGAGGTTAAGACAAGAATGGAGAAAAAGAAGAAGAAAGAAAACAAAAAAAATAAAAGGGTAATCAGGCCAGGAGACTCCTGGCTCTGACCAAGACAATATAGTCATGTAAAAAATCATGTAGAATAATCAAAAAAACAATTCAAATACCTCGGAGCCGAAGCTCAGAGTGTGGAGGAGTCTTCACCAAAAACAAGTAATGGGAAGAGTCCTTCAAACGGGGAGAGCGCAGAGACACCCCCCAGCAGCAAAGGCACATTTAAATACTGTTTTGGCCCCACATCTCAACCTAGAGAACATGATAAGGCCACAAAATGGATTGATTGTGGTATCAAACCTAGTGAACTAAACAGTAAGAACAGAAGTCCAACCTGAAAAAAAAAATATGTGAACTATAGTTAACCAACCACATCAGGGTCAATTAGAACCAGTAGACAACAGGCATATATTATCTTCAATGTATACAAAAGATACACTGTGCTAAGGTGAAAATGTCAATCTGGAGATCATTAATGCATATGAGGTATACTGAAAATATCGCATAAGCGGCTTATCCAGCCACAGCAAGGCACAAAGGATATATGTATTTAAAAAAATAAATAAATAAATAAAAGTGATTATAAGGTGCAATGTGTAAATAATATACTAGATGTATACCATTAGAATAAGAGTAGCGATGATTAAACTACTAACTGTATATATAATGAATGAAAAATTATTTATATAATCTGAAATTTACAGTGTAAAAAATATATATAAATAATATCACAGTGATAAGTGCAAAAAACACAACAAAGTGCCAAGTGCCACACAATGAGTGGCCCCGACGAACACCCTGCAATGCACTGAACGCTGTGCAGTGTATTCTGCACCCCGATTGGGCAAAGCTTTGCCCAATCAGGGTGCGGTATAAGCTGGTTGTGGAGTCATCAGCTGTCAATGGGTTTCCCCATTTTATAGGGACTGGTTCTGTTTGAGCACAAAATTACTTTTGCCATATAAGAAGACCTTTGAAAACAATATTGTCTTTCCAGCAAGCACTGATTTTTTGATTTTGAGCACAAGTCACTTTGCTAAATTAACTTATTGTCGCTAATTAGCACACATTTTCTTCCACCAAGCATTTTCTCGCATATGCACTTTTACTAAGATTTACTTATGCACTATATGTGATATTGGTCATTTTTTTTTTATATATAACCCCATTGTATAACTGAAAATTAGTATATAATGTCTGGTTGATATTCACAGGGGTAATTCATATATGAAACATTACTTTTAGACAATTAACACAGTCCACACCAGGCCCCTTTGACAGTTCTTCCCGCCGAATGCCTCCTCTGCACTTTGATAGTTCTTATATAGGTGGGGTCACCTGGCAATGTTAAAAAATAAAGAAAAAAATGGCGTGCCCCCCCCCAAGTCCACACCAGGCACCTTTTGGCAGTTCTTCCCGCCAAATACCTCTGCACTTTGAAAGTTCTTATATAGGGAAGGGGGCGTGGCCACCTGGCAATGTCACCTGGCTGCCCCGCCCCTTGTGATGTCACATGCCCAGCATGCTCCAGTCAGTAATGTCAGAAGGGGCAGTGCAACCAAGTGGCCCCGCCCCTTATCTATATAAGAACTGTCAAAGCGGAGAGGAGAGATTCGGCAAATCGTTTTTTTATTTTTATTTTTCGGGTGCAGCGGGCGGTGTGATTGACAATGGATTTACATAGAGGGACACTTTTTTTTTTTTAACCACTCAGAAGATTTTCCCCCTTAATGACTAGGCCATTTTTTGCGATACGGCACTGTGTCGCTTTAACTGACCATTGCGTGGTCGTGCGACGCTGTACCCAAAGAGCTTTCTTTTGGTGGTATTTGATCACCTCTGCGGTTTTTATCTTTTGCGCTATACTTCTACATATTTTTGGTAAAAAAATCGCAATTTTCCAGATTAGAAATGGGACGAGACAGGGCTGCCCACTCTCACCCTTACTTTTTGCCCTCTCCCTAGAACCCTTCTTATGCCATATAAGATTGAATCCAGACATCACCGGCATTGAGATAGACTGTACACCACATAAAGTTTCGGCATACGCCGATGATCTGATGTTCTCACTCACAAATCCTACCATATCCATACCAAATCTGCTATGAGAATTTGCAAATTAAATCTAAAATGGACCAATACAGCACTGAAATATTTGGGCACGTCTATCCCACAAAACTTCTCTAAACTATATGAACTTAACTTCCCGCCTCTTCTAAAAAAGGTTAAAGTACTACTAAGTCAATGGCACATGGGACTCCATTCGTGGTTGGGCCACTGTAATATCCTAAAAATGACCACCCCCCCAAATTTATGTACCTCATGCAGGCCCTGCCTATTCGAATACCTGTAATCTATTTTAAGCAAGTGCAATCAGTCTTCACAGAATTCATTTGGGCCCGAAAACGACCTAGACTCGCTAAAAAACTTCTCATCCTCCCTAAACCTTACGGTGGCCTGGCACTGCCGGACATTCGCACCTATTACTACGCAATTCATCTGGGTAGACTAGCGGACTGGTGCCGACACCACAAGACTAAACTGTGGACACAACTAGAACATGCGCAAAGCAGGATCCCCCTGGGTAGAGCTCCATGGTGTTACACTGCATTACCAGCGGATGTGAAACAACATCCTCTGATTGGCCAAAATAAGCGCTCTCCTCATATATCAGGCATCTCTCTCTACCCAAAACTCCCCGCTATACTGGGTAACCCTCAGTTTGCCCCTGGCTTAAGTGATGGGGTCTTTCGAGGTTTGAGTGGAGCGGGCCGACACCAGGCGTCGCATTTCAGCTCCGGAGAACAATGGAAGTCGATCACAGAGCTCTCTGACCCCACAGGGCCGTTCCGCTTGGACTTCCTAAGATCACTTCAATTGACCCACTTTCTCAATACTATGGAGCCTCCAGTCGATAACGACCAACCACTTACGACACTATAAGAACTCTGTACTGACACTGGAGTGCTCCCACATACTCTCTCATTGACATACAAACTCCTAATTACACCCACCGCAGATTTTGTTCCTCCAGGACTTCTCAAGTGGGAAAGTGACCTGGACACTAGTTTGACATTACCACAAGGAACCACATACTTAGATTCACACATAAATCCTCCATCTGCGCTAAAACTCAAGAAACCAATTACAAAATCTTATCCCGTTGGTACAGAACCCCGGTAGTCCTACACAAGTTATTTCCGACAACATCTGACCTATGGGAACCCTAATACACATCTTCTGGACTTGCCCCAAACTAACACATTTCTGGCAAACAGTCCGGGAGACGGTTCAAAGATTTACTGAATGTACAATACCAGATGACCCAGCATTTTTCCTTCTGCACGCGGCGAACATACCAGAACGAACATACAAAAAATCTGTAATCTGACACTTATTGGATGCCGCCAAAGCCTGCATTCCACTAAACTGGAAATCCCTACACCCACCCTCGATTGAACTGTGGCTCATGAAGGTGGAGGAAATAAAAAAAATGGAGGATCTCATCCTCACGGCACAAAATAGACAGGAGACTTTCTCCAACTGTGGAACAAGTTCTTATACTCAGATGAAGGCCAATCACTGAGAGGAAGCATTCCTTCATCTCAACCAAGACAATATAGAGCCCATAATACAACCACTGACTGACTTGCCGAGTCACCTACTGGAAATTTGAACACAAGCTAGACGGGAACTAATATCGCTCCATACTAGTGGGGATCCCCCCCTCCCTACTCCCCTCCTGCCCCCTCCCCCTCTCATCTTATTCCCTCCCTTTTTCCTTCTAACACCTTAATATCTTTTATCTCTTTCAACTTCTACTATAAGACCCCCCCCCCCTTGGGGGGAAAAAAAAGTGGAATTGGTCCCAAGAAGCCACTTGACATCACAACTATGCCTTGAAGGGTTACATGTAACTCTTCCTTCACAATGTTAGATACAGAGACAGCAAGATAAGCACTACATAACGATGCTCTATGAGATACAACAGGAAACAAAGAACCCATCATCCATACATGACACAATTGCTAGGTTAAAATGTTTGTTTGTCATGTTACAAGATGCATACCTGTTGATACATGTTATTTTCTGTGTGGCATTGTTCATTTGTGGTCCATGTGGACCTTTTTCACTATATAAATAAACAATTTAAAAAACAAAAAAAAAACAAAAATTGCAATAAGCGTATATTGATTAATTTGCGCAAAAGTTATTTTTTTTAACTAGTAATGGCGGTGATCAGTGATTTTTAGCAGGACTGCAACATTGCGGCAGACAGATCGGACACTTTTGACACTTTTTTGGAACCATTGATATAGAGCTAAAAATAGCCACTGATTACTGTATAAATGTCACTGGCAGGGAAGGGGTTAACACTAGGGGGTGAGAAGGGGGTTAAATGTGTTCCCTCATGAGTGTTTCTAAACTGTGGGGGGATGGGACTGACTGGAGGAGGAGACATATCGCTGTTGCTAATTATTAGGAACAGCAGATCTGTCTCTCCTTCCCTGTCAGAATGGGGATTTGTGTGTTTACATACACAGATTCTGTCCTGGTTCTCATGCCCGCCGGCCACGCGCATCGGGTCCCCCGCCATGCAGCAGGCGCATGCGCCTGCAATGGCTCCTAAAGGAGCCGACGTACCCATACGTCAATTCGCGAGAACGAACCAACTTGCTGACATAAATGTGCTCGAGCTGGTCGGCAAGTGGTTAATAAAGGATTTGGCAAAAACTTGTCTCTTGTTTTATTACTTTTTGACAATGTTTTGGTGAATGGGTAGGGGTATAATGTACCCGATACTCATTCACATGGGGGGGCTGAGATCTGGGGTCCCCCTTGTTAAAGGGGGCTTCCAGATTCCGATCAGCCCCCCTCCCGCAGACCCCCACAACCACCAGCCACGGTTGTGGGAATGAGGCCCTTGTCCCCATCCAAATGGGGACGAGGTGCTTTGGGGTGGGGAGGCATGTGGCCTGGTATTGCTTGGGAGGGGGGACACTCACTCATACCCCCCCTTTCCTGAGCTGCCAGGTTGCATGCCCAGATAAGGGTCTGCTATGGATTTTTTTTTTTTTTATTTTGGTGTGGGGAGTCTATGGACTGGAGGGGACCTCACACCGTTTTTTGCTTGTTTTTATCAATAGCCAGGTTCTAGCAATTGTAACCGCGAGTCATTTTAAATGGGATTTGACTTGTTTTTTTTTTTCTTTAGAAATGTAATTTTTTTGCAGCAAGATTTATGCATACTACAGATGTGCCACTTTACAGGCACATAAAGGGGACCCCCTCAGGCACTATAATTAACTGCTTGCCGACCAGCCGCCATCGTTATACGGTGGCAAGTCAGCTCTCCTGCGCAAATCACCCTAGCTGTACGGCAGCTCGCGCAGGGGCACGGGAGCATGCTTGCAGGTCAGGTGGACTTAATGACAGAGATCTACTGTTCCCAGTGATCGGGAACAGTGATCTCTGTCATGTCCCTGCCAGCCCATCCCCCTTACAGTTAGAACACACCTAGGGAACACAGTTAACCCCTTGATCGCCCCCTAATGTTAACCCTTTTCCTGCCAGTGTCATTTTTACACTGGTCACTGGTCTCCAAAACGTGTCATTTGGGGTCAGATTTGTCTGCTGCAATGTCCCAGTCCCACTAAAAATCGCAGATCATCGCCATTACTAGTAAAAACAATTAAAAAAAAAAAGGTCCCTAAATCTATCCCATAGTTTGTAGACACGATAAGTTTTGTGCAAACCAATCAATATACGCCTATTGCGATTTTTTTACCGAAAATATGTATAAGAATATATATTGGCCTAAACTGATGAATATTTTTTTTTTTTTATGTATTTTTTTGGATATGTATTATAGCAAAAAGTAAAAACATTTTTTTTTCTTTTTTTACAAAATTGTCGCTCTTTGTTTATAGCGCAAAAAATAAAACTGCAGAGGTGATCAAATACCACCAAAAGAAAGCTCTATTTGTGGGGGAAAAAAAAGACATAAATTTTGTTTGGGTACAGTGTTGCACGACCTCGCAATTGTCAGTTAAAGCAATGCAGTGCCATATCGCAAAAAATGGCCTGGTCATTAAGGGGGAAAATCCTTCCGGGGCTGGTGGTTAAAGGAATTTTTCATTGATATTGTTGCACTTTAATTAAGTGTTATTAAAATCACTGCTCCTGAAAAAACTATTGTTTTTAAAAAAAATGTTTGCATTGGTACATGTTCCCCAGGGCAGTACCCAGACCCCGATACCCCTTTTATGGCCAATTACTTGCAAATAAGCCTTCAAAATGGGCACTTTTGATTTTCCTGTTTGGCTCCCATAGACTTCAATGGGGTTCGCTGTTCATGTTAGAACATTTCCCCTGTTCGGGAGTTCTGCTGTGAACCGAACAGGGTGGTGTTCACCCCATGTCTAGTACCAAGTGCTTAGGGTTTACAGATCTGAAATAAAGCTAAAACACTTGCACTGTATTTATATGAAGTGGACGGGGATATTTTACCTCAACAAATGTAAACTTACATTTCATCTTTCAAAGGAAAATTTGCCTTTCTATCAAATCAGGCCTGCATGGTATCTAGCCTGCAGAAAGGACCCTTTCTAGCAGCCCAAGCAAAACTGAGTGTATGAGTTAGTAAGCCACCTGGCCTATGTATAAAGCACAAACAATACTACTTGAGAATGCCCAGGCTGTACTTGGCAGTGATGATGAATGATTTCAGAAGGCCGTGGGACTCACAAGTGGCAATGCACATTCATACTGGCTTACGCAGTCACTGCCTATTTATATTGTTTGCATCATTTACCTTCTTTCCACATTTCTTATTCTCTCTGGGTATGGCCTTGGATACAGCAAGTAAAAAAAACTGACAACTAATGAGAGAAAGATTTTGTACATCTTTCGCCAACTGCCTACTCTGACATG
This sequence comes from Aquarana catesbeiana, assembly GCF_042186555.1. Taxonomy (NCBI): domain Eukaryota; kingdom Metazoa; phylum Chordata; class Amphibia; order Anura; family Ranidae; genus Aquarana; species Aquarana catesbeiana. The sequence continues at coordinate 125,240,633 of NC_133326.1, forward strand.
GTAGGCCAATTAGTATTATAAATCTGTATCCCGAATCACTGACGGAGAGAAAAAAATTCTGGAGAGCTACACATTTGTAATTTAGTGAGACCAAAGGGTATTAATGATACAGTGGATCTCTCATTTGCATTTTCAATTTATAACACAAAGGGCATTGTTTTTGATTAGGATGTATGCTTTCCATTGTGTAGACTGCTTACTAGATACTCCTGGAGATAAGGTTTCATATGCCCTTTTTGTTATGTTTTGTCCCCTTTGTTTTCTGTATCCATTTACACATGAGTATTAGCTCTCTCCTTTGTGTCCCTTGCTATTAGAGTTTTCCTGTCTGGGAGAAGGAAAATAAGATCTACTGTAAGCAGACTCTAGTGGATGGGACAGGGCCCAAGACTTATTGGACTCGGGAACTTACAGGAGATGAACTGATTCTGGTAAGAAAATGTACATTGATTTGTTAATGTACATTGGTTCATGTAATGACATGAATAGTTTTAGAAGCCTGAAATGAAAATCCATCAACACTTGGGCACCAGTGAAGCTGACCTAAAAATCTTCCAGCCTGGTTTTCATTTCCACCTCTAAAAGTAATCCTGTCATAGGATAAATACAGGGGCTGCATGTGATTACTTCCTTTTAAAAATGTTAATTGTCTGAGTGTTATGTTGGCCCATTTACTTGGATATAGTAATTACTTGGATATAGAGTCTAAGTCCTTAGCTGTATACTTTTTTCAGTAAGTGACTCCAAGCTTTAAAGCCAAATAGTCAACAGGACAGCCAGACCACTAATATTTTCAGTAGGTAAGGTCAGCAATGGCAGCTTCCATGTTTTACCCACGATTGTGCTTCCTTTAAAGCAGTGGCGTCTCCAGCTTTCATATTTAGGGGGGGCACATGGGGGGACATGGACAAAAGTGGGGGGCAACTATTTTATATATATATATATATATATATATATATATATATATATATATATATATATATATATATATCCTGGGGCCCTTTACTACAATCCCACAATGGCCCTTTCACATGTCCTGCAGTGAGCTCCCTTCCTACTGTATTGGCTCCCCCCCCAGGGTGGCAGAAAACAAGAGATATATGTCACCTGCATACCAAGAAAATATAAGGGTCCAAAGCAGTGGGAGAACTATCATGGTTGCAAAGGTTGTCTTGCCACCGGGCCCTGGTGTTCTGCCACTGTGGGGTTCCCCAGCCTCCTCTTGCTGTCCTGCCCCTGCTATTGACAGCGCTGGTCTGGCATCTCTTGGAATTTACAGGCTGGTTCTCCTGTCCTAAGGACAGGAGAAATCAGTCTGTTTTTTCAGTAACTGAGAGTCCTGGTGGAGTCCTTCCTGCAACTCGCTCTTCTCCCTGCCAATGAGGATGCAGGGGAAGGAGCAGATCGGGCGGCCGTGGTTGTGTGAGCGCTCATATTATGCAGTATCAGCGAGCAGAGAGAGGGGGATGAATTACCTGCAGGAGCTGACTGGGGATGCTCTCCCTCTTAGACATTGCCCTTTTGTAAAAAAAAAAAAAAATTTGTTAATTGGGGGGGCACATGGTGGGGCACAGCATAATGTTGGGGGGGTCAGGGCCCCCTTTGGCCCCCCCCTAGGGTCGCCATTGCTTTAAAGAAATTACAGTTTGGCTTTTATCACCTTTGCCAGCAATATAATAGTCACTTTTTTACATAATATAGAATGAAAAAAGATGTACTTATCATATGCATACATAGTAAATACCACACCTCAGGAGAACAAACCTCTATGGATCAAATCAATCCACTCTATGTAACAGACTTTCAAAATTACCAAAGATTCCAACACACTATTTTCAATGCACACGTTCCTGTAGAAATGGCTGTGCATATAAGTGGGTGCTGAAGCGACCACCGGCTGCAACCGTGAATAGTCAGAACAAGAAAATGTCACCAGCACATCATGGATCTCCAGTACAGGTCCAAAGCTTTATTCAGTGATCACATCATTACAGCAGATAGCAGGAAAGACTAGGTAAACTTAATAAAAATAAATCACCAGGACCTGATGGCTTACACCCGAGAGTCCTAAGAGAACTCAGTCAGGTTATAGCCAGACCATTGTTCCTGATCTTTGTGCACAGCATACTGACAGGATTTGTACCAGCTGATTGGAGGAAAGCCAATACAGTACCAATATTCAAAAAAGAACAGAGACAAATCTCTGGGAAACTACAAGCCAGTCAGCCTAACAGGTGATGATAAGGGAGTATATCCAAAAATTTACTGAGGAAAAAAATATCATAAGTAGTTATCAGCCTGGGTTTACCAAAGGTCATTCTTGCCAGACCTGTTAACATTCTACGAAGAAGTAAGCTGCTATCTAGACAGGGGCAGGTCTGTGGATTTAGTGTACCTGGATTTTGCGAAGGCATTCGATACAGTCCCCCATAAATGCCTAATCTACAAGCTGAGGTCCGCAGGCATGGACCATAAGGTTTGTTCTTGGGTAAAAAACTGGTTACAGGGGTGTGTCCAAAGGATAGTGATAAATAACGTATACTCTAATTGGTCTGGAGTAAGTGGGGTACCCCCAAGGTTCTGTCTTGGGACTAATTCTATTCAATTTATTCATAAATGATATAGAGGATGGGATAAATAGCTTAATCTAAGTTTTTGCAGACGACACAAAAATAAGCAGGGCAATAACTTCACATCAGGATATAGAAATTTTACAGAAAGACCTGAACAAAATAATGGAGTGGCTAAATACTTGGCAAATGAGGTTTAATGTGGAAAAATGTAAAGTAATGCACTTGGGGGGAAAAAACATAAATGCACACTACTCACTAGGGGGAGAACCGCTGGGGGAATCAAGGATGGAGAAAGATCTGGGGTCCTAGTAGATGACAGATTGAGCAATAGCATGCAATGTCAAGCTGCAGCTACCAAAGCCGGCAGAATATTAGCATGCATAAAAAACGGGATATACTCCCAAGATAGAATGATAATCCTTACACTTTATAAAACTCTGGTTAGACCACATATGGAGTATTCTGTCCAGTTCTGGTCACCAGTCCTCAGAAGGGATGCGCTTGAACTGGAGAGAATCCAAAGAGCAACAAAACTAATAAGGGGACTGGAGGACCTCGATTATGAGAAACGACTGAAAACACTAAATCTATTCTCGCTGGAGAAATAACGCTTAAGAGGAGATATGATAGCGATTTACAAATACCTCAATGGCAATCCTAGCATAGGAAAAAAAATATTCAGTCTCAAGGAGTGTAGGAGGTCACGGGGACACACTATGAGATTGGAGGAGAAGCGGTTTAACCTTAAACTGCGCAGGGGTTTTTTAACTGTCAGGGCAATAAGGATGTGGAACTCTGTTCCACAATTGGTGGTGGCTGCAGGGAGTATGGATATTTTTAAGAGACTCTTGGATGCGCATCTTAAAGAAAACAACATACAGGGATATGGGAAATAAATATTGACACTAACACATGTGCACCTACACAGGTTAAACTGGATGGACTATTGTATTTATTCAACCTTACCTACTATGTAATTATGTAACAATTGGGAGCCTCGCAGGACCCCTGTGTGCCTGATGCAGGGGTACTTCTAAACTCCAAATTGTTGCTAACTGCTGTAACAATGTGATTGCTGAAAAAAGCTTTGGACCCATTCTGGAGATCCATGGTGTGCTAGTGATATTCTCTTGCTCTTTCAAAATGACCAAGACAAAGTGGGGTAGATTTACTAAAACCAGTGCACTCAGAAGCTGATACAGCTGTGCATGGTAGGGAATCAGCTTCTAATTTCAGCTCGTTCAATTAAGCTTTGGCAATAAAACCTGAGAGCTGATTGATTTCTATGCAGAGCTGCACCAAATTTTGCACTCTCCAGTTTTAGTAAATAACCCCCTTATAGCGGCTTATTGATGGTCTGCGGTAGTCAACTCTGAAGCCCATTGTGGCAACTGGAAATAGCTGGGCTTTATAGGGTTTTAAAGTTTAATTAAAACAGAACAACTTGATTAAAAAAATGTTCTTTAGCGAGGAACATACACACCACATTACTAATTATGCTACCAAAATTAGTGTGTGCTGTAAAGTGCTTCCACAATTGCTCCTGTTTCCTCTTCTAGGGGGCTGCTAATTTGCTGAAACCCAGAGCCAATGAGCAGCAGTAAATCTTTAGGCTGTCATCAGATTGTCCTCTTTAGTCACAGTGCTGAAAAATAGAGAGCAACTGAGCATGTGCAGAGCAGGGTGAGGCAGTGCATTACTGGATTTTAAACAGTATAGACACTTATTTTTAATGTTTTACAGCTATATCTGCAAATAGTACCAGCCTGAACTGATCTAGCAGGACTTAATTTTATGACTAAAGTTCCTCTTTAAGTTCTTCTAACTTTAAGAAGTGCTTGTTATTGTACACATGAATATATTGCTGCAAAGACCTGATCCTTAATTCTTCATCTCACTAGGAAAAAGAAAGAAATGTTTAGTCAGGTGCTTGCTGCTTTTGTGCATCAGCAAAGTCACAAGGTGCAGTGCACTTGTATGTAGATTGTGTGGTTCTACATACCACACAATCAGAAACTCAAGCACTGTGACACTGTTAAATGATCGTGCTTTTCCCGTATGTTTCATGTTACAGTCTTCCTATGTGCAAGGGCAGGTAATGTATGAACTATATTATTTCTAGATATAGGAGTTATTTGTAAAAGAGATAACAACATTGTGTACTTAGCTAATGTAACAAAAAAAAAATGTAAAAATAGTACTTGCTCAAATGTCAGGCTCTAGTAGACTTCAATAAAATGGTTGTTGTTGGCACATAGACACTGATAATTCCTGTTGCATGATCGAGAATCAGATGGGTATAAGAGGCCTCTAAGATTAACCACTTCAGCCCCGGAAGATTTTACCCCCTTCCTGACCAAAGCACTTTTTACAATTTGGCACTGCGTCGTTTTAACTGACAATTACGCGGCCATGCAATGCTGCACCCAAACGAAATTTGCATCCTTTTTTTCCCACAAATAGAGCTTTCTTTTGGTGGTACCCATACGGGGTTTTGTGCAGCCGTGCCATTCTGCCGCAGCAGTCGGCAAGCAGTTAAGCCCCGAAAAGGGCAAATGCATTTCAGGAGTTCTCTACAGGAGGACAACAGGAGCTAAAGCCATCTTATACTCATCTCATTCACATTTATGTAACAGGGAATTGGTGTCTGTGTGCAGATTACCATCTTTTTGAAAAAAAATTGTGCATGGTTTCCCTCCTAAGACTTACTACACATAGACAGCAAGAGATGCGTATTTATATTACAATATCATATTATAAATTAAAATATGGAGCATGGCTCACATGGCTCAGCATGTGATGAATTAACACCAAGTATAGGCAGACAGCAAGGAGCTTGAACAAGAGCCTCCTGTTTAATCAGCAGCATCCATGTTTTTTTAATCTGAATTATATGTGATAGATCAGAACACAATAGTCTAAGTTGGTGAAGTAAAATTAGAAAAATATATACATAAAACTATTTTACAGGAATAAAAAACTGATCATTGCCATGTGCGTATGTATTCAACCCCTTTCTTATGAAGCCCATAAAAAGCTCTGGTACAACCAATTACCTTCATAAGTCACATAATTAGTGAAATGATTTCCACCTGTGTGCAATCTAAGTGTCATATGATCTGTCATTACATATACACACCTTTTTGAAAGGCCCCAGAGGCTGACACCTAAGCAAGAGGCACCACTAACCAAACACTGCCATGAAGACCAAGGAACTCTCCAAACAAGTAAGGGACAAAGTTGTTGAGAAGTACAAGTCAGGGTTAGGTTATAAAAAAATATCCAAATATTTGATGATCCCTAGGAGCACCATTAAATCTATCATAATCAAATGGAAAGAACATGTCATAACAGCAAACTTGCCAAGAGACGGCCGCACACCAAAACTCACAGACCGGGCAAGGAGTGCATTAATCAGAGAGGCGGCACAGAGACATAGGGAATCCTGGAAGAGCTGCAGAGTTCCACAGCAGAGACTGGAGTATCTGTACATAGGACAAAAATAAGCCGTACGCTCCATAGAGCTGGGCTTTAATGGCCAGAAGAAAGCCATTACTTTCAGCAAAAACAAAATGGCACATTTTGAGTTTGCGAAAAGGCATGTGGGAGACTCCCAAAATGTATGGAGGAAGGTGCTCTGGTCTGATGAGACTAAAATTGAACTTTTTGGCCATCAAAGAAAACGCTATATCTGGCACAAACCCAACACATCACATCAGCCAAAGAACACCATCCCCACAGTGAAACATGGTGGTGGCAGCATCATGCTGTGGGGATGTTTTTCAGCAGTCGGGAAACTGGTCAGGGTTGAGGGAAAGATGGATGGTGCTAAATACAGGGATATTCTTGAGCAAAACCTGTACCACTCTGTGTGTGATTTGAGGCTAGGACGGAGGTTCACCTTCCAGCAGGACATTAACCCCAAACACACTGCTAAAGCAACACTTGAGTGGTTTAAGGGGAAACATGTAAATGTGTTGGAATGGCCTAGTCAAAGCCCAGACCTCAATCCAATAGAAAATTTGTGGTCAGACTTAAAGATTCCTGTTCACAAGCACAAATCATCCAACTTGAAGGAGCTGGAGCAGTTTTGCAAGGAGGAATGGGCAAAAATCCCAGTGGTAAGATGTGGAAAGCTCATAAAGACTTATCCAAAGCAACTTGGAGCTGTGATAGCTGCAAAAGGTGGCTCTACAAAGTATTGACTCTAGTAGGGTGAATAGTTATGCACATTAACTTTTTAAAAGTTGTGGGCATGTTCTGTAAATTAAACAATCCATGCTAATTCAGGTTGTGAGGCAACAATACACGAAAAATGCCAAGGGGGTGAATACTATTGCAAGGCACTGTATACTTCACTGTGAGATCATACTGCTGTAATTTCATAACCATCCACTGCAGACTTGGCAGTGTAGAAGCTAGCGATTTCTGTAGGATGTACTCCAATGGCTTGTGGTCCGTTTCCACAACTACTGGGCGACCATATATGTACTGGTGAAATTTCTCACATCCATTCACAATGGACAGCATCTCTTTCTTAATTTGAGCATAATTGGCTTGCCTTGTGGTCAGTACTCATGAAGCATATGCCACAGGATGTCCTTGTTGAGTCAGTACAGCACCTAACCCAAACTGGGATGCATCCACTTGAAGTACAGTGTCACAGTTTACGTCAAAACATTTCAGTATTGGCCCTGAATGTTTAGTGATCAGTTTTTTCACTTTGTCGAAAGTCTTTTCCATGTTTGCATCCCAACACCAAACAGCATCCTTCTGTAGCAGTGTACGTAGTAGTGCCATCTGTTGAGCAAGGCCCTGAGAGAATTTGGATAGATAGTTGAAAAATGCCCAGTGATGTCTCCAGCTCCTTTCTGGAGGTTGGGGCCTTCATGTTAAGAACTGCTGTAATCTTCTTTGGATCAGGCTTCAAGCCCTCTTTGTTTAGTAGGTGTCCAAAATATGTAACTTCTTCCACCCCAATTTGCATTTTGTTTGGATTGAGTGTATGATTCTTCTCATGACACCGATTGAGCAAAGCAGTAAGGTTTTTGTCATGTTCCATTTGATCCTTTCCATAGACCAGCAAATCATCAACTATTACTTCAACACCCTGCAGACCAGCGATCAATTAGTGTGATTTCTTTTGAAATATTTCCTGTGCAGGCGCTATGCCGAAAGGTACCCTTGTAAAGCGCCATCGACCCGAAGGGGAGTTGAAAGTGGTCAAGTAACTGCTGGCTTCATCAAGACGCAATTGCCAGTAACCAGAATGGGCGTCTAGTACACTAAATACTGTTGCTCCTACTAGCTTGTGCGCTATATGCTCTATGGTGGGGAGTTTGTAGTGTTTTCTCATCAGGAATTTGTTCAAATCACGTGGATCAATGCATATACAAATTGCACCTGTGTTCTTCTTCTCCACCACAACCATAGAACTGACCAATTCAGATGGTTCTGTGACTTTTTTTTACTATCCCAGCTTCTCCATTCTAGTGAGTTCTTGTCTGACTTTATCAACAAGAGTTGAAAGGTATTCTCCTTGGAGCGTAAATAACAGGCTGTGCACCCTCTTTGTTATGTATGTGGCTTACACCCGGGAGGCACCCCAGGCCCTTGAATAGATCACAGTACTCAAGTTTAATGTCAGCCTCTGTCAGACCTCTGTGCCCACAGTTGACAGTCATTATGTTCTTCACAAGTCCAATCTCTTTACTTGTTCTGAGACCTAACACGGCTGGGGCTTGTGTTTCTATCACAAACAATTGTAAAACATTTTCAGATCCCTTGTAAGAACATTTCACATGACAGCGACCCATTACTTTCAGCTTTCACCACCATATCCCATTAGTTTTGATAGGTCCTGAGTCTCTAAGGGGGATTCATTACTGAGGTGTTCCAGGTATATGTGGCTTGGCACACAATTTACGTGCTCCTGTATCTATTTTGAATGTGATTGGAGTTTTGTTAGCCCTTATCTGTAATGTTACATTTGCTTCATCTGTAGACTGATGTGTTTTCTGTACTGCTGCAAAATGTATTGGGGTGCAGTTTGAGTCTCACCCTGCATTGTCATCATTGTCCTCCATGGCATGTACAGACCGTGTTTTTGACCTTCCAGTTTGTAAAGACAGTTTACACACTCTGGCAAAATGTCCTCTTTTCTTGCATTTATTGCATATCTGCCCCCTTGCCAGACAGACACTATTTTTATGATGCATGTTTCCACAATATCCACATGCTGCTTGTGAGTTACTTGTCCCAGTGCTATAGGTGCCTTTTATTCTATTGTGTGCTTTTTCTTGCCCATATCTGCTGCTGTGATTTTTTGCTATAGCATTAATCTGGAGCCGTGTTCCTTCCAGTACCTGCATGTCCTTTCTTGACATTTCATATGCTCTGGCAATCCTTATGGCTTTCTCTCTTCTTCCTGCAACAGCTTTTCCTGAACTTCCTCAAACTTACTGCCCATCAGAATGCGGTCTTTTATCATATCTCCAGCATCATAGAAAGCAGTCTTTGGCAAGCAAGCGCAGCTGTGTTCGCACCCATTCATCCACAGACACACCTCGACACTGGTTCCTTTCATAAAACAGTTTCCTTTGTACTATGGAGTTTCTCCTTGGGTTGCAGTATGCCTCAAACTTTGCAAACAGTACCTCTGTTTTCTTTTTTGTCCTCTGCAGTGATCTCCCCACTTGCTTGCCAGGCTCAGCACACATTGCGTCCTTTTTGTCCCACACATATCAGAAAGTGAGCTGCTTTCTGCTGATCAGTCCATTTGTCTGCATCTGGTCTTGCAAACACAAGCTCTATTAGCTCCCTCCATTTAACCAGTTTTCAGATACATTACCAGATTTCAAATCCAGGGAAGGAATGTTCTTTGCGTTGCCATTTGCTGCCATAACTTTTCTGACCCAACTCTTGGTACCATGTGATGAATTAACACAAAGTATAGGCAGACAGCAAGGAGCTTGAACAAGATCCTCCTGTTTAATCAGCAGCAATCATGTTACAACTACTGTTCTCTACCCCCAGATCACATGACTAAGACTGTTAACTGTTTCCTAACATGCATAAGGAACTAGGCATAATAATTGAACTTGAAGTATAACATAAGGCATACACGTCATTACACAGTACATCTTATTGCTCACAAGGGCATGGGTCCATGCAGGATGTACACAATAAATTTCCCAGATGCTGCAACCTTTTCTCTGCGAGCTTTACAGTATACAGTTTGTGTTACTATTGTGTTACTACATCAGGACACCAGGCAGAAAGTTGCATTTGTATAAGCATATAGAGTGCAAAAAAAAGACCTATATTAATTCACAGATAAAAATAAATAAATAAATCATGCCACAGATAATCGTACTAATGATCAGATAATTTCAATTGGAGACTGAAATGAAAATATAATTTTCACATTTATCTTATTCATATTACACGGCTATATTGCAGAGTGTTTTTGCAGATTGGTTGAGGCTATAACCATGATCCTGGTACTGTTTTCTTCAGAAAGCGATTCTCTTTTAAGTAAAAGTGATCTAAGCGGCTTTACAGCTGTTGGATCACTTTTACAAGTTGCGGAAGGGCCCCCCTATTTTGCTGGCGCCTCACATCCCATTGGGGATCCCGGGACTGATCTGACTGGTGGCATTGGCAGTACTAAACAGAGAAAGAGGAACTGAAGTTGTTCCTCCCCCTCTGTGAGATTGGAAACCAGAAGCGACAAGGATTTTGTTACTTCTGGTTTCGGTTTATTTATTTATAAACCGTTACCAGCTTATACAGCATCTGATTAAACTGATCTCGGTTTGATCAGATGCTTTGGAGGCCAGAGGAGGGATATGGGGGTCTAATAGACCCCAGATTTCTCCATAATGAGGACCTGTCACGTTGTTTATCCTTTGTGATAGCAATAAAAATGAGAAAAAAAGTAAAGGGATATTGTAAAAAAAAAAAAGTAAAAAAATTAAGAAAATAAATAATAAAGTAAAAAAGATTTTAAAGCGCCCCCCTACCGCCTGTTCTCATGCGCAAAGGCGAACGTGCATATAGGTCACACACGCATATATAATTTTAATGTGTGATTTCACCACACATTTGAGGCATCACAATGTCAGAGTGAAAAATTCTATGTCCACAACTTCTGAGTAACTCTAAACTGGTAACCTGTAAAGGCTTTTAAAGAATCCCCTATGGATAATTTAATGCACCATAGTTTGTCGATGTTCCATGGGCATATGAAAGTGGAAGCAAGACATGTTTGGTATCTGTTTACTCAGCATAACATCTTTTACATTTTACCATAAAATTTGGTATTATATTGTGTTCAGGTTCACTAAAATTCATTAAAGTGCACTTTTTCTCAAAAATTTATTTTGGAAAACTGTGTAAGAAAAAAAATGCAACCCCCACCATTTTATTCGCCAAGGCCTCTGCTTAAAAAAAAATATATGTACAACTTTTAAAAAAAAAACAATAAAAATAAATAAATAAATATATATATATACACACACACACACACACACACACACACACACACACACACACACACACACACACACACACACACACACACACACACACACACACACACACACACACACTGGGGTTTATTTATAGAGAGGGCAAAATTAGTCACAATTCTGCAGAGAAACCAGCTTCCAGGTTTTTTTGCTAAAGCTTAACTAAACAAGCTGAGGTTAGAAGCTGATTGGTTTCTCTGCAGAATTGTGACTTGTGACTTATTTTTGCCTCTCTAGCTTTAGAAATAAAACCCCAAAATAATAATAATAATAATAATAATCTCATTATGTAGTATGTATTAATCTAATTAGAGTTATCCTACATGTAGAAATGGTTTAAATATACAAATTATGGTGTTTAGAAATATACTATACCCATATATACAGTATGACACAAAAGTGAGTACACCCCTCACATTTTTGTAAATATTTTATTATATCTTTCCATGTGACAACACTGAAGAAATGACACTTTGCTACAATGTAAAGTAGTGAGTGTACAGCTTGTATAACAGTGTAAATTTGCTGTCCCCTCAAAATAACTCAACACACAGCCATTAATATTTAAACCACTGGCAACAAAAGTGAGATTTACAAAAATGTGAGGGGTGTACTTACTTTTGTTAGATACTGTATATATAATGTTGGGGGTTGTAAATAATTTTCTAATGAAAAAAATAAAAATAAAATAAAAAGATGATTTTTACATGTATGTGAGAAATGTCAGAACTGGCCTGGGGTACAAGTGGTTAACCATTATCACCAATCCCTGCTCCAGAGAGGATCTTGCAGTCTAGTACCACTATCTCAGTTATATAAAAGAACACATTGTGTTGGCAGGTACTCGCTCCAACTTCCGGTTGGATCGCCACCGTGATCAACCAGAAGTTTTCCTTCCCCCTGCCCCTGCAACCTTCTGGGACATGTCACAGGTCCCAGAAGGCTGCAGGAGCATCATCACAAAGCACAGCAAGGAATCACAGCCGGCTGCCCACAATAAACATGCCAGCGCCGGGGACCTGAAGACTAGTGAAGAACCAGTACGGGTGAGGACGGTGCAGGACCCCTAGACAGTGAGTGTCCTTTTATTAAAAGCCAGTGGCTACAGTATTTGTAGTTGCTGACTTTTTAATTTTTTTATTAAACAGGGCAAAGAACTGCTTTAATTTACCAGAATGTATTTGGGTTATAGGATGAAATAATTTGGAAATGCAAAAAGTTAGTTGGAAAACATACAAACTCCATGCAGATTCTGTTTCCGCTGGAGACTGAGTTCTGCATTCCAACACTACAAATCAAAAGTGTAACAGTCTGTGCTGCATTTGCGTAGGGAGATGGTGTGAAACTCAAAATGTTTGGCAATGGCAAAGGTTACTGTTATTCTGCTAATGAGTTTGTGTAGCAGTGACAAAGAACACACTGCTGTTTCTCACCCCCACTGTGGCCAATGAAGGCAGCATCATTAAATCACATTGTACTAAGCCCCCATTTACACTTAGCAATATTAATGCCTCTCATTAGTATATACAGATGAGCTGGCCAGACAGTCAGGTCAACAAAAACATGTTAACACAAGAAAGCCTTTGTTAGCTGACCAAAACGCTCGTTAACATTACACATATACAAAGAGGTTGTTGTGCTATTGCTCATTAAAACTGTGGCCTAAAAAACGTTCCTCTTCAAAATTGCCTTTACTATTATTTTCAACCTTATCTAAAAAAAAAAAAAAATCACTTCCGTATCTTCTTTTCAGCCCCAAAATCTGACTTGCTTGCCTTTCTGCCATGGGTCATACACCAGTCTGGCAGCAAAAGACATTTCTGGAATACAGCAGATTGGCCATGTGAGAAAATTGCTAGTCTATTTTTAGCCTATGATTCTCTTGGGATAATTTAAGAAAATCTGGATGGAAATAAAGTGGAGTTCATACCTATGCAGCTTTTACTTTTGTAAAAAAAAAATTTTTTTTTGCATTTTATTTCTATATAATAAAATATACTATTGATCTGTGGGAGTTAGAGAATGTGCAAAAAACAATTTATGAAGTCTAATTAAAGTAGAACTATAGACAAAAATGTTTTTGTTTTTTTTCATTTTGGATAAAGGGAGAGTAAGGGAGGGTTATAACCCCTGTAAGATTTATTTTTGCCATCTGTGTCCCATTCTATAGATTTCCCTTTACTTCCAGTCCTATAGCCAAACAGGAAGTGAGAGAAAATTCCCCTAGGTCACCAGAACTAGTGTAACCTTTGGACGATTTACCTTTAATTTCTTTTATGGGGGCAACCCAAAAGTTGGGCGTTTCTTTTACTTTCACTTTCAGTGATAATGGTAAACAGGACAAATAGAGAGGGTGAATCTCCTTAACAGGGGCACAGACAGCAACAAAAAAAAGGACAGGCGTTCTAATCACTCTCCACTCTATCCAAAACTAAAAAAAAAAAAAAAAAAAAAAGTTTTGTCTTTAGTTATACTTTATTGTCAGCTGAAAGTGGAACATTAGTCAGAAAATTAAAGCGATATTAAAGCTTGTTTTTTTTTTTTGTTTTTTTTAATAACAAACATGTTTTACTTACCTGCTCTGTGCAATGGTTTTGCACAGAGCAGCCACAATCCTCTTCTTTTTGGGTCCTTCGCCGGCACCCCTGGCTCCTCCCCCTCGAGCAGCTGTTTTATGTGTATATAAGACACATAGAGTCGCAGCTCGCCCCCCCTGCTTTCTCCTAATTTGCTCACTGGTGGTGATTGACAGCAGTGGGAGCCAATGGGTTCCCACTGCTGCCTCAGCCAATGAGGAGAGGGAGTTCCAGGACAGCCGAGTCTCTCGTGCACATCGCTGGATCGAGGGGGTCTCAGGTGGGTATTAGGTGGGCTGTGAGGGGAGCAGCACACAGAAGGTTTTTTACCTTTAGAATCATTTTAAGTCCTGTTAGATCACTTCAGTCTGGTCCCTTTTGCAGGTATACAATAGCTATGTAAAACATTAAAAGCCCTGGGCTTCAGCAAAATGGCAGCCTCTGGCAAGAAAAAAAACAGGAGCAATCATGGAGAAAATTTCCAGCACGCACTAATTTTGGTAGCATAATTATTAATGTGGAATGCATGTTCCTTGCTAAAGAACATTATTTTTTTATCAAGTTGTTATGGGTAAAGTTCTACATTATGATGGGTAACAGCCTTTTATTGGGCTCCTCTTATCAGCTTTCCAAGCCAGATGCAGTAACCATCCCTCTTCTCCACCTCGCCCAATCAAAGAACACATCCCCACATTGTCCAATCAGAGAATGATCAGAGAAAGCCTTGTATTTATTGACCTGGAAGATCACAGCTATCACTGTAGTAAGCTCAACTACTACAGTGATTTCCAGCTTCCCCAGTGGTCCATCAGGTTAAGTAATGCTGACTTATATTCTGCCAAGCTGGACCAATGTAAGTACTCAATACAAATAATTCTTGGAGATCAGCTTTAAAGTGTTTGTTACTCCAACACGTCAAATTCCTTATATGTGCCTGCTGTACCATGTACTTGTATGAGAAAGTATTCTGTTCTCTTTATATTGCTTCCTTTATGTTAAATCCCTGGTGTCACTGACAGTCTCTCTGCTTTCCTAGTAAAAACTGACCACACTAAGAATTAGAGCACACATTGGTCAGTTCTCTAGCTATGTTGGGAACTCAGTGTGCTCTCCTCCAATGATTAGACTTGTCCTGACACGCCCCCTGCACAGCCATTTACTAGGAAGCTCAGTTTGCTGCTGCTGCTGCTTCTCCTCCCATTAGCTCTTATTCAGCTGAGAACAGAGGGAATGGGATCACTCATAAAAAAAGGGAAAAAAAGGAATGTATCATGTATTTTTATATCTATACAAAAATGTTTTGCCTTTCATTTCTATTTTAAGCTGAATTGGTTGTTTTAAGCTGTTATAAAGAACAAAAGCACCCTCTACTTAGTAGAATATTTTATTAAAATACTATTTAACTGAAACCATAAAGTTACCACACATTTCTTATTATCTTACCTAATGTATGAGGAAAGTCTTGCACACAGGACTTTCTTTTGTGCATTGCGTGTATACATAAATTATTACATTTAACAATGCAGCCAAGCAGTTTGTTGGAAAACATTTCAAAAGTAATTTTATATCAGTTCTGTCTGCCTTGAGAGGATTTTATTATAACAAGCTAAAATTTGTAAATACTACTGGAAAATGAATATATACTGTGTATCTATCTATCTATCTATCTATCTATCTATCTATCTATCTATCTATACAAATATAATAATTTAATAAATCTATGATATCAGACATTAGTGAGGGTAGTGAAAATGTTGAAAAAATGTTGTCCTGTGCCTAATTTTGCATACTTTTTTCCAGGTTTTTGGAGCAGACGATGTGGTCTGTACACGGATATATGTGAGAGCATGAATACAAAGTCATACAGGCTCTCAAAACCGTTCTATATCCATCAGTTATGTAAGGATCCTGCTACACCAGCTCATCTGTTGTATACTTTAAGGTTTAAATAGTGTTGTCATTCACTAGTAAAATCAGACTGCGCGCTTACAAAATGCAGTGTTTTATAGTAGTGGTGCCCAAAGCTCACGCGGCATGAATTGCCAATGATCCTTAAAAGCTTAGAGTGCACTGGTGCTATTTCAGTACATATTGCCAAGCAACTACAGTGATGTGAAAAAGTTTTTGCCCCTTTCTGATTTTTTTATTTTTTTGCATATTTGTCACACTTAAATGACCATCAAAAAAATGTTATTATTACACAAAGATAACCCGAGTAAATACAAAATGCAGTTTTTAAATTATGGTTTCATTTATTAAGGCAAAAAAGCTGTCCAAACCTGCCTGGCTTTATGTGAAAAAGTAATTGCCCCCTAAACCTAATAACTGGTTGTGCCACCCTTGACGACAACAACTGCAATCAAGCATTTGCGATAACTGGCAATGAGTCTTTCACATTGCTGTGGAGCAATTTTGGCCCACTCTTCTTTGCAGAATTGTTTTAATTCAGCCACGTTGGAGGGTTTTCCAGCATGAACGGCCTGTGTAATGTCATGATACAGCATATCAATTGGATTTAAGTCCGGGCTTTGACTAGGCCACTCCAAAACCTAAATTTTGCTTTGTTTGAACCTTTTGGAGGTGGACTTGCTGTTGTTTTGGATCATTGTCCTGCTGCATAACCCAAGTGTACTTGAGCTTGAGGTCACAAACTGATGGCTGGACATTCTCCTTTAGTATTTTCTGGTAGAGCTCAGAATTCATGGTTCCATCAATTATGGTAAGTCATCCAGGTCCTGAAGCTGCAAAGCAGCCCCAGACCATCATTCTACCACCACCATGTCTGATTGTTGGTATGATGTTCTTGTTATGAAATGCTGTATTAGTTTTATACCAGATGTAACGGGACGCACACCTTCCAAAAAGTTAAATTTTTGTCTCATCAGTCCACAGAATATTTTCCTAAAAGTCTTGGGGATAATCAAGATGTTTTTTGGTAAATGTGAAATGAGCCTTTGTGTTCTTTTTGGTCAGCAGTGACTTTGGCCTTGGAACTCCCCCATGGATGCCATGTTTGCCCAGTCTCTTTCTTATTGTTGAATCATGAACACTGACCTTACCTGAGGCAAGTGAGGCATGCAGTTCTTTAGATATTGTTCTGGGTTCTTTTATGACCTCCTGGATGAGTCGTCGTTATGCTCTTGGAGTAATTTTTGGGAAGGTTCACCACTGTTCCAAGTTATCTCCATTTGTGGATAATAGGTCTCCCCGTGGTTCACTGGAGTTCCAAAGCCTTAGAAATGGCTTTGAAACCCTTCCTAGACTGATACATGTACATTATTTGTTTCTAATCTGTTCTTAATTTTTTTTTAGATTGTAGCATGATGTGTGGCTTTTGTGATCTGTTAGCGTGCTTCACTTTGTCAGACAGCTTCTATTTATGTGATTTCTTGAACAGGTCTGGCAGTAATCAGGCCTGGGCATAGGTCCAGGCAGGTTTGAACAGCTTTTTTCCCTTAACAAATGAAATAATGATTTAAAAACTGCATCTTTGTGTAATATTTAAATTTGTTTGATGATCTGAATCATTTAAGTGTGAGAAATATGAAAAAAAAAAAATCAGAAAGTGGGCAAATAACTTTTTCACATCACGGTATGTCACTACATTTTAGTGCTGATCGAACAATAAATAGTCTACTGACCTTTATGGACAGCCTTTTCTTTAGTAGATTTCATTAGAAACTCTAGAAATAATAGGCAATTGAATGCATACATTAATAAATTGAACAATACATCCCACACACCCTGGCAAAATAACAAATTCCAAACAAAAATGTAGCACCTTTGAGATTGCACCAAACTTAAATTTGTTGTGCCAAGTAGAAAAGCAGCCATTTCTGCTGTGTACATAGTGACCTATGCCTTAATAATATATTTATGTGTGTCCAAACCTCCGGGTATAAAATAGCTTTTGGACTAATTGACAGTTCTGTCCTTTCTGTTGCAATAGGATTATGGGTTGTGGTATGGTTATAATTTAGCATGTATTATAATGTCCCACTTCAGATTATTTTTTTTAGATATGCATACTTTCATAATTGTAGGCATCTTTTCATATTGGCAAGGAAATATTCAACTTTTCCTCAGAAAAAGTAATTCTAATGCTACCATATTGGCAAAAGAATGAAGATACAGGAAACACACATATAGATAATTACATGCAAAGTCTACCAGGTCTGTCTGGACTTTTTTGTATTGCTGGATTATAAAACAAGGTATTATTTCATGTTATAGGAAAATATTTCAGCAGAATCTGGATAAGCATTTTATTCTTTTAAAACATGTTGCCTTGTATTTGCCCAGAAAGCTCTTGGTACAAAATTCACTATAGGGTATATCCAAAATTTTAGACATGGCTGAATTTTTTAAATTAATAATAAGTCAGGCACTCACATGAAGGACTCACAATTGAAACTTTATTAAGACTGAATTTCATGCTGATATAAACACCACTCATTGTAATTATGTATTCAATAAAAATAATTAAAGGTGTTTAAAAATACAAATAGTATAAGTGCCTGAATCCGTTTTCATGTCAGTCACCTGCAATCCCCTGTACAGAAGCGCTTACATTGGCAGAGGAAGGTTCAGCACTAGTAGCCAATCACCTTGACAGACAGTGAACAATTTGGAAGAGGGATAACCTGTATGCTTAACTGGCAATCATCATGCAGGAGGGCATCGTGGGAATAATTCATGGTCTAACTGTGCTGTTGCAGCGAAGGTCAACTGAAGACAAAGAAGTGAAAAAATCTGAAGACAGGTAACAAATTTCATAGTGAAAAATGCCAGCAACTCGGTATACTCCTCTATTAGAACTTTATTTTCTACATGTAAATGGAAACAGTGTGCAAAATTCTAACACATTTTGGCTAATATTAGCTGAAACGCATTAGCATTTTGCACACTGTGTCTATTTACATGTAGCAAATAAAGTTCTAATAGAGAGGCATACCGAGTTGCTGGCATTTTTCAATATGGACTGACAGCTTTGGGAACAGAACATCCCAGCCTGTGCACCAGTGTCCAGCACAGAATGTTGGATTGAGAAATAGAGCTGGGGTATGATCTACAGTATGTTTCTACTTGTAGGTAACAAAGTCCCTCTAGAAGTATTTCAAATGTGTGTTTATCTGCCAGTCTGGAGGTAGTTCACTGCATTTTCCAAGAGTCACATTAATTAATCAGTGTCCCATACTCGCAACCAGACAGCTGTTTTTTTTCCCATCTCTGCAGTGCTTTATTAAGACCCAATGTTGAAATGATAGGCTTTTCAATGAGAATAATCAGATATGGATTCCAGGGGTTGGATTGGAGGGTTGGTTTAAGGAACAGACTAAATGGCTCACAAATTCTACTGTCTGAAGGATTTACAGTGGCCACTGCCGCCCTGCAATATATTCTGGAAAGTCCCAACATTGCAAATGTGTTAGCAATATATATGGCACCCTACAAGATTGGTGCCTGTAAATGTATCTGTTGGTTGACTTTACATTGAACACAGAGATCACAGTGTGGCCTGACAAGATGCCTAGTTGTGCATTGGTTTTAGAAATGGTTTTCACTACAGTCTTTATAAATTTTGCAGGGAACACTTTCTTTTACTGTGAAAAATCTTGTCTCTTGCAGTTTCTCTATTTAAAACTATTATGGGAAAAAAAATAAAATCATGCATGTGGGGAAAACACAAGGTGTATGTAGCACTGTATTCTCCAACAAAGTAGTCTTCATTGGAACAAGCCCACCATTAATGGAGAATAACATATACATGGCACTACATAAAAAATAAAATGCATATCTAGAAACTGATGACCAATTTGCTCCCTATAAATTATGGACAATATTCTTTTTTGGGTTTGAAAAAACCCTATTATAATTCCAATAATTTCTATAGTCTATTGTTTTTCCCTGAATTAAAATAAGCTCCGGGTGAAGGTAGAGAATGTTATGTTTAGTAATGAATAGTGAAACCTTTACACGGGTATGCCATTTTAACAACACTGTGGATGTGATAAAGGTGTCCGAACCATAAATAACAAAAATGGCAGTTATGCCTTAGATTTTCTTTTATTATGTAACTTCTGAACCAAGGCTGCATTTCATAAGGACGCAGTCTGTCATTTATACCTTTATTACCAAAGGGGATTGGAATACACTACAAAGCACCACTCCCTTCAATAACCATACCTTGAACAATGTTCTTTGTATTGTGTACTGTGCCTTTAGATGAGTGTCTCATTATACATCTGCTCTTGTTACTCTGTGATTTAATAAAGTTATTTCAATAAAAAAAAAATATTTTGTTATGTTTTCTAAGAAGCAACACATGTCTGCCTTATAACACGGAAACTGACAAAATGATTACAACCTCACCATTCTAAAAACAGATGTTACCTAGATGTATGATACTTTTTGAATGACCAATGAGGGAAATTCATATGACTATGTTTAATATGACACTCTAACGCTAGGAGACCATGAGCACAAATTATGATTCCTCTGTGCCTGAGTGTGTTTTGTTCTTTCATTAGTCACTACTTTATTATAAATGATTAAAGGACTCGGAAGATCTCATACCTTTTATCTGTATGGGAGTTTAAATTGTGATGTATACCAGTTTAGTGTTACTGACTAATTTCCTATGTAACAGAATTCTTTGTATTATTAATGCTGGTTTTCTATGGTCTTAATGTACCCGTTCATCATATCCTATCCCATTATGTTATTTTGATGCATACCTTTAAAATAAATTTAAAAAATGACACTATAAATATGTTAAATTAGCATAAGACAAATCATGTATTTGCAGTAAGTTAAAATGCAACTTCAACAACAACTTTTTTTAGTTTAGAATAAAATGTGGAAGAAACTGGCATTTTCTTTTAACGTCATTGTCCAGGTTGGTTAGATTTGAAGCAATACTATAGTATCCCAGATAACAAGGATAACTTGTTGAACTGATATGCCGCGTACAGACGATCGGACATTCCGACAACAAAACCGTGGATTTTTTTCCGACGGAAGTTGGCTCAAACTTGTCTTGCATACACACGGTCACACGAATGTTGTCGGAAATTCCGAAGGTCAAGAACGCGGTGACGTACAACACAGTCGATGAGCCGAGAAAAATGAAGTTCAATAGCCAATGCGGCTCTTCTGCTTGATTCCGAGCATGCGCTGACTTTTGGGCATCGAAATTGTCTACACGCGCTCGGAATTTACGACAACGGATTTTGTTGTCAGAAAATTTGAGAACTAGCTCTCAAATTTTGATATAAAAAATATGGTGATTGGCGCTACCCTGTGACCACTAAATGAATAACTGAAGAGTTATAAAAAATGTGCAGGTAGTAGGCTTATCAGGGTAGTCACCGAAGCCGAAATGCTGAGAGGGGCTTCCCTTGCAGCTAAGCGCACTCTACCCCTGGAGGTGGTACAGAGGGTATAGGGCACAAAGAGGTACGGGTCACCAGCAGGTAGATGGTTCTTGAGAAGAGGACTTCTGCAGTGTGGAGATGAGAAGCAGTGATGAATCCGGCCCTAGGACTGGAGTAGAGGGCCCGGCTGGGGCTCTAACCCACACAGCTCAGTAGAAGCTGGGCAGAGTGCTGAAAGTCAAGCATGGGGAACTCAGGGGCAGAGAGTCTGTGGTGCAGGCCGGGAACCAACACTGGAAGAAGATAGATAAGGAAGTCCTTGAAACAAGCCGGGGGTCAAACACAGGAGACAGTAGTCAGAGAAATCCTGAAGGCGAGCCAGAGGTCGTGCACTGGAGGTGGATGGTAGAGGAGTCCGTTAGACAAGCCGGGGTCATACACAGGAAGGCAGGAGGATCCTAAGACAGGCCGGGGGTCAAACACAGGAGGCAGATGATAGAGAAGTCCTTTGAACATGCCGGGGTCAAACACAGGAGAGAAGCAGGGTAGGTCAAGTCAATCCGGGTCACAACCGGTAAGTACAGGTAGCAGAATTCAGGATGGAACACAGGAAGCTGAAAGACAAACCAGCAATTCTACAAGGAACAGATCAGTCTTTATATAGGCCAGCATGGGGGTGTAACGCTAACGTGTGTACATTCATTCGCTGTTACGCCGTGTCATTAACCCGTGTGTGCCGTTCCGCTACATCGCGAACCCGCATGCGCCGAAGCGCGACTCCGCCGTGCAGACGCACAGGAACAGGCAAGTTCTGTTTCTATTACTTCTCTGACAGTGCCAATCTGGCCAGTACTCCCGGGTATTTCTTGTGAAATGCTTGTATTAAACGTGGGGCGTGTATATTGGAAGAAGGTTCCCAAGAGTTGGCTTTTGGGGGTATCCCTTCCGCTTGACCAAATACTGGACACGACCACCCCTCCTTCTACAGTCCATTATAGCCCCCACCTCAAATTCATCTTCGCCTTCAATATTGATCGGAGAAAGTGGCAATTCTTTCCTTCCTGGAAAAGGGCTGGGAGTTACTGGTTTCAAAAGGGAAGTATGAAAAACGGGGTGAATCCTGTAAGAGTTAGGTAGAGCAAGTTCAAAAGCCACGGGGTTCACTACTCTTTTCACCTTGAAGGGACCAATAAATTTTGGGCCCAATTTGTGTGAGGGACAAGGAAGTTTGAGGTTTGTTGCAGATAGACAGACTTCATCTCTGATTTTAAAAGTTGGATTGCTCCTCCTTCCCCCGTCATAGTACTTCTTGTAGTTGTCCTGAGCCTTCTTCATAGCTTCCTGAATTAGTTGAAAATTAGTTTGGATAAAACTTATTCATTCTTGTACCACAGAAACTGACACTTCCGGAAAAGAGTTAGGCAAAAAGGAAGGATGAAATCCATAATTGGCTCAGAAAGGAGTTTGATTGGTGGCTGTGTGTATGGAATTATTGTAGGCAAATTCTGCACAGGGGAGGAGCAAAACCCAGTTGTCTTGGGAGCATGAGCAGAAGCAGCGAAGGTACTGTTCCAAAGTTTGGTTTGTTCTCTCTGTTTGGCCATTGCTTTGGGGGTGATAGGCTGAGGACAGACATACCTTGATTTCTAAGGATTTGCAAAGGTCCTTCCAGAATTTTGAGGTGAACTGGACTCCTCTGTCTGACACGATTCTATCGGGTACTCCATGGAGCCTAATCACTTCCTTAACGAATATATCTGTGGTATCTGAGGCAGAGGGCGTGCCTTTCATAGGTAAGAAGTGAGCCATTTTTGAAAGGCGATCGACCACTACCAGAATAGTGGAGAACCCCTCAGCAGGCGGTAAGTCAACGATAAAGTCCATAGCCACTTCCTTCCAGGGTTGCTCTGGTATGGGTAATGGTCTTAGTAGACCCCAGGTTTTCGCGTTGGACCCCTTGCTGCGTTGGCAGACAATACAAGATTTTACATAGTTCTTACAATCCTGGCTCCACCCTGGCCACCAGAAGGAACGATGTATTAGTTCAGAGATCTTTTGTACCCCAAAATGTCCTGCAAACTTGTTATCATGAAAAGTCTTTAATATCAAGGGCCTTACTTGTACTGGGACAAATATTGTGTTTTGAGCCCATAACAGACCATCCTGTTTCCTCAACGAAGGTACCTCAGGGTCTAAACATTGGCTGAAGGCCTGTTCAATGGCAGTCCTTAGATCTGGCTGGATTAAACAAAAAAAATTTTGCGAGGACAAAATAGTACCAGGTTCTGCTGTCTGGGGGGTCTCCAGGAACATCTGGGAAAGAGCATCCGCTTTCCCATTTTTGGAATCTGGCCGATAGGAAATGTGAAATTTGAACCTGGAGAAAAACTAAGCCCAGCGGGCTTGCCGGGGTCTGAGATGTTTTGCTGCCCTGAGGTACTCCAGGTTCTTGTGATCTGTGAAGATCATAATGGGGTGAGATGCACTTTCCAAAAGATACCACCACTCTTCAAGAGCAAATTTGATGGCTAGTAGCTCACGCTCTCCAATGGCGTAGTTCCTTTCTGGCGAGGTTAATTTCCAGGAGGTGAAAGCCACAGGGTGAAGAAGAGCCTTATGACCTCGTCTTTGAGATAGAATTGCCCCTAAAGCTGACTCTGAGGCATCCACTTCCAACACATACGGCAAAGCAGGGTCTGGGTGTAGTAGTACCGGGGCAGAAGTAAATAGATCCTTCAGTTTATTAAAAGCTTCCTGAGCTTCTTGAGACCACTGAAATCGGCTCTGCTGGCAAGTCAATTGGGTTATGGGTGAAATGATTGATGAGAATCCCTTTATGAACCTGCGGTAGAAATTGGCAAAGCCCACAAATCGTTGAACCCCCTTTTTATCGACAGGGGCTGGCCATTCCTAGATAGATTTCACCTTCTGAGGATTCATTGCGACCCCTTCAGTGGAGATGATGAACCCTAATGCCCCATACACACGGTCAGATTTTCCAACGGAAAATGTGTGATAGGACCTTGTTGTCGGAAATTCCGACCGTGTGCAGGCTCCATCAGACATTTTCCATCAGATTTTCCACAAAGTTTGAGAGCTTGCTATAAAATTTTCCGACAACAAAATCCGTTGTTGGAATTTCCGATCGTGTGTACACAAATCCGATGCACAAAGTGCCACGCATGCTCAGAATAAAAAAAGAGATGAAAGCTCTTGGCTACTGCCCTGTTTATAGTCCCGACGTACGTGTTTTATGTCACCGCGCTCAGAATGATCGTATTTTCCGACAACTTTGTGTGACCGTGTGTATGCAAGACAAGTTTGAGCCAACATCCGTCGGAAAAAATCCTAGGATTTTGTTGTCGGAATGTCCGATCAATGTCCGACCGTGTGTACGGGGCATAAGAATTGGACTACTGTTTTTTCAAACTCACACTTTTCCCCTTTTAAATAAAGTCCATGTTTCCTGAGAATTGTAAGTACCTTCTTTACATGGACTTAGTGTAACTCAACGGTGGTAGAAAAGATCAGAATATTGTCAAGGTAAACGATCACAAAGTTGTCCAAGTATTCTCGAAAGATATCATTCACTAGATGTTGGAATGTAGCTGGGTCATTGCATAGCCCGAATGGCATCACTAAATACTCAAAATGTCCAAATCTAGACCTAAAAGCTGTCTTCCACTCATCCCCCGGGCGTATCCGAACCAGGTTATAAGTGCCACGTAGGTCAAGTTTAGAAAAGACTCGTGCGGTTTGGAACCGTTGGAACAGCTCCGGGATAAGGGGAAGTGGATATCGGTTTTTGTTTGTGATCTTGTTGAGCTCCCTATAGTCTACACAGGGTCTTAGGGTGCCATCTTTTTTTTCAACG
Source organism: Aquarana catesbeiana (assembly GCF_042186555.1). NCBI lineage: Eukaryota > Metazoa > Chordata > Amphibia > Anura > Ranidae > Aquarana > Aquarana catesbeiana. The sequence continues at coordinate 125,265,563 of NC_133326.1, forward strand.
AAGAAAATTCCCGCTCTGGCTGGAAAGGAAGAAGGACGGATGAACCCTTTTTCAAGGTTTTCGTTGATGTAGGACCGAAGGGCCTCCAACTTCTTTTCTGATAGCAGGAATATACGACCAAAGGAGATCTCAGAGCCAGGTAGGAGATCAATGGGACAGTCGTATGGTCGAGGAGGAGGCAAACTGTCGGCTTTCTTCTTATTAAAAATGTCCATAAATCCATGGTAGGCTTCAGGGACGTGCTGAAGATGATCAGGTACTGGCTGGATGGTCAGGCAGGAGGCAGTGCTGATGGGACCAGAGGGTAAGCAATGCTGGGAGCAGTAGGCCGAAGAAAAGGAGATTTCTTTCTTACTCCAATTAATGTGGGGATTGTGAGCTTGTAACCATGGAAGTCCCAGGATGATAGGGAACATGGGAGAGCATATGATGTAGAAACAGAGAAATTCTTGATGACCTGAGTCTGTAATGGTGAGAGTGGGTTTGGTCCTCTGGGTAACAGGTCCTGAGCAAGGTGAAGATCCATCAGCCAGATGGATTTGGAGACTTTGTCTTTTATTTTGCAGAGGTATATGCAGGCTTCAGGCTAGAGATGTATCCAGTAAGCAGCTGCAGACGCCAGAGTCAATAATGGCTGGTTGGCTTCCCGCCGGCGTTGCTTTTCATCCAGTGTAAGTGGAGCCCGGACCAGGCCCAGTTGCATTGGCTCACTTTCCAGAGCAGAGGAAGGAGGGACTGAAGGAGAAGACTAAGCTGAAGGGACCCTGGGTAGCATCCAAGTAGGCCAGGGGGACTGGAAACGTTCGGAGCGTCGTTCCCGTAGACGTCTATCTAATTTTATGGCTAGCTGGATCAACTCTTCCAGGGTAGAAGGAGAATCAACGCGTGCCAATTCATCTTTAAGAGTCTCTGAGAGCCCCTGGCGGTACAGATATTTGAGAGCCGCCTCATTCCATCCAGTGTCCCCAGACCATTTTCGAAATTCGACCGTATAGTCCTGCACCGGTCTTTTTCCTTGGACTAAGGTATGTAAAATGGTTTCAGCCGTGGTGTGCGTTGGGGGTCGTCATATAAATTCCCCATGGATTCAAACAAAGTTTCCACAGAATTTAGTAGGGGGCTCTTCCATTCCAGGAGGTTGTGGGCCCAGGCTTGGGGTTCTTCGAACAGCAAAGAAATAATGAACCCCACTTTCACTGTTTCAGAACTAAAAGTCTTAGGTTGAAGAGCCAAGTATAACAAGCATGCGTTTTTAAATGCTCTGAACTTCTTTCGATTTCCGAAAAATCGTTCAGGTGTATGAACCCTGGGCTCTGGAAGAGTCATAACAACTGCAGGAGCTGTGCTGGAGGGATCTTGCGAAGAGCTTGCTCCACTGGAGGATGCGGAGGCTGCATCCCCAGGAGATAAAGTTAGGTGCTGGAGACTGCTTGTGTGAGAGCTGTTACCTGCTGGCATAGTGCCTCAAGAGGGCAGCCCGCTCTGTCGGCCTCAGACATGGCTGGTTTGTACTATCAGAGTACTCACCGAAGCCGAAATGCTGAAATCCACAGTCACCCGCTCTTTGCCTACTACCCCTGCAGGGTACGTCTGGTGAGTGGGGACCCAGTGGGTGGAGCACCAAAAGTCACACTACGTGCTGTGCACTGAAGTCACCTGTCATATGCAATAGTGGACACTCTGGGATCACATCTTTGTTTTCCTCTTTATATATTTTTCACTTTCAGAAGACGGACTTGGATTTTCATATATATATTTTTATATTGATTACACATTTATTTTTATGGTATAGGTGTGGACTTTATTTGCACCTTATTTACAGTGGTGTGTTTACTATTTATTTGTCACATTGTTTGTGTTACAACGTATTGAGATATCTTATGGGTGATGGCCGGGTATATGGTTGGTTAATTAAGGGAGTATATGTGCCTCATTAGTAGTAATCTGAGTTGGTATCCTCAGCCTTACTTAGATACAACTTAAGACATACTCGTCTTATATAATCTATTTTTATATTTATTTTTATTGTTATTCACTTTTTGCTGATTTCAGGTATGATTTGACACACTTGTCACACGCCCACTTTGTTTTTCACATTCACTAGTGGGGTATGTACACATATACTCTGATGTACAAGTAGGCTTTAGCCTACTACCTGCACATTTTTTATAACTCTTCCTGTAAGTTCCTTTGGGAACCTAATAGGGGAGGCTGCAACCCACATTTATCCTAAGCACGGAATTTATCATATATTTATCAGCTCTCAAATTTTGTTTGTCGGAAATTCCGGCAAAAAATGTCCAATGGAGCCTACACACGGTCGGAATTTCCGACAACAAGCTCACATGGAACATTTGTTGTCGGAAATTGCGATCGTCTGTACGTGGCATAAGTCTGTTAACTTGCTGCACGTTTTCACTGGCAATTTGTACACTTGCAGAGCACTTGAAGCACGTTCTAGTTGACACTTTTCCAATTTGAAGCAAATTTGCATGGCAAGTTTCTAGCAAATGCAAAGTTGCAGGGTGAGTCTGCAGAAAGAGCTTTTGCAAGTCTACCTGCACTGACAGTAAAACACAAACACTACTCTAGCACCTACGGTATCTCACAAAAGTGAGTACACCCCTCACATTTTTGTAAATATTTTATTATATCTTTTCATGTGACAACACTGAAGAAATTACACTTTGCTACAATGTAAAGTAGTAAGTGTACAGCCTGTATAACAGTGTACATTTTCTGTCCCCTCAAAATAACTCAACACACACAGTCATTAATGTCTAAGTTGTTGGGAACAAAAGTGAGTACACCCCTAAGTGAAAATGTCCAAATTGGGCCCAATTAGCCATTTTCCCTCCCTGGTGTCATGTGACTTGTTAGTGTTACAAGATCTCAGGTGTGAATGGGGAGCAGGTGTGTTAAATTTGGTGTTATCACTCTCACTCTCTCATATTGGTCACTGGAAGTTCAACATGGCACCTCATGGCAAATAACTCTCTGAGAATATGAAAAAAAGAATTGTTGCTCTTCATAAAGCTCGCCTAGGCTACAAGAATTGCCAAGACCCTGAAACTGAGCTGCAGCATGGTGGTCAAGACCATGCAACGGTTTAACAGGACAGGTTCCACTCAGAACAGGCCTCGCCATGGTTAACCAAAGAAGTTGAGTGCGCGTGCTCAGCATCATATCCAGAGGTTGTCTTTGGGAAATAGATGTATGAGTGCTGCCAGCATTGCTGCAGAGATTGAATGGGTGGGGGGGTCAGCCTGTCAGTGCTCAGACCATATGCCGCACACTGCATCAAATTGGTATGCATGGTTGTCATCCCAGAAGGAAGCCTCTTCTAAAGATGATGCACAAGAAAGCCTGCAAACAGTTTGCTGAAGACAAGCAGACTAAGGACATGGATTACTGGAACCGTGTCCTGTAGTCTGTTGAGACCAAGATAAACTTATTTGGTTCAGATGGTGTCAAGTGTGTGTGGTGGCAACCAGGTGAGGAGTACAAAGACAAGTGTGTCTTGCTACAGTCAAGCATGGTGGTGGGAGTGTCATGGTCTGGGGCTGCATGAGTGCTGCCAGCACTGGGGAGCTACAGTTCATTAAGGAAACCAGGAATACCAACATGTACTGTGACATACTGAAGCAGAGCATGATCCCTTCCGTTCAGAGACATGATAACGACCCCAAACACACCTCCAAGATGACCACTGCCTTTCTAAAGAAGCTGAGGGTAAAGGTGATGGACTGGCCAAGCATGTCTCCAGACCTAAACCCTATTGAGCATCTGTGGGGCATCCTCAAACGGAAGGTGGAGGAGCGCAAGGTCTCTAACATCCACCAGCTCTGTGATGTCGTCATGGAGGAGTCGAAGACGACACCAGTGGCAACCTGGGAAGCTCTGGTGAACTCCATGCTCAAGTGGGTTAAGGCAGTGCTGGAAAATAATGGTGGCCACACAAAATATTGCCACTTTGGGCCCCATTTGGACATTTTCACTTAGGGGTGTACTCACTTTTGTTGCCAGCTGTTTAGGTATTAATGGCTGTGTGTTGAGTTATTTTGAGGAGACAGCAAATTTACACTGTTATACAAGCTGTACACTACTTTACATTGTAGCAAAGTGTCATTTCTTCAGTCTTGTCACATGAAAAGATATAATGAAATATTTACAAAAAATGTGAGGGGGGTACTCACTTTTGTGAGATACTGTACCTACCTAAGGTAGAGGGTGCTACACTCACCCCCCACCAGAATACAGATGGTCCCAAGCTGAGAAAAAAAAATAGAAAAATGGCTCCTGGGCCCAGGAGCAAGGGCATATGTAATACATACTTGCCAACTGTCCCGAATTTCCCGGGACACTCCCTGGATTTAGACCTTTTCACCCGGTTTTAGAGTTACCCGGGAAATGTCCCGGGAAATCCGTGTTTTTCCGATTTTTCGCCACCACCGCTAGAGGTACTACTAACCTAAAAACAGAACAACAAACATATATGTACAAACTTGTGAACAGTCCTTTTTTGGTTCCTGATAGGAGGGGCCCCTCCTTGGACAACAGGCTCCAAAGAGGTGGGCAGGAACAGTATACCCAAAGTGTCCATGATTAGACAGTCCCTCTATCAGGCACACTGGGTGGCTGGCATAGGCTGTTCCTGCAAGAAAAATGTCATAAAAGAAAACCAGATCCCACTCCAGAGCATCCCTTCTCTGTATCTTCCTCAGGAAGCGAGAGAACCTTGGCAATTCTTTAGGCTTCCCCTTCCCTGGCAAGACGCATGTATCCCGGGATCTCACCACCCACTGCCTGTAGGTAGGTGCTCTGGTCTGGATAGTGGAGGGTCGTTTCACAAAAAGTTTGCTGCAAGGAACAGTGGTCCATACTGTGGGCTGAGTATCTTCTCCTGCCTCTGACTGGGTCTCTGTGGGATGGGAGCCTCCTGTCTCCCACTCCTCCTCTTCGGAACTCTCCTCAAGGGATGACCATTCAAACATTCCCTCTAAAGAGCTAAACTTTTCCAGTATTCTAGGGGAACCCCAATCTATGACCCATGCTTACCTCATCCAGCTCACCTGGAGGCACACCTCCCTCTAGCATGGGCTCCTTCCGGAGAGGCACAGCAAGGGACATAGAGCTGGCCGGCTCTTCAGGCTCCTGCCCACTGGCACGAGCAGTCGCCAGGCCCCTGGCCAAGCCACAGGTTGCGGCAGCATCCTCTTCGCCACATATGTCCTTTATCTTCACAGAGGGGTCGCCAGGCCGCAACACCTCTCCGCCTCTGGCTGGTGATTTTTGGCCCTCTCCGACCTTCCGAATCTCCCGCGGCTGTGGTGTACAAAGTCCTGAAAGCAGGTTAACATTATAGTACTGTGGCTCCTGCTGGACGGGTCCCAGTCTGGTAAGTGGCTCCCCACAATGGCCGCACCGGGCCCAAGCAGTCACTCCCGCCGTTGGGATCCAGCACTAAGGGCAGAGCAAACACAGCCGCACCGCTCCTTCAATCACCCCCAAGGTGAGCCCTCCATGTAACTCCAGCAGGACATCAGTATCCACCAGGTAACCACTGCAATGTGGGCATCAGCCGATTACCCTCTGCCATCTTCAGCTGCCTCGTGGTGTCTGCTGCTAGCTGGAACCTGCAAGTTTCCTCCAGGGCGTGGCTCCGCCCTCCAACTCCCCATCTGCTTGGCGCCTGAGGAACTGATAAGCAGGATCCATTCTGCATGCGCTGCGTTAACCCCTGGTGGAACAAACTGGAGTTTGCAGGCATGCTGATGCCAGCAGGTTTTGCCCAGACATGTTGCTCGGCGCGGACTGCGCCACAGTAACTAGAGACTGATAGCAGGTGTATTGTCCAGTGATTACCTATGGTAACAATAAAGTCAACAACCCATGCCTCCCTGTAAAGGACTAACTTAAAATAGTCACGCTAGCAGGCACCCCCAGGCTGCTTCCTGTCACCCGGGGTAACAGTAGACATTTTCACACACACTTTACTGTTTGCAAGCAGGAGTTTGGAGCAAAGTTCAGGTTTCCTGTAATCTAGTGGGAAAAGTCCACGCCGAACAAAGTGATGGACATATTTGTAATCCATGGGCGCAATCGCCCGCCGTGGTTGCCACGGGTGACGGCACATATTTTACAGTCACTGAATTGCAGGATAGGTACAAGTGTCCGCCCCAGCACTGGTTGGAGTGAACGGGTAGCAGGAACAACAATATTGACAATCCTGGATGGTTGCTATTGACAACGGCACTTGTAAAAGCTGACTTGCAGGCAAACACAGTTCTTTTCCCTAGTTGAATCCTCTATGCAATGGGACAAGCAAAGTCCCCCCTCTTCTGCATTGCTAGGGGCGACAACCAGCAGGTTTAGCATGATGGCAGATCTCGGTGGGACCTCCAAAATATAGCGGTGTTCCTGTGGGGTCACTGCATGTTTCAGCAACCACACATCACCCTACTTGTCAGACTTCCATTTTAGGCACACTTTCTCCAAACAATGAACAGTCACTTGCTTGTTTTTGTTGTTTTTATTAGGGGATTAAACTTGAATGGGGAAAAGGGACATGGGATGCCCAAATGATTATTACTTCTTAGTTGAAATAAAGATAATTGAATCCAAACTGACAGTCTCTTCTACTGCACATCTCCTCCAGCACACTACATGAGATCACTTGCTTTCCTTCACTGTCCAATTCTAGATGCCTGTCACTGTTAGCACATGGCTAGGCTTCACTCTGAATAAGTCAGTCCTAACATTTTCCTAGTAGCCATTTGCAGGCGGGGGTCTGCAGTCCCCTCTGTGGTAGCAACCATTTTAGATGAAAAAGATAGTTGTGCTAACTGATACCTGGTGGACTACTGCTCCCAGTAAGTCCGATGCAAATCCTGCCAACCCTCCTGGCTGCAGCGACTCGACTTCAACAACCCCACAGTCTCTCCCTCTGGCTCCACATCCAATCCTGGAAAGTCTCTCCCAGAGCTTCTCACTGTGCTTCTCACTCACCGACCCCGGCATGGATCCCTCCTAAATGAATTTCCTGGCCGTGTTCCCCGCTGTCTTCCTCCTGCTCCTGTTCCAGGACACCTCTCAATGACCGTCTAAAGAGAGGCTCCCTCCCAGCTTCCGAGCTCCAGGCCCAAGGTACACCCCCCAGAAAAGGGGGTCCCTTAAGGGCCACCACAGCCTAACACGCCATCATCTCAGTTCTTCCACCCAACAACTCCTCCCACAACAGGCTGACCATGGGTATATATAGGAGGCCTTCCCCCTGCCAATCCTAGTTGGGGATTGGTCAGGGCTCCCAAATACACCCCATGTCACTCCAGCACTATGCCCTGCCTCCTTTCCAGAACCTTCTCACTGGAAACAGAGGAGGCGCCAGAGGGCTAAGGCACATGTCAGTCACCTGCTGCTACACTAAACCACTCCCCTGCCCCTCAGTTCAAAAACAAACAGGCCTAGCTCACAGCTAGTCCTGCCTAAATTTACCTGCCCTGACAGTAAAACACAAACACTACTCTAGCACCTACCTACCTAAGGTAATGGGTGCTACATGTACTACTGTGCTATCAAGGAACATGCTGATAGGGGAAGAGAGCAAAGTAAGATCATTAGCTGGCTACTTCTCATTTCATTGTTCAGTCCAAGCTGGAGGAGAGACACATTCTAATTGTAATTCAAAACCAAGCAACAGGGCCGATCCTAGGCGGGGGCGCGGGGTGCAGTTCACCCAGGCGCCACAGAGGTGGGGGCGCTCAAGCGCCAGAGTGCTCCCCTCCCTCCTCCTCCTCTCCTTGTTGGTGTCCACAGGCCGCTCTCTCCGCTGCGGCTGTGTTTCCTGCCCAAGTCCATCCCCGCTTCATCCTCCTGTCAGAGGAGATCGGAGCGGCTGTCTCTGTTGGGAGAGAGACCCGCGCAGTGACGTCGTTGGGGGGCTGTCGTCCGTGCCGTGCGGTGTACAGTGCCTGTCATTTGTTTTTCTCCTCTCGGTCACGATCTTCTTCACCCGGGTGGAGCGGCTGCACACTGTCCTCTCCAGCTGCCGGGTGGGGTTTGTCCTGAATGGGGGGGGTCTGTGGGGGGGACTCGGGGAATCTGTACTAATGGAGGGTGGGTGGATTGTGGGGGCAGTCTGTACTAATAGAGGAGGGGGGGTTTGTCGGGGGGAGTCTGTACTAATGGAGGGGGGTAGTTTTTCCTGAGGGGGTCTGTGCTAATGGAGGGGGGTGGTTTGTCCTGAAGGGGGTCTGTACTAAAGGGGGGTTAGTTTATCAGGGTCTGTACTAATGGAGGGGGGGAGGTTTGTCCTGAGGGGGGTCTGTACTTATGGAGGGGGGGTCTGTACTAATGGAGGGGTATTTGTGGGGGGTAGTCTGTACTAATGGACGGGGGATCTGTACTAATGGAGGGGGGGTGGTTTGTGTGGGGGTCTGTACTAATGGAGGGGGGTGGTTTGTGTGGGGGGTCTGTACTAATGGAGGGGGGTAATTTGTCCTGAGGGGGGTCTGTACTAATGGGGGGTGGTTTATGGGGGTCTGTACTAATGGAGGGGGGAGTCTGTACTAATGGAGGGGGGGTGGTTTGTGTGGGGGGTCTGTACTAATGGAGGGGGGGTAGTTTGTCCTGAGGGGGGTCTGTACTAATGGGGGGGTGGTTTATGGGGGGTCTGTACTAATGGAGGGGGGAGTCTGTACTAATGGAGGGGGGTGGTTTGTGTGGGGGGGTCTGTACTAATGGAGGGGGGTGGTTTGTGTGGGGGTCTTTACTAATGGAGGGCGGTCTGTACTAATGGAGGAGGAGTAGTTTGTCCTGAGGGGGGTCTGTACTAATGGGGGGTGGTTTGTCGGGAAGTCTGTACTAATTGAGGGGGGTTTGTCCTGAGGGGGGGGTCTGTACTAATGGAGGGGGGTCTGTACTAATGGAGAGGGGGGTGGTTTGTGTGGGGAGTCTGTACTAATAGAGGGGTGTGGTTTTTGGGGGGGTTTGTACTAATGGAGGGGGGTGGTTTGTGGGGGGGTCTGTACTAATGGAAGGGGGGTAGTTTGTCCTGAGGGGGGTCTGTACTAATGGGGGGTGGTTTATGGGGGGTCTGTACTAAAGGAGGGAGGTGGTTTATGGGGGGAGTCTGTACTAATGGAGGGGTGTGGTTTGTGTGGGGGGTCTGTACTAATGGGGGGGGTGGTTTGTGGGGGGTCTGTACTAATGGAGGGGGGTTTGTACTAATGGAGGGGGGTAGTTTGCCCTGGGGGGGTCTGTACTAATGGGGGGGTGGTTTGTGGGGGGGTCTGTACTAATGGAGGGGGGTCTGTACTAATGGAGGGGGGTAGTTTGCCCTGAGGGGGGTCTGTACTAATGGGGGGTGGTTTATAGGGGGGTCTGTACTAATGGAGGGGGGTGGTTTGTCGGGGGGTCTGTACTAATGGAGGGGAGGTGGTTTGTCCTGGGGGTCTGTACTAATGAAGGGGTTCTGTACTGAGGGAGGGGTTTATACTTAGTGGGGCGTCTGCACTGACGGAGGGGGTCTATACTTAATTCAGGGAGTCTGTACTGAGGGGAGACTATAGTTGGTGGAGAGGGGGGTGACACCATGTTTTACCGCACTGGGTGACACCAACCCTAGTGACATCACTGCAGCCGTGGGTTCTTCTTTCCCTCCTCCCTCTCCCTCCCCTCCCTCTCCCTCCCCTCCCTCTCCCTCTCCCTCCCCCTCTCCTCCCTCTCCCTCTCCCTTTCCTCGCGCTGCTGTACTAGTGAGCAGCGCTTGCCAGCACAGCTGCCCCACTATGTTTCTTCCCCCGCCTTCATATCAGCCAGGGAAGAAATAGAATAAAAATATAATCAGAGAAGAGGATTGTGGGACATGTGTTCCTAAGACTGGCAGCCCCACTGTAACACGGAAACTGCAGCCCACACAGCATGCCCAGCTGAATGGGAGAGAGAGAGAGCCAGGAGCCCGGGAAAGCTTTCAGGGAAGTACACCCAGGACTCCAGAGGGAGAGGACAGTGCTGAGGGAACACCATAAGAGAGAGAACCCCGCTGCCCTGCGGAGAAAGGAATGGAGTCATTGCCAGAATGCAGATCTGGGCTCTACCCAGCGGAGTCGCCATGGGCAATTCAGAGTGAGCTGACTCCTGATCAGAGGAACCGTTGTTGCTGGGTCAGGTGAGAGGGCCGATCGGCCACTATCTCCTGTAGTGTGTCTGCAGTCTTTTGACCATCTCCTGTATTATATCTGCACTCTGACCGCTTCCTGTAATATGTCTTCACTCTCTGACCGCCTTCTGTAATATGTCTGCACTCTCTGGGCATCTCCGGTAATATGTCTGCAGTCTCTGACCATCTCCTGTAATATGTCTGCACTCTCTGACTGTCTCCTGTATTATATCTACAGTCTCTGACCATCTCCTGTACTATGTCTGCAGTCTCTGACCATCTCTTGTAATACGTCTGCAGTCTCTGACCGTCTCCTGTACTATGTCTGGGGGCTCTTTCTAACAGAAGCCCTCTCTGTGTGCATCAGAGAGACTCATTAGTGTATGCTCGTCCTGTATTTTTTTTATTGTTAGAAGATCATGGGAGGATCCTAGAAGACTTCTTAGGGGAGCATCTCTGTGTTTGAGTCCTTGCCATAGAAACATGTGTAAAGGGGAGGAGTTTGTAAGATGACCACGCCCATGTGGGGGCGCCAGAAATATTTCTGCACCCAGGCGTCTGTGACCCTAGGATCGGCCCTGCCAGGCAAACCAATTCAAAAATCTCCAGGCAAAGCTTTCACTCACTCAGCATGTCTCACCAAGTGAACTTGGTGTTGAGTTATTCTCTTTACGGTCAACCCAGAGGACACGGGGGCACTCTTCACGTCTAGAGGAAAAGAGATTTCATCTCCAAATACGCAAAGAATTCTTCACAGTAAGAGCTGTGAAAATGTGTAATAGACTCCCGCCACAGGTGGTTCTGGCCAGCTCAGTAGATTGCTTTAAGAAAGGCCTGGATACTTTCCTAAATGTACATAATATAACTGGGTACTAACATTTATAGGTAAAGTTGATCTAGGGAAAATCCAATTGCCTCTTGGCGGATCAGGAAGGAATTTTTTCCCCTGCTGTAGCAAATTGGAGCATGCTCTGCTGGGGTTTTTTGCCTTCCTCTGGATCAACTGAGGGTATAAAATTGAGTATATTGGATTGTACGATATTTTTTACTTTATTTATTTATTGTTTTTAAGGTTGAACTGGATAGACTTGTGTCTTTTTTCAACCTGACTAATTATGTAACTATGTAACTATGTAGCATGTTTTTTTTTAAATACTTTATGCAGTATATGTACTCACCGAAGACCATAGCCCAGGTCCTTCAATGGCACCATTTTCAAGTGCGGGGAACCAGTAACCATTGCTGCACATGTGAGCACACTGGCTGGTCCACAATAGTCCCTCATGCTGATGTCATTATCTGCAGACTCTCATCTTGATCACTGGAGAACTGCAGCACTAGCCAAAAGGAAGTGTCTACAATACATGATGCAGGTGGTGATGTGGACACACAATGAAGGACCCTGCCTTCTGTGCATAAGAAAAGAGAAGAAGAAAAGTAAAAGTGGCATTTAGATTTTTTTTTTTTTTGTCAACCTGGAGTTCAACTTTAATTGCAGCAGAGAAAAATCAGGGTCTACCGCCAGACTAGCAACATCTACTAAACACATGAACATGGATTTGTCATCCCTTATTCCTGCTATGTTCATACCCCTCTCTAACCCTTCTACACCTGCCACTTTTTGCACTGAACAGCCACAGGGTAAAATTCCTAGGTGTAACATCAAGCCCTCAAAAATGTCCAAATTTCCTATACTTTTTCTTAAAAAGGACTAAATGCAGTTTATACTTACCTTTCCTCCAGTGGCCCTGTCCCTTGCTGGTGCTAGCACCTTCTCCTGTGTGTTGGTTTTCGGCCAACTTCTGGCATGAGATGACGCCACTCCTGCACGTGCACAAGAAGCAATCAATGGCTTCCGCTGCTATCAATCTGCCCTGTGAAGAGTAGGAGAGTTGAGAGAGCCACGGCCCTCAGGAACAGCGCTGGATCAGATTGGGCTCAGGTAAGTATTTAGGGGGGCTGGGGGGGAGTAACATTACAGAAGGTGTTATACCTAAATGCAGAGAATGCTGTTACGACTACTTTAAAGGGAGTGAATAAGGTTCTTAAGGGCAGTATTTTAACCACTTAAGGACCGCCTCACGCCGATGTACGTCGGCAAGGCGGCACGGGCAGGCAAAATCATGTACATGTACGTGATTTGCCTCCCGCGGGTGGGGGGTCCGATCGGACCCCCCCCGGTGCCCGAGGCGGTCCTGTTTTGTCCCCCGGTGATCGGAGGTGAGGGGGAGGCCATCCGTTCGTGGCCCCCCCCCCTCGCGATCGCCGCCGCCCAATCAGATCACTTCCTTTGCTGCTGTATGCTAAACAGCAGCAAAGGAAATGATGTCATCTCTCCTCAGCTCGGTATTTTCCGTTGCAGCGCAGAGGAGAGAAGACTTCACTGTGAGTGCACAACACTACACACACAGTAGAACATGCCAGGCACACAAAACACCCCGATCCCCCCCCCCGATTGCCCCCCGATCCCCCCCCCAATCACCCCCCCCCCCCGTCACAAACTGACACCAGCAGTTTTTTTTTTTTCTGATTACTGCATTGGTGTCAGTTTGTGACAGTTACAGTGTTGGGACAGTGAGTATTAGCCCCCTTTAGGTCTAGGATACCCCCCTAACCCCCCCTAATAAAGTTTTAACCCCTTGATCACCCCCTGTCGCCAGTGTCACTAAGCGATCATTTTTCTGATTGCTGTATTAGTGTCGCTGGTGACGCTAGTTAGTGAGGTAAATATTTAGGTTCGCCGTCAGCGTTTTATAGCGACAGGGACCCCCATATACTACCTAATAAATGTTTTAACCCCTTGATTGCCCCCTAGTTAACCCTTTCACCACTGATCACCGTATAACCGTTACGGGTGACGCTGGTTAGTTTGTTTATTTTGTATAGTGTCAGGGCACCCGCCGTTTATTACCGAATAAAGGTTTAGCCCCCCGATCGCCCGGCGGTGATATGCGTCGCCCCAGGCAGCGTCAGATTAGCGCCAGTACCGCTAACACCCACGCACGCGGCATACGCCTCCCTTAGTGGTATAGTATCTGAACGGATCAATATCTGATCCGATCAGATCTATACTAGCGTCCCCAGCAGTTTAGGGTTCCCAAAAACACAGTGTTAGCGGGATCAGCCCAGATACCTGCTAGCACCTGCGTTTTGTCCCTTCGCCTGGCCCAGCCCAAGTGCAGTATCGATCGATCACTGTTACTTACAAGGCACTAAACGCATAACTGCAGCGTTCGCAGAGTCAGGCCTGATCCCTGCGATCGCTAACAGTTTTTTTGCTAGCATTTTGGTGAACTAGCAAGCACCAGCCCCAGGCAGCATCAGGTTAGCGCCAGTACCGCTAACACCCATGCACGTACCGTACACCTCCCTTAGTGGTATAGTATCTGAACGGATCAATATCTGGTCCGATCAGATCTATACTAGCGTCCCCAGCAGTTTAGGGTTCCCAAAAACGCAGTGTTAGCGGGATCAGCCCAGATACCTGCTAGCACCTGCGTTTTGCCCCTCCGCCCGGCCCAGCCCACCCAAGTGCAGTATCGATCGATCACTGTCACTTACAAAACACTAAACGCATAACTGCAGCGTTCGCAGAGTCAGGCCTGATCCCTGCGATCGCTAACAGTTTTTTTGGAAGCTTTTTATTGAACTGGCAAGCACCAGCGGCCTAGTACACCCCGGTCGTAGTCAAACCAGCACTGCAGTAACACTTGGTGACGTGGCGAGTCCCATAAGTGCAGTTCAAGCTGGTGAGGTGGCAAGCACAAGTAGTGTCCCGCTGCCACCAAGAAGACAAACACAGGCCCGTCGTGCCCATAATGCCCTTCCTGCTGCATTCGCCAATCCTAATTGGGAACCCACCACTTCTGCAGCGCCCGTACTTCCCCCATTCACATCCCCAACCAAATGCAGTTGGCTGCATGAGAGGCATTTTTATGTCCTCCCGAGTACCCCTACCCAACGAACCCCCCCAAAAAAGATGTCATGTCTGCAGCAAGCGCGGATATAGGCGTGACACCTGCTATTATTGTCCCTCCTGTCCTGACAATCCTGGTCTTTGCATTGGTGAATGTTTTGAACGCTACCATGCACTAGTTGAGTATTAGCGTAGGGTACAGCATTGCACAGACTAGGCACACTTTCACAGGGTCTCCCAAGATGCCATCGCATTTTGAGAGACCCGAACCTGGAACTGGTTACAGTTATAAAAGTTAGTTACAAAAAAAGTGTAAAAAAAAAAAAAAAAATATATAAAATAAAAAAAAATTGTTGTCAATTTATTGTTCTCTCTCTCTATTGTTCTGCTCTTTTTTACTGTATTCTATTCTGCAATGTTTTATTGTTATTATGTTTTATCATGTTTGTTTTTCAGGTATGCAATTTTTTATACTTTACCGTTTACTGTGCTTTATTGTTAACCATTTTTTTGTCTTCAGGTACGCCATTCACGACTTTGAGTGGTTATACCAGAATGATGCCTGCAGGTTTAGGTATCATCTTGGTATCATTCTTTTCAGCCAGCGGTCGGCTTTCATGTAAAAGCAATCCTAGCAGCTAATTAGCCTCTAGACTGCCTTTACAAGCCGTGGGAGGGAATGCCCCCAGCCCCCCACCGTCTTCCGTGTTTTTCTCTGGCTCTCCTGTCTCAACAGGGAACCTGAGAATGCAGCCGGTGATTCAGCCAGCTGACCATAGAGCTGATCAGAGACCAGAGTGGCTCCAAACATCTCTATGGCCTAAGAAACCGGAAGCTACGAGCATTTTATGACTTAGATTTCGCCGGATGTAAATAGCGCCATTGGGAAATTGGGGAAGCATTTTATCACACCGATCTTGGTGTCGTCAGATGCTTTGAGGGCAGAGGAGAGATCTAGGGTCTAATAGACCCCAATTTTTTCAAAAAAGAGTACCTGTCACTACCTATTGCTATCATAGGGGATATTTACATTCCCCGAGATAACAATAAAAATGATTAAAAAAAAAAAAAAAATGAAAGGAAGAGTTTAAAAATAAGATAAAAAAGCAAAAAAATAATAAAGAGAAAAAAAAAAAAAAAAAAAAAAAAAAAGCACCCCTGTCGCCCCCTGCTCTTGCGCTAAGGCGAACGCAAGCGGCGGTCTGTCGTCAAACGTAAACAGCAATTGCACCATGCATGTGAGGTATCACCGCGAAGGTCAGATCGAGGGCAGTAATTTTAGCAGTAGACCTCCTCTGTAAATCTAAAGTGGTAACCTGTAAAGGCTTTTAAAGGCTTTTAAAAATGTATTTATTTTGTTGCCACTGCACGTTTGTGCGCAATTGTAAAGCATGTCATGTTTGGTATCCATGTACTCGGCCTAAGATCATCTTTTTTATTTCATCAAACATTTGGGCAATATAGTGTGTTTTAGTGCATTAAAATTTAAAAAAGTGTGTTTTTTCCCCAAAAAATGCGTTTGAAAAATCGCTGCGCAAATACTGTGTGAAAAAAAATAATGAAACACCCACCATTTTAATCTGTAGGGCATTTGCTTTAAAAAAATATATAATGTTTGGGGGTTCAAAGTAATTTTCTTGCAAAAAAAAATAACTTTTTCATGTAATCAAAAAGTGTCAGAAAGGGCTTTGTCTTCAAGTGGTTAGAAGAGTGGGTGATGTGTGACATAAGCTTCTAAATGTTGTGCATAAAATGCCAGGACAGTTCAAAACCCCCCCAAATGACCCCATTTTGGAAAGTAGACACCCCAAGCTATTTGCTGAGAGGCATGTCGAGTCCATGGAATATTTTATATTGCGACACAAGTTGCGGGAAAGAGACAAATTTTTTTTTTTTTTTTTGCACAAAGTTGTCACTAAATGATATATTGCTCAAACATGCCATGGGAATATGTGAAATTACACCCCAAAATACATTCTGTTGCTTCTCCTGAGTATTGGGATACCACATGTGTGGGACTTTTTGGGAGCCTAGTCGCGTACGGGACCCCGAAAACCAAGCACCGCCTTCAGGCTTTCTAAGGGCGTGAATTTTTGATTTCACTCTTCACTGCCTATCACAGTTTCGGAGGCCATGGAATGCCCAGGTGGCACAAAACCCCCCCAAATGACCCCATTTTGGAAAGTAGATACCCCAAGCTATTTGCTGAGAGGTATAGTGAGTATTTACTTGGAGGGTGCATGCACACAGCTGAAGATGGTGAAAGTTTGAAGCTTTAGCTCCGTACCACGCTGGCCTAAAATTGTAGTAAAAACTGGTACAGGATTCATCGACAGTTCTCATCCACTGCAGTAGTTCAGGTAACTGGGGTTTATTTACTAAAGGCAAACCCACTGTGTACTACAAGTGCACTGCAAGTGGACTTGGAAGTGCAATCGCTGTAGATCTGAGGGGGACATGCAAGGAAAACAAAAAACAGCACGTTTGCTTGGACATGATTGGATGATAGAAATCAGCAGAGCTTCCCCTCATTTCAGATCTTCCCCTGAGATCTACAGCGACTGCACTCCCAAGTGTACTTTCAGAGTGCACAGTGTATTTGTATCAACCCCATTCTGTCACATCATTATAAACAGCCAAGTCTCCAACTGCCTGATGTCATGTGATGTGAGCTGCCTTGGCCACAAGTCTCTATATTGTGCCTGGAAGCACTGCCACCTCTATAACAGTGACCTGCCACAGTGCTAGACACCGAAGAGGCAAAAGAATATGCAATCTCTTAGACAGGTGAGCTCACCTAATCCCTGGCAGCTTCCTTTGAGGACTTTCTCTGTGGGGGTTCCCCTCAATCACATTCCTCCTCCCTGAACAAAGTTATGGGAGACATAGTCATAGCATGACATATAGCCCTGTACAGTTATCTGCTGTAAATCGTACCCTGTAGTGGGAATACTCTGGTAACATCCTTGCTAGTTTTTCTAAATTGTTATGCCGCGTTCCGACAACAAATGTTCGATGTGAGCCTGTTGTCGGAAATTCTGACCGTGTGTATGCTCCATCCGATATTTTCTGTCAGAATTTCCGACAACAAAAATTTAAGAGCTGGATCTTAAATTTTCCGACAACAAAATCCGTTGTCGTAGATTCCGAGTGCGTGTAGACAATTCCGACGCACAAAATTCCATGCATGCTCTGAATAAATTACGAGATGGAAGTGCTCAGTCTGGTTAAAACTAGCATTCTTAATGGAGATTGCACATTCGTCACACTGCAAAGTTTTTAATCTTTTTTTTTTTTTGTTAAATTTATTTTTATTAATCAGTTTTATCAAGTATACAGACAACTGGGTCGTGTCAACATGACAGTTACCCAGTATAATCGGCCGCGCAGGGCCTAACATGACTATTGACTAGCATAATCAACTAATTCTATCACATATACCCCATCTTCCCTTCCCCCCTCCCTCCCACCTTGTCACAGCTCAATGATGACAACCTGCAAAAATAAGCAAGTTATGCCTGATCAACACAAAATACCTTGTTGTAGTGATATATTGGTATAGTCCATACCCTCAATGACATCAGTATAAGTGTCACTTTAATAGTAACAATTTGTTTCATCTTAAGACATTCCCATCTGCTATTCAACATTAAACTCTGAAGTTCTGACGTATTTATCCCCTATCCAACCGTGGTGTCAGATTCCCACCAGGCCTTCCATATTTTGTCAAACTTTTTTTCACACCCTCTCGCCCTATATGTGGATTTATAAAAAGGCAGCATAGTATTGATCAGCCTCTTCCAAGAACTAATGTCTGGAGCATTTTTATTCTTCCATTTAAGTAATATTGCTTTTTTACCATAAAACAAAAGGATGGTGAGTAACGTTCTCAAAGCCCTTGATGGAAGCACCTCCTCCACCAAGCCCAACAAGCATACTTTTATTGTCACTGGGATGGGCACTGACAATAGAGCTGAGATACACTGTGTGATTTCCTTCCAAAAATCCTGAATGGGTGGGCATGACCAGAAAATGTGTTCAGCGTTAGCTGGAGAGAACGAACATCTCCAACATTTTGCTGAATCACTTCCATAAATTTTGGCAAGCCTAGCCGGCGTGTAATAGCTTCTATGCAAAAATTTAAATTGTATTAGTCTATCCCTTGCTGATACTAGGTGACTAAAAGGTTGTGTCCATAAGTCATCCCAATCATCGCCCTGTATCTCCGGAACTTCTGCCTCCCATTTCATTCTATAGTTGGCTACTGCCTTTGGTGTTGTTTTAAAGAATTCTTTATACGTTACTGAGAGAGTCTTAGTCAAATCCTCTTCTGTGAGCATGGATTCAAGTGTTGAGGGCAGGGATTCCACCCTCAACTCCTTAAATTGCTTCTGATAAGCGTGTCTGGTCTGGAGAAACCTGAAGAGGTAAGAATTAGGTAAGTCGTGTCTGGATTTTAGTTGGGGAAAGGTTAGGAGTTCACCATATGATGTAATGTCTTTAAGTGTTTTAATTCCCTTGACTGCCCAATTCATAGGATCCGGCAAATTATAGAATTGTGGTAACGTGTGATTCATCCATAGTGGAGATGATGGGGAAATCCCTTGGTAGCTGGGAGATGCTAGTTTAACTGCTATACCCCATGCTCTAACAGTAGCTAGCATCATCAGGGTGATTGGCAAGTCTGATTTGGTACCCCTGAACAAGGCTAGGCGCAAACTCTCATAAGACCCAAGATAAGCTGCCCCTAAGACTGTGGCAGCATCCCCATCATCCAATAGAAGCCATCTACGGGCAAAAACCATTTGCCTTGCCAGATAATATTTATACCAATCTGGCAATGCCAACCCTCCCTGGTCACCCGGTTCCTGGAGCACCTTCCGTCCTATCCTTGGAGGTTTAGGTTCCCAGAGGAATGATCCCACTATACCAGGGGTCCTCAAACTTTTTAGACAGGGGGCCAGTTCACGGTCCCTCAGACTGTTGGGGGGCCGCACTATAGTTTAAAAAAAATATGAACTAATTCCTAAATTCCTATGCACACATCTTTTTTGTAGTGCAAAAGAATAAAAGAATGAATAATAAATAATAATATATATAGGGGATGGACAGGGGGACAGAGGGATGGACAGGGGGACAGTGGGATGGACAGAGGGGTGGACAGGGGGACAGAGGGACAGAGGGGTGGCCTGGGGGACAGTGGGGTGGACAGGGGGACAGAGGGATGGACAGGGGGACAGAGGGGGGGACAGGGGGTGGACAGAGGGACAGAGGGGGGGACAGTGGGGTGGACAGGGGGACAGTGGGGTGGACAGGGGGACAGAGGGATGGACAGGGGGACAGTGGGATGGACAGGGGGACAGTGGGATGGACAGGGGGACAGTGGGATGGACAGGGGGACAGAGGGGTGGACAGGGGGACAGTGGGGTGGACAGGGGGACAGAGGGGTGGACAGGGGGACAGAGGGGGGGACAGTGGGACAGTGGGGTGGACAGTGGGACAGTGGGGTGGACAGGGGGACAGTGGGGGGGACAGTGGGGTGGACAGGGGGACAGTGGGATGGACAGGGGGACAGTGGGGTGGACAGGGGGACAGAGGGGGGGACAGGGGGACAGAGGGGGTGACAGTGGGGTGGACAGGGGGACAGTGGGGTGGACAGGGGGACAGAGGGGTGGACAGGGGGACAGTGGGGTGGACAGGGGGACAGTGGGATGGACAGGGGGACAGTGGGATGGACAGTGGGGTGGACAGGGGGACAGTGGGGTGGACAGGGGGACAGTGGGATGGACAGGGGGACAGTGGGATGGACAGGGGGACAGTGGGGGGGACAGTGGGGTGGACAAGGGGACAGTGGGGTGGACAGGGGGACAGTGGGGTGGACAGGGAGACAGAGGGGTGGACAGGGGGACAGTGGGGTGGACAGAGGGGGGACAGGGGGACAGTGGGGTGGACAGGAGGACAGAGGGGTGGACAGGAGGACAGAGGGGTGGACAGGGGGACAGAGGGGTGGACAGTGGGGTGGACAGGGGGACAGTGGGGTGGACAGGGGGACAGAGGGGTGGACAGGGGGACAGAGGGGTGGACAGGGGGACAGAGGGGGACAGAGGGGTGGACAGGGGGACAGAGGGGTGGACAGGGGGACAGAGGGGTGGACAGGGGGACAGTGGGATGGCCAGGGGGACAGGGGGACAGAGGGGTGGACAGGGGGACAGAGGGGTGGACAGGGGGACAGTGGGGTGGACAGGGGGACAGGGGGACAGAGGGATGGACAGGGGGACAGAGGGGTGGACAGGGGGACAGTGGGGTGGACAGGGGGACAGAGGGGTGGACAGAGGGGGGACAGGGGGACAGAGGGGGGACAGTGGGGTGGACGGGGGGACAGAGGGGTGGACAGAGGGGTGGACAGGGGGACAGAGGGGTGGACAGGGGGACAGAGGGGGGGACAGGGGGACAGAGGGGGGGACAGGGGGACAATGGGGTGGACAGGGGGACAGTGGGATGGACAGGGGGACAGAGGGGTGGACAGGGGGACAGAGGGGTGGACAGGGGGACAGTGGGGTGGACAGGGGGACAGAGGGGTGGACAGAGGGGGGACAGGGGGACAGAGGGGGGACAGGGGGACAGTGGGGTGGACAGGGGGACAGAGGGGTGGACAGGGGGACAGAGGGGTGGAAAGGGGGGGACAAGGGGACAGAGGGGTGGACAGGGGGACAGAGGGGTGGACAGGGGGACAGAGGGGTGGACAGGGGGACAGTGGGGTGGACAGGGGGACAGAGGGGTGGACAGAGGGGTGGACAGGGGGACAGAGGGGTGGACAGGGGGACAGAGGGGGGGACAGGGGGACAGAGGGGGGGAAAGGGGGACAATGGGGTGGACAGGGGGACAGTGGGATGGACAGGGGGACAGGGGGACAGAGGGGTGGACAGGGGGACAGAGGGGTGGACAGGGGGACAGTGGGGTGGACAGGGGGACAGAGGGGTGGACAGAGGGGGGACAGGGGGACAGAGGGGGGACAGGGGGACAGTGGGGTGGACAGGGGGACAGAGGGGTGGACAGGGGGACAGTGGGGTGGACAGGGGGACAGTGGGGTGGACAGGGGGACAGAGGGGTGGACAGAGGGGGGACAAGGGGACAGAGGGGTGGACAGGGGGACAGAGGGGTGGACAGGGGGACAGAGGGGTGGACAGGGGGACAGTGGGGTGGACAGGGGGACAGAGGGGTGGACAGAGGGGGGACAGGGGGACAGAGGGGTGGACAGGGGGACAGAGGGGTGGACAGGGGGACAGTGGGGTGGACAGGGGGACAGAGGGGTGGACAGAGGGGGGACAGGGGGACAGGGGGACAGAGGGGTGGACAGGGGGACAGAGGGGTGGACAGGGGGACAGAGGGGTGGACAGAGGGGGGACAGAGGGGGGACAGGGGGACAGAGGGGTGGACAGAGGGGGGACAGTGGGGTGGACAGGGGGACAGTGGGGTGGACAGGGGGACAGTGGGGTGGACAGGGGGACAGAGGGGTGGACAGGGGGACAGAGGGGTGGACAGGGGGACAGTGGGGTGGACAGGGGGACAGAGGGGTGGACAGAGGGGGGACAGAGGGGGGACAGGGGGACAGTGGGGTGGACAGGGGACAGTGGGGTGGACAGGGGGACAGAGGGGTGGACAGGGGGACAGTGGGGTGGACAGGGGGACAGAGGGGTGGACAGGGGGACAGTGGGGTCCTCACTTGTTCGTAGGCTGTTGCTTGAAGCCTCCGCTCTCTCTGTCACTCTTCGCGCCTCCTGTCTCCGTGCGGGACTGTGCTGGGAACTACACTTCCCAGCATGCAGCGCGGCACACGGAGCCCTCCATTACTGGTGTGGGGGAGGCGGCTTGAGCAGAGCGGAGCGGATATGCTCCCTGCCGAAGCCGAGCCGACCTGGCCCCGGCCCGAGCCTGGATTGTCGGGAATCCGGCCCTGGGTGGATTGGGCCGGATAAATGTCCTCGGCAGGCCGCATGTGGCCCGTGGGCCGTAGTTTGAGGACCCCTGCACTATACTGTCTATTTGTCTAAAATATCATTTTGGTATCCAAACCGGGGCATGTCTAAGGAAATATAGGATTACCGGGAGAACTTTCATTTTTAAAAGACTAATTCTACCCACTAAGGACAGAGGTAATTTCGTCCAGGCCTGTACTTTTTGTTTGAGGAATATTATCAGTGGGAGTAAGTTTAGTGAATAATAGTCCTGAACTTTTGCAGTGATTTTGACTCCAAGATATTTGATAGATTCCACCCATTGTAATTGAAGGTTCGGGTCAGCCCCCTTTTCATCTAGGGGGAGAATTGACGACTTGCTCCAATTTACTTTCAGCCCCGAGAATAAGGCAAATTTATTTAGTATATCCAAGACCGCCCTCAATGATTCTCCGGGGTCATTAAGAAACAGGAGCATGTCGTCTGCATATAAGGCCAGGGTTTCATGTATTGTTCCCACTTTTATCGCCCGGACATCTCCAGAGGACCTCAGGGCTACCACCAGGGGCTCCATTACTAAGGTAAACAGGAATGGGGACAGTGGGCATCCCTGCCTGGTGCCTCTGCCCACCTCAAAGTACTCAGTACACTGCTGAACCTAATCTTATGGCCACTTTGGGATTCCTATATAGCATAGATATCCACTTTCGAAATTGGGGTCCGAATCCCATAATCTTTAAGACCTTAAACATATAATTCCAATCCACAGAATCAAACTCTTTTTTCTATATCAATTGCTACTACAATCCTGGTGTCAGATTCCGTGGGTGGTAATTGCATATGGGTAAAGAGTCTCCTCAAATTTGTGTCTGTCAATTTCCCCGGCATGAACCCCATCTGGTCAAAGTTAACTATTGACGGGATAACCATGGCTAGCCTAGTCGCTAGCAGTTTGGTTAGGATCTTTAAGTCAGTGTTCAAAAGTGCTATTGGGCGATAAGACGCACAATCCATTGGGTCCTTCCCTGGCTTTAGCAATAGGATCATATAGGCTTCCAACATGGAGTTTGGTAGGGAGGAATTATCTAAACAGTATTCTAACAGTCCATTAAGTCTTATTGCCAGCTGGTCTACATTTGCTCTATAAAAATCAATGGGGAACCCATCAGGCCCGGGAGCCTTATTTGGTGGAAAGGCAAATATTGCCGCCTGAATCTCCTTTACTGTTATTTTGGCTTCCAGTATATTACAGTCTTGGACAGTCAGTTTCGGGATATGTAACCCCGCCAACAGCCATATTCAGGGACCAGTGAGCATAAGAAAGAGAAGAAATCAATAAACTCCTGCATAATTGCAGCTGGATCTGATATCATAGTGCCCTGCTTATCCCTGATGACCAAATAAAAGTATAGCCTATATTAACATTTAATAATTGAGCTGTGACAAGTAGACCTGAAACTGCCCCCCCTGCTATTATACCAGAAAACAACCCCCCAAAAAAACACAAAAAAATCTGGCATGTAGCTTTGTCCCAAAAAACAAAAACTTGCGGTGAGTTCTGGCCGCATGGATCAAAAGTCTGGCAGTGAACCTTGGTGGTCTCTCAACCTCTCTGTGCTCCAACCATTACATTCGATGAAGCGTTGAAGCAGATGAGCGTTGGTCACAACAGGTGGAAGGGCCGATGCAAGCATAACCTCAACCACTGGTGTTTTCCTTACTGTAAAGCTGCAGTATTACCTCACAGAACTCAGCTCATGTTGGTGCATGTATAGAATGGGAAAAATAAATTATAAAACAGAAAAAGAAAAAATGAAAAAGAAGTAGGGGGGAAAAAAAGAGGAAAAACCAGGAACCAAATTAAAAAAGTGACCTGGAAAATCAATACTCCTCCTGACATAAACGTAACAAGGAGACTTGAATATGAAAGCCCCTGTCATAAGGGTCAAGCAGAAAGAAGACTTAAATTCCTCAGGAGTGCAGTGAGATCTCCTAATAAAGTGCATGGCTCCTCCTCTCCACGAATAAATAAATAAAAAAAATAAAAAAAACTTATGTAAATTCAATTGCATCTTTCCATGACCTGCACAACAGGTGCAAACAGAGTCCTGGATCTTCCTTGTTCACATCACCTGAACATAAAGCGCCTTTGAGCAAACTGCTATTAGGAAAGTTCCTTATCCAGCCAGTCGCATGCCTTTGCTGGATTATCAAAAAATTTTACATTGCCTTTGTACTGTACCCTGAGCCTGCTTGGGTACAGCATGCTGTACTGCACCTCCTTCTCACGGAGTCTTTTGCAGACATCATTAAAGGAGCGGCGCTGTTGTTGCGTGGCTGCAGAAAAATCAGGAAACAGCATTACCTTAGCATTTTCAAATTTTCTGGATTTTGTCAAGATTGTGTCCCTGTCCCCGTAGTTCAGGAACCAGACCAGAAATGGTCTGGGGTATGCTCCTGGGGGTCTTTTTCCAGTGGGGACTCTATGCGCTCTTTCCACCACATAGGTAGGGGGTAAATCTTTCAGAGAGAGTAAATTCATGAAGAATGCTTCAGCAAACAGTACTGGCCTGTCTCCTTCTGCTCCCTCTGGTAGGCCAACCACCCTGATGTTATTTCTTCTCTGGCGGTCTTCAGCATCATCTGCTCTGTGCTGAAGGGAGCTCACCAGGTCACGGAGCTCAGACCCTGTCTTCCACCGTGGTGAGCCTGCCCCTAATTTTGTCAAGGTCATGTCTGATCAGCGTGCATTCGGATGACAGATGATCTATTCTCCCCATTAGTTCCGACTTACTAGCATTAATGGCCTCCAGGATTGGCCTGGTAATCGCCTCCGTATCCACCGCTAGCAGTTGGTCCTCCGCTGTGTCAGTGTCAGCACTCAGCTCCGCTGTGTCCCCTGCCTGCGCCATCTTGGTCGCTGAATGTTTGGCGCGCTGCTCAGTGTTTTGTGTAGACAAGATAACGGGGGCGGAGCCTCTGTCCGTCTCCTTAGTGGAGCGGGTCTGGCGCTGTTCTGTGTGGGCCTTTGGCAGCTTTTTGGAGGCTGATGATCGCATCCCTGCGTTCCTCTCACCTTCCCCTAGAAGCCGGTCCCGTTTATATTCGGGTTAAAACGCTCCAAATCGACGGATTCTATCAGGATACACAGAGCTCCGCAGAGATGTGTGCTGCCTCGATCACATCTTTTAATGCAGCATATGCTCTTCTTCTTTATAATGCTAGAATAATGAAGTTGTTTTGCTGCTGATATTCGCACAGATTTCTGACAAACTGATTTCTTTATTATTTCTCGTGATCTCCTGAATAATCATTTTTTTTATCGCCAGATCTCCATAATAATGTTTTTTTTTTTTTTTATAGTGATTTACTTTTTTTTTGCTCAAGATCTCCTGATTTTTTTTTCTAGTGATCTCCATAATATTTTGTTCTCGTTTTGTGTGTCAAGTTACCACAACACCATTTTTATCATGTATTTTTTAACCTCAAGGAGATTGGTTGGTGTTGGTGTCCCTTGTTAATTTGACATTGTATTTTTGAAATGTATCTGCCTACTCACAAACAAACTGTCCTTTTTGAACTAAAACACATAGCCAAGTATGTGTGCTAAAAAAATAGACATTTATTAGGGGTCATAACAAAATAAAAAGGAAGGCAACGCTGGATAAACTGGTGAAATTGGCAAAACCTTTGTACCCCAGGGCGCACATCAACTATTTGACAGGCAAAATTGGTAGCCTAAGGAGTCCATTTAATAGGGAGCACAATCCAGTCCAGGACTCCGAGAGATCAGGAGCAGCAGCAGATGACATATATGTCCCGAGGCTGTGGTCATACAACAGCCCTGCGTCTTTTGTCAGACCAGACCTAACCCAGGCCATCACTCTCAAGACTTCTTTGCACGCTTCCTTCCACGCTTGCTTCCAGGCTGTGGCTCTAGTGTTGGAGTTGTGGCAGGAGGTGGAGGAGGAGGAGGATGGTCCAACTCACACAGGTGGATTTTGCTTGTGAGTTCACCCTTCAACCCCTTATTTAGGGCCAGATAAATCACTTCCTCACAAATGAGGTGTTGGCCCACCTCCATTTCCTGCATTTTTCTGGCTACTATGCAGGCATAGGCCTCTTGAATATTGGGGGTGGTTCTGAGGGCCGCAGTAGCCTCCCGAATCAAAGAAAGCGCTGACTCCTCCACATTCCTCCTCTTCCTGGTACTTTTTGTTGGAAGGCGGAGGGGAGGAACCTGGGATTTGGTCAGGCTACTGGGCACGGCCACCTCCTGGCTGCCACTTACCCCCGCCTCCTCCTGGCTGAGACTTTCCGCAGCCTCCTCCTGGCTGTGACTTTCCACGGCCTCCTCCTGGCTGACACTTTCCACAACCTCCTCCTGGCTGAGACTTTCCTGTGTATGAAAATGGGACATAGTTTAAGTTTTTTGGTCATCAATCACAGACAATTTTCACAAATTAAAGGGGTTGTAAAGGTATAAATTTTTTCACCTTAATGCATTCTATGCATTAAGGTGAAAAAACTTTTGATAATACCGCCGCCCCCAGTCCCCCTGTTTTACTTACCTGACACCTCAAAAACTCGCCTGCTCGTTCCCGACCTCCATTCAGCCGATCAGCCTGGTCGCTGATTGGCTATAGTGGATGGATTGAAAGCAGCGCAGCCATTGGCTATAGCCGCCGGCTGTATCACGGGAGCGCGCCCGCAATAACTATCCACCATGCGAGGGAGCTCGCATTAAGGTGGTTAGTTATTGCGGGGAGGAGCTGAGACAGCCGCCGAGGGACCCCAGAAAAGCAGGTTTGGGGCCACTCTGTGCAGAACGAGCTGCACAGTGAAGGTAAGTATAACATGTTTGTTATTTTTAAAGAAAAAAAAAATTACCTTTACAACCCCTTTAAGACTATCATTCTGACCCCAGCATTTTTCATTCTTGTCCCAATCATTTTTGGCTACTACTGTCTATTGATATGTGAACCACTTTGTAAATTCCAAAATTAGTGATCAATACTAACATCTAGTTAATATCATTCAATTTTTGGACAAGAAATATGTTGAACAGTGCTATATCTACCTCAAGCTGGGCTCCTCCACATCTTCCTGGGTGGAAGGCCCAGGTTGTACGTCAGAAGCCTCATCTGAGGTGGAAGGAAGTGTGGAAGGAAGAGTGGAAGGAAGGGTTGAGAGTGATGGAGTGATTTCAGTCTGGTCTGACAAAAACTGCAGTCTGTTGTAGTACCAGAGCCTGGGGACATAAACGTCATCTGCTGCTGCTTCTGATCTCATGGAATCCTGGACCTTCTTGTGCTCCCTATTATATGTGCTCCTCAGGCCACCAATTTTGCACTTCAAATAGGGGATGGTAGCCGTGGGAGTCACCGGCTTCACCAATTCCAGCAATTGATCCAGCGCTGCCTTCCTCTTTATTTTATTATTATAAAAAGGGTGTTTCACCTGCCACAGAAAGGGCAGCTCCCTTTTTTTATCAATGAAGTTGGGGAGGAAGTCATGATCATTGAATCTATCCATTTTATCTGCAAGAAACAACACAAGACAAACCCTAATGTCAGGCTAAACTCTCCTAATCTTGTCCCAATATAGGCCTCAATCTATAAGCACTATAGTCCACTGATGTCCCAAGTTAAAATGGTACTTTCATCAGCACGATCGGTGCTTCTGCTACTCCGTCCTCCGCTCACAGATCGTACGTACGACGCATGTGTGTCACGCTTTATATACACTGCGCATGCATGAAACTCCACACGTCCTTCTTTCTAGTATATTCCCCGCCCCTTCTGTTTCGGCGCAGTGGGAGAGCACATAGCGAAGAAAGAGCAAGTGCATGCAGAGGAGAGCAGCAACGAGGAGGACGACGAAAGCCCGGAGACACAAACGCCCCGATCCCGGAGGAGATTTAAGGCCTCAAATATGTCCTTTGTAGAGATGGTGGACATCTTGAAGAGGGCCAACTATGATGGGAAGCATGGACCTTACCGAAACCCAAATG
Organism: Aquarana catesbeiana; assembly: GCF_042186555.1. Lineage (NCBI taxonomy): Eukaryota > Metazoa > Chordata > Amphibia > Anura > Ranidae > Aquarana > Aquarana catesbeiana. Next base: position 125,293,606 of record NC_133326.1, read on the forward strand.
TGAGAAAGGGTAAGATCATGGCTAAAGTTGTGAATAGTCGGCAGAAGAATTTTGGGGTACAGCGATCCAAGGATCAACTGAGGAAACGCTGGTCAGACCTCAAATTGAGGGAGCAGGATCCGTACAGAAGAATCAAGAGAGTGCTGCAAAAAAGTAAGTATTTTGCCGTGTGTTCCTATTATTATTATTACATTCGTGCTGCTCAATGTGCTTTTCTTTACTGTTGTACAGTTTAAAATGGCATTAAAAATGGCAAGTTTCAGGTTCGTGGGCACAGTAATCGTTCGTAGTAAACATTGTTTGTTCGCTCACTAATACAATGTTTTTGGCAGATGCAGGTTAACTATATTTGTTCATGCCTATTTGTCCTAAAAGAAGTTTGTTGTCTAGCCACTTGACGACCGTCTCACGCCGATGTACGTCGGCAAGGTGGCATGGACAGGCAAAATCACGTACATATACGTGATTTGCCTTCCGCGGGTGGGGGGTCCGATCGGACCCCCCCCGGTGCCCGAGGCGGTCGTCTTTTGTCCCACGGCGATCGGAGGTGAGGGGGAGGCCATCCATTCGTGGCCCCCCTCGCGATCGCTGCCGGCCAATCGAATCATTCCTTTGCTGCTGTATGCTAAACAGCAGCAAAGGAAATGATGTCATCTCTCCTCGGCTCGGTAATTTCTGTTCCAGCCCGAGGAGAGAAGACAGGTATGTGAGTGCACAACACTACACACACACAGTAGAACATGCCAGGCACACAAGACACCCCGATCCCCCCCCCCGATCGCCCCCCCGATCCCCCCCCAATCACCCCCCCCCCCCCCGTCACAAACTGACACCAGCAGTTTTTTTTTTCTGATTACTGCATTGGTGTCAGTTTGTGACAGTTACAGTGTTCGGACTTGGGAGTTAGTATTAGCCCCCTGTAGGTCTAGGATACCCCCCTAACCCCCCCTAATAAAGTTTTAACCCCTTGATCACCCCCTGTCACCAGTGTCGCTAAGCGATCATTTTTCTGATCGCTGTATTAGTGTCGCTGGTGACGCTAGTTAGGGACCTAAATATTTAGGTTCGCCGTCAGCGTTTTATAGCGACAGGGACCCCCATATACTACCGAATAAATGTTTTAACCCCTTGATGGCCCCCTAGTTAACCCTTTCACCACTGATCACCGTATAACCGTTACGGGTGACGCTGGTTAGTTCGTTTATTTTTTATAGTGTCAGGGCACCCGCCGTTTATTACCGAATAAAGGCTTAGCCCCCTGATCGCCCGGCGGTGAAATGCGTCGCCTCAGGCAGCGTCAGATTAGCGCCAGTACCGCTAACACCCACGCACGCAGCATACGCCTCCCTTAGTGGTATAGTATCTGATCGGATCAATATCTGATCCGATCAGATCTATACTAGCACCTCCAGCAGTTTAGGGTTCCCAAAAACGCAGTGTTAGCGGGATCAGCCCAGATACCTGCTAGCACCTGCGTTTTGCCCCTCCGCCCAGCCCACCCAAGTGCAGTATCGATCGATCACTGTCACTGCGATCGCGATCGCTAACAGTTTTTTTGGTAGTATTTTGGTGAACTGGCAAGCACCAGCCCCAAGCAGCGTCAGATTAGTGCCAGTACCGCTAACACCCACGCACGCACCGTACACCTCCCTTAGTGGTATAGTATCTGAATGGATCAATATCTGATCCGATCAGATCTATACTGGCGTCCCCAGCAGTTTAGGGTTCCCAAAAATGCAGTGTTAGCGGGATCAGCCCAGATACCTGCTAGCACCTGCATTTTGCCCCTCCGCCCGGCCCAGCCCACCCAAGTGCAGTATCGATCGATCACTGTCACTTACAAAACACTTAACGCATAACTGCAGCGTTCGCAGAGTCAGGCCTAATCCCTGCGATCGCTAACAGTTTTTTGGTAGCTTTTTATTGAACTGGCAAGCACCAGCGGCCTAGTACACCCCGGTCGTAGTCAAACCAGCACTGCAGTAACACTTGGTGACGTGACGAGTCCCATAAGTGCAGTTCAAGCTGGTGAGGTGGCAAGCACAAGTAGTGTCGCGCTGCCACCAAGAAGACAAACACAGGCCCGTCGTGCCCATAATGCCCTTCCTGCTGCATTCGCCAATCCTAATTGGGAACCCACCGCTTCTGCAGCGCCCGTACTTCCCCCATTCACATCCCCAACCAAATGCAGTCGGCTGCACGAGAGGCATTTTCTTTATGTCCTCCTGAGTACCCCTACCCAACGAACCCCCCCAAAAAAGATGTTGTGTCTGCAGCAAGCGCGGATATAGACGTGACACCCGCTATTATTGTTCCTTCTGTCCTGACAATCCTGGTCTTTGCATTGGTGAATGTTTTGAACGCTACCATTCACTAGTTGAGTATTAGCGTAGGGTACAGCATTGCACAGACTAGGCACACTTTCACAGGGTCTCCCAAGATGCCTTCGCATTTTGAGAGACCCGAACCTGGAACCGGTTACCGTTATAAAAGTTAGTTACAAAAAAAGTGTAAAAAAAAAAAAATATATATAAAATAAAAAAAATTGCAATGTTTTATTGTTATTATGTTTTATCATGTTTGCTTTTCAGGTATGCAATTTTTTATACTTTACCGTTTACTGTGCTTTATTGTTAACCATTTTTTTTTGTCTTCAGGTACGCCATTCACGACTTTGAATGGTTATACCAGAATGATGCCTGCAGGTTTAGGTATCATCTTGGTATCATTCTTTTCAGCCAGCGGTCGGCTTTCATGTAAAAGCAATCCTAGTGGCTAATTAGCCTCTAGACTGCTTTTACAAGCCGTGGGAGGGAATGCCCCCCCCCCACCGTCTTCCGTGTTTTTCTCTGGCTCTCCTGTCTCAACAGGGAACCTGAGAATGCAGCCGGTGATTCAGCCAGCTGACCATAGAGCTGATCAGAGACCAGAGTGGCTCCAAACATCTCTATGGCCTAAGAAACCGGAAGCTACGAGCATTTTATGACTTAGATTTCGCCGGATGTAAATAGCGCCATTGGGAAATTGGGGAAGCATTTTATCACACCGATCTTGGTGTCGTCAGATGCTTTGAGGGCAGAGGAGAGATCTAGGGTCTAATAGACCCCAATTTTTTCAAAAAAGAGTACCTGTCACTACCTATTGCTATCATAGGGGATATTTACATTCCCCGAGATAACAATAAAAATGATTAAAAAAAAAAAAAAAATGAAAGGAACAGTTTAAAAATAAGATAAAAAAGCAAAAAAATAATAAAGAAAAAAAAAGCACCCCTGTCGCCCTCTGCTCTCGCGCTAAGGCGAACGCAAGCGGCGGTCTGTCGTCAAACGTAAACAGCAATTGCACCATGCATGTGAGGTATCGCCACGAAGGTCAGATCGAGGGCAGTAATTTTTGCAGTAGACCTCCTCTGTAAATCTAAAGTGGTAACCTGTAAAGGCTTTTAAAGGCTTTTAAAAATGTATTTATTTTGTTGCCACTGCGCGTTTGTGCACAATTTTAAAGCATGTCATGTTTGGTATCCATGTACTCGGCCTAAGATCATCTTTTTTATTTCATCAAACATTTGGGCAATATAGTGTGTTTTAGTGCATTCAAATTTAAAAAAGTGTGTTTTTTCCCCAAAAAATGCGTTTGAAAAATCGCTGCGCAAATACTGTGTGAAAAAAAACCTCACTTTTTGTCACAAAGTTTTGAAAATTGAAAAAAGAAAAAAAAAATTTTTCTTGTCTTTCTTCATTTTCAAAAACAAATGAGAGCTGCAAAATACTCACCATGCCTCTCAGCAAATAGCTTGGGGTGTCTACTTTCCAAAATGGGGTCATTTGGGGGGGTTTTGTGCCACCTGGGCATTCCATGGCCTCCGAAACTGTGATAGGCAGCGAAGAGTGAAATCAAAAATTTTCACCCTTAGAAATCCTGAAGGCGGTGATTGGATTTCGGGGCCCCGTACGGGGCTAGGCTCCCAAAAAGTCCCACACATGTGGTATCCCCATACTCAGGAGAAGCAGCTAAATGTATTTTGGGGTGCAATTCCACATATGCCCATGGCCTGTGTGAGCAATATATCATTTAGTGACAACTTTGTGCAAAAAAAAAAAAAAAAAAAAGTGTCACTTTCCCGCAACTTGTGTCAAAATATAAAATATTCCATGGACTCAATATGCCTCTCAGCAAATAGCTTGGGGTGTCTACTTTCCAAAATGGGGTCATTTGGGGGGGGTTTTGTGCCACCTGGGCATTCCATGGCCTCCGAAACTGTGATAGGCAGTGAAGAGTGAAATCAAAAATTTACACCCTTAGAAATCCTGAAGGCGGTGCTTGGTTTTCGGGGCCCCGTACGCGGCTAAGCTCCCAAAAAGTCCCACACATGTGGTATCCCCGTACTCAGGAGAAGCAGCTGAATGTATTTTGGGTTGCAATTCCACATAGGCCCATGGCCTGTGTGAGCAATATATCATTTAGTGACAACTTTTTGTAAAATTTTTTTTTTTTTTGTCATTATTCAATCACTTGGGACAAAAAAAATAAATATTCAATGGGTTCAACATGCCTCTCAGCAATTTCCTTGGGGTGTCTACTTTCCAAAATGGGGTCATTTGGGGGGGGGTTTGTACTGCCCTGCCATTTTAGCACCTCAAGAAATGACATAGGCAGTCATAAACTAAAAGCTGTGTAAATTACAGAAAATGTACCCTAGTTTGTAGACGCTATAACTTTTGCGCAAACCAATAAATATACGCTTATTGACATTTTTTTTACCAAAGACATGTGGCTGAATACATTTTGGCCTAAATGTATGACTAAAATTTAGTTTATTGGATTTTTTTTATAACAAAAAGTAGAAAATATCATTTTTTTTCAAAATTTTCGGTCTTTTTCCGTTTATAGCGCAAAAAATAAAAACTGCAGAGGTGATCAAATACCATCAAAAGAAAGCTCTATTCGTGGGAAGAAAAGGACGCAAATTTCGTTTGGGTACAGCATTGCATGACCGCGCAATTAGCAGTTAAAGCAACGCAGTGCCAAATTGGAAAAAGACCTCTGGTCCTTAGGCAGCATAATAGACCGGGGCTCAAGTGGCTAGATGAGTTTGTAACTAGAATGAAATGCAAACTTGATTCAGTGTAAGGAGAGGACACTTAGCAGCTGTTTACACATCTGGAGGCAGGAGCACTAGTGTGGGACACCAGCTTGGAACTCTGCCAAAACAGACAAATGTACGTCACTTCCAAGCAATGTTTCATATTCCTAATTCTGTCCTCAAATATCTGTGTGCTAAGTATACCTATTTTTTAATTCACATAGGGGAGAAAAGACTCGGGACATCAGAGGACACCAGGGACCCCAACCTCATAAAGAAGGGGAAGTCATCACGCCACAACCTCGGGATGTGGAGGAAGGAGAGGTTTATGAAGTGGGCGAAATAGTGACCACAACAGGTGAGTGTCTGAGACCACAGCTTCAGGTAATACATGTATGCTTGCATATTTATAATACATGGCGTGTTTTTTTATTTTTAGATGATGTGGATGTTGTGGAAGAAGAATCTCATTTTACCAGTGCAAGTGCACACGTCCTTATTGGGGAGATCATGGTGTGCAATCGTGATTCAGAAAAGATAAAGGAAAACATCAATGATGTTCAACAAAAAATGAAGAACATCATTGATGTTTTAGGCAGAATATAAAAAACACAAAAATTGTACCCTTTTAAAGTTTTTAAGTATTTTAAAAGCCAAATTTTGAAGATGCACACAGTGTGTCAACATGTGCTATCTGCCATCACGGAATATCAATGTACACGTTTTGTGGGTGCAACCCCTTCCTCGCAACTAAAGTAGATGAGAGGAAGGGGTTGCACCCCCAAAACACGTCCATTGATCCCCCATGATGGGAGCTAGCACACCTTGACATTAGGCATGGGATCATGAGGGAAATCCACATTTTGACTCCCAATTTGTGTGCATCTTCAAAATTTGGCTTTTACAGGGGTGACATCACCCCATCTGATGAAGCCAATATTAACACAGTTTGGACATACTAATGTCTGATATTGCCTTCACTTTGTCAAAGTTGAACTTTGTAAGTTCCTGAGTTGTGCATGTTTTACGGTTTTAAACATGCCTGTTTAACCCAAAAATGGCTATTTGTACTGTCAAACCTAAAAATGTTTTACAACAAATATGTTAGTTTGTTCAAAAACCCTTTTCTAACGCACATGTGAATGTACTTTGAGTAAAATGTTTTATACTCAACAATGTGTGGCTTCTTCTTTCAATGCTCAACACCAGTTTTTGGAGTAAGTTGGTGTTTACAGTGACAATGGGGGTTATTTACAAAAGGCAAATCCACTTTTGTCAGAGGAATATTCCTTCCTGCCATACCAGCCGTGTCCCTGCGCGCAAGCACGGGGAAACAGCATTTCGGCGCACGCACAATCGCAGGCCGATGCTACGGCTCACGCACGTGCGCACTGGCGCACGCCCAACGTGACCCTTTGGGTGGCCTATAAAAGGCGCTCTCATACTCAGACAAACTGCTGGTTCGTCTCCTGTGCTTGTGCCTGATTACCCGTTGTGACCCAGATTGCTACTGACTCCTCTGCTCTTCTCCTGGACCTGACCTTGGCTTGTTTAACGGATCTCCACCTATCTCCTGTGTTTGACCCTCTGCCTGTTACTCGGATTGTCTCCTGTCTCCCTGCCTTGACTGCCTGCCTGTACCTAGATTTGCTTGTGTCTTCAAGACAACTTCCCACAGCCTGCAGTTAAATTACTGATCCTGGTGTTTGACCCTCAGCCTGGTTCTGGACTTTGTTTGTTCCAGCAAATACTCCTGCTTACCAGTCTCTGCACAGTGGCTCTTCTCTACAAGGACCTCTACACAAATCTCCTACGGTCCATTGGGTAGCCTGTGCCTCTTTGTGCCATTTACTCCCCCCCTTCAGAGGGCGGACTGTGCTTAGTTGCAAGGGTGAACCGATCTCGGCATCTCGACCTCAGTAAGTACTTCCCTGACAGTATGAACCAGCCATCTCAGGGGCCGACAGAGCGCGTTCCCCGCTTGAGATCCTGTGTCAGCAAGTCTCGGCACTCACCGATGCAGTTCAGAAGTTGCAAGAGGGCCACACCCAAATTGACAGTCATCTTCAGCAACTCTCCGGGGCACCTCCATCAGCAGCCGTAGCCCCTGTACCTCCCAGTGGGGCTTCCTCCTCTCAGATATCATCCAACCCTACCGTGATTATGGCTTCCCTGAGCCCAGGGTTCCCACTCCAGAGCGATTCTCTGGCGACTGCAAAAAATTCAGAGCCTTCAAAAATGCCTGTTCTCTGTATCTAGCTCTGCAACCCAGGACTTTTTCCTCTGAAGTAGTAAAGATCGGCTTTATCATCTCTCTCCTAGCCGATAAACCCCAAGCTTGGGCCCATAGCCTAATGGAACAGAAGAGTCCCATGCTAAATTCAGTGGATACCTTTTTAGAAAGTATGGCACAATTATACGATGACCCCCAATGCACGGCCACGGCTGAAGCAACATTACACAACTTGTGCCAAGGGCGAGGGGCAGTAGAGGACTATACCGTTGAATTTTGGAAATGGTCGGCTGATACCGGCTGGAATGAACCTGCCCTCAAGTACCAGTTCCGTCAGGGACTGTCTGAAGCTCTGAAAGATGAGCTGGCCAGGATAGAGACCCCCGATACTCTGGAGGACTTGATCCAAACAACTACCAAATTGAATCGGCATATGCGGGAGCGACGCTCAGAGCACTTCCAGGTTCCTCGTCCTAGCTGGATGCTTCCCAAGCCGACTTCCATCCATCCATCCTACTCAGCTCCTCCAGTCTCCACCGTTCCTGAGGTTGAGCTTATGCAATTAGGACTGGTTCGTGCTCCTCTTACCCCGGAAGAAAGATTACATAGGCGTCAGGCCAACCTGTGCCTTTACTGTGGGGGTTCAGGACACTTCCTTCTTTAGTGCCCTGTGAGACCTAGTAAGTCCTACCCTCAATCTGCCATAAACTATCAAGTCTCCGGTATTTCACATTGACTTATGTTACCCTCTTTGTCTCCTTACAGCTAACGGGAAAGAAAACTCGCCTGCCAGCATAGTTGATTCTGGAGCATGTAGTTGCTTCCTGGATGCTTCACTAGCTGCAAGTCTACGCATCCCTCTGTTGACTAAAAGCCAAAGCCTCCAGGTACACCTGGCCGATGGGTCTCTTCCCCGCTCTGGACTTATCACTCAAGAAAACAGACCCATCCTTACCACCACTGACTCTGGTCATCAGGAGTTCCTGCGCTTCGACATTATCTTCTCCCCTATGTTTCCTATCATCTTGTGGGTTCCATGGCTGCAGGCTCATGAACCTCAAATTGATTGGAATAATAAAGAAGTCTCCTTCTTGTCCCAATACTGTTCCCAACACTGCCTCCTTCCAGCTCCAACCTCTTGCTCAACCATAGCACCAGTGCCTGAAAAGCTCCAACATGTACCTTCAGTCTACCTGGAATTTAAGGATGTTTTCGACAAACAGCAGGCCGACCGCCTACCACCTTATCGGTCTTATGACTGCCCTATAGACCTTTTGCCCGGCTCTGAAATCCCTTTTGGCCGCATCTTCCCCCTGTCTGAGATGGAACTAAAGGCCCTCAAGTCATACATTAACGGAAATCTTGAAAAAGGATTTATCCGTCCCTCCTCATCGCCGGCTGGAGCTGGTATCTTCTTCGTAGAGAAGAAGGACGGCTCTCTCAGACCCTGCATTGATTACAGAGAACTAAACAAAATCAGCATTAAAAACCGGTACCCGCTTCCTCCCATCCCAGAATTATTTCAACGTTTCCGATCCGCCCGAATCTTTTCCAAGTTAGGCCTTCACGGTGCCTACAAGCTTATCCGAATTCGAGAGGGCGATGAATGGAAAACTGCCTTCAGGTCCAGGTTTGGGCATTACGAGTACCTGGTAATGCCGTTTGGGCTCTGCAACGCCCCGGCAACTTTTCAACACCTGGTAAACAACATTTTCCATGAATACCTTGATAACTTTCTAGTCGTTTACCTGGACGACATCCTCATTTTTTCTGCCACCATGGGATTTCACCAGGTACATGTCAAACAAGTCCTTACAATCCTCAGGAGACACAAATTATATCGCAAAGCAGAAAAATGTGAATTTGAAAAAACAACTATGCAGTTCTTGGGGTTCATTATCTCCACCAACGGGGTTGCAATGGACCCACAGAAGGTCAAGGCAATTCAGGAGTGGCCGGCTCCTGTGGATAAAAGAGGGGTACAACGATTTTTAGGATTCTCAAATTTCTACCGGAGGTTTATCTCAGCTATTGTAGCTCCCATCACCCAACTCACACGCCAACATAATCCATTTCAGTGATCCTCAGAAGCCCAGGAAGCTTTCATGAAATTAAAGGCACTATTCTCATTTGCACCAGTCTTATGACATCCAGATCCAGTCCTACCATTCGTACTAGAAGTTGATGCTTCAGAAACAGCTACTGGGGCCATTCTTTCTCAAAGACAGGGCCCCAAGGCCCTCCTGCACCCCGTAGCCTTCACATCCCGGAAATTAAGTTCACCTGAGAAGAATTATGACGTAGGCGATAGGGAGTTATTGGCCATCAAGTTTGCTCTGGAAGAGTGGAGATACCTACTTGAAGGGGCATCTTACCCTGTCATGATCTTCACCGATCATAAAAATCTGGAGTATCTTAGGACAGCAAAACGTCTAAAACCCAGGCAAGCCAGATGGGCCCTCTTCTTTTCCAGATTTAATTTTCATATTTCTTATAGACCTGGTTCTAAAAATGGAAAAGCAGATGCACTCTCCTGGGTGTTCCACAAAACCTCTCAGGTAACTGAACCCAGTACCATCTTGTCTCCACAAAATTTCTTTCTGGTCACCCAAGCTGACCTAATAACCGCCATTAAATTAGCATCCAGTCAGTGTTCTGACCCTGACATGTCCTCCTTGGAGAAACACAATGACTTACTCTGGTCCCACGGAAAAAGTTTTGTCCCGCTGGAATCAAGACCCCTAACTTTAAGGACCTTCCACGACCACAAAATGGCAGGCCACTTTGGGACACAAAAGACTATTGAATTGATTTCCCGTTCCTTCTGGTGGCCAAGTTGGAGACAGGACTGTAAGAATTACGTTTCCTCCTGCATCCCATGCCAACACAGTAAGGGTCCAAATACCAAATCTTTGGGTCTACTAAAACCCTTGTCCATTCCTGAACGACCATGAGCAGAAATCGTGGACCTACCTCCCTCGGGGGGGGGGTCACCACCATTCTTGTTATCATTGATCGGCTTTCTAAGATGGCACATTTCCTGCCCATGGTGGGTACTCCCTCTGCTTCTGCTACAGCTAACATGTTCTTCAAGGAAATCATCAGACTTCATGGTGTACCTGTGAGCATCACCTCAGATACATCACCTCTCTCCTCTGCATACCATCCCCAGAGCAAGGGTCAGACAGAGAGAATGAACCAAACCCTGGACCAATATCTCCACTGTTTCTGTTCTGATTCCCAAGATGATTGGTCCACTCTCCTGCCGTACGCTGAGTTTGCGTATAATAACTCCGTCCATGCCACCACCAATCTTTTTGGTCTCACTTTGGTTTCCATCCCTCTTTCTTTCCAGTTTCCATTCCTGAATTGTCCGTCCCTGCTGTACAGGACCGGGTAGCTTCCATCCAGTTGAATTTCCAGAAGATTCAAGAAGCTATGCAAAAAGCCCAGGAGGATTACCAGAAGCACTATAACAAGGGAAGGAAGGAGAATCCAGCCTTTAAAATAGGCGACGAAGTATGGTTATCAGCCATCAATCTCAGATTGCCAATTCCCTCACGGAAATTAGGGCCAAAGATCATAGGTCCCTTCAAAATCAAGAGGGTAGTCAATCCTATGGCCTTTGAACTAGCCCTACCTAACTCTTACAAAGTGTATCCAGTTTTTCACGCATCTCTCCTGAAACCTGTTGTTCCCAGCCCTTTTCCTGACAGGGAAGAACCACCTCCTCCACCAGTCATGATAGACGAGGAAAGTGAATTTGAAGTGGAGAAAATACTGAGTTGCACGAAAAAGGGTAGACAGCTCCAGTACCTAATCAAATGGAAGGGGTACCCCCCTGAAGATAATTCCTGGGAACCATCCGGAAATCTACATGCCCGTTTGATCCAGACCTTTCACCAAGAACACCCGGAATTGATGTCTAGTTTGGGTCTCCAGAGGCCACCCCTCGGGGGGGCACTGTCAGAGGAATATTCCTTCCTGCCATACCAGCCATGTCCCTGCGAGCATGCATGGCGGAACAGCGTTCTGGCGCACGTGCATTCGCGGTCCGACGCTACGGCGCATGCACATGCGCACTGGCGCACGCCCAACGTGACCCTTTGGGCGGCCTATAAAAGGCGCTCTCATACACAGACAAATTGCTGGTTCGTCTCAGCTTCCTGCTAAAAACCTGATCCTGTGCTTGTGCCTGATTACCCGTTGTGACCCGGATTGCTACTGGCTCCTCTGCTCTTCTCCTGGACCTGACCTTGGCTTGTTTAACAGATCTCCACTTATCTCCTGTGTTTGACCCTCTGCCTGTTACTCGGATTGTCTCCTGTCTCCCTGCCTTGACCGCCTGCCTGTACCTGGACTTGCTTGTGTCTTCCAGACACCTTCCCACAGCCTGCAGTTAAATTGCTGATCCTGGTGTTTGACCCTCAGCCTGGTTCTGGACTTTCTGTTGTTTGTTCCAGCAAGTACTCCTGCTTACCAGTCTCTGCCCAGCGGCTCTTCTCTACAAGGACCTCTACGCAAATCTCCTGCGGTCCATTGGGTAGCCTGTGCGTTTTTGCGCCATTCACTCCCTGTACCACCTCCAGGGGGCGGACTGCATTTAGTTGCAAGGGTGAACCGCTCTCGGCATCTCGGCCTCGGTAAGTACTTCCCTGACAACTTTGCACTACAAGTTTGGGGGGGTATATGTTTTGGACAGGTTACCCTCTCCACTTCATTGAGAGCTGAATGCATACATAATGTGTGTTACTTTGGCCAGGCCCTCCTTACTTACACTATTGGCAGCCCACTGGACAGGTGAGAAGTGTCATAATACAAAAATATGAATACACACTGTACAAATTGAAGCACAATTTTACATTCTGCAATTACCTATCAAGATAATAGGAGAAAAAAACTTGAAACAGTACCATTGGAAGTATTCAGGCAGGCCCTTGCACTACATGCTTTGGTGAACTCATCCAGAAATATGACCACAAAAGAGGTAGGTATAGTGTGTATGGGTTTGGCAAAGTCAGCAGATAGAGTATTGGTATCAGTTGACTTAGCGGTTGGTGGGAGGGAGGGTTCCAAATGAGTTTGGAACCCCCAAAAAAAGCCTCTTGCACTATGCATGAATTTAAGGACAAAAAACACATTTGTACACATTTTAGGGGGTGTTTAGGGTAAAGCACTACAATGGAGCTGAAAAATACATTGTTAAGTGACTAAGCTAGGTGTGTATGGGCCCAGGATAGCATGCTGGGGAGGTTAGTGAAGGCAAATAAAACTTTAAAAACTTCCAACATGCATGAGGACAAAGGGGACATTCACAGCATATTACAATCATGGTAATTATGGAATGATGAAAAAAAATACAATACATTAGCAAACATTACATACATAGAATGTGATGTTAAAGGAGAAAACTTACTCTAATAGAGTCCTTCTGCAGGACCTGTATGATGGCAGAACAGGTCTCTGGAATAATGATCCCAGCGCCTGGGAGGAGATGCCTGTCGAGAACTTGATGTCCTGCAGACTTCTCCCCATCGCCAAATACTGCAAGGTGGCAACTAGCCTCTGCTCGGGAGTGATGGCTTGACACATGCAGGTGTCCTGCTTCGTAATATAAGGGGACAGCAAAGCCAACAAACAGTGAAAAACGGGGTCCGTCATCCGGAGATAATTCCTGAAATCATCAGGATTATTCTCACGGATCTCCCGCAACAAAGACACATGCGAGAATTGGTCGAGCTGGAGTAACCAATTCTTCGTCCATGAACTCCTCCTCCCCCTGTTCATGGACTGGGCTTGGGTCAAAGTAAGAACCCCAACACCAAGCCCCGGCATAGCACGAACTCTACGATGAGTACATACCCGCAACATGCCTAGAAACCGGTCGGATGGTCAGAACGAACAGAATGCACTGAAAATCAGAAAAGCCTGAGAAGAGCGACCTGAAAATCAGAAACGAGTGGACAAGAACGCACTGAAAAACAGATACGAACTGACTACTTGCACTGAAAAACAGATCCGAACCCACAAACACAAACTGAAGAGCACTAGGCTGAAAATCGCAAATCGTCTCTCACCAAACTTCTACTAACACAAGATTAGCAGAAGGAGCCCAAAGGGTGACGCACTGGCTATTGAACTTCCTTTTTCTAGTCCCGTCGTACGTGTTGTACGTCAGCGAGTTCTTGCCGATCGGAATTTCTGAAAACATTTGTGCGACTGTGTGTATTCAAGACAAGTTTCAGCCAACATCCGTGTCGGAAATAAATCCACGGAGTGGTTGTCGGAAATTCTGATCGTCTGTATGTTGCATTAGAGTAAGGGCTGGAAATAGCTAGTAAACAAATTACTGCCAAACTGAAATGTGAATTTAAGGGGTTAGTGCCCGCATGGAAACCAATGAAAGTAAACTCAATGCAACAATTAGCAGAAGGAACCAAAAAAACACTATCCACATTAAGGACCTATGTAAACAACTGGATGAACCCCTTACAAAAAGATGATTTGGAGAACAGATCACATCGCAATAATTTTCATATTTGGGGTATCCTGGAAAACATTACCAATATTGATAACCTGTTGGCTCTGAATAATAAAAATAATAAGGCATTGAAAAAATTGTTACAAACCCTCATACCAGACATTCCTGAACATCAGCTAGAGCTCAACCAAGCCTACAGAGCCAACCAAACCAACAGAGCTTTCACCTCGCCTTACCCAGATGGTAGCAGGAGAGACAATTTTTTAAGCATCATTTTTATACTGCCAAGGAACAGTAGGTGTGAAAGTCTAGATAAACTATAGATATAAAACTCGGGGCACATCATCCAAATCTTAGTGGATATCTCTTCTGCTACGGTGAAAAAAATTAGGTCACTAAAACCTCTGCTTCAACCACTGATCAGTAAAGGGATAAATAATTGTTGATTTTTTTTGAAAAACAAATCTCACCTTTCACTACATTTCAGGGAGGAGAAGAGCTGTTGATGAAACTTGACCTCATTCATTCTGAACCCTCTTAATTGCCAAGAGGTAAATCTATCCATGACTGATAAAGCAGGAAGGTCAGAGAATACATATAATCTCGCTAATGTGGTGGACTGATAGGAGACACACTAAATTACATAATGGCCCTTCTTAAGAACTACATATTTTGTATAGAGCGCTTGAGGGGCTGTCATTACTTTTTCTCAGTAATGGGATCCTCAAGCTCCTTCTCTGTTGCACTTAGGAAGCTGGTGTACTCCAGCAATTTATTTTAATTAATGCTGTTCCGAATACCTAATTTTCACTATTGATCCCTCAATAAAATAGACCCAATATTACTCCAACTATGAAGTGACTTATGAAACATTCTCCTCCTCCTTACATGGACTTTAGGCACTCAGCCACCGTAGCCCCCCTTTTCATTTTGCCTATGGTACGCCTACTTTTTTCAGGACAACCACCTAAGCAGGGCTCTAAATTTGCCAAAATGCTTTTTTTTACCACATCCTGACCCAAACAGCCACTCATCTCACAAAAACTGCAGTAGCACATATTATGTTTAATCTCATTTTTTTCAAACTTTCAGGTGAAAAACAGTTACAATCATTAATATTTTCAAAATATCCAAGTCTCACTTACAGAAACTCAGAAACATTGTAGCAAAATATACATTAATTTGCATGTTATGTATTGTATGTACTGTATATGTATCAGCATTTCTAAAAAAAAAAAAAAAAATTTCAAAAACTTTGACCAGCTCAAGTGGAAGATTCTTTTGGCGAAAAAGTGATAAATCCCAGTTAACCAATTTACAATGAAGACTGACCAAATGGGTGGTACAGCTACAGAGTTAGCATAGTAATAAATATTCAAAAGAATTGACTACTGAAAGAACCTAAAGAACACAAACAAAATCCCATCTTTGATCTTTGCAGTAAGATTGACGCCAGATTGAAACTTAAGATATGTCTCACTACAAAAGCTGAAAAGAGCATTTATTCACAAGACATGTATTCACAATAAATATTTAGATTTGTGGATGGACTTAGAGAACAATCTTACATATAAATAACAAGATTGTATGCAACACTCGCTAATATATATTGCTATGTATATGAATAAAACGAAAGGATTAATTTCTCCCCCTGGAAAAAAAAAACATGTATATTTATAACTATTAGGCCTCTTTCACACGGCCGATCCGTTCAGGTCCGCCTGTCAGTTTTTTAGGCGGACCTGAACAGACACTCCATGGAGGTCTATGGAGCGTCTGATGTCAGCGGACCCGCTCCGATCCGAGAAAGTGTGACGGAGGAAAAACCTACTTTTCCATCCGTTTTCGGATCGGATTGGGTGACGACGGACTCTACGGTCCGTCGTCATCCGATCCCCCATAGGGGAGAGCGGCACTCTGACAGGCCTTAGGGCTCCTTCACACGGACGTGTCCGTGTATGGAGCCCGCTCTGCTCAGCGGGAGATCGCTCCGCCGATCCCTGCTGAGCAGGCAGATGACAGACCTGTCAGAGTGCCGCTCTCCCCTATGGGGGATCGGGTGACGACGGACCGTAGAGACCGTCGTCACCCGATCCGATCCACAGATAGATGGAAAAGTAGGTTTTTCCTCCGTCACACTTTTTTGGATCAGAGCGGGTCGGATGTCAGCGGACATGTCACCGCTGACATCCGACGCTCCATAGAGGTCTATGGAGCGTCCGTTCCGGTCCGCCTAAAAAATTGACAGGCGGCCCTGAACGGACAGTCCATGTGAAAGAGGAAGACAATAGTCTGCATTTTACGAAATCCAACAGTTACACACCCCCCGCAGAAGGAGTAAGTATTAAACTGTAAAATGGTACGCTACTATAACACAAAATAAGAAATGAATAAAATTGGGAAAAAAAGTAAAATTAGAGAAAAATCTAAATGGTTATAATATCGGGGGAAGAACAATCTAAGTATCGCAAGAAATCAATAATAGGTATCTCAAAATAAGCAATGAATCATGAAAAGATCAATGTGTTAAAATTACCCTTTCAAAATGGCTGCTGGCTTACAATTGTCATTACCAGAGTCCCCTAAAATGGCTGCCTTTCCAAAATGGCGTTTTAATAGGTTTTAGATGATGAGGCATGGTGATGGGGTGGCATCTCTCTGGATGGATGGGTGTGTTCTGGTTGACATTCCGAGGTGTGATGAAGAGTGATGAGTCAGATGTGAATGAAGTGTCCTTAATGGCTTTCTATCCTTGTCCTATATACCATTGTGAACAATAAGCTCAAAAAATTTTAATAAACCTATCCCAGAAGATGGAACTTCTTTTCATTGGTTCATGTGGCTAAATATTAATTCATTCTTTGTTTAAGCATTGCCTCTCTTCATCACTAGGTGGTTCTAGATTATTCTTATAAATAATCTACTATAATCTACTATAAAAATGTCTACTTTCTCATGATACAGGCGTGGCCATGTGATATTTGTGTAATGTATAATGTTTAGGAGATCTCGTAACCCCAACATATGAGCATACATTTATAAATACAGCACTATTTCAAATATGATCACATTGCTTACGAAGAGGTGTTTTATCTATATCCTGTTTCCCTCCGCGCTATAGCCAAATGACGGCTACAGCGCAGACCTACATTGCCGGCAGGCTGACAATAGACGTCCTCCCCTTTGCTTGCTCCCCACGCGCTGTGATCACCGAGTCAATGAGACCCGGCTGATCACAGATCGGAGTAAGGGGTCAATCCCGGACCCTTACCATGTGATCAGCTGTCAGACACTTCTTCTGTGCTTCCTGCCAGTGCCCAGTGTGCATATCAGTGCCACCAATCTGTGCCCACCAGTGTATATCAGTGCAACCCATCAATGCCCACGAGTGCCACCTATCAATGCCCACCAGTGGTGCCAATCAATGCCTCATCAGTGCCACCTAGCAGTACTGCCTATCAGTGTCACCTACCAGTGTCCATCAATGCCACCCATCAGTACCCATCACTGCCACCTATCAGTGCCACCTATTAGTGCCCTTCAGTGCCACCTATCAATGCCCTTCAGTGCCACCCATCAGTGCCACCTCTCAGTGCCCACCAGTGCCACCCCCCCAGTAGTGTCCACCAGTGCCATCTATCAGTGCCCATCAGTGCCGCCTTATCAGTGCCCATCAATGCAGCCTATCGGTGCCCATCAGTGCAGCGTATCAGTGCCCATCAGTACAGCCTCATCAGCGTACATCAATGAAGGAGAAAAATTAGCTGTTTGCAAAATTTTATAACAAAATATAAAACTGTTTTGAATTATTTTTCAAAATTTTCGGTCTTTTTTCAGGAACAGGAGGTGATCAAATACCACCAAAAGAAAGCTCTATTTGTCGGGAAAAAAATGATAATAATTTCATTTGGATACAGTGTTGCATGACCGCGCAATTGTCGTTCAAAGAGTGACGAAAGCTGAAAATTGGTCTAGGCAGGAGTGGGGTTTAAGTGCCCAGTAAGCAAGTGGACATATTATGATTATTTATACATCTAGGTGAAAAAAAATAATTATATGGCTAGATACAGTATATCACAAAAGTTAGTACACCCCTCACATTTTTTGTAACTATTTTATTATATTTTTTCATGTGACAACACTGAAGAAATGACACTTTGCTACAATGTAAAGTATTGAGTGTACAGCTTGAATAACAGTGTAAATTTGCTGTCCCCTCAAAATAACTCAACACACACCTAATAATGTCTAAACCACTGGCAACAAAAGTGAGTACACCCCTAAGTGAAAATGACCAAATTGGGCCCAATTAGTCAATTTCCCTCCCTCCCTGGTCTCATGTGACTCATTAGTGTTACAAGGTCTAAGGTGTAAATGGGGAGCAGGTGTATTAAATTTGGTGTTATTGCTCTCACTCTCTCATACTGGTCACTGGAAGTTTAACACGGCACCTCATGGCAAAGCACTTTTGAGGATCTGAAAAAAAGAATTGTTGCTCTATATAAAGATGGCCTAAGCTATAAGAAGATTGCCAAGATCCTGAAACTGAGCTGCAGCATGGTGGCCAAGACCATACAGCGGTTTAACAGGACAGGCTCCACTCAGAACAGGCCTTTCCATGGTCAACCAAAGAGGTTAAGTGCACATGCTCAGCGTCATATCCAGAGGTTGTCTTTGGGAAATAAACGTATGAGTGCTGCCAGCATTGCTGCAGCGATTGAAGGGGTGGGAGGTCAGCCTGTCAGTGCTCAGACCATATGCCGCACACTGCATCAAATTGGTCTGCATGGCTGTTGTCCCAGAAGGAAGCCTCTTCTAAAGATGATGCACAAGGAAGCCTGCAAACAGTTTGCTGAAGACAAGCAGACTAATGACATGGATTACTGGAACCATGTCCTATGGTCTGATGAGACCAAGATAAACTTATTTGGTTCAGATGATGTCAGACGTGTGTGGCGGCAACCAGGTGAGGAGTATTAACACAAGTATATCTTGCCTACAGTCAAGCATGGTGGTGGGAGTGTCATGGTCCGGGGCTGCATAAGTGCTGCCGGCACTAGAGAGCTACAGTTCCTTGAGGGTAGCATGAATGCCATGTACTGTGACATACTGAAGCAGAGCATGATCCCCTCTCTTCGAAGACTGGGCCGCAGAGCAGTATTCCAACATGATAACGACCCCAAACACACCTCAAAGACAACCACTGCCTTACTAAAGAAGCTGAGTGTAAAGGTGTTGGACTGGCCAAGCATGTCTCCAGACCTAAACCCTATTGAGCATTTGCGGGGCATGCTCAAATGGAAGGTGGAGGAGAGCAAGGTCTCTAACATCCACCAGCTCCATGATGTCTTCATGGAGGGGTGGAAGAGAACCAGTGTTGCCAACCATCAGGATTTTAACTGGCAGCCAGTAAAAAACCAGGCAATTTTGTCCTGCCAGTAAATGCCAGTAAAAGTAAAAGGTTGCCAGTAAAAAATATGGCTGTGATGCTAAGCTTGGTCTGGAGCCGGCTGAGACCATCTGTATATACCTACAGTACGATCGGGCGGTTCTGGCAGAGGCAGTGCCTGAGCATGTCATGTGATGTCATGGTGCAATGGAGCCAAGCAGAGTGGCCAGAGCCTCGTGTGCGGGTCTGCGGTATGGGAGCAAGGCAGGCTGGGACCGTCAGTGCTGTTTAGACTGGAGTGGACTGGAGGGATCACTTGGCTTAGAGAGAGACTGTCACTGTGACTCAGGAGGGGACATGTTGCATACCTCCCAAAATTTTGAGATGGGAATGAGGGACACCTATCGGCAAAAGTATGCAGGCATAGAACACACCCATTGTCACGCCCCCTTAAAGGAGAATTGTACAAAAAAATAAAAGATTGGTTAAACCCACATTTGCTTTTTTTACCACTACTATTCCTTTACATTGGCTTTTGGAATTTACAAATGCAGCAATTTAAAAATCAGATGAAAGGTTTAGCCCTGGAAAACACTTTTTGATAGATAAAAAGTGCATTTTATATACAACTATATAGATCAGACCAAAATGAGGGACAAATGAGGAGGAATGAGGGACAAAGGGACATTGCTCCAAATCAGGGACAATCCCTCGCAATCAGGGACAGTTGGGAGCTATGATGTTGTATCAGTGAGATGTCATCATCATCATGTGTGCTGCTGCACACTGCTGTCAGTGTCACTGTGAGAGTCAATTTTATGTGTGTGCCGCCCATTCTAATTTCTTGCCCTCCTGTCTCCTGTCCCTGAGCTACTTACTATATCGAAAATATAATAAGAAATATATTTTTTGCCTTATTATCTACCTTAAATCACATTGCCAATTGCATATTGTATTTGTTTGTAGCCTAAATACTCAAATTTGCACTTAAAACTGTCATTGTAACTTTTGTAAATGCCAGTAAAAACATGGCTGTGCCAGTAAAATTTGGGTGTTGTGTCAGTACATTTCAATCTGGTAGGTTGGCAACACTGAAGAGAACCCCAGTGGCAATCTGTGAAGCTCTGGTGAACTCCATGCCCAAGAGGGTTAAGGCAGTGTTGGAAAATAATATTGACACTTTGGGCCCAATTTGGACATTTTCACTTAGGGGTGTACTCACTTTAGTCGCCAGCAGTTTAGACATTAATGGCTGTGTGTTGAGTTATTTTGAAGGGACAGCAAATTTACACTGTTATACAAGCTGTACACTCACTACTTTACATTGTATCAAAGTGTCATTTCTTCAGTGTTGTCATATGTAGTATAATTCTAATTAGATTAATACATACTACATAATGAGATTATTATTACTATTATGCCAGCAGACAATAAAATCATGACTGAACCCATTTCAGGGGATATGATAAATGAGGTCACAGTCACATCATCATACAGTCTTATATACTGTATATGCAGAGATGGTGCGGTTCTTATTAGAATATTCTCATAAATACATGAATAAAAACTCCATAGGTCTATCTTAGCATATTATGGGCTATGGAGGTTGTATATCAATAAACATGCTAATATTCCTAGTTGGAAGTCCGCTGTATAGATGTCCACTAGAGCTGCATGATTCTGACTAAAATGAGAATCACAATTTTTTTGCTTAGACTAAAGATCACGGTTCTTGCAGCGTAATATCATCTTTCACATTATACAAAAAAATTGGGCTAACTTTTCTAGCAAAAAAATACTGATTTTAACTTATAAGCAACAAGTGTCAGGAAAAGGTTTAGCCTTTAAATGGTTAAACTGATCTCATTTTCAGACTGAAGTTCATTCCTTTGATCTAAAAAAACTATATGTTATAATGTTTATCTTTATCTCTGCCTTAGGGCCCTTTCACACGGAGGATCCGTATGTCCGTTTTTCATCCATCCATTCATACATGTACCCCTATGGAATAGCGGATGTCAGCAGATGAATGTCCGCTGACATCCGACCCGCTCCGATCCTACAGTCCGTCATCATCCCATCCCCCATAGGGGAGAGCGACCTGTCATCTTTCTGCTCAGCGGGGATCGGCGTAGCGATCCCCGCTGAACAAGTGGGTGTTCACGGGGCAGATCATCACTGATCCGCCCCGTGTGAAAGAGCCCTAAGAGCTGATGTTGTGAGAGACTTGGCAGGCTGCCTGTTTTTTTTTTTTGGCTTGAGCAGAGAACTCTCTGCACTGAATCGAGGAAATGTTTTTTTTAAGATCGTGAGTGAGGGGGTAGACTCGGGTCCTTGATTCTTTAACGATTAATCATGCAGCTCTAGTGTCCACATATTTTAAATGATATTTAAGTCTCTTTTTTCCTTCATATTCAGTGGTTGGGATATTTTAGATGGAAATTCAGGTCTTAAACTGGCCTGAGTATGTTGACCCTTCTCCCTGTCTGTGTACAGAGGTATATTGCAGATATATGTGCCCAGCTCAAATTTCATGAATCGGGTTTACATCCACTTTAACCCCTTTATTATTTTATTTGCCTATCCAAAAATGATTTCGTTTTAAATGTCCATATATCCAAAATTGAAATTATATCTATTTCTTCACATTAGTTCTAACACTACTCATATGGAAACTTATAGTATTAAGCCCTCAGCATTTTTTAACTTAACATATTAAAAAGAATGTTTGATCTGGGAAAAAAATGTAAAAAAGACAGCAGCTACAAATATTGTAGCACTTTTAAAAAACACCCACTCACCAGTCCAGAAATCCAGTGCTGTCCTCAACAGGGACTCCTCTAAATATAGACTCTAACAGAGCCAACTTCTGCATTAACCCTGAACTGTACAAGAATTTAAGTACCATTGTTAATTATAGACCAATTTCATTAAATAACTGTGACCTGAGATTACAAACCAAAATCTCTGTCCTTTCTATTTATCATAGTTATCAAAACATTAGCCATGTTCATTCAAGCAAATCCTAACATTTATTGAGTCCCAAGTGGAGACACACACCACAAATGTGCCCTCTTTGCAGATGATTTGCTATAATATATACGTATAACTTCCTCAATCATCAATCATTCAACTCGGTTAAACTTCTGAAAGAATTTGGAAATATCTTGGGCCTCAACATTAATCCTGACAAGTCAGAAGCATTGAATATAAAATGATAGGACTCCACAGCTGAGACTCTTTTAGGATTTCAATCTCCTTTTCTTGGCATCCTCACACTTTACCCTACCTGGAAATCAAATTTACCCTTCATATATCCACTCTTTATAAATCGCTAAGCTTACTAAAGGGATGGATTTGTGGTCGACAAATTACCTTTCGTGAATGGGTAGAATTACCAAAATAAAAATGACTATATTGCCTGGGATATTTTATTACTTCTGGATCCCACCATTAGTATTTCCTCCCCTGATCTAAAAAAAATTCCAATATCCGGTTCTAAAGTATCAGATTCTAGAAGATGTAGATTCAATTATCTATGTAACTATGTAATTGTAAAACATTATAAGCTCTCAAACTATTGGGTGGATTGGGTGTTTCATGCACTTATATATGGCAATAAGGAATGGTGTACCACGTCTGGTGGACTTGCCACAAATTCAGACTGTACTGGACAAAAATATACACATTGACTCATTATGTTACCAATATCAATGTTCCCAGGACTGCTCACATGGCCCTCTTGAATGAACCATTTGCCAACATCCCCAGAAACTCTAAGACACTCATTTTCACATTCTCCTGGCAATAAAAATATCCATCACTAGAGCTTGAAAATCTACAGCAGTGGATATTTCTGCTATAGAAAATAAAGTTTCTTGGACTGTTCTCCATAAAAAACTAGTGAGCATACTAAGAGAGAAAGAAAAGTGGTCTGAGGGGTTCATGGATACCTTACATACAGTCCCCTAGTTGAATCAGTGGAAGTGTGGATGTTGTGAGACCCGGGCCACGATCTTTCTTTTTCTCTCTTTTCTGGTTTCTGTTTTTCATTAAGGTTGTCTCTCTTGTCTGAAACCACCTAATCCTGTTGATACACTTAATGACTTACACCCCATTGGCACTGGACAGCTGAAAGCTTGGGATTGTATTCCAGGTCCAAGGTGGCCTAGAGTCCCATCCCCGGGTGGCATGAAGACCTAACTTACCCCAACCTTAACCTACCACAGTTCAGAGACCCATACCCCATCCTCTGAAACTTTAATTATATTAATCATCATCTGCTATCACCTGTTATGTATACTTATGCTATTCTTTTTTTATGCTACCGAAGTGTCATAAATGAAAGACTGCCATCTAACTATTTGAACATTCTCTTTATTAAATGCAATGATAATCATTGAACCAAAAATTATTATATTACTGAAAGGGAAGTTGATATTTGGAACAGACTTCTAGCAGATGTAATGAGTCAGTCGACAGTAAGTTTAAACATGCATGTGACAAACATAGAGCTGTACTGACAGAAAGGTAAAAAATAAAATTAAAAAAAACAGCAGAATCGATGGACCACTTGGCCTTTTCTGTTGTTGTTCTTCTGTGTTTTGACACGTTGTATTATGTTCAATAGTGATATATAAAATATTAAGGCACAGCTAGCGATTACCAAAGGTCGCTGCTGGCAACCTGTCAATAAAATGTATGGGTTTGGCGGCTGCAGCTAGGCACTCACAGCTGGCGAAAACAGCCTTACAGGTTACCTGTCAGGGCTGGGCTCAGCCCTTCCTTCTCAGAGCTGGCTGCTCACCTGTTGGCTAATTGCCATCTCCTATCTCTCCACAGTTACTCAGCTGTTGATGATATCCTGCTCGTCAGTCCTGCCTACTTAAGCCGTCCAGCCCAAAGGATCTTTCTCCTTGGTCAACATAACAGAGTCTGCATTCCTGTTTAAAGACTTGCTTTGCTGACATCCCTTCTGGCTCCAGATCCTGCTTGATATTCCACTACATTGATCCCTGTCTTCTGGCTTGGCTGACTATCTGTTCTGGTTACTGAACTTTGGCTATGTTTTGACTACGTTTGTTCTTTTTACTTTTATTATTGAACAAGTGTGATTTAACTGTACTTCTGTCTCGGTCTGATTTAATGGTTTCTGACAGTAGGCGAAGGCCATGAATTCAGAAGATGCAGTCAATCCACTTGTTGGTAATATTTTTTTCAGATTGGATGAACTGGATCACCGCATGGATCAGTTTGCCATGGCGCTACAAATGCTCCTGAGTCGCACGGCTCACCTGGAATCTCCCACTGTGGCCACCCCAGTACATGCTATGTTGCAGGCCATCCCTGCTGATGTTCCAGTCTCTGTGCAGGCACCCACCTCGGGTATTACCTCTATAAGAGGTATGTCTGGTTCCGTTCCGCTTCCCCAGCGATTTGGGGGCGATCCAGTCCAATGCAGAGGGTTTCTCAACCAGGTTGAGATATACTTTCAGATGCTGCCCCAGGTATTTCCCACAGACAGAAGCAAAGTAGGTTTCATGATGTCTTTCTGAGAGAGCCTTGGCCTGGGCAAACCCTGTATGGGAGATGCAAAAACCTTGCACTTGGGTTTCACGCTTCTCTCTGCGGATGAGGGAACCTTTAGGAGGAGGGAGAGATTGTGCCTTTATTGTGGCCAGGCAGGTCACTTTTTGAAGTCTTGTCCCACACATCCAGGGAACGCCCGAACCTTGAGGTCCTGCCACGGACAGACCTTAAGTGGCGTTGTTTCATCCCCAGTGCAGAAGGATAAGCCCCTGATTTCGGTCACCCTTTCTTGGGCTGAGTCATCCGTTGAGATACAGGCTCTAATCGACTGGGGCTGCAGGCCTGTTCATTGATGCTGCTTTTGTATCGAAGCACTCGATTCCGCTGCAGTTGTGTGACACTCCACTTGCCATTGAGGCTCTTGACGGGAGACCTCTACAGCCTGCCCATATGACTCATGAGACGGTTCCATTGTCCATGGCCGTAGGGGCTCTTCACCATGAGATAATTCAATTCCAAGTTATTTCCTCACCTAAGTTTCCGCTAGTTACTGGTTATCCTTGGTTACAGAGGCACAACCCCTCTTTTGATTGGCTCCGTGCTAAGGTTCTCTCCTGGTCGCCACAATGCAGTAAGACATGCTTCCAGAAGGTAGCCAAGGTCCTGTGCACCTCTTCACTCTCCTCCAAGCCGGCAGTTTGCCTCCACACCAGCCGTATGATTGCGCAATTGACCTTCAAACTGGTGACATAGCCCCTCGTGGCCGGGTTTACCCTTTGTTGGTCTTGGAGGATAAGGTCATGGAGGAGTATGTTGCAGACGCACTTTCTCAAGGTTTCATCCGCAAATCCTTGTCTCCTGCTGGTGCTGGTTTCTTCTTTGTGAAGAAGAAGAGTGGTGAACTGAGACCTTGT